>NC_084900.1:23225325-24425325 GCF_949316345.1 Pungitius pungitius
AAAGGACTTGCGTTGCTCAGGCTGTGCACGATGGCTCGTTTTGATGGACCTTTGTAGATGAATCCACAAAAACCTCTGTGAAGACACTGAGGGCCTGGTGCACGTGCGGCTTTCTCCGGACCTCCTTCTCCTTCTTTCTACCATGGATCACAGAGAAAACCAAAATTCAGTGACGACAAAGTTGATGTGTGATTTGGGCATTAGTGGTGGGGACGTGTGTGTGTTAGTTGGTGCGCTGTAGCAAAGCGTGAAGTACTCGTGCGGTGATACGGCGGCGTGCACATTGCGATGTTCCCCCTGCTGATGCTGCGACGGTCTGAAATGATCCTCATGCCGATAGTTATGACGAGACGAGGGGTTTCAAAACACCTGGAATGGAATATGGACGCTGAGTGGGGGATGCCATGTCATCTTTGATTGTAATATTGCATGGCTGTTTAATCTGTACCCATAAATATATATATGTGAGGCAACGCGCATTCTGGTTTACACCTGCTTCTATTAGGTGCAGAATTTTGACCGCAAAACGGAGTTGCGCTTCCAGGGGCGGTTTCTGTACATACCGCCGGATACATAATTAGGCGCAACCCCTGCATTATCTTTATGGGGATACGCCCACTTTCCCCTTGACCCTCCTGTGAATGCATATGCATGCACGCAATTTGCCCTTTTCAGTTTCCGCGACAGGCAGTCTGCGCTTTTACCTCAGTGCGCCGCATGTTTGTACCTCGGCGTGCTTTTCACGCGACGTTGCGAAAAATACGAGTGGATGCAACGGCGTTGGTACATGAGGCTGTGTTATATTTGGATATGTTGCAGTTTTTCCGAACAAGACCTTTTGCTTTTCTTTGAACAAAATGACTTCATCTCATTACGTTGCATATAATAGCATCACAATCTAATTCAAGAATAACGCAACATTCTTTTGACTTTCATTCTCACACTTGGTTGGGTTTGTTCATTAAATGAATGAGCGAAGAAGCGAGCACCCAGGGTAAGACCATGTGATCTTAACTGTCAGTACAAGACTATTCAGAGAGATCCTGTGTTGTGCAAGTCTCATTTAGCAACATTTTTTGGCCAAATACAATGTCACCTCCTGCATCTTGTTAGAGTATTTATCTAAAATGCATAAAGTTAAATGCATTTTGCTCTACAAAACACTGGCCATTATCAACCAAAGTGACTTTGTGGCTTTAAACTAAAGATGTCTTGTTTCCGGTCTAACCAATCTCCGAGAGCAGATCATTGCTCTAAACAGATGTTAAAAAGTGGGTGTTATCATGAGCTGCTACACCCACCACGGTTGAACAAACCTACGCTACGGCGGCCGGGCTTCAGGGTCTCGGGGGGCCGACCGCTGCGGCGGCCGTGCCTCGTGGCGGGGGGCGCCGAGCTGTGCGGCTGCGGCGTCGTCGCGGAGGGGGGCGCCGAGCTGTGCGGCTGCGGCGTCGTCGCGGCGGGGGGCGCCGAGCAGTGCGGCTCCGGCGTCGTCGCGGCGGGGGGCGCCGAGCAGTGCGGCTGCGGCGTCGTCGCGGCGGGGGGCGCCGAGCAGTGCGGCTGCGGCGTCGTCGCGGCGGGGGGCGCCGAGCAGTGCGGCTGCGGCGTCGTCGTGGCGGGGGGCGCCGAGCAGTGCGGCTGCGGCGACGTCGTGGCGGGGGGCGCCGAGCTGTGCGGCTGCGGCGTCGTCGTGGCGGGGGGCGCCGAGCAGTGCGGCTCCGGCGTCGTCGAGGCTTGGGGCTCCGGCCCAACCCCTGACCCCACCCCCCCTTCAAGGACCGACTTCCAGGCGGTCACAAGAGGGTGGGAGGGAGGGGTCATCGTCGGGGGCCGTGGGGGCGGGGAAGGAGACTGGACTCTGGGGGCCGGAACGGGCGGAGACTGGACTCTGGGGGCCGGAACGGGCGGAGACTGGACTCTGGGGGCCGGAACGGGCGGAGACTGGACTCTGGGGGCCGGAACGGGCGGAGACTGGACTCTGGGGGCCGGAACGGGCGGAGACTGGACTCTGGGGGCCGGAACGGGCGGAGACTGGACTCTGGGGGCCGGAACGGGCGGAGACTGGACTCTGGGGGCCGGAACGGGCGGAGACTGGACTCTGGGGGCCGGAACGGGCGGAGACTGGACTCTGGGGGCCGGAACGGGCGGAGACTGGACTCTGGGGGCCGGAACGGGCGGAGACTGGACTCTGGGGGCCGGAACGGGCGGAGACTGGACTCTGGGGGCCGGAACGGGCGGAGACTGGACTCTGGGGGCCGGAACGGGCGGAGACTGGACTCTGGGGGCCGGAACGGGCGGAGACTGGACTCTGGGGGCCGGAACGGGCGGAGACTGGACTCTGGGGGCCGGAACGGGCGGAGACTGGACTCTGGGGGCCGGAACGGGCGGAGACGGGCGTCTCGGCGCAGGAACGGGCGCTGACGGGCGTCTCGGCGCAGGAACGGGCGCTGACGGGCGTCTCGGCGCCGGAACGGGCGCTGACGGGCGTCTCGGCGCCGGAACGGGCGCTGACGGGCGTCTCGGCGCCGGAACGGGCGCTGACGGGCGTCTCGGCGCAGGAACGGGCGCTGACGGGCGTCTCGGCGCCGGAACGGGCGCTGACGGGCGTCTCGGCGCCGGAACGGGCGCTGACGGGCGTCTCGGCGCCGGAACGGGCGCTGACGGGCGTCTCGGCGCCGGAACGGGCGCTGACGGGCGTCTCGGGGCCGGAACGGGCGCTGACGGGCGTCTCGGCGCAGGAACGGGCGCTGACGGGCGTCTCGGCGCAGGAACGGGCGCTGACGGGCGGCGTCTCGGCGCCGGAACGGGCGCTGACGGGCGTCTCGGCGCCGGAACGGGCGCTGACGGGCGTCTCGGCGCCGGAACGGGCGCTGACGGGCGTCTGGGGGCCGGAAAATGCCCGCTGGTGACCTCCCCTGAGGTCAGCGTAGGGCGGCGAGGGCGGCGAGGGCGGTGACCGGAACGCTGCCCGGCGCCTGCTGGCGAGCCGGGGTTGGCGTTGCGCCGGGCAGCCTGCTTAACGCTGCGGGGCCCACCAAAGGCCAGACGGGTTCCCAAAAACAGGTTCACAAAATTGAATCCTGCTGAGTCCTTTTGTGGTCGTGTCATTCTGTCAAGAACGGTGCTGGAGCAGGCGGAAGCAGGACTCAAATGCAGAGGTTCTCGATCAAAAAGTGCTCTTTATTCCTGACAAAACCAATAACGTGCTCCAACAGCGGGGAACATATAGACAATGACACGACACTGGACAACAGGCACACAGGGCTTAAATACACAAGGGAGGTGCAGGTGATTGGACACAGGTGGAATCAATCAGGCAATCACAGGACAAGGCAGGAAGTGAAGTTACCCAGGAACACAAGAGACATGAAAACTACAAAATAACACAGGAAGAGAGACCAAACCGTGACAACAGTAGCATTGCAAAACAGTAAGAGTCAACTGAAATGACTCATGGTGTCAAACAGTTTTTCCTTTGAGAAGCTTAGCTTGGATTTGTTTCGTTGAAAGTCTCCTGGCTAAATAGCTTCTTATTCAGTGTAGAGACGTAAGCGTCTGACTCTCGGCAGGAAAATCAATCATTTATTCCTTTACTATAAAGAATGAATGATTCTGTCATGTACAACAGCAGTTTTCTTTGCTTCTCAGTGTTACTTTACTCACAAAAGCAAAGCTGCAAAATGTCTTTTCTCTTTGATCTGACATTATTATATTAAACAGGTGCATCCAGTTCCACAAGCAATCGAAAGCGAACACACAATTTCACTGTATTCTCAATAGTTTACTTAGAAATTTTTCCATGTTCCTGTAATGCGTGTGTTGCCTCCAGGATCAGTGTTAGTCATTAATCTGAGTGGTTAATGGATATCAAACCCCTCCGCTTTTGAGCTTGCAGTGCAGTAGGGGACTTCACTGCCGTAGAGGCTCAAGGGAACTTCGGCAGCAGCGTCCCAACAACAGCAGGGGGAGCAGAGGGGAGGAAACAGGAGTCTAAACTCAGCTCTTAAACAGGAAGCCTCCATGTTTCTCCCATTGTTGTGTTTTTATAGACTCAACTTCCTGCCTGCCCGACCACCCCCGTTACCATGGTTGCAATCCCAAGGTTTATGGGATGGATTGTAGTGATGTGCACTATGAAAAAAGCTGATACCAGTCCCTGTGTTCCAATTGAATGGTAAACGGTAGTGTGAGACAAGTTGTTGTGAAACTGGGTTAAACCTTAAAAGGCCTGCAGCTGTGTTGTCAGAGGTTTTATGTTTCATCACAGCTTTTTTCTTAGTCTGCATTTTAGTGCTTAGAGGCTAATTTAAAATACATTTAAACAGCATTTTAAAATGTGCACGCACCCTCCTAGATGCGATCCTTCCACTTGTGTGGATTTAATGATGAAATCTAAAGTGTGTTTGTCGGACGGCATCAACAACTACGGAGGGAGGGAGGGGGGAGAAGAAGAAAGAGAAGGAGTTACAGAAAAAGAGGATGTGGCCGACAGTAAAAGATGACTGGAGGGGAGTGGAGCTCTCTGTCTAATTATAGATCCTGCTGTGAGCTGGCTGAGGCAGAAGTGCTACTAGGGTTTTCACAGCCGGATATTTACAAGACAGAGACACGGGTATGTGCCTCCTGGCTTCAATTACCATATTCTACCTCCGTGGGCCCGCGTGTACGTGTGCGGTCGGTTTGTTCCTGTGGACGTCTGCGTCTCCCAACGGGAGGTGGAACCTGTTGTATAAAACTGAGTCGCACTGTGCGCTAGAGGCCTGCTGTGGTGCGCGTCGGTGAGTGAAACAGTATGAAGTATGAGTATGAAAATCTGACCTGTGGGAGCAGGAGGGGGGGAGGTGAAAAGAGATAGCCTCACACTCTGTGGGTGCCGCTCACTCTGAGTCTACTTCTCCTGCTTTCGCAACAGCATTTGTTTTAGGTGCACCAACACAATGCAAAAGTGTGTGTGTGTGTGTGTGCGTGTGTGTGTGTGTGTGTGTGAAAGAGAGCTCGGTGAACTAGATGTTTATGGAAACTCAATGAGTTTGGAAACTGGACCGACGCTGTATTATACATCATCCTTTCATTGTTACGGTCTCTCTCACACACACACACACTCACAGATACATCCATGTGCACAGCTCTAATGCTTTCTCTCATTTTGTGATTTCCATACAGACGCAGACTTTAAAAGTCCTGTTTATTGTGAATAGAAAGGTCCACTGTGGGATCTCTTGCAGGAGGCCAATGACATTGGTGTGTTTGTTATTGCATGGGAGCCGTGTCTGTTTTTTGACCGCTGCTATTTTGGGTTTGTTTAGTGTCCCACTTGTTTGTTCCTATGAGAAAGCCGCTGTCCATCTAAATGTTGCATCTATCTTTGAGACATCTTGTTAGCAAAGGCTTATCCTGTTTCAGATGGACTCTGAAGTGATTCATCCGTTGTTTGTTTTCTCCACAAATCCCTGATAAATTGTGGCAGTATTTCAACAAATAGCAGGAAGCCTAAAAATGCACTTTCAGCATAAAGTTCAGGTTTTGAGTTTCTGAATCAGGAAGTGAGGAATAGTGAGATCCGGACAATATCCAACTGTACACGTTGTTACCAGCTAAAGAGGAACGGTTAGATTTAAATTCTGGAGGATACAAAATGTATTCTTCTCAATCAACAAGTATGATCCCACTTGTGGCAGTGTCTGCCTGTGGAACCTCTGCCCTGTGCCTCCATTCGCTCCTTTCCTGTGATTTAGTTTTGTTCTGGATGATTCTGGGCGTCAGGATTTGGGCACCGTGAGGAGCAGTAGATGAGCAGCCCGTTCAAATTCCCAAGTAGTAGAGGAGAGACAGTGAATATTAGAATGGAATTTGAAAATAAGAAAGTGAAGTTTTTTTTCTCAGAACACTTGAAATACAATATCCCAAAAGGTTATTATGGAATATTCAAAAAGTGATTAAATACCGCTGCTTAGGTTTGTATTTAATCGCTTTGATATTGTGCTCTGCTAGAACAGTAATACCCATTGCTGAATGAAGTGAGACGTTTAATCATCAACTGTCTTTGTGATTCATTGATTGAGTGAAAAATGTATCTAAACATTTGCTGGTTTCAGCTTCTTAAATTTTATGAATTTACTTACTACAAAAGCATTGCTTATTGCTATTGCCATGAATTGTAAAAGTGACTTCAAGAGCTGATCATTTCACATCCAGCCCGACTGCTTCTGCTGCTGTGTGTTATTTCTTTCATTATTTGATTTATTAAGTGATTATGCATCCTCGCTGGCTAAAGAAAAGCCAGACTTGGGGCTTCTACTTTGTTTGCTTAAGTCAAAGTGGGAACTGCTTTTGTTGGCAAAGAGTTGCAAAACTTTGCTGTAGACTTAGACAATTAATCATTTGAAGCGGACTCTCTCTCTCTCTCTCACACACACACTAATTAGTAGAATTAATATATTAGTCGAGGTGTTCCAAGTACGTGAAGCTGTTTCCTTGTCATTGACACTAATAGGAAATGACTGACATGTTTCTTCTGCACAGGGACGTATCAGGTTGCTGGTCACTCTATGCATATAACCTACTCCACACATACACACTCACACACACAAAGGCTTCATAAAAACACAGCTGCATGCCACTCCACGCATGAGGCGACCGCGACAGAGGGGTTGATGGAGATGGAGCCGCGAGGAGGACACTTGACTTTCCAGACTGCGACCTTCACCCCTCTTTACAGTTTCGTCTTTCTTCTTTTGTCCTTATGTCTTACTTACTCGCAGACATCTAGTAACTCTGCGGCTTTTCTCGAAATGGGCTTTGAATCATTCAATTGCACTAACCGCCTCACAGATAAAGGTGGTGACTTCTCCATCGACTGAAAGTAGCTGTCACCTCTAAACGCCGTCGTGTGATTTAGTCACACTCAGGCACGCAGCGCCTCAAAACAGCGAGGAGGTGTTCGGCTATATTTGGACGAGTGTCAAGACACAAAGAGGTGGCATCTGTACGCAGCCATAATCCGACAGAGCAGAGTGTCTGTCACCAGCGGCCATGCGTTGGCTGTCAGCTCCCTCTCTGAGTGACCGGACCCATGGGCGGATTGCTAAAGATTGTGGACCAACTCGCCTTTCTTGTCTTTCACTTTATTCTCCTTCTTTTCAGTCTGTTCCGTCCGGGTTTACTTCTTTTGATGATACAGTTTTAAAGGAGGGGGAGGGAGAGCTTTTTATATCATTGACTAACTTGTAAGACAAGTCCAGAGTCTAAATGGGTTTAAAATAAAAGGATAGAAGGGGGGGGGGGGATTAATTATGTTGTTCATTCACTTCTGTCTATCCCGTTCCCTCTTGAGTAGATATCCTCGAGGTTTCTTCCTTTTTCTGTTTCCTTTTTTTCAAGCCATCGGAGGAAGATTTTAGTATTTGTGATGATGGGCAATCAAATCAAATTGAATCCGTAGGGTTGTCAGGCACGTCCATCAATGAGACCAAAAACCTGATCAACCTAATCTCTTGCATGAATTGGCACAGTCCCAGCAGTCCAGACCACACTGTGTCGTTGGTGATTTCCAAAAGGACCCACTGCCACTCCTCCACAAAGTAAACCTGGCTTTACAGTGCATTGTTTCAGGAGAGAGAAGAGTACCCTCAAAAAAATGCGATTGCGATTCAGCTAAAGTCAGAAATAGAAGTGAAGAAAGAACACTTTTGGTGTCTGTTAAAACAGAGAACTCAATAGCTCATCATCATGTTGTCTTTAGGGTTATGTATCGCATCATTTGTGTGTTTATCTTTGGTATGTCAGGAGGTTGACCTCTCAATAACAATAACTTGTTTGTATAGAGAAGCTAGATACAGAATGCAAAGACATTTATCTGCTTTTAAGGCTTTTGTTTGGTAATGGAAAAGTTAAGAATAACTAGACGAACGTCTTTAAACACCAACATACGATTGTCAGTTTTAGTGTGACAAACAGCCCTGAGACTGTTGCTCAGGTCTGTTTACACCCGGGATGACGGTTATAAAGAGGAATTCTTTCTCAAACCTGAAACTGAATTTCCCAGAATTTCCCCTGCGTCCTGACCCACCACAACAATAACACGTTTTGCGGCTTTTACATGCAGCTCATTTTGGATGCTCCAAAAGAACACGGTAACAAATAAGACGTTTAATCTAAATCCGACACAGAATCCCCACCACGGGGTCAGAATGCGCTGTTGGTCCCTGAGAGCGGCATGCAGATGTAATGAACTGCAACGGAATATTTTTCTTGAAGAGAACTAAAAACATTAGAGCCTACCATTACTTGGAGAGACTCAGAAGGGAGACTGTGGAGGGATTAACGTGGTCGCAGAGGCCCAGAGACTAAACCACGACATGGTTTTTTAGACTTGAAGTAATGTTGGCTACTGGGGAAACGTGTCATTATCAGCTATTTTAAAGTGGTCACAGAGATTGCTCCTCAGCCGGAGCACCAAGCTTCACGACAAAAGCCAAAATGCACTCACTGGTGTTTTTATAAACCGGCCTTTAAAGTAGTTAGTAGCTTTACGGTTGCCCGACAAATAGAAAAGTTTGTGGTGGGCCTTGTGGACACGAGGGAAAAGTCTTCAATGAAATGGTGACTGAGAGTCAGTCAATAAAAGCCACTTCACATTATTACCCAAGCAGTCATAGAGCCAATAATGTTACAAAATCACAGATTTCCATGTAAAATCAACACAACACAAGCCGGTTATTCAACATTTGGAAATTCTGAGGATTTATTACAGTTGAGCTTTGCTGAGCGATAATGGCCATAATAACAGTCATTATGTGATTAAGCCCCACATATTAAAACTCCGAAACCATATTACATCCTCCTTGTTTAAAATCCCTTCAATGTCTCTTTTCCCAGCACTCAAATTTACATCTATTTACTTTTACTAAACACCACTGTGCGTCCCTGTGTTACACGGTGTGTGTGTGTGTGTGTGTGTGTGTGTGTGTGTGTGTGTGTGTGTGTGTGTGTGTGTGTGTGTGTGTGTGTGTGTGTGTGTGTGTGTGTGTGTGTGTGTGTGTGTGTGGGCGTGTGTTTCTGTGTCGAAACAAAAGGTCCTGTGTAGGTAAATGTTGCGAATGTTTTTCTATTTATAACCCTGGGGAAGCAAAGGATAAGAGACACTGGTGTTCCCAACGGTGAGTGTGCCCTGTATCATCATTGTTTCCTTGTTTAAGCATGTTCTCCTCTCCCTTTCCCCAGAATAATAACTTTGTTATTACTTGCTGTCATTGCGGAGAATGTGTGTGCACAACTAGTTGTGTGTGGGTGTGTTTGGGTTTGTTTGCCAAAGGATTTCTGTCATTCCAGCAACGTTTGGCATTTAAACTGTCCCTCCATTCGTACCTCCTAATATGGAGGGGTTCTGACACGGCGCGCACACACACACACACACACACTCAGTGCAATGTAAGATTAACCCAAACATCAATGTTAATGAGACCGCAGAAACTCACACGCTTGTGTGTCTGCGTGCACGCGCACATCCGCTAGTAGAAAGGATGCCAAAAACACATCCGTCTTTGCTGTTCTGTTTCATTGCCTTTCACCCATTTCCAGTGCTGCTGTTGGCAACGAGCCAACCCCCTCTGTGAGTGACATTTACTTCACACACTGCAGCCCGACATCTGAGCACCAGGCGCAGCAGCACGGAGATGATGTCACACAAAGTTATTTCAAGGCTTGCTCTGTGTGTGTGTGTGTGTGTGTGTGTGTGTGTGTGTGTGTGTGTGTGTGTGTGTGTGTGTGTGTGTGTGTGTGTGTGTGTGTGTGTGTGTGTGTGTGTGTGTGTGTGTGTGTGTTTAAAGTTTTGGTGAAAGCGTCAATGGAGTTTTGTGCATTCGGGTGTTTACTGAAGCCTGTGTGTACAGCTGTGTACGAGTGAGCAGCATTTGGATGTGGCGATGCGAATGTGAACAGCTGCGTTTCTGTGTGTCTCACCAACAGAAAAAAACACCCTCAGCCTTTTCCCAAGCTTTTCCCTTCGTACATCTTGTTTTTAGCGCTGGATGAGACAATTTTTCCCATTGACTCAGCCATGCAATGCAAATAAGCCTAACAGCATGCAAAGAGCATGGAAATGTTTGTGTGGTAGAGATGGTCTGAGTACACTCGCTATCTTGTCCCTGTGTGATGATACTCAAGATGTAACTTCACTGTTTTCTGACTTGGCAGGTTTTTAGCTAACTATCCGGAAAAAATATTGATAAAAATGATTGTGTAATGTTTTCAGGTGATTTAACAGTGTTAAAGTAGGCATTAGCTCCTTACCTTTCGAGCCAAATACTATTTTAATTATGAAAGTTACAATTTTTGTAACAACAGTCTGTAAAAGGACGCTAACTCCGGTGAACTAGCCGTGCGCTGCTGTAGGCATGACCCGGACGGACGTCCATCGTCATTGTAAACGTTTGTTTTTCACGGAGATTAAACCATCGATGCTGACAACGTATCCGGGAACTCAATTCTGGCCTTTCACTATAAGATATAAATGTAAATATTTATATATATATATAAATTGTATAAATAAATTGTATCCTGTATATATATATACAGGATACAAAAAACAGAAACAGCGTCAAATTACGAGTGTCCAGGTCAGGAAACAGTGACGTTAATATCATTCATATTTATTTAAAGATTTTATTTTTTATGGTAAAATTTGATCTGGGGCTGGGCGGTAATTGATATCACTGTATTTTGTGATATCCTGGCAGTATCACGGTATATGGCGGTATGTCTTTACGAGTAAACACATTCTTTCATTGGCCAGCAACTTAGCTCGTTAGCGTGCTAGCGGTTGTTGCTGATAGTGTTTCCACCAGTGGCAATATCAGCGGCTCCACAGACTTTGGGGGTGCGCGACTCGGCGATCCCCCCCCCCCCCTGGTGATTCCTCTCACTCTCGTCGGTACTTTCGCTTCATAGCTGGACGCGGGGGGGGGGGGGGGGGAGGTTCTGGTTTCTCTGGAGCTGCCTCGGCCATTCTTTCAAATCGGCACTCCGCCAAGAGACCCGCCTTCCTCTGACTGATTGGTTTGTTTTAGGTTCACGGCCCATCAAACCAACGATGGCAGCTAGTATTACCCATTCAGGGGCAGAATAGAACGAGTCTTCACAGAATTCAGGTGGGATTATTTGCACGGGATGCTGCATTGAAGACAACTCGGGAAATAAGGGACAAACTCCGTCCCGTATTGATTCAAAACGGGACGTGCGATTTTATTCTCAAATACGGGACGATTCCGTATTTTAAGGAACGAGTGGCAACCCTATGTGTGTTGTTCATTGTTGTTATGAACAGAAGACAATGAATTGTCTCTCGCTTGCTGTGGAGCGACAAAAGCCGTCACGGCCATGCACCGGTACGACGGTGTGGGAAAAATTCCTACCGGTTCAACCGGTATCCTGCCGAGCCCTGCTGTAGAGTCATTGTGGTAATCTAATTATTTAGAGCTCCATGTGGTGCTTGTTGGAACTTGGTTGGGGGTTAGAGAGCATGAAACTCATCTTTCTACCTAGTTTTCTCAGCAATAAATCCTTTGAATAAACGTTGATAGTAAAGTAGAATACTTTCAAGGCGACTGTAGTGAGGTCTAAAAACATAATGCACAAAAACATGTTGGTGCTGGAATTTTAACAGAATTCAGCAGTGTTCAAGTTTGACTCACTGGAAATTACGATTGTTTGTATTAAAAAATCATTACAGACTTCTAAGTCAACCCAATCATGTATGCCAGGATTCTTTTCATATTATTTTACTTGCTGAATGTAATATATTTTCCAGGTAACAGGTGTGGCTGCTAAATAAAGGAAATCAGCTAATTGTTTTTTCACCTAAATTGACTCTAAAGCTACAGTCCAGTGTTATTAGGATAAATAGAATTAACCCTAGTTTACTCGGCTGTCTTAATTCAACTCGTCAAGCCTGCTTGTGTAGAGTCTGTTTGAGTTTTACAACTGCAAAGAATCTGTTATACGTAATATAATTTTTACATGCACTCGTTGTTTTGGGGGGGGGGAAGAGTTTTTGTGTTCATCGACTGCTCTTTATGGGGATGAACAAACTGACGGCCCCCCCCCCCCTTTTCCCAGAGTCCTCGGTGGCAGTGTCGGCGTCGTGCGTGGCCTTGTTTCCCATGGACCTACGGGTGGGAGAGCGGGGGATGCGCCCTGGCTCGGACACTGCGCTTCTCACCCCGCTACACCCGCCTTTACTCCTCAGCCCGTTCTCCCCTCAGCCTCGCACCTCGTTCTCCCAACAGCAACTGCATCAGCATATCCGGGTAAAGGACCAAGAACGCTTCGAACTGCCGGTCACAAATACTTTCAAACAATGTTATGCATCAGATTCACTTAAAAATGGGTCTTACGTGAGCATTTAGATAGTATTTTCTTTGCTAAAATGTGAATGTGTTTGTTTGGTGGGGGGGTAGTTTAATATGGAGCAGAGGAGGCGAGAGCAGGAGCACCACGAGAAACAACAGGAGTTGCAGCAGCTGAAGCACAAAGACAAGAGTCAACAGAGTGAGTCAATTCACACACCTTCACTCCCACATTTAAAGTTGTAGTTTTAATTTAATTGAGCGTTTCATAAATATATTTCCACAACTAATCATAGTTTGTAATAAAAGTAATAATAGCCTGATTTTTGAATTGTAGCCACAGTGGAAAGTCGCTGCAAGAGATCAAAGTTATCTTTATTGAACAAGGTTTTTCTATTTTCCAAACTGTTTGCTTTGAGACGAGGAGCTAAATATAACCTGATAAGTGAGGCTTCAACAGTGGAGTCAATTATAGCTTTAGGTCTGGGCACACAAAGTCCCTGGGTCAATATTGACTTGATCACTCGGAGCACCTCCTGTCACCTCCATGTGCACACACAGAAATATCAGCAAACATGCTCTCAAAGAAACCCGCCACCTTCCCATGCATCAAAGACCAAAGCATCCATACTGTGCAGCATGCATGGCGTACATGTGTCTGCAGAAACTTTTGTTTAGTCTTTACGGCACCGTCTCCCCTTGCTCCACGTTTAATAATGAATCCGTTTTTTAATGGTTGTTTGTGTTATTGATTGACAGGCGCAGTGGCCAGTTCTGCGGTCAAACAGAAACTCCAGGAAGTCATTCTTAAGAAACAAAAACAGGCGGCGCTGGAGCGAACTAACTCCAACACTCTGACAGCAGCTCCTGTAGCATACAGGTGAGCCGAAATACACAAAGACTGTGGGGCAATATCAAACACTACATATGCATCATGCGATATATTGATAATTATTGCCATAAATATTTGATTCAGCTCTAAAATCTGTTTTTTTATGTGTGTGGTGTGATGATTAGCCGCTAATGGTTGTGTGTCTGGTTTGTATACGCTGTTTATTTTTACCAGAAAGCTGGGCCCAGACCCCAGTGCGCCCTCCCACACTTTGGTCTCGTCGCCGCCACAGCCCTCCTCCGATCATTCAGAAGGAACGCCGCTACGTCGAGCAGGTAAAGCATGCACGTGATGGAATTATCTACTGACAATGTGTCGGTTTCTACTTTTCCATTTGAATGTCAAGTCCTTTTGACCATCAACTTTTTACACCATAATCAAGTCAGGTGGAATCAGTTCTTTATTTCAAGCTACTGTGGCAAAACCAATAATACTTCATTTCCCCTTCTTTGAGCACAGGCTGTCATGTGCTCTGTCCATGTGTATGGTCAGTTTGCGTATATCATACTCACCAACTGTAGTTGTATCTACTGTTTTGTCACATGTCCATTGACCTTTTACTTTGAAGAGCTTTAGACATATCTGATGTGGAAAAGCGAGTGTGAAACATAATATTAAATACAAAGCAAACTATTTAGCTGCTTAGGCCACACGTGTGATTTTCCTACTAAGTACTTGACATAGCTTCCTGCTGTGGATTATTGAAGCAGGTTGAATTGTCAACAACAGAACGTATTAAACCATTTCCATTTAATTGCATCAAGTAACATTCCAAATGTTGCTCTATATCGTCAGCGTCTGAGCCAAATCTGAAGGTGAAACACAAGCTGAAGAAACACCTGAACACCCGCAAGAGCCCACTCACCCGCAAAGAAAGTGCCCCGGCCACTGTCAAGCATCGAGTACCTGACACACTGGGTAATTAGAGTCTCACACACATGAATGAGAGAGAAATGCTGTTGTCTCATGTAATTTTCAGTGAGTTAAAACAAAGGTCTTAATTGTTTCCTACTATGTTTGATTAAGCAAATGATTCACTGATATGGTCTAATGTCAATATGGTACAGATGCATAATCTAAAGTCACACACTGCTTGTCTCTCACCAGACTCGTCCCCCAGCAGCAGTAGCACTCCAGTCTCTGGCTGTAGTTCTCCTAATGACAGTCTGCCCAATGAGAATGGGCTACTGCCATCTGCAGGCGGCCTCTCGCATGAGGTGAGCAAACACACACACTCACACACACACACACACACACACATATTATGTGGTTGGATCCTTTCAGAATATTGCTCAAGTAAAACAAACTAAATCATTATCTCAAGATGAGCTGACATATAATAAATGAATACATGTTTTAATATCAATTTTGACCATTTGTATTGATGTTTTGAGAAAGTACAGTACCTGTACATTAGAAATTTAATAGATAAACAGAACAAATAGAAAACACTAAAGCCAAAGGAAATACTTCCTTTTTGCCTTTCAGACTGGCTTTTATATTTTAGTGATTGGAAGTGTTGCATTTGAAACCTGTATGCACACGCTTTGATTAGAAAAAGAGAATTTGTTTTATGTAAATGAGCCGTGCCGAGGCGCTGAGTAATGACATGTTTAAAGTATTACCACGAGCACGGGAGCATTGAGTTTGTCAGCCGTTGATGCATAATTGATTTAATCACATACAGTCAATCTCTGGCACACCTGCTGCTGATGTCCAACTAATCATTCTCGGGTGTCAGGACGGCACACTACCTTGGACAGCAGTGTTATTATGGAACGCCTATCCAGCACTGATCTTAAGTGTTTGAGGGGATTTCTCTTGTCCCGAATCACGTAGTGTTTATAAATGTAATTCAAAACTGATTTAATTGTGAATGCATTATTAATTGGTTTTGGCATATCCAGGCCCAGAGGCTGCTGCTGAGAGATGGCACTCTAGCTAATTTCACAATCCAGAGTCCCTCCACCCTGCCCACCATCACCCTGGGACTACCAGCCAACGCCAGGGTAAACACTGAACTGCAACACGTGTCTGTCATTGCAGCATTCTTACACCATTGTTTCTTTTCCTCGAGGCAGGCGAGAGGAGTCTGCTGTTACAGCTCTTTATACCACACTTTTTCCTTCAAAATTCTTCGTACTATCAAGGAATCTCTTGCTATTCTTGGAAAACTTTACCCGAGCAATGCATCCTGGTTCACGTAGGAGCGGGGAGCTTTTGCTGTCAATATAGCAAAAACTGAGGAATTAATTGCTTGAATTGACTACATTTAGTATGAAAACTGATTAAAAATCATCATCCTTAGTTTTTACTTTAAGGACATATGATTTAATCCGATCAAACTGTACAATATGTGATGTGTAAGTAACTAAATTACTCATAAAAAATAGATACCATTTGACTACATTAATGAAAGAAATCTCATCTCATGTCGGCCATGTTCATCCGATAGATAGAATGTCACCTGTTGCCGTAAATGCTGAATAACACTGTGTGTGTGTGTGTGTGTGTGTGTGTGTGTGTCAGACCGAAGGAGAGCTTTCCTCTCTGAGAGTCAGCAGGATACCAGTGGTTACAGCCGGGGGCTCGCAGGTCTTTCTCCCCCTGAGCAGAGAGGACCAGGCTGGGCAGCTGAACCCTCGCCTGCCTGTCATCATCCTGGAACCGTCTGGACTGGTACACACTGGTGAGACACACACACACACTGCCACTTTCATATAGACATTTCACTTTGACGTCCTGTACCTTATCTTTGTCCTCAGTCCTATTAACCCTATATATAGCCTACCCTATATATATTTATATCTGCCCCTGTAAAAATAATATATATATATTAGGGCTGTCAAAAATAGCGCGTTAACGGCGTTAATCAGCTGTTTGTTGTTAATTACGTCAATTTTTTTGACGCATTTCACGCATGCGCAGTGTGACAAATTATTCAGGTCAGTAAAGTGCCTCTTCCTCTAGGGAATGCACTTCATCCTATACAACACATTACTGCCACCTGCAGGCATATGTCAGGACGTCAGGTTCAGCAAGTCGTTTGCGCCAGAGACCCGCACCCCCCCCCCCCCCCCCCCTCCCCGTTCTCGCGCAGCAGAACAGAGAAAAAAAGCTCCGCCCAGCAGAGCTTTGCTAAGAGCAGCGCTGAGGTAGAGGACCATCGGAGAGACCCGTAATACTGTTCTGAAACATGCGGAGGAAGGGAAGCCAATGCGATCTAAATCCTCCCAGGTATGGGAATATTTCACACTGAAATGGGGGTGGTAGCGGATTTCTTTGCAGCGCCAGTCGTTCTAATCGCCGCGCTCGACTTCAAGGTGTAACCTTTATTATTGTTCGGTCTGAAACGGCGCGCCCAGTGACGGGTGGTGCAGCAATATTGTTGTTCGGGTGGAAATCGGGAGAAAGGTCGGTCCGGGAGATTTTCGGGAGGGGCTTTGAAACATCGGGAGGGTTGACATGTCTGGTCATGTCTGGTCATCGCAGCCCTGAACCATCAGGAGCACAAACTCACAGCAGAGTGGGATAAACTGCAGAGGCTCGAGACCCTTCTAGAGCCATGCAGGGAAATCAGTCTGTGACTTATCAAATAACATTGCTTTGATTATTTTCTGAAATGAATTTCTGAAAAATCAAATATCAATAACATGTATTTATGTAAAAAATAATAATGATGATAATAATGATAATTATGTATCTGTGTCCTGTTATTTATCTTTAGTATGCATTTCAGAAAGAAAAAATGGTTAGGATTCAGGTGTGATTAATCATGATTAATCCACTGAAAATTCTGATTAATTTGATTAAAATTTTTAATCATTTGACAGCCCTAATATATATCCATATACATATAAACAGGGTGTCACCTAATAGCCAGAAAAGGCTATTGTTGTCATTATATTTTCAAAGATGGTACAGCACCCCCCAGTGGTTACATTTAGAAGAACACTGTCTTTGCTGGATGAGTTATCAATTAGAAACAATTCAACCAAGTTACAATGTATCAGGCCAGTTTTACATTGTTGTAGCTCTTGTGTGTTTGTTCCTGCTCACAGGAACTAATCATTTCTCTGCTCCTTTGTGACTCCGCCTCTGACCAGTTCCAGGCCTCGACCCTGTCCAGCTACAGTTTGCCCCTCAGTTAGACCACCTTACCCCTGGAGGAGCACATCCTCACAAGCCCCTGAGCAGAACACGTTCGGAGCCCCTCCCCCAGAGCCCGCGGACACTTCACACGCATCTCCTCCATCAGCAGCACAACACGCAACTACTTGAGAGGCTCAAACAGCAAACTCACCTGGGCAAGGTAGGGAGAAGTGAATGCACCCAGGCATACACAGTCAGCATTGTCTTGGATCGAAAATTGTTTGTTGCATTAATCCTCACTTTTTAGTTTTGTCTATATTCCGTCTTGCAGTTATTGGAATTCTAATCCATGACGTATCTATTAACTAGACACTGATGTTATAAAATGAATTATCTCTCTCGGTCTTTTACTGAGTTAGCTTTCCAATGAAAGCAACAGTTTTACAGTTTCAAATATTTTAACACTTTAACGCATTATTTATGAACTTTTTGTATGGTCTCTAATAGGTTGATGTTGCAGCCTAACAAAAATCCTGCATTTCCAAAAAGCGCTTTCCCAACACCCAACTTCAATGTGTGTGTATGTGCCTGTGCAGCTGATGTCTAAGTCGAGCGAGAAGCCCAGACTGCACCAGATCCCCTCTGAGGACATGGACTCAGAGGACGGCGGCGGGACGTCGCCTACAGAGCCAACATACCAGAGCAGAGTGAGGGCGGAGTCACTGAGGGAGGCGGAGCCGGCAGCATCTAAGAACCAAGAAGAGCAACTCAACCTGCAACATGCACTCATACTCAACCAGGTTGGAAAGCACACAGGCAATACACACATAGAGAAAGCAGGTTCTTCATGCTGTAGGGGGCGGCCTAACTCTTGTATGTTGGGATAGTTTCCATTGCATCGTTTTTGAGGTTTGAAAAGTACTCCTTCAATCAAGGTGGATATTTTAGGATGCAATGATTACAGGGTGTAAGCACTCTTATGTTTACGTACCTCTCTTTCTGCAAATGTGTTGATACTATTGGGGGAGCTGAATGAAAACATCTCCCATTTTATTGACAGTACAGTAGAGGAAGCTCTGTGGCTTTCAACCCTTAACATAGGACTTTAGAGGGATGTTCATCTGCATCCCAAATGAGATATTTACCAATGTTTTCCACGGTTTAGTAAAATACCCCGTGCTGCCCTACAGCTTGTGGACGGTTCTTCTCTCTTCACTTTGAGTTAATTTGTCATTGATACTTAGTTGGAATTATGTCAACTATGTTTCACCTCTATGTCCCCTCACTCTTAACTGCAGTCGTTGCTGTGGGAACAGCAGAAGCAGCTGCAGCTGCAGCAGCTGCATCTACAAATGGAGACCCTGGCAGTACCCATGTTACGGGGTAGCGGGGGGATTGGTAGTGGGCTGGGAGGCCATCGGCCCCTGTCACGTACACAGTCCTCCCCAGCCTCCACCTCTCTTATTCTGCCTGAGAAACCCATGACCCTGGCCTCACAGGATAGCAGCAGCACCACACGCTTTACCACCGGTGAGTCAATGATATTTATAATTCAGGATGCCCCCGACAGATGTGTGTTGGGCCCACATCTATTTCTAATTTTTCTGTCATGCTAATACGAATAGGACCATTATGGTGATTAATTCCCAGTATTTAGCACCATGCACTGACCAGCGAGCTAAAAGTGAAGGAAGGTCATACAGGTTATCAAAATAAAGAGTGTCTACACCTCCAATAATTTAAGACTGATTTGACTCAACTAATGTTTCATCAATCAAAGCACTACTGCTTCAGAGAATATATGGAATTAAAGACTCTGTTGGTATTAGTCCAAAACCTAAGGTAGGGCATTTAAACCCCTATGAGTATGAGCACTGTCTGGCCTCATCTGGAAAAGTTAAAGAAGTAGACCAATCAGACAGGTATTGCAACAGGATAGAACTCAAAGGGCAGCTTTGTGTAGGAACGATTTGTGTAGGAACGACAATGCTGATGGAATATTTTCTTCTGCTTGTGTGTGTGCATGCAGGCCTGGTGTACGATTCTCAGATGCTAAGGCACCAGTGTACCTGTGGGGACAACAGCAGTCACCCAGAGCACGCCGGGAGGATACAGAGCATCTGGTCCAGGCTCCAGGAGAGAGGCCTGAGGGGACAGTGTGAGGTACGTAAGGCTCGGCACACGCGTACAGCCCCATCCGACCTGCAGAAATGACACCGTCTGATCATAGAGAGGTTGACTTTACGGAGTTTGGGCACAATAGAGCTTTATCTGTGTTTAACGGTATTCTTCACTGTCTGTTGTCCATTGTCCTTTTCGTACAGACTATACGAGGTCGTAAAGCCACCATGGAGGAGCTGCAGTCGGTCCACACCGAGCGCCATGTGTTGCTCTACGGCACCAACCCGCTCAACAGACTCAAACTGGATAACCGCAAACTGGCCGGTATGCCACATATTCTTAAATCTGAGCCAAATTAGGTTTGAATTAACAAAACCTTTAATTGGTTTACCAGTGGAATGAAAGACATTACTTTGGAATGTAAATATGGTCAGGAACATTAATACCAAACAGATGCTCCAGATGTCCAGCTCGTCTCAATAATAGAACTAAATTTCCATCACAAACTCGCATTCTACAGTTCATGCTTTTAAAATAAATGACAAACTTTTCCCCATCAATCATGCCTCGCCATTAACAACCTCGTGGGGTCTAAATCACTAAAGAATTGCACGGCTTTTGAATAAGACACAAAGAAAGTTTAATTCTCAAATTCTCTATTATTATGTTTTATGCAAAACCGCCCCTGACCTATGCAAATAGCCTCATAGCTAGATCAGCTAGAAAAAGGACAGTTTGTTCAAAGAATAACAAAACGTAATTGAATGATGTGTTATGAAAAAGTCATTTTGATTTTTCTTTCCCAAGGAATCCTGTCTCAAAGGATGTTTGTGATGTTACCATGTGGGGGTGTGGGGGTAAGTACAAAAACACACACACAGAAAAAAAACTGTATTCTTGATCATACTAATAGAAAGCTTTTAATAAAAGCTTTACAATGTGTTGATGAAAGATAATAGTGCTTCAAAGAAAGAAAAAAAAACGAAAAAGGCCCGAAAAAGAAAATAAGAAGGAAGACAGGATATTAAAGAGGAAAAGCGAGTTGGCTCGGCCGTGCGCTTCGGTTTGCTTGACGGTCCGTGTCGGGCCATGACAAGGCAGAGCTAATCAGAACAACATGTGGGATAAAAGAAATGCCTCGGCTTTCGTTGTCCAAGCCAGATGGACGGTAATGGCCATTTGTGCACAGATAAAAAGGAAAGGAAATGAGCCAGCATTACAGCAGTGACAGCATCACTGTCCCACAAACAACAGAGACAAAGTCATGCTTCATAAAACAGGTAGCATGTACGTGTAAGTGTTTCCTCTGCTATTTGTTCTCATTGGTCTCCGTTGTTTGGCTTTCTATTGTGCAGGTGGATAATGACACCATATGGAATGAGTCGCACACTTCGACGGCGTCGCGCATGGCGGCGGGCAGCGTGGTGGAGCTGGCCTGCAGAGTGGCCAAAGGAGAGCTGAAGGTGAGACACTGAACCCGCAAGCGATAAAACGTTGGTTTTATTACATTCTGTTGCCTCATCCTCGAGTTTTCCTTCCGTTTCTGTTGCGGTGTCTCGTTGCTTTAAGCACCGTCTGCTCCAGGTGTTGGAACGATGAGAATATACACTTACACTACAAAATAATTGTTCCAGAAAATATTGCAACATAATTCTTTTTGACTCCGTAGAAGGTTAGCTTAAAAACAATATGTGAGAAATGAAAAGTTAAAGTTACATGAGAACAGCTCCTATATCGAGACCTGTGGTGAATACACTCAGGTTTATCATGTGAGAAGGTGAGAGACGGCGTTGGGTTTTAACTTTAGCTGTGCACTGTCTTGTGGACCAAAAGCAACTTTGTGATCTCAGTTACTGAGATGTTCCTGAGATGGAGTCCCCTGTTTGCTTCTGGCATAGAAGCATGCATCACCCGGCCTGACCCACCGCAAAGATTAGTGGGTTTCACAATATATTTTGCACGTGGGAAAGTGTTGTTGTTCTTTTGTTCAAATTGGTCAAGTGTAGATGATATAATTATCTAAAGGTATTTATAGCTGGCAGCTTCTATCCACACAGAAAAACAAGGCAGTGTAAAAGTAGGTACCAACAACCAACAAACGCCACCATAATACTCGGTCCATACTGAGCACTGGTTGTACACAACCATTTCATGACATTTCCACTGCTCCAACTCAGAAAAGCTAAAGAGAATACATTATTATTGTGCTCATTTAAAAGGACAACTTGGTCGAATGGCTTCATATTGACAAAAGTAAAGCGTTTGATCCCTTGTGTTCATGAAATGTTTAACTGTTTTGACCTTTACTCACCAAGACTATAAAGGTGAATCTGATTCACTTTAGTTTCTTTTAAAATAGCAAAGTGCAAAAAGAATCTTTGATCCACAATCAGAATTGTATACGGTCATTAGCCTTCATACAGTTTTTGTTCTGTTCCACATCATGTATTTAGTTGATTTGGACCGAATATGTAACTAGAAATTTGCTTGTTTTTTATGAATAGCATTGATTTTCCAACCAATGTTATGATAAAGATACTTTCCTGTTACAAATGGAAGGAGCATTGATCCAACCAAGCTTTTGTAAAGATTTCTGAAAGACAGGTTTTGTACCTGAAAGGACTGCGGCAGCTTTATTTCTGTACCAAAACTGTTACATTCCATCATAAAAGTGTATAACTTTGAAACTCTACCTTGTAAAGCTAAACGAAACACTTAATGAATAGTGTCTTTTTTCTTTTGCACAGAACGGCTTTGCTGTGGTCAGACCGCCAGGACATCACGCAGACCCCTCTAATCCAATGTAAGTGTGTGTGTGTGTGTGTGTGTGTGTGTGTGTGTGTGTGTGTGTGTGTGTGTGTGTGTGTGCCTGTGTGCCTTTAGTCAAATGCTCAGCCTGACTGGAGAGAGTCTCCTTGCTGTTGCTGCAGCGTCAGCAGCCTGTCTGTGGAGGGTATTTATGAAGTGATAGAGAGACAACAAGGGAAAAGGCGAGGAAGATTGATTGATTGACACAGCCAGAGACACAAGAGACACAGAGCCTTCTCAAAAGTCCCATGACTGTACATCACTCATTTTGCAATTCAGCACAAACCAAAGCTAGAAAAGACATCCAGCATGTCGCTTTGTGAGGTAAAGTCTTTAGTTTCTTCCTTAACTGTCAGTTTCATCCTCACTGTCTGTGTCTACCAGGGGTTTCTGTTACTTTAATTCTGTGGCCATAGCTGCCAAAAAGCTCCAACACAGACTCAGCGTCAGCAAGATCCTGATAGTTGACTGGGTAAGTCGGCCCATTAACTCCTGCTTCTCACTAGTGTTGTTTATATTAATGAAAACCCACAAGGTATCGCATATATATATAAATATGTCTTCCCCCGTCCTGTCGCTAGGATGTTCACCATGGCAACGGCACCCAGGAAGTTTTCTACAGCGACCCCAGTGTTCTCTACATCTCGCTCCATCGCTATGACGATGGGAACTTCTTCCCTGGCAGTGGGTCGCCAGCTGAGGTGGGTGACGTCCAGTCGTCGTTGTAGTGTAGACGTGATATTATTACAGGCTGACCCTTGACACTTTCATTTTGGGGGTTCAGGTTGGTTCTGGGGCAGGAGAGGGCTTCAACGTGAACGTGGCGTGGACGGGAGGACTGGACCCACCCATGGGGGACGCTGAGTACCTCGCTGCATTCAGGTAGACCCCTGCAACACAATGTGCACAAGAGAAGGAGACACAGATGATAGGGGACAAGTCAAAGGAAACGTCTCTTTCATGGATATGTGATTCACATCGTTGTCGTACTGTCGTGCTGTGACTCCTTTTCTCTGTTATGGAAGTACCTGCACTTATTATTCAACATCTGGGCATCCGATTTAGCACACATTTTCACATATGTGGTATCCTGCCAATGATTTGCAGTATATTCTTCTTTCTTTGGGATGGATCAGAGGAATGTATTCTGCATTTCAGAATGCTTTTAAAGTTACAGCCCGATACAAAATGAATCCAGATCCAGATGAGCATTTGAGTCTTGGATGGTGAATCTAGTAGATAGGACATACAGAAAAGTTGGTTCAATGTCTTAATAGTTTATCTATCAGCTGTGCTCCAGTTTTTATTATTCAGGATAAGGATGTTCAGTTTAGTTATAATAAGACAATTTCTCAGATTTTCCTTTACACTGAGCCACAACGAACACACTCGGCGTCGCATTGCCTCTGACGTACTTCTTGCGTATTATTAATTGCTCTCATTTGTTGAGCATGTGTCTGGCGCTCCCTGTTTTCAGTAACTTCAGATGCTTTACAGTAAAACGCTCTTGGACCGCATGCTTCCTGCTCGTGGGTTGGATAATTGTCACGTGGGAGTTGTTTGGCACCAATAAAGTTTCACTCGCGTGGGTGTTCTGAGTGTCTGGCTTATCGAACCACAAGTAAACTGGCAATGACGTCTGATGTCTCGCGCCTGTGTTTATGACTAGATAAAAAAAAAAGACTGGAGTGAGATTATTGCATTAAGTGTTTATAGTTATAATACCTCTTTTGACAAGTATAGCAACCAGAAACATATGTACACATTCTGTACACATTTTACCTGTTACACAGATGTCAAATAAATTAAGGAAATAACAAAGACGATCCTGGCTAACCATTTTTTCAGCTGTTCTTAACACAGGAAGGGAAAGTATTTGCCTCTCAGGGCTTCTGATATGAACCAATCAACGAAACCAATGGGTGGACCTGCTCCTCCACTAATGAAATGGTAAAATAGGCGGTTCCCTCAAGTGATGATCAGCCTCAGAGGATCGACTTGCTTTCATTACTTCCTGTCAACGGCCATAAATACACAAGATCACTTGACCAACGTGAGATGTATTCAAATAGCACTGACCCTGATGCTCAAAGAGACTGCCCTTCCTTCCTTCAGTGCTCCTATGCAAAACACTGATTTCCTGCAAGCTCCAAGGCCGCCTCTTTGACCCCGACCTCTGACCTTGGAGCAGAGCAACAGCTTTTCCTACAATAATAATTTAAAGCAGAGGTATAGTGCGGCCCCTGTTTTTAAGGGTGGGGGTGGGGGGTTTATCTCCAGGGCAGTTGCTGGTCATAGTTTTTCACCCTCACAAAAATATACTTGGATCCAAATTACGTTGAGTTTGTTTATAATATGTTGTATACAAAAGCTGTCTGGCTGGATATACGCAGATGCAGAAACATTTTCTCATAAACTACCATACAATCTGACTCTCCAGAATAGTCGCTCCCTGCTGGCCAGTAAATAGAAATTCAAGGGACTTTTGCATTGGCTTCGCTTATCAGAAATTTTGCAGGTTAATTGTACAGCCCATATCACATTGAATATCAGCACCGAGACGACTATTAACAATCACGTTAGGAGCAAAAAGGTGCAGAACTGCACCGCATTAACTGATGCTGTTGTTGTTTTCAGCTGATAGGAAACTTCTTGTCGGAATTATGGACGATTATGACAATTAGCCTGCCGGTCCACATGATCCCTTTGTAGCCTCTAATGGGCAGGCACTTTACAATCATGATCTTTTCCTCCGCCTCCCACCCACTGCTTTGTAATTAATAAAGTTGGCCAATGTGGCAGTGGTAGAAAAAAGCCATTTATTGGAATACATTTTATGGGTAAAGTTGGCGAGTTCTACAACTTCAGAGGGGGAGCTTTGTTGCATTTTCACCTTATCCTTCACTCTCAGCCCTCCCCCTCCCCCCCTCAGTCCCTCCGACTCCTTATTTTCCATCACCCCAACCTTCACCATCACCCTGCACGCACACACACACACACACACACACACACACACACACACACATTCGCCCTCTTCCTCTCCTCCCTTGATTGATCTTTAATAAGCGTCCCGCCCTCCCCCCTTCCCTCCATCTTTCCATTAGCTTGTCTGTAGTTCCTCTCTCCGGGGGGAGCGTGGTAGCTTTAATGGGTCTACAGGGGAGGCAGGATTGGGTTTTGCGGTGTGTGTGTTTTTGTGGAGACGTTTGTGCATGCTCTGCTTCACCCCCACGTGACAGTGATAGGAAACTAGGAAATATAGAAATGACTCAAAACCTGCAGCACGCTGACACGGGAGGATTACTCTCACTGCAGGAGTTTGCATACGTACGCGTGTGTCTTTGTGTGTCTGCGTGTGGATGCCGGAATGCGTTTAATCACTGCGTGTCCTCATTTTTGTCTATGAGCTCATGCTGTCCATCTGCATGCAGTCATGACAGCAGCATGTGTTTGGATATGTGCGTGTGTGCTCTGATATATTATTGTGTGTGTCTGAATGTGCGTGTGTGTGTGTGTGTGTGTGAAGGGGAGGGGATGGAGGTCCCCAGGCAGAATAATGAAGGTAAATGGATCCCAGATGGACTGTTTTTCCTCTTTTCCTCTGTGTTGTCAATGACGTGAGGAGAGTGACAAGCCTCTAATGGGAAACAGACTCACACACTCTGGCTTTGAACGCGGCCGACAGCACCGCGCGGCAGAGTTGAGCCTCCCTCCGCCTCGGGACAGCTGCGCTCTCTCTTCCTAACAACAATAACACTAAGCAAACCTCGCAGCTACAGCATAAAGCCCACAAAACAATTTGACTTTGTCAAGCAGTCTTGTGTTTCTCAAAGCAGCGGAGAAACAAAAGCCCTTTGTCCGCTCTGTTTGAGCCGCATAGTGGAGATTCAGCCAAACCGTGGTCACACTTGTCACGTTTAATGACTTTTTCCCCCAATTTGATTGTGTATATTTGTCATCTCCGGGAGACGGCCCAGTTTGGAAATGCTTTTTGTATCGGAGCTGGCTACATTTGGCTGAATATTTCGGGCGGTCTTTAGCAAACGGATAAAATACATACAAATTAAAGTCTGTCCATCAGTGATTTATTAACCTTTGAATCCACGGAGGAGTGGGACACAGCTTCGAGTGCAAAGTCATGGGCGGTGTGTTGCCATGCAAATTTCTGGTGTGTCTTCCTCCAATTTCCCTTTTGGAGTTTTCTCTCCTCTTCAACACAAATAGACGCTGCTTTGCCAACAACTACTGTGGTATCCTCTCCCTCCCTCCATCCACTCTTTCAGTTGAACCGTAGAGTAAAGACTTGTGTATGGGTCTGTGTCAGGTTTGTGCATGTTACAGGAGAGATCGCACAAACCTTCCAGTAGAACAGATGTCTCATGGCAAAACCTAGCATTAGCATGCCCAGTGGTGAAAGTGATGAATGACTTGCGTCGACCTCCGTCACAGACGGATTTACAGCGGCTTTGTGTTTGTGTGTCCGCAGGTCGGTGGTGATGCCCATCGCCCGGGAGTTCTCTCCGGACTTTGTGCTGGTGTCGGCCGGGTTCGACGCCGCCGAGGGCAACCCCGCTCTTCTCGGGGGGTACAAGGTCTCCGCCAAATGTAAGCCACAGTCCAGTCCCCCCCTCTTCCCCCCCCGTCCTTAGCGAGAGGGACCAATAGGAACTGTTCCTTATGATCCCGTGGGTATTTAGATATGAATAGATTATTACAGCTCGTGTCCTGCATGGACCGAAGAGCGGGAGTTGTGCCTTCCACCGTACCTCGCTGCATCACCATAATTATAGTAAATTAGTAGTTGGTTTGTTGCTGCGGGAGGAAAAAGGTAAAAATATACATTTGTTGTTTTTATAGGCTATTGGTATAGTTAGTATAGCTAAACTCTTTCTACAGTAAGTGGTAACTTTATTCTGATTCATACGCCATGCTCAACATTTCTGTGTGTGTTGCATGTATTTTTCGACCACAGGTTTCAGTCACATGACCCGCGAGCTGATGTCTCTAGCAGGGGGTCGTCTGGTTTTGTCTCTCGAGGGAGGTCACGACCTCACCGCTATCTGCAATGCATCTGAAGCCTGCGTCGGTGCACTCCTGGACACACAGGTGAGGCACGCTGGGTAACGGAGTTCTTTTTAGATGTCTACCTTGTGGTTTTTTGTGTCCTTTTATATGGTACAAGTTTCAACTCCTAGTATGTTGTACAACTATTTGCATCTTTACATTAACATTTAAGTCTCTCCTTGGCTGTACATTTTATTAAAAAGAAATCTTGTTGCTTTGCTGTGGGTATAATGTTGGTTCTGATTATAGTGTAATGTATCGGTTCTTTTTACCATACCTCTTCAGTCACTTCTTAACTGAAAAAGTGCAAGAATAATGTCCATTGTCTTCATGGCCGCTTCTCTGTCCTGTAGGACCCACTGCCAGAAGAAGTCCTTCTCCAGAAGCCCAACGCTAATGCTGTCCGCTCCCTGCAGGCCGTCATTCAGATACAAAGTGAGCAGCGCTCATATATCATTCAACTAGTTGTTTTTTGTCCACATGTTAAAGTTTATTTAATCCGTCCACAGAGTATCCATTTCATTCTCCTCTGCCTGCTCCTCCTCCTTACTAATGTGGTCGACAGGTGGACACCAAATAATGATTAACCACTAACTGGTCAAACCGTCCTCAATCCTGTTTTTTTAAACTGTTCCACGCTTCTAAAATATTGTATAGTTCAAAGTGTCCCTGTTACTCACAGCATGATCAGAAGAGATCCCTGGCTTTGTAGCCAGAGAGCACCAGTAAGCGGCGTGTGTGTGTTTGTGTTTCAGGTCAGTACTGGCCCAGTGTGAAGGCCCACAGCGGAACAGTCGGTCTGTCCTGTGTGTCCGCGCAGAGACGAGACTGTGAGGAGGCTGATGCCGTCAACGCTCTGGCCTCGCTCTCCGTGGGGGTCCAGAGGTGAGACACACACACACACACACACACACACACACACACACACAAACGGTCGTGCAACCATGCTAAACAAAACACACTTTCACCATTCATGTTTCCAACCCCCAAGTTCTGCTCTCACGTCTGTGCCCCCCCCCCTCTTCCACTCCTCCTTCAGCCTCCCTGACGAGCCGATGGAGCACGACAGCCACTCCATGTAGAAGAATCCGACCAATCACCTCCAGAACTACCTTCTAGGATTTGTACCACACACGTAGCCTTAAATCTCCTGCATTTTTACACGACCATGAGGGGGGGGGTTGTAATTCCGCTGAGTCCCACCCTTCTGCCTTATCCACGCTCATTCAAATGAACCAACACACAATGCTGAGCCTGAGACCTTCAGGACGAGCATGTCAGTGCTGGTTACCACTCACCTGGATGGCTTGGGAGACCTTCTGACGCCTTCATACCGCTTGTGTGTGTGTCCGGCCTCAGAGCAGGGGACAGACATGCTTCAGTCTAGCTCTGAATTCTCTTAAATGCTCAATGTACCAGCAAGTGACTTTGTGGCCTTAAGTCTACCTTAACGTAAGGACCAATAGGTTTCAGACTTCCTAAATCCCTCTCTCTATCTGACACTTTGTGGAATAAACCTACGATATCAGGTGACACCTTATTTGCAAATTTGAAGAAGAAATGGCCACATCCTAGAAAGAATACGAAGAAAATAAGACACAGAGATCGTCTGCTTTAATGATGTCATTAGATGCAATTCAACCACTAAAAGAAAACAAAGAACTCAAGGACAACTGTGGTTTTGTAGAAACAAAAGGCAAAGGTCCTTGTTGTTTAATTGCACTGTTCATTCCGTAATGTGAACCATGGAAATTCAAAAGCTCTGGTATATAAAACAACTCCTCTGCAGGTTATTTTATTTCTTCTTTTTTTTGAAGATTTGGATGACATTGTGTCTGGTATATTTTTCCCTGATCTTCATCTGAGATGTCTTATGAAGTCTCTGACTCACCTTTAGTCGCAATTCTTATGAAGTTCAGCAAAAGGTTTTATGAGCAGGAATATGTGTTCACCGCTGACCAGTGTCTTAGATACACACACACACACACACACACACACACACACACACACACACACACAGACACACACACAAACCTATACACATGTACAAAGCAATGATGAACTGTCAATGTACCACTAGTATTAAATACTGTATGATATTGTTTATATTTGAGACTAAAGGAGCGTTCATTCCACTGTGGCACCCCTGAGGACCATTGTATTGTTCTAGTAGCAATAATGTTAATGCACTTAATGGACATCACCCAAAGAAAAACTGCCTTTAAACACCCTGCACTTGGCTATGGGACTGTGGACGCGACACAAGGGACGCATTATGAAGTTATGGAGTACCATCACGTGACCCACTTTTAAAAGGCAACCTTTGAACCTGTGGATTTAGGTGAAGATCATACATGCAGACCTTGGTGGGCTGTATATTTTGATGATCAACCTGGTTTGAATGTTTTCTTTCACCACTTTTGGAGTTCCGGGCTTTATCGCAGTCTAATTAAGGAAACTAATGCCTTGTGTTTTTGTTAGGAGGTGAACTCTGAATCGTCTTTTTTTTCCACTTGACACTTGTCTCTGCAACTCTTCTTATCGTGCTTTAATCAAGCTGGACAAGGCCTCGCTTAGTATGTTGATCCCCTTGATGTACGCTGACGTTTGAAGTAGAGGTCACGTTGAAGAATCTTCTCCCTTACCCTGCTGTCGGGGCACGTAAAGGGCATGCATTCCAAAAGTGAAAACAAAATATTATAGTTTGGATGTTTCTCTTGAAATCTCTCTTTTATGCATACTCTGATCGGCCAGTTCAAGAACATTTAATGGCCAATACTTGTGTTTTTAAATCGGAGTTTCAGATAGCTGAGTCTTAATAATAAAATATGACAAAGTTGCAGCCAAAGAAAACAGTTTTCTTCTTTAGTTAAAGAGGGTTTTTTGTTACAAGCTTCTAAAACTGAATCCAAACACTAAAACTGTGACAAATGACATTCATGTTTGACCACTTGACACGGCCTTTCTTTGAAAATGTTGCCTGAGTTTTTACACCCAGGAGGGAATTGAAGCAGCACGATTGGATTTTCAACTCTTGTTGGGAAATATTTGACTTTCTGTGTAAATGTAGCTTTGCAAAAAAATGAAAATGCAAAATAGCAGTCTCCACAGCAGGTTAGTGAGACTGGTTGAAGGAAGCGTTACCATTTTTTTTTTTTTTCATCCAAGTAAGAAACCGTTTATGTGCTCAGTTTGCTTTAGTTGAACCCTGGGCATCGTCTGCCCAACAGAAGGCCTTGTATATTAAGCCAAATGACTTTGCCTTTGCAGGAGTCCCACTGCTGTTGCACTACTGCCTCATTCCAGTAGGAATCATTTGGAAAATGTCAGATTAGCGTTCTGTAATTGGTGTAACTGAAAAGCGTGTCATGCTTTCGCTGGTAGTGTAAATAGTGTTCTCAGTGACGGCGTTGAAACATTATGCAGAGTCTCTCTTAGCCAGCGTGCCCGTCAGGTGCACCTGTTGACTATGGAGTCCATGGTGTCTAATGTGTGTGTGTGTGTGTGAGAGGCGACTGCATTCACCCTGCACATGTGACATGTGTTGTGTGCATGCATTCGAAAGTGTTAGTCGGTGTATGTGTGGGCCGTCACATACTGTCAATGAGCGGTGTTATATTCCACTGGCTGTTCTATCGTCTTACGGAGAGGCCAGTATTGCCTCAACTCTTAATTCCCATTAGTTACTGATGTCAAATGTAACTTTTTCTTAAAGAAATACTCTGTAAATATGAACTCCACGACCAAACTACGCGTGTCACACATGTGCCTTGATGCATTCAGCAGTAGTATCTGTATTTGTAACTCTTAACTAACTGGACTTACAGTAACTATGTGGTATCTATAAATGTGACTTTGACATTTCTTTTTATGCTTTTCTTTATTATTTACCTGTAGGTTTTATTTTTCTTCACATTTCCTACATAATGTGTATGTATAGAAAGATTGTCCATTTTGTACTGTTATTTTTTCTTTTCCTCTTGATTAAAACGGTCATTTCCAGTTTAAGTCTATTTTTGACTTGCCACAACATCACCACATGATTGACAGTTTTCATAATAGCTTGATTTTTATTTCCTAGTAATGTATAGCTTTTTCAGAGCTACACAATAATCTAGCTTCAGCAAATTGTGGATTTTTTCGTGGTCATTTCACATACTTCTGTGAAATGACCACCAGCCTTATAACAGTCACAAACGTCACAGTAACATAATAACATGAACAAATATTTGGAACACTGTGGTGGTTGAAAGTCTTATGTTTCTTTGGGACTAACGGGGACTTGGCTAGTGCGACATTTTTTCCACAGAAATGACCCGGTTACTCAAGATAATCCACAGACCTTGATCTGAGAAATCACAAATGCATTTTTGCGCTTTGCCAAGCTGAGCTCCGTCTAGTTCCATTATATTAGAGAGAAGGCCGACCCTCTCCAACGAGAGTTAACCCACACAAACAGCATTTACATTGATGCGAAAGGAAAAGATGTACATTTCATTTGAGGTATATCATCCCTTTAACGTGTCAATTTGATATTGAGTTTGAGACCAGAAATATAATTTTACCATTTTAATGCCATATTCATGCATATTATAATTAATATTATAATAAATATTATTATATATGATATTTCTGATTTGATATCCTGTAAGTAAGTAGTATGTTTCAGACATTTAAATTGCGGGTTATTAACAGAAGAATAAAACCTAGTCCCTGTCTTGCTGTGTTAGGGGAGATTCTCAGTATAACCCGTTACCCGAGGCCTCTTTCATTAAACCCAAAAAAGTGTTGTGAATGCAAAACTGCCGGGGCTTTCAGTCACTGATATTATTTTATTTTTCATACAAAAATAATTCATTTCTTTGTGATTATAAGTAACTGTAATGAACAGAATGCTCACCTTTTACAAGATGATGCCTCACTTGAATATTTTTTTTTAGAAAACTTGTGTATTAGTTTATGTATTGAATGTATTGTTTTTTTCCCCATGAACCAGTGGCATTGAACCCAGCTGTGCGCAGTGAGCTGCACGGACCCACAGAGCATGCAAACGGTTACGCTCTGTGAAACAAAGCTTTATCGACTGTTATCAATCAGCAGAAGTCCGAACGATTGTTCTATTGGTAAAGAGTAAAAAAAACACTTGATTGAACTGTAACAATATTATACGTAGTATATCGGACAAGAAAAACTGTTCTGTGCTGTACAACAACAGTTCAGCAAAGAATATTAGTCTTATCCCTCCCAATAAAACAGCAGTGATGATAATAAACCTGATGCAAAACATGGCATGCTCAACAGTGACAACAGAATATAAAATAACCCTCATCATGGTTCACCCACTTCATGTGATGGATTAGACCTCTCCTCAGAACTGTTTGAGTGACACGTCCCTCTCCTATTTGTTGCGTGGCACCTGATTCCTGGGACAATCCTCAATTCAATTCAAATCGATTTCCATCACCACTTCCCTCCACAGGCAGAAGGGTAATCCGATCCACTGGAAACTCCTCTGCGTGCGAGCAGAGCCTCAGAGAACTAGTTGCATCAGTGTTTTGCGTGAGTTTGCTCATTTATTGAACATACTGCACTAAATAACGAACCAGTATTGTTTTTTAAAGTGCTGTGTTTTACAGCAAGAAGTTAATAGTAATCCTATTTGGTCCAAAGCATTGTTGAACTCTTCTTAAAAACTTGCGACTCAATTGAGACTGGTATTGATTTGCTTGTACTCAGATTTAAAATAAATACCAGAGCGGACAAGCAAACTGAAGGGTCTTCTTTGAGAGCTGTGTGACTATCCGTTGGTTCATCATTTACCGACATCGATCAAAGCAGTTATGCCCTACGGTTAACACTGTTCTCGTGGGTTACCATTGTGCGAAAGCTTTTAACAGCCTCTTGCTAAAGTATCAGGATAACTAACAGCAAACACGCAGGCCGCTGTTGCTTATCAGAAAAGATCAAGCCACAAATCTGAATTTGGGCCTAAAACAGGCTATAAATATTCCCAGAGCCGCTTAATTGCACATTAACTTGTTCTTTTTGAGAGAATTAAGTGTTCCCGACTGACCAGGCAAAAGCACACAGACCTCATTAAAAAAAAACAGGCCAGAGGAAGGAAGGGAAAACAAGAGAGGCAGTTTAACAAGAGAGACAGGAGACAAAGCGGGTGTGGTGCCAGTATGAGTCTTTGCACCGATCATCGTCCGCTTTTACCAACAACAAGAATCTCGTAAATAGTTTGAAGACAGTTTTATTCAAATACTGACTCGCATGCTGTATGCATCACTACATCTAATTCTGCAGGGATTTTTCGGCTTGTTTTATATTACTTAGTCATACTGCATCAGGTTCCGTCTTTTTGTAAAGCACCATGTCATATATACTTCAAGTAAAAATGCTCCTTAAAAAAAAAAAAAAAAAAAGTCTTTGAACTGGTGAAAAGTGACAAATGCGCCAATCATTGTCTGCAATTCAAGTCTTGCTTTCACTGCAGGTTAAGTGTTCTGTGATGACGGCTATGATAGAAGTTCTTTTAGAATAACATCCAGGAGTAAAAGCAGGAAACTGATCCAACTCAGCAAGTAATGTAAGTAAAAGCTCTTTGATTGTTTAGTTGGTCCACAAATGTCGTATTTTCCCACGTGAGTCTGCATCCTCACAAAGATGCCTCTTGAATATGTTGATTGTCCTTTTCTCCTAAAATTCCATTGGCATCAAAGTCCATGCGATTGGAATGACAGTAATGGAGCAGAAATGTACAGGGGAGATCACAGTCACTTCATACAGCAGCTGGAAAGACAGAAACGTGAGATAGAAACGTTACTGCTGGTTGTCATTTAAGAGTCACATCAGACATAATCATCCCTGGATGTTGGACATAAAACTAAAAAATGATGAAAATCAGCGAGATGCAATTTCACAATTCCAAGGTGTCATGAGAGGAAGATAACATTAATTAAATCATTGGAAAAAGACATTTTTATTGCCAGCCACTTTTATACAGGCTCTCCATTTATCATTTGGTCCAAAACTGATTTCAAAATGTCAAGGGTCTTCTGACATGCCCACGAAGGCTGGGCCCCGGGGACCAAACCCTGCCGACTATAAAAAAGGACTTTATTAGTCTGGAGCTGGTAACATTAGCCACCTCCAGCACATTCTGTCGATCTAGGCTTCACACGTCCCGCCAGTGAAGGAAGTAGGGGATTGTTTCAAATGCAAACAAAACTTTAACTTCCGATTCAATTTGGTTGTTTACACCAAATGAAGGCAAACCCTCGCAGGTTAAAGAAGAAAATGAGCGTGGAAACTGTTTTTATTCTTCCAATTTGACAATTATGGATGACTTTAGATTATATATATATTTTTTCAATCCCATGTTAGGGAGGGAGGTACTTGTTTTTGTGTGCCTTGGTTCCACCACACAGCACCTATGCACGTGCGTTTGTGTGTGTGTGTGTGTGCGTGTGCGGGTGTGTGTGTGTGCATAAATCAGCTCTCACCTCCTCCATCACTTCCAGTGGTTTATGGGAGCCCAGCGGGGAGCCACATCAGCCTCCCCTTTGATGGTGACACGCATGATTCATGGCTTTTTCGAGGCAGTTTGTTTTCATTACGCCTCCTCGTCAGCTCGCTGTAGCTGCATCACGGTTTCGTGCAACGCAGGCAAATTTGGGCCAGAACGAGAGGAAAGAATTTAAAGAGGAGAGTTTTTTTGGCACCAGAAGAAACAAAGGGGCTTAGGTTTGGGTACAAAGAGAAGAAACTTAAGTCAGGATGACGGCTGCCCGTGTTTACTTTTTCCACCGTCGCTCGTATTCTGGGGTGGCCAATATTCATGATATGTCAGTCGTGGCAAAGCGGGGGTTGAGAGGGGACGGAAAAGTCAGAGGTCCAATCTCTCTTGGAACATCCAATTTGTCTTTCCAGTTCAGACTTTCCTTGAACAAGCACTTGCTAGCAAGAGGCAGAAATAAAGTTAAACAAAAGCATTAAATGATGTTCAAAAGTGGCCATACCAATGAAGATGAGGAAGAGATGGTGATGGGAAAAACAAAAAAAACAGGAACCACACACTCAGCCAAATGTCCCTGTTGTGAATTGTCATTGGCTCCCCTGAGCAGCAAGGGTCGCTTTTGGCAAGCAAAACAAAAACAAAAATAACAAAATAGAAGTTTAAGAATCCATCTGAAATCTCGCTTGGCAATGAAGAAATCTCTTAATGTGGTCAGTCGATTAAAACTCCGTTGTCCAAATGATCATGATTGAGTATCAAATAGTCCTAGCATCGTTGAGGCAAACAAACCAAGATTTAAATTGAGGTGTTAGATAGTCGACTCGTGAGCAGACAGAGTTCACATTTAGCTTCAACCCTCTGTCTCTAGTAAGAAAAAGTCCCCATTGTGTGGAATTCCCCACAACAGTCAAAAGACAAACTTTGGCTTTGAGGCAACGCTAGTGACCAGCAGACATGGTCGACCAGGCCCCCTCCATCCTCCACACAGAGAAGGCGTAGCTCAGTCTCTCGTGGGCCAGGTAGTTACATCCAGCCAGCTTAGTGTCCATCTCGTCGTTCTGCAGAACCTGGTACAGAAAGTCAATGTAGCGCGACGCCAGCTTAAGGGTCTGGATCTTGCTCAGTTTGTCAGAAGGGAGCGTCGGGATTATTTTACGCAACGATGCGAAGGCGTCGTTCAGAGATTGTGTCCGCTGGCGCTCCCGGATGTTGGCGATCACCCGCTGGCCGTGTGGGTCCTCAAGGTCTCCGGGACTCGCATTGGGGCCCGGAGAGAGAGAAGGGCCCGAGGAAGGCGACCGATCTTGAGGACTCCTTTTGTGCCTTTTCGGTCCCGTCAGCGTCTGGATCTGGGTGTCTTCCACTGGCTTGGTCTTGCCGTTGTGTGCTGATGTTGTGGGAGTAACCGTGGTAACGTGATCCTCCGGATGCGAGCCCGTGTGCCGCTTACGCCCGATGACCCCCGGCGTGGCCACGACAACAGGACAGGTGTTAGAAGGTGGTCTTACCGTGTTCTCCTCGCTGGAAACCACCCCTCCCTCTGGGGGGTCCTCATTAGACTGCTCCTCCTCTCTCATGCTTGGCACGATTTGTCTCCTCTCTCCTTTATGTGACTCTCTACCCGTCACTCCTTCTCGAAATACTTCCAGTACTTTCCCTCTATTTAGCTCTTCACTACCCCTCTGCTTCTCCTGCGCAGCTTTACTCTGTTCTGTTTTTCTTCAGGAACTCCTCCTGTGACGTTGCTTGTTTCTCCAGGCCTTCTGCCGTGTTGTTCTTCTTCTTCTCTAACAGATCCCGGCGTTATGCTTTGTTACGGCAGAACATGCCAAGCCAAATAGGCGAGTAATCAGCACCCAGCCTTCGATCGCAACGGAGCTTCTTCATCTACACGTTTAAAAAGAAAACTGTGAATGATCGTCTTGGTCAGTCTCTGTGAGGGCGAACGGCATCGGCAAACCAGACTGCTCTCGCGTCCCGCTTCTTTAGCTGCATGTGAGACAACTGCAACCTGAATCTGACTTTTTAAAGGGAGGGAACCACAGAATTTTCAGCTGCCCACCCATCCGAGCCACTGATTGGTCCGGAGGACTCTTTTTGGACAGCTGAGCTTAAGACAACAGGAAGAACGAATGTTGAGCAATTGGTGCGATCAAAGGCACGAGGCGGAGACAAAGGTGTGCCGCACAGCCAACCAAAGCAAGCAGTTGTGACGTTTTCCTCTTGTCGTAGAAGTTGGCCGAGTTTATAGGTTCCAGATTTCCTCCAAAGCAAGTCGCTACCATCCCCCCCCGTTTTGCTGCTTGGCTCTCTGTCCCCCCTGCTTCCCTTCTCAGCACATCATCTCGGTTGCTTTCATAATACTTCTGAGAAAAAGAAAAAGAATCTGTAAAAGAAGGTCCACAAACGTTTCTGTTCCTGGTTTTTCGAGAAGAGTCACGTGGTACCTATTTTTGCTTTATAAATGGTGAAATGTGATGATTCTTCAGCACACAGCATTCCAGGCAGATGGAGTAATGGTTCGCAACTAGTAATTCTGTTGTTCATTTTTCTTTAGTTGAAAATGAAGTGACAGTGTTGTGGCAGATCTGCAATCATTCGAGTTTGAGGGGAAATGGACATTGTTATGTGGTTATGTGTCTTCATAAAAACGTAAATGAAAATGCATAAAGAAATACAATGGTACATCCTGACAAATTATGACCTGAAACAAAATGTTTGGTATCTGTAATAAATGAAAAGATACCGTGCTGTTTCTTAGCATAAACTCACAGGGGGGAGGTCTAATCACAGCAGTAAGGAAAGATTGAGTTCTGTGGAACGGAGGCAGTCCTTTGGGAAAATTTGTTACTTTCATCCACTGAGCCCCATGTAGAAGAAGCCTCTGTCCAGGTCCTGTGTGGACATTCTCTCTAAACTTCTGGGCGAGGCTGTAGCACAGCCCACAGCCACACCCGGACATGAGAAGAGTCCATTGTGTTGTGGAGAACACTTCAGTTCAAAAACATTTTGACCTGGCACTGTTAGGACACAGAACTAGAAAAAAGCTCCACTGAGTCGTTGTTATCAAGTCAATGGTTGTATAAAACTCTGATAGCGTTTTTTTTTTTTTATAAAGATGATCTAATGGTGTTGTAGAAATGCAAGATTCTACCTGGTCAGTATCTATAACCATAACAAGTTAACTGGAGCGATTTCACAATGTAAATGATTATCTCAGATGTCAACAAATCTCAGTATTAGTCATAACTGGTCATTTAGTCATTTACTTAATTGGAGTGTTATTTACTAAATGAACATCATGCTCATCTTCAAACTAGCATTCGAGAACATAAACTCATGTTTGCAATGTGTGCTGAGGTAATAAATCGAGTGAGAAATAGGGGCAATGACTTGTATATTTCTATGCAATCAGACTTCTATTTGGAACCAGAGGAGTTGCCCCCTGATGGCCAGTGGAGAGAATGCAAGTTTAAGGCCCTTCCTCTTTGGCTTCACTTTCCAGAACCGGAGGTTGCCGTCTGGTCGGCCTGTTAGCGGCAAGGAGACCAACAGCTATTGCTTAATGCTGTTTCATGGGTTCAAGATATCAGCTGCTAGGAGTATTCCTCTTGTTGGTCGCCATGGCACCATAGCTCAGTGATTCATATTGCTGGATGTGTTGGACATCTGTTGCCCAAGCTGTGCATAGCTTGCACAGAAAAGAGACCAGCTGAGTTTGATTCCTCAGAATCTTGGCACGGTGCACAGATCGCTTGATTTAAAGGTGGTCTCTGTGCACTGTGGGCAGACTGCAGACATATGTAAAATCAGGATTCTACCTCTTGAAGATGCATTGTGCCGTCGGAAACACACGATCACATCTCCACCTCTGTGCGGTTGTACAATGTGGCTGAGTAACGTGCAAAGTATTGGGATCAAAAGGGATTCGTTATTGGCAGGATTCGCTCTTGTCCGATGTAAAGATACCGTGCAAATCGTGCACCAGCGACGGCCAGGAGGGAGGCTGTTGCCCGATTTGTGAATGCTGAGGAAAAGGATGCAGGATTTGAAGAACTTTAAAATGGGGCGTAGCAGTTTTTTAATCATGAGGAAAAACGATGGAACACATTCTGTAGGCTTCAAGGATACATGGTTTTGATACCAGAGGGGGACAAAAAAAACTGATAATATTCAATCTGGCATATTGAAAAGCTTAAAGTCCAAATTTTAAATGTATGACCAGAAATGTAAAAAACATTTGAGTGGAAAAATATAAAATGAAGGTTACAGTGTTAGGTTACAATTATGTTAAAGAGTCTTTGAATTGTGTTGCAGTAATAACTTCATACCTTGATTAACGATTTAATCCTCGAGGTGCACATCCTTGGTCTTTTTATAGTTTGTTTATTGGATTAATGAAGTTCGATGAAGTTGGATTGATGAAGTGGCAAAAACGACTCGCCCCAGGTTAACAGGAGGAAAACATCGAGCAGCAAAATATAAATAGGCATTCAGCATTTGGCACAGGAGTCACATGCTCCTCTCTTGTTGCGTCGGTACGCGTATGAGTCTTTTTACATTGAGTTTACAGGCTCAACATTGTCAAACAGCTTGTCATTTAACGGTAAGATACCCTTGCCGTGAATTGGTGGCAGTTATTTATAGTCAACAAAGCAATGATAACTGCCACTGTTTAAGCAGGTTTAGGCAAAAAATGCTTAGTTCAGACTTGGAAAAATCATGTTTGTGTTTAATATAACTACTATAAAAAATCTGTTAAATACTGAAATGAAAAACGCATCACAAGAACCAAAGACACGTCAACAACTCTACCAACCTTACTTTATTTTTAAAGCAACACTTGAGTCTGGAACTCCACTCTGCTGTCTTTGTCTAACCAATCCCCCCTTCCCAATTCCACGTTCAAATACCTCAAAACAGATGTTAACGTGTGAGAGATCCCCAGAGGATACCTTGCTCACCATTGTCAGAAGGAGGGGAAATCAAAAGGAACCAAAACACGTTACAAGGTTTGCAGGAGCATATGTATCACAGTCCCTCAAAATTCGGAGAAAACCGGGCATGTAGTCACACGATGATCAAATGAATATAAACAGAATCAGTCTGGTGTTGAATGACTAGAAATATTTACATCAGAAAGTAACAATCCTGCTTTTATGCAGTACTTTTTGCAGTTGTGGACGTTAGCGGCCATGCTCCTGAGTGCAGATTGCTGTCTTCATCTCCTTCTCTTCAACCATCATCAGAGCGTGCGTCCCCTCAGTGGCCGACGAGACACATGTGACGGATCACTCGGCTCCCTTGAAACTGTTTCCTGTTTGCTAAAAAATAAATAACTCTGAGCTACAGAGTGTGCGATGGAAAATGGATATCAGACGTTGATATAAACACATGCATATTGGGGCAGGGGAGAGAGAAGGGGCGGCCTGCCCTCACAATGCTTCGTCTTGTCTGGGAAGGCCCCCCGGAGGCTGACTGCATTTGGAAAAAGAGGAAAGAACACCGGACCCCGTCTGTTTGAACTGCATGCTCAAATGAGGACTTGGCATAAACATTTCTACAAAGAAAAATGGGAGAATGTTATCACATGTGGAGCTTTTTATATATATATATATATATATATATATATATATATATATACACACACATTCACAAACGTATGCCGTGCACACGTGCTTGAAAAACTCATGGGTTCACCCTGCGTTATACGTTTACACGGACACAATATTAACGAGGATCCACAACATTGACTATTAGGTTCGTCATTTTAGGAGAGTGAGGTTATTTTTCCATTACACAGCTAGTTGGAAGTGACATATTATTTTCACTGTCACACAAGGGGGAAGTAAATGATATTCTAGTGTACTCTAGAGTGAACCCTTACATTTTCGCAAATATCACATTGTTATTCTACCACTACTAAATTAATATATTTTTTATTTTATTTGTGTTTTAATACAAAAACTACCAATATGTATGATTAAATGAACATGTTTCCTTACACTTTTCATGTTCGTAAAACACGATGCACGATGCATGGGATTTAACAGTTATGCCCACATACGTTGTACGTAACAATTACTGTCATAACAGAGAGCAAAATAAGAGTTGTTTACATCTAAAAACATGAAATTAATTAATGTTATTGCAAATATGATTATTCAAAAAACGTGGGACACAAAAAATTTAATTGTAAACTAATTTGTACACGCAATGTGATATGTGTGGCAGCGGTCACACTAGACCCACAACATCAATCCTTCCAACCTCTCAATCAGATTCCCTGCTCTGGCCCCCGGAGGGGCCCCACTGAAAGTGAACAATTAACGCAGCATGATTGCAGAATAAGCACCATGAAGGTCTGTAGACAGTAGATGGAAGAACTCAGTGAGCTCTTACACACTTTGAAGTTCAGACAATCTGAGTCCTGCATGGGTTGTTCTCATTTGTGCATATTTTAAATGTGTTTAATGATTTTGTTAATAATCATTTTGCTCTTGACCTTTACAATCTTCCTCATGCTTGTGCATTTTTAACTTGGACAAAGATGAGTTTGGCCACCAGATGGTGTCAAATGTACTTCATCAGCAGTCCGGAGTCTCCTATTGTGCCACCACAAGTTGTGCCCAGGTCTGTTGATAATTGGAGAAATGAAACACACAAAAAAACAAATAAATACAAATAACTATAGAGAAAACAAGAGAGAAAATATAAGAAAACAACACATTTATACATACCCATTGTTTTTAATACGTTGTATAAAGTCTGGGTCAACTTATTAAATAAAACTGTAGAACCTTGCAAAACAAGCATCAAAACAAAATAGCTTTTTATCAGGTGGGCCAACTTGGGAGAAGTGCATGACAAAATAGTGACGCACAGTGACTTGGACAAGTATTACTGGTTTGGACGTACTAACACGTTAGATTACTCGTTACGGAAAAAGGTGGTTGGATTAGAGTAACGCGTTACTAAGTAACTAAGTAGCGCGTTACTGTCATCACTGGTTATACATTTTATGCTTCGACATGAGGTCATTTGAGTCATGTTTTTAGTCCAACAGCCGGTCATGCATCTTTTTGTACACCTTGTGGTGGGACCATGGCGGCGCATGGAGTAGCGTGGTGCGCTGGTTCGAATCCCGGCTGCTCCATGTGCCATGTTGAGGTGTCCCTGAGCAAGACACCCAACCCCCAATTGTTCCCCAGACAAAATGTAACGCATGGGTTGTAATGCAATGTAAGTTGCTTTGGATAAAAGCGTCAGCTAAATGAAACGGGGCGATGGTCGCGCACGGAGTAGAGCAGTGTGCTGGGGGCCGCATGGTTGGTGGTACGAATCCCGGCTGCTCCATGTGCCATGCCGAAGTGTCCCTGAGCAAGACACCTAACCCCTAATTGCTCCCCAGGCAAAAATGTATCGCACGGGTTATAATGAAATGTAAGTTGCTTTGGATAAAAGCGTCAGCTAAATAACATGTAATGAAATTGTGGGTTTTTTAATTTGCTAAAAAAAAAAACAAGACTGGAACAAGGTGAGCACCTGCCGGAGGTAAAATATGTTCTCTGAGGGCACGCAACTATTCGTGGCGTGTTTTACCATCAACAACAACTCATACGCCTCATACGGGATGTCATGACAGCCATCTGACTTCTTTGTTTGCTTTGTACACGTATTACCTGTTGGTAGACTCTACACCTGTAGCCTCGAGGAGACGGTGTGAAGGAGGGACCAGAGGCTGAGCACAGGTAAATAAAACTTTCCAAAAACACGAGCGAGCAGGGGAGTACAATCGGTGAGCGACACAAGCCAAGCGTCCGACATCACCACCGCGCGCCATGTCGTTGTCCAAGCCCGAGGAGCTGCTGGCCCACGAGCTGAGCTGCCCCATCTGCCTCCAGCTCTTCTCCGATCCCGTGGTTCTCCCCTGCGGGCACAACTACTGTCTGTCCTGCATTCGCATGACCGCCGACTCCATGGACAAGACGTCTCCGCGTTGCCCGGAGTGTCGCGAGGAGTTCCAGGGCGTGGAGACCCTGAAGAAGAACTTCAAGCTGTGCAGCATCATCGAGGGCTACCAAGCCGCCGGGCCGAGGGGCGGAGACGAGTCGGAGGCTCTCTGCGACCGATGCATCGACAAGGAGTCGCCGGCGGCGGAGTCGTGCCTGCTGGGCGACGCGTCGCCGTGCTCCGGCCGCCTCCAGGGGCACCAGGAGAAGGAGTGGGACGCGAGGAGCTGCCCCATCCACCGGCGTCCCCTCGAGTACCTTTGCTCCGACGACATGAGCCTGATGTGCGGCATCTGCTTCACGGAGGGCCGCCACTGCAACCACGACGTGCTCACCTTCGACGCGGCCGAAGAGGAGATGAGGCGGGCGCTGGAGAACCGCAGGACGGTCAGTGCGCTCAAAAGTGGAAAAAAAATGTCAAATGATTTCCTGAAAATAACTTATTATAGAAAGAAAACCCCCAATTCATCAGGTGGGGTTAACACGCAGACAATTAACTTACACTATTTGGTAACTTGACAAATAACGTTCATTTTAATAAATTAATATGTGTGTTATATATAGCACACGTTCTTTCATCTGGCATTAAGTCAAATTATTCATTTCAGGAAGTGCATGCGGACTTTTTCATCACTGTAAAATAATTTGTCTGACAGATGTCTGGCACAGTGACATTGTGCTTTCTAACTGGTGAATGATGGGAATGCAAAACATGTAAAAATGGAGACCGGATAATAATGAAGGGTTACGGGTGACTGATTTCAAACTATAGGGCATCATTGCTAAAAAGTCCAACTTGCACCAAGGAGTCACAGGGTCTGTACTCAAGGGCTCGCCTTTCCTATTTCACTCACAAGATGGAAATGGGTTTTCCTTCATGCTTTGTTAAAAGCCTGTACGTTTAAAAGACAAATCTCTCAAAAAGTCCCCTCTGTGTTTGCAGCTGGTTTCTCAGAGGCTGCAGATGACCGAGAGTCTCCTCCAGATGACAGCAAAGGAGCAGGGAGCGGCTGAAGCCATTGGGGACAAACTGGCCAACAAGGCGGTCTCTGTCATGGAGAGTATGGCTACTTTGGTGGACGGGTAACTTGCATGCTTTTATTGATGCTGCCTTTATCTATTCCAACACAAATAGTAAATAACACTTTGACAATCTTATTTTTGTCCCCCTCTAATATAGTATAGTATAACACTTTAAAAATTCCATGGGATTTACTGTAAATATGTAGATCTATGAGCAGAAGCAGCTCTTACTGCAAGCTTGAAGAGCAGGTTCAAGCAGTTATGATTTTACATGCCGATCACTTCACAAGATGAATCCGGTCTGTCAGCCTGTCTTTTGAATGCCAGAGGACTTCATGACAAAAGCCTAGCGTTTGAATAAAACCTTCTTTTTAATGTTTAAAGTTTGATTTCCTCACATGTAAAAGAAGTGAGATACCTGCATCAGGCCCTTTTTTTAGAATGAGGGGCATTAGTGTGACTATAACTGTTTTTTAGGAGTGTAATCCATTCTAAACATTTATGTTTTCTCCTGTACAGTAATCAGGGTCTCAGAGGCCACCCGGTGGGAAAAAAGTGACTCTCTCTTTATCCTTAATAGCCACCATTCCATCATGTTTGGTCTTGGTTATTGCATAATAATCCACGGTAGAAAACATGTTGTGAATTCTTGTAAAGGAGAATTGGGTTTCTAGCCGTCTATAAATAGATATTAGTTATTTTGAGGGACATTCCACCCTTTTTTCTTCTCTATTGATACACAAGTATCCTCTAGCAGTCCCATCAGTGGACCAATAGCTCGGAGTCTAACGTGACAACAGAAGCTCACCACAAAAACGTAACCTCAAGCCTTTTCGACGCAATGTCCGAAAAAGGTTTCAAGGTTGGACTAGAAACAACAGCAGTAGTAATAAGAGAAATACAAAATCTCCATTAACAGTCCATAATATTCCTTTGCAGAAAATCGATGCTCCAGGCTCACCCTTATTTTGACTCCACATTGTTGTGTTCAGGTACAGGGACTGTCTGCGTGAGCTGTTGGAGGAGGAGAGGAACATGCGCAGGAAAAGCTGGCAGGTGGGACTAGAAGCTCTCGAAGAGCAACAGCAGCAGTTAGTGGAGGCCCAGCGAAGTGCCACGCAGGTCCTCAGCGAGACAGACACGTGCATCTTCATGCACAGGTACAGCAGACATCCATGCTTTCACAAGTCTGTTTTTACAAATGAAATAAACTCAAAACTCAAAGAAAGAACCTTACTCCAAAAGTCCAGTAAAAATAATAATACCTGAATATGAAAAATAATATTTTCAGTGTTAACTTTTCTTTTACAACATCGCCCCATCGTATAACACATGTACTATGCCACTGTATTTTATGATAATAAGCTTTACAAACGGAGTTCTCGTAATTTACAATTTGATAAACTTGGTGACGAAAAGCACAGCCCATGACAGGAGCAATCCTCCACTGAGGAAATCCTTCTGCTCTCCAGGTTCATGCAGGTCGAACCCAAGCTGAGAGAAGTTGCCACAAGCGCCATTCCCTGCGGGGTCCCCTCCAAAGCACCGCTCAACCCCAAGCGTCTCCAGGCGGGCCTCAAAACCCAGGACTTCCGCTCAGAGATGACCCGCCACCTGGACTCCCTCCACATACTGCTGAACCCCCTGGAGCTCACCTTCAACCTCTGCACCGCCCACCCCAACCTGTTGGTGTCCAGTGATCAGCGTACGGTCAAGTACAGCCCCGTCAAGCAGCCGTACCCGGATCACCCGGAGCGCTTCACGAGCGCGCCCCAGATTCTCTGCACCCAGGGGTTCACAGGGGGGGAGCACGTGTGGGTGGTGGAGGTGGGGGGCAGCAGCATGTGGTCGATGGGCGTGTGTTACAAGAGCATCCCTCGCCGTGGGGACCACAGCCGTCTGGGTCACAACTCAGTTTCCTGGCGGCTGCAGTGGAAAAACGGCAAGCTAACGGTGTGCAATTCGTCCTGCAACGTGGCTCTGGGGGAAATGAGCCATCATCCACTGAGGGTTGAGATAGCACTGGACTACGAGGCGGGGACGCTGATGTTCCACAACATCAGAGGGCGCAGGGAGCACCTCCACACTTTCAGGGCTGTGTTCAGGGAGGCGGTTTATCCAGCGTTCAGCATGCATTCACACACACCAGAGTCCTGGATCACACTGCACAATGGGATGTGAATTACTGGTAATGGGCCTGGGCAATCCTCTGGATAACAACTTGACATAAGTGTGACTAAAACAGTTATTATAGCACGTCAGAAATATTTACAGTATCTAAAGTTTCTCTTCTTTTTATATTTTATAATCTGTCTGAAGCTCTCTGTCTTTATCTGCTGAGTTTGAGTGTATCATGAATGAATTTTCTCTGTGGGGTTTTTTCAACGTTTTTGTCTGATATGCAGCGGTTCATGTTTTCATTTGTCAGTGCATTGGAAGATCTCTTGAATGTTCTTAGTTTTCCTTTTGTGCATTCCTTATGTATAGTAAACATTGATGAGTGCAAACGCTGGCAGTTTGGTTGGATTCAAGACAGGTTTATGTTCGTGAAACAATTCAACTCGTATGATAATGCTTGTGTATCCATGTTAATATATATTTGTCAGTTTCCATGGTTCATGTGATACATGACTGGCTTTTGAAAGTTTATAAATTCAAGTGTGCTTTTAGTTGACATTAAGGTTGCCAGATTGGCCTTTAAATAGATAACTGTACATAACAGCCATTCTTAATTTATGTTCAACCAAAATCCATCTGTACACTTGCACATACAAATTGTGTGGCTATGGATAATACGAGTTACGTGCATTATGTAAAAATTGCTGGGAAAACCAACTCCTGCTGTTACACACATTTGTTAGGGGGGGATGATACAAGAAAACCTGGCAACCTGCGATCCCATCTGTCACACATTTTGTCATTGGTCAGGACATCAATTCATGTTACTCACTTAATTGTACGCAAGGTCGTTCGCTAAGCTGCCCCCTAACACCAGGAGACATGGGGTCGGGAGAGAGTACTAACAGAAAAGTGTCTTTTGGTGTCGATGATGAGGACCGAGTCAGGATTCTTCGTGGAGTCAAGGTAATGCTAATCTAGCTAGCGTTCGATAAGTCATGCTAGCATTTATTTAGCGTTACGCCTAGCGCTAACTAGCCGTTAGCATGTTGCCTCCAAGGACTGTTATGTGAGAATAACTGACTGACCGGTCATTTGTACAAGCTGTACAGAGACGGCTTAAACGGGGAGGGTGTAAGGGGATGCAGGGGCCAGGACAGGTTCATGTGACTCACGACCGCAATCATTCCCCGGTTTTCCTCACGCCAAACTTCAGTCCTAATAAACTGAAGGTAGAGGTGTGCCTTGTTTAACGGGAAGTGAAAGGGACTGACAGATGACCAAGGTATTTGAGGAACCTCCAGGGTCTACTCGTAAATTCGGCCTATGAATTATCTACTCAAGATGTGTAAATAAATTAGAAATCGCATTTTAGCTAATGTACTAGCTGCTCGTTTTCTACCAAGGTTTTCTGACAATGTTCTGCTAAGTTAAGAGACGAGTAAATCGTTAACGCTCGTTATTATTAATATGATACATCTAAATGTTACGGTAGATGCATTGTCAACTAAGGGAAAGATTAATATGTGGTTGTAGCTGTGAAGATGTGTGCCATATTGTAGGGGCTACAAATTGGAGATGAAGTTTGGCGTGTTGTTCTCGCTCTTCTGCTGCCTTCCAGTGTCATTGTAAACGTCGGAAGTTTCGAAAAAGGAATGCGAATGCCAAAAAATATCGAACTAATTCATGTCACAGTTTTTGAACCAATTTGTTGGAAACTGCAAATGTATTAAAAGACAACATCACACTACTTGACGACCTGTGCGACAGTACAAATAAGTGTAACGCCGTGAAAGAAAACGATTGGCATGAACAACAGAAAATGACTGCAGCTATCTTTGCAGAAACATGGATGCCCAGATTTGATGCCTTTTGACCTTTTGGATCCTCACCTCCTTCCTCACCCTGCATTGGATAAAGGGATGTTATTTCACAGGTTTGCCTGACAGACGGACAAAATCAGTGATTCTCTGCCACCAAAACGTCTCGGATTTTGTTTTTGGGTTGTTTAACTTTTTAAAAAGTTACTTTTTTTTCCCCAATCCTGCATTTCTGAGGCTCTCACCTGGCTGCAAACCTTAACACCCAGGCTGGTGAAGAGCACATTATCTTTAGTCATGTGCTGCTTTCAAAATGAAATATGACTGCAACATGGGTAAAATACACAAAAATGCAATACTTTGTTGCATGTATTCCCCAAATATCCAATGCAATTTGAAGGAAACTTTAAAGCTAGCTAGACTCAAGCTACTTGGACTATAACAGATAAACCGACGCAATTCAAGAAAGTTGAGTTTATCGGTTTGTTCTGGTATTTCCATGCGTCACAATGACCGTGGGAACATATGTAATGTCTTTGAAAGAACAATGAGCTTGACTGATTTCCCGACTTCATAGCCCTGCCCGCACATTCAAGTCTTGTGAGTCATAGAAACAGTGAGTCAATGGCTGCTGCCTACCGTGGTTTTACTATGGTTGCCATTTCCCTGGACACACACACGCACACTGTAATGTGCATGCTAAACTGTTGACATGTTTATAGGAACTTGCAGAAAGGCTTCTTATTGTTTAAAAGCAAACAAGAAAACAAACACGAGTTGATTCTGTGTGTTTTAGCTTAGCTGTCTTTCTAAGTTTTCTTTTCTTTTTTTTTTCCCCCTCGCCAGCTGTCTGAAGATGTTCTCCAGAGAATGAGAGGAGTGGCAAACATTGCTCCAGAACGCACATCATTGCCAGCCTCAAGCCCCCAGAAAGACACAGGTATCACGCCCCCTACTGTGTTCAGAAAGAACAGAAATCGATGTCCCAATTGTGTGTGACGGAGGCATCGATAAGAGAGGAATTGCTACTGTAGGCAGGCCCCAGGGAACCTGCATGCTACTGAGGTGCATTACGGAATTTGTAGAATTCATCATCTTTAGATCTAAACTCTTGTTTGGGCATAGGTGTAAGCAATGTTATTTGCAATTTCTCACTTATAAACCCTCCTGGCTTTATTGAAAAGGAAACTGCAACTTTTTATTTTCATTTTTAATATGTAAGCCTTATCCTTCTAAATACATCTCTTTATCTCATTTATTTTTCTGTGTACAGGTGCCCCACGGAGTAACACCTCCGGCTCCCCACCCCAGCAGGGCCCCCAGCCCCAGGCCCAACCCGGGGCCAAGTCGGGCACTAGCAAACCGGCCTCCTATGCTAAGGAAGAACAGACAAAGTGAGTTGAAAGAAAGCTGTAGGAAAACATTAAAGGGATAATAAAAGTAACTTTCAACATTGAGGTAGAGAAACTGCTATGTTGGGTTGAATGTATATATCTCTAAATTGCTTTAGTGTAAAGTGACCAAAGACTTATTGGGAGCAATAAGCAAGAAACTTCAATGAAACTTATTGTTAGGCTAAATAAAAACAAATATGTTGTGAGTTTAAGGAAGAATATTTTACAAGATGAAAACATGGCAATTTAGGAAATGATTACATTCATCTTTTTTTCCCAGTAATTTTGGACTTTTTGGCCATGCCTGGAAATCCAAAACAATCAGCCGCCACTGAAATGTAATTCTTGAAATAATAGAATTCTAATAATATTGTTTGGAATTAGTGAGTTTAGAGAATGAGAAAACATGGAAAGTAGCTTTGTTCTTTTTTAAAATTTAAAATCCAGCTTTATTAATCTTTTCAAATGTCAAACTAGTCCATACTGCTCTTTTTAAAAACTTATTTTTTGGTCTTGTCCACCTTGTTTGAAACAAACAACTGAAATGAACTCTGGTGTTACAACTCTGGTGCCATTCTCTTAAAGGCCCAGTCAGACTACATTTAGGTGCCGCGTTTGAAGGTGCAGCATTGTGAACCTTACTGGGAAACCAGTTTGCTTGTACTTCATATTTTTCATACCAACCGCTATGTAGAGACCAGTGGATTGATTTTATGATACCGGTGAACTTCTTTGAAAACAAAGAGTAGTAAAATGTTGTCTGGATAACCTCTGTGTCACTGCTGTAGATCAAACCGGATACTAACGTATTGCAGCCATCTTTTAGGTGATTGGTTTCTTATCCTTTTCCGTAATCATCTTTCTTTTTAAAGACCTAATCTGAGATACAACTGAGACTGGCTTACAAAAATACAAATTGGTATATGCTGCCCCCTAGTGGAAATGACAGTGTAATCACATTATCAGAGGTGTCCGAGGAGAGGAAGCATGATTGTTTGTTTGTGTGTGTGTGTGTGTGTGTGTGTGTGTGTGTGTGTGTGTGTGTGTGTGTGTGTGTGTGTCCGACAGGTATGAACGCCAGCAGAACATCCTGAAGGAGGAATGGGCCAAAGTGGCACAAAGAGAGAGGGAGGCGGCTAGGAAGGAGATGACTAACGCCATGACCCGGGAAAGACAACAAAAACGGCAGGAAGCCGAGAACGCCAAACGACTGGTACGCACACATACACACGTGCCTTATTAACATCACCCGAAGGATTTAAATCATCCGAAGTGTAGACCGTAACTTTCAAATGACAAAGGAAAGGGTTGACTTGGGCCAAACTATGTTTGCATGATATGAAATTGATGAATGCTCTGCTAACGGCTTTCCAAGGAAAATCGTCTTTTTTCTTTTTTTGCACGCATTACATTAGCAGTCACATTGATGAGCAGGTGTAGGTCTTAACTAGTAGAAAGGGTCATTTTAAATGCATTGGAAAGTGATGGTGACATTCAAACACCAGCAGGCACACTGGCAGTGACCAATCTCTGATACAGTTAATAAGAATAAAGACTAATCTCTAAACATGGAGCGTTTTTGTCTTCTAGAAGTCACAGCTACATACTAGTTTAGATAATACCATAAAAAACAAAGTACTAGTCCAGATAGGGCTGGGCGGTATGGCCAAAAATCTGTAGCACGGTATTTAGAAAGATTCTGACGGTGTTCCGGTATGTGACGGTGTAGTTTTTTTCAAGTTAACGCATTAAGCGTGTGGCTTGTTGTGTTGTCACCAGAGAAAATACCAGAGGCTTAGAGACAGACTTTGCAATAAATCGTTTTGGATTTTCCAAAACCAAAACCCCTCCAAACAGACACGGCTCCTCTATTTCATGTAGCTACAGAGTTACTTGTTGTTGTGAGCTGTACGCAGCAGAGTATTTGTTGTGGGTTATTCGTTGTTATGTTGACTCATTCAAACACACGTAAGACAAGTCGCTCCGACGGCACTAATTCCATACATGGTTCAAAGTAAAGAAATATCAACAAAAAAATCCTTTTTCCTTTCCTTTAAATGTATGCCTTGCATTCATTGCCCTTGGACCAATTGTATCTATGGTTAAGATGGCTACAGGTGGCCAGTCTGTAGTTGAGTGGCTATGTGTGAATGCCAAATTATCGTAATGTCTTTTAATATCAAGGATGAACAGGAAATTCTAGTAGCTCTTTGAATTTGAAAAGGAGCACCACTTGTTTAAAGAATGTTCCCAACATACACCCATATCTACAAATTTTAAAAACTGCTTTAAGAGAAAATACAAATGTCCTTTTTCTTTTTGCCATTGTTTTGACCTTTTTACAGATAGTCAAGGAGATGTGCTCCTTTAGCAGCTTTATACGAATAAAAAAGAAAATGTAACACTTCCATCGGCATCAACCAAGGGGGGAAAAAAAGTGTTTCACACCGCATGTACGTTTAACCGTTGCAGTCACTAGCAGTGAGCACAGTGCATGCACACAGTGACAGGCTCAACAACTATTTCATATTTGCTGCTCGTGGGAAATGTGAGAATCTCTCTCTCAGCGCTGGAATGACCGCGACGTCTCTGCTGCGCTTGCCGCTGCCTGAGAGAAAAGAAAAGACTGTAAAGGTAGTTGTCTACTGTACACCAGAAGTAGAATACCCAGGTTTGAAAGTCCTCCGGCACGCTGTGTGAGTGCTGATTCATGCGAGTAACTGGGTGGAGTCCGGATCAGTCCGGTGGTTTGATCACACCTCGGAGCTTTGCGCACTGACACAAATTGGGCCTTGGGATTACATTTGTAATCTCCATGGTGATACTCCTTCTGCCTTCCACCTTTTACATCCTTTATCCACCACCCCCCCCCCCTTCCTCCTCCTCCTTTACCATTGTACACTCTGCTCCCGTCTTCTCACCCACCTCGTCCTTCCATCTCTCCGTCTGTCTGTCTTTTCTATCCTGGCCCATTACTCTATCCTCCGGGGCCAGGAGACGGTGTTATCAGTGCAGCGCGAGCAGTAAATTGCACCCTGAGAGTTCCCTGGAGCTGGAGATAGTGGCGCAGGGCTTGCAGGTGTAGTCGTGGGGAAGCGGCAGAGTTTGTTTTACACGCTGACCAACGCCGGTTTCTCGTGATCCCCCGTCTCTCCTCTTTCACCGCGCCCAGACATGCTTTAGCGCCCGCCTTATCTCCGCTCCAGCACACTCCAGACACTAATGGAAAGCTGCTGGAGGGACTTTGCGGGCCGAATGACCGGACGAGCAGGACCAGACGTCCTGATGCTGAGGGCTCTTTACAATTACCGTTTCTTGCGCTATGAATGCATATGTACGCACTTGACTTGCGGGCAGATCTGCTCACATTCCTAATTCAAATGAGCCTTCTTTTTTTTTTTTTTTGTCCCCGTCATCCACGGCGCTTTGAATTTGATGAATTTTCTTTTTTAGCTATGTGTGCGTAACACAACCGCAATAACAAACGGTGGTTGTGTCAAGTTTGGTAGTGTCTTCACAAGATGCCTTGCAGATTGAGGTCATTTTAAAGGTTTTTGTGTTCAAGAATCAATTTAGTTCCGAAGAAAATAACCAGGAATTGAATTGCATGTTCTAACCCTTATTTATTGTCAGTACGTTGAAACTGTTCATTTCAGGGTAAGAAAGCTTGAAGCTTAGTGTTGATCATGGTATGGTTGTTGGTGCCGTAAAGCAGGGCAGCAGGATTCTCAATAAGATGTTATTGGTACCTTCGTCAAGCATTTTATTGTTCTAGACGCCGGACACTCGTTTTATGGGTCAGGCTTCAAAGCGCTTCAAGCGCTGTACGCTAAATTTGCTGCGTTAATCCCATGTTATTACTGAGATGTTTAACCCCCCCCCCCAATGAAGGTTAAGTTTATTGTGTTTAATTGTATTTTCTTATGTAGCGCCAGATCACAACAGAAGTCATTTAAGGTTACCTTTCCTACAGAACTGGTTCATGGCATGTCCTTTGTGTCTCGACATGGACAAGCTTTTTACGATTGTTCTCTGCTCTCTGCATTGCACACACAGCAAACCCAGAAGCTTAAAACGTAACTTGGTTATTCCATATTCTTTTCAGTCCAAGACGGCGTTGACGCCATGTCTCTGTCTTACAGAGGGTTGGTCTCTTAACTTGTCCTAAACAATAACGGCTTGATTCCAAAGGGGACACAACTACACAATGGGTATGATTTTATTGTTAATGGTCTTCATTTAGAAACCACATCGTCAGCTGAGAACATAAACTCGCCATCAGGTTACAAAGAATGTACTTGTTAAGTAGACTAATAATAATTTATTATAAATTATTGTCCCCCCCCCTGCGTAATATCCCCTAGTTTCTGTCCTGTCCAGTAGCGTCCTTACTTGGCACTCCAAAACCTAATCTTGGTAAAGTAGTCCAACTTTTGTTTGGCCATTTGAAACAAACAGTGCTGATGAGCACGTGACACAACGCATGGCTGTAAGCATCTAGACGATGTCAGGACGCTGACAGCAATGCACATGGCAGGGGAGACAAAAAGGGTGAGTAAGACGAGGGGATGTGAGAAGAGACGGCTGATTCAGCGCTCACCAAGTGCTCGGGAGCGCAGAAGGATGTTCGGATGAAAATTGGAGGGTTAGGATGAAGAATGGAGATGTGCCACCAATGAAGGCGAATCAAAGGGGCGACGACGCGTTTCCTCTGGCGCTGAGCGGGGCGGAGGGAACGAACCGGAGGCTGGCGAAGGAGTCTTTAACATTTTTCCTACAGGATCAGGGGGAGGCGGAAGAGCAGAGGGAGAAGGGACGTAGTGGCGCACGTTTCCTCAACGCCCCGAAAATTGAGGAGGAGGGAGATGTGCTTTACAAGAAGGTCACAAGAAGACTTCACATTTAAGCAGTCTTTGGAGACCGAACAGATGGAAAGGGGCAAGGGGGGGGCAGCAAAGGATGAGGCAAGAAATGTGGGGCAACAGGTGAGGATGATGATAAATGGGAGGTCGTGGTGGAGAGGAGACTGCAACCGAATAAAATCAAAATATCAGGCATAAGAAAATAAACATTATTTAGAAACCGTACAAGAGACCTGTGGCACCTCCTTTTCTCCTTTCTCGCCGAGCAGGAGTCCCTGGGAGCCGAACAATGGCGCCGGGATCCGCTTTCGCCGCTGCTCTTTTCTCCATCCTTTCCGGTCCTTACCCACTTCCCCCTGTCTTTTGTCCTCACCTCGGTGAAGTGTCTTTCCGTCCCGCTCGCTCCTTCTGGCCCTCGCCCACCCTGCCGCGCTCTGTGAATTGTCTTTGTTACCAGCAAATCTTCCACAGATTAATTTCAGAATGAGGGAGGGAATCGGGAGAATGGCAAGAATGGAGGCACGTCGACCCGAAGGGCTAAAAGGGATTTACTCTTTTTGTAATGTGTTAATGGCCTTTTGATGCCTGTTGAATGCGTACAAAGGTTATAAGCCAAATTAGCATATGGCAACTCTCTCTCTGCAGAACAATTAGGAAGTCTATTTGATTGGCTGCACTTTAATTTCCTCTGATGGACCTTCACTTAATACAAAAATGCCACCCACGTCTTTCAGATTCTTTTGAAAGTGCCCGTAAAGCGCATTCTTAAATCTAACGACGACGTAACGCGTCGAGCTGACCGGGCCTGGTGGCTGACGTAAAGGGACACAACCATTCACGTACCTGGTATGAAAACTGTGGCTGTGGAAGTATGATGATAATGGGTTGGTCAGTTTCCGATGATATGGGCAGAACTTGGTAAAGCTTTCAGCTCTCCGAAACCTTCAACCAGTGCAGTACCACTTGGGAGTTACCAAAAAGACCATGTCTCACTTGAAAGTTGATGCGGTGAAGTCCACATTCCCTGGCTGCCTGGTGATTCTCAACCCAGCACTGCAATTTAGAATAGTCAAGTAAACAGCAGCAGGGGTGTGATGATAAAGGGTTCAGTTCCCTTTCCACCTTGACCCCATTAATTACTTTGAATGTAGCTGTAGCTGCTTGCAGTTCCTCCACGTGACACTAGATGGAAATAAAAGCCTACCGTGTGTTCCACTGATCTTCTCTCTCCCTCTCTACCTTCATTTTTCTCTCTGTTGCTCCATCTCTGTGCCCATCATGCACTTCATCAACATTCTCGTTATCGGAAAGCCAGTCCAAAAATGTTGCTGCACAGGTTCCCTGTGTTGTAATCTACCTAATCTCTCCTCACGCGGGGACCGTTCATGTCTCTCATTATTTGTGATACTTCCGAATGGGCAGGAGAGCAGCGCAGTGACAGGAAACATGTTCATGGAATGCTCAAATGACTTTAGTCTGCAAGGAATTGAATGCATGTCAAGAGCATTTATTACAGTTGTTGTTGGAAATACTACTAGCTTAGTAACACACTTTCTGTGAATCATAAGAAGTAAAAATCTGTTTCAAGCAGCAGTGTTAGAAAGCCCCCCCCCCCCGTGTCCTGTCAGGATTGCAGCCCCCAAATTACCAGCTGTAGCACAGAACGCCTGTCCCTGTCCCAGGAATACTGCTTTTAAACAAGACCACCAACAATTCACTGCAGAGACCACTCGTCCCTTGTGGTGCCCTGAGGCGGCCGAGCAACATGCCGCCGGGGGACCCCCCCCCCGCCCCCCTCGTCGCCCTCCTCCGCCTCCGGAATGAGCCAGATGTTGCCTCTGATTGGACCAACCCGTCTTACTTGTGTTTACCTGAACCCATGTAATCAGCCGGAGATTCTCCACTGATTGAGCGACGGAGTCTCTTACACACTCATTCAGACTTTTGTTACGGGTGTGAGAGAAACTGCTGTGGTCGTGAACACCCCCCCCCCCCCCCACACACACACACACACATGCATAGGAGGTAAGCAGATGGGGATGCGCTTCATTATAGCGGTACATACGAACCGGTGAATGGCTCGATGTTTTATCGTGTACTCCGCTAACTGCTCATCTAGTCAGACATTTGGTAACATGCTGCTATTATGCCATTTAGATGAGTGAAACACGAGTTAAATTAGATCTTGTGCTTTGATTCCGATGTATTTACATCCTTAATGCGGCGTTAAGTGTCTCATGCATGAATACAAAACCTATTTGCTGTTTAATTTTGGATGTATACATCTACTCTTCAATTGTGTGTATTTAAACAGACGTTATATACATGCATCAAAATAAAATAAAATGTGCAATGAAGTGGAGGGTTGAAAAGGGGAAACAAGAGTGATGGCAAAAAATAAGTAGCTGGAGAGCGAAATGAAGGGTGCAGAGGAGATAGCAGGAGTGTAGGGAAGTGAGTGAAGGACTTGGTGTGGTACAGATAAGCCCACAGCTCTATCGGTGATTGTAATCTGCAGGAAGTGACACGGCTCTGCATGTGCAGCCATGAGGGCTGACCGTGAGCTCAGCCCGCCGCTCCCCACGCAGCCAGAAGGCCTCGCACGCGGCTGGGCCGAAGACCTCAACCACAGAGGTCTGTGCGTCAGGCGCCTTGCTCGGGATCCACTGATGTACAGAACTGTTTCAGACGTAGGGTTATTTTTGGCTTGAATGTAGGCGTGGGGGCGGGATGCAATGCGCACATTCCAAAGCTGATTTAAGAATCCTAAAAGGTAATTTCCTCCCTGGCAAGCCAACGTACATTTCCTCAGATCATACTCACTGTTATGTAAGTGAGATCAGGGTTCTGTTACGACTACAACAGCTAGTCCACTGGCTGTTGTCTCATCTCAGTCAACGTTGAACCACTCGTGTTTGCCCACCCACAGACTTAAAAGGGACATTTCTGCGGGTTCATTGCACCAACGTGAGATACATTAACACGCTTCAAGCCAGAGAGGATTGGTCCTCACTCTTGAGGATCCACATCACATTTGAATAATTGTTATCCTTAGGGGAGGGGGTGGAGGCTGTAAGACCAGAAGTGACACACTGCATGTGCCAATGGCGGGGATTACTTGGTGCCTCAGGCGCGTGCACATTTCAAAGTACAGTGCACGTTGCGTCAAACTGAACTGAAGTATTTGATCTGAGCCACCTCATTAGACCACATGTTAGAGTTATCTGCACGATACAGGAACAAATTCAAACTTAAGGGAGGGAGTGTCGCAGAAAACGGGGAGCGGTCAGAGCAAATGTAATAGATGGAGAATGGCCGCCCCCCCCCCCACCATCCTCCGGCCCCCTCCGCGTATAGCTGCCTTGCTGTAATTATCCGTCAGATTATTATTGAGCGCTAATTTATTGCCTCGCTGGGAGCGATATGTTAAATAAACGCAGCCGAGTAAATAGAGATAAGGGGCGAGAGGGAATGGGAGGACAGACTGCTGCTGCTGTCGGATGGCAACACGGCACACGCAGTGTCCCGGGGGGGGACGACGACGACGACGACGACGAGAGACACAAGTGTACATTCCTCCGTCCCAGGCACACTTCACCGCCGGCTCAGGGCCCCATGTGTTGCGTCGGTGGACCGCGTCGACCTCGGATGCTCTCTTCACGTCCGCCTTCTGTACCGGATCAGGGGGGAAGGGGGGGGGCTGCTGGTATCACTGTGGCGTCTAACAGGCAGGCGCACTCGCGACAGAGGTCCCCTGCCCCAACCTCAGCGCTGTGAAAATCCACCAAAGAATAAAAAAGAGACGTACTCGTGCAGCCAAATGGAATGTTGTTCCACTTTCAATTGAAATGGCAACGATGGGCTTTAAGGATTTCACTCACCAGATTATGGTTAGATGAGACATGGATTTACAGTCAATTCATTCATTGTCCAGCTTTGATGATGATGATCTTATTTCCTTAATGATGGGAGCGTTAACATCGGCGCCCCCACGCAACAGTAAGCTGTCCAGCACTGAAAATATTGAGTTTTTTTTTTAAACCACCAACCTTTTTGTTTTCTACCATTTATCTTAACAGAAGTCACCTGTTGCCTTAAAAAGACTTTATTTGTGTCAATAGAATTTTTTTTTTCTCTGCTGTGGGACTGTTCTCGTTCCTCGCCATCTGGGAGCGTTTTGGGCTTGTTGCCATCAAGGTCAAGTTCAGGGGCTCTGATCTCTTCAATAAAAAAGATGACCTGACAATATGTTGGTTTGACTTCACTTTGCCCCAACTTCAGCTCTGAGTCACATCGGTCTCTTCAGGCTTCTGACGGCTAATACATGCATGTCTTGAACCTTGAACGTCCCAGAAGCATCCATTCCGTTTCTCCAGGTAGAAGTACAGCTCTATCTAAATTCATCTTTTTGTTTAGGGTTACATACATAAAGCCCGTTTTACCCCCCACTGTAAAACCTTAAGCTGTACAGCTGCATCACAACCACTTAACGTACATGACGACGTCCGTCGTGTTGCGCAATGGTTACAATTTTGAATTGTAATTCAATAAATAATACAAAAGTAGTGGAGATCTCACTTTTATGCTGCTATATGAACAACAATGCAATGACATTTGGATTCCAAACACTTTAAACAAATAAGATTCTTTTTTACATTCTAACAATAATATATGTTCACTAGCAAGTGTCCCTTTTAGAGTGAAGTGGTCCTCCACAAAGTACACAGCTGGGACTTTTTAGTCTGTGAAGTCCATGTTTGTACTGGATTTCTTTTGGAGACTTTCAGTGATGCAGTTTACAAATAACTTCCTGTGACCCTTGGTCTGGCTATGTATATTCAGAGCCATGTTTTCTCACTAAAAAACGCTTGGCAAAATAGACTAGTCCGCCTCATGGCACTGCTATTGGATTATAGGGTTTCTCCAGCTAACAAGCGACCCTGCGTTGAAGACGTGCACCTCCTGCAGTCTGTTCTGCTGTGAGACTCTTCCCCTGCAGAGCACCTCGTCTCCTGTTCCAGTGCGCTCACGCTTTCTGTGATTGGGTTTCGTCTCACTTTAGTAATTTGTAGTGTTTGTTTCATAGTTTTCTCATCTTTAGCTCCGCTCCCCATCACTGTAAGTAGATGCTTCACACCTCTGGCTGTGTACTGAATTGGTTTGCATGCAGGAGGAGCCCCGAGCAGCAAGACTGCGAGATAAATGGTTTGTAAGCTAATCTCCTGTATAGCTCACGGCGTACACGCCGTCATTTCCCATCATGCACCTTCTTAATAACTGAAGACATTCTTCTGCACTTGTTTACTTTCATTCCACATGTGGGCTTGTTTTCTTCTTCTCAAACCGATGAGTTTTTATCTTATTGTTGTCATTGTAGCCATATTAGAGGGATTTTAAGTTAGATTTCCTGTATGGCATCGGAGGTGTATGAAGCTTCTTCTTTTTCTTGAAGCGACAGGATGAAAATGTTTTTTGCTTGTAACACTAGCAAACCCGTTACTGCTGCTGTGCCTTTAGTAGGTTAGCTTAGACGCACGGTCAGATTAGTCAAGTTGACAACGTAAATACTTTTACTACCAGGATGACAAGAGCCTAAACAGCCAAAAACCAAAAGCTTGATCACACGGTTTATATTTACTGATTATATTTAATGGTTTCTTTTATTATGTGACACAAGAATGCGAGTAGACGTGATTGCATGTGGCCATAACGCGCAGCACATGGAAACGGGCCAGTTGCCTGGCTGCAGGGAAGTGAAGAGTTTAGTTGTGACGTTGGTACCTCCACAATCCAGCAGCAGCAGTAGTAAACCGCGGTCAATGAGCCGACACGCTAAGGACCGCCGTTCGCTAATTTATTGTAATTGTTCTAATAATGAATGTTACGCATCCAAATGACTCCAAGCTCAATAAAGCTCCACACGGGGCCCCCGGCACAACACCCACCGAGTGTGGAGTCAGCCGGATCAGATGGACTGAAAGCATATTGCTTAGTGTCAGATGGATGTGCTCTTCTCTCACTGCTGCAGCCATGTTCGGTTTGGGTTCAAATGAACCTAAACCAAACTGCATTAATGTGAAGCAGAATTACAGATGGACTCACACATTGATGAGGACAGAAAAGAACCGAACAAATAAATGACCAAGTTTTCCCAATAGAGAGACAGACTAAACAAACATTGGCTAGTCGGCATGTGAGCCTCAACGTGCGTGTCTGTGTGTGCGTGTGTGTGTGTGTGTGCGCGCGTCACGGCTGGCTGGCTTTTATCTACCGTAGACCCGCAGGTCCCTGGAGGGAGACCAGAGGACTCATCTGATTCACTCGCAGTTTCATCTCTGACTGCAAATTAAACCGCAGACACAGATAGGAAGGAGAGATCTGTGTTTTTCAAATTAAAATCCGTTTCTGCTTAATCCTCGCCAAAAGATTCTAGTCTAACATTTTAAATGAACCTGAACCCCCCACCCCCCTCCCCACATCTCACCCCCTCCCATTAACACGCACCAGCTGCAGCTCTCACCATACAGTGGGAGTATCTCACACATCAGACCCCCCCGCCCCTCTGCGCTCTTTTGTCTCTCCTCAGTTAATGTCTGTTTATGAAATGCAGACGATGGACTCTGATTTGATTCGCCGTTCAGCGGACCTGATAATTATGATGAATCGCTCCCCCGCTGCACGAACGTGCTCGGGGACGCTTCCCTTCCTCCGTCCCGATGCTGCCGCCGAAGTTCTCGGCGCCCAATTTGGCCGCAGAAACACTGACTGACTGGCATTGATTTCCGCGGCGTAGCAGAGTGTGTGAGATTCAGTTCATTAGGGTAGTTCAGATGGTGTCTGACAGGCTGTCAATCTCCGAGGTGCTCTGCACTTATTATTCCAGCTTTTTACATGTTGTGACAAACGGACCCATCTGCTGTCAGCTGTATCCGTAGCAACTAACAGGGAAGGTTTCCTACTGTTGATTCATTTCAGCGCCGCACACTTTGGCGCAGTGCAGCAGGGCGCCGCTCTGAGGCAACCTCTACTGACGCCACCGCGCCAAAGCACCTTTGGTGCTGTCATGGCAACGGGGGGAGGAGCGCTGTCCACGCGGGCTAAGTGCCGTGGCATTCACTTTGGTGTTCCACTGAGGCTTGACCGGCGAGGGTTGAGTCAGCAGGTCGATGGACCCGTCACCTTGGTCACGCTGCGGACAGTGCAGAGCGCACGGCGTTTGTGTGATTGTGCTGTGATCCGTGTGAACTCCACAAAACTGGGAGGACGCATGAAATCGCTGGTTTCTCAACCTTTTAGGGTTTGGTACCTCGTGTGCGCCCGTGGGGACGAACCGACGTGGTCACATATAGGGCGACGTATTGGTAATGGTCTGTCAAAAATGAGCGTTGCCGATTGTATGTTTGGCGGCCCAGAAGGCTTCCCTCCGGGAGGACGGTGTACGACGTGTTTGTAACGCTGGTGGCTCTCAGTAAATGAAATGTGTTGTCAAGTGGAGACTCAATCTCCGCACTCTTTGCTGAAGGAGGAAACGTATCGTTCAGCGGTTCGTCTTTTGTGACTTGAGAATTCTGAGCAGTGACATACAGGATATTATTAGTCAAAGCATAGCAGAGCAGATCGGGGGATCTTAAACATCTATTTCACATTCACAACCAACCACAGAGTAATTATTTGCTCTTTCCATCACTATATTATATATCTATAATTATATTTAGGTATATCCAAGCCTCTACATGGAATATTTGCTTATTTGTCAACGAGCAAGCAAAATGTTCCACTGCTATATTTGGATGGGTCTGAAGGAGTATGTAAGCAGTACATTTCATTGTATACAGTCACAACATTACTAATGTTATCTTGACTAAAAGGAGTTGGCCCAATGTTGCATCACCGACGTCAAACAGGTTTTCCTCATCATCAGCGTACCAAAGGGACTTCCATTGCATTTGAACCCGTCCCACACAGTGGGAGCAGTGTGCTACCAGTTGGGGGTTGGCTCGCATCATTACTGTCATTAGGGCAAACGAAGGGATGTGGAAAAGCCATGTTTCTTCTTGTCAAGCTAGTCCGACCCAGTTGCCTAATTACTGGGATTCCGCAGAAAAAGGGTTGTAAAAGTTTGAGAAACGTTCTTTCTTTATACCTGATATACTCTGATTACTGAAATCTTAGTGACACAAAATACATCTTGCAATTGTTAAACACAATAACATTAGCATTTCTTTCTCTGTCCTCTAAACAATAATGTGATTCACGTTTATGTGATGAATTTAATGGCACTGTTTTGTATTTTGCTGTAATTAAAATCCTAACCATTAATTAAATAGCCCTAAACCAAACACTGTGCCTTAATATGTGTGTGCTCCTCTCTCTGTCTTCCTCCTCCTTCTCCTCTTGCTTTGCCCTCTCCAATTCTGTACTATTCTATTCCAACTCCTCTAGTCTGCAGATGACATAGGTGTGATGGTAAGCTTCATCTTAATCTCCTCTTTCCATTCCATCCATACATCCCGCTTTTATGTCCCCACTTTCTTCTTGTTTAGTGTCACCTGAATCTCAATAATCTCTCCACTCCAGTCTGCCTCGTCATGACTCCTGGTTTAATGCTCCCATCTGCCCACCAATCCAAATAATTCCATCTCTTCCTCCCACTTGTTAACCTATTCCATATAGGTCCCTCTTTTTCCCAATTTGCCGTATCCTGCACGCATATTTATCCTAAAATTATAATTTTCAGAATGTTGTGTAATTTCTGACACCTGCAGGATAATGTGGTCTGCGTCCATGGTCAATGTGTTTGTGATAGAGGGACAGAGCAAGGCAAGCAGGGACTGAATGAAACAATGCGCTGTGACCCGCTCAACATTCTACCCTTTTTAAATGGTAGAAAATGTGTGAAAATAGTAATTGGATGCCATCTTTACATCTCAACCAAAATAAATGTTTAAATACATTTCAGCTCTGCTCTGACAATGCATCAGCTCTCGCTCTGATGCATACATTTCTTTAAATGATTTTAACTAGCGCATCATAAAACAGGCTGCTTTTGCAAAGGTTAATATGCAAGATGCTCATTTCAAGGGTTGAACTTTTGTTTTCAGAGATGTCAAACACACGCTGTTCTCCTTTTGAGGAGGATCAGGAGATCAGTGAATTTAGCTTCTGATCACAGATCGTCTCATGTGTTTATGCTCCTGCTCCAGTAAACACTTTCACCTGTCCAAAGAATATATACCAACTCTAATTTCTGCTCGTTATTCTTTTGACCAACATTAGCTTGAATGTTGCTTAATTGTGGCATCCAATGATAATTGCAATGGGGCTACTGTGTAATGTGAGCCACAGCGGCCCTTCCAGCTTCCTTCTTTCTCTTTTTTCCTGTACGTGCCGTTCTCTCCCTGGTAGTTTGTTCCAATGGGTTTCACTTCAAATCATTCAATGTCCAATGAAGCAAATTCTGTTTGTGGTCACAAACGAGACCATAAGTGAAGTATTTTTGCCGTCGACTCCTGACCCGTGTGGAGAAGTTTGCTCTTTGACAGAGGAGGTCAAGTAAAAGTGTAAGTGTAAATGTGTGTAATGAGGAAAGATTACTTTTTAAATCCCTAGCTTCCAGCTATAATATTTCTCTTCACCGTGTTTAGGCTCCTTCTGTTGGCATATGAGCACGTTTGTCCGCCTGCTTTCACACACCCGTTCTTTTTTTTGGAGCATGCGTCACCAAAATGTGTCTGTCCGTCCGTGTGTTAAACCGAGAGGTAACACCCAACAGGATTATTGACCAAGATGAAAATGTAATCTGATATTTCAAAAAACAACATCACCAATATACCATATCCTTCATTAGTTCAATACTTTCTAGCAAGAAAACATTGTTAATCCTCTCCCTGTGTGTGTGTGTGTGTGCGCGCCCTCTCCTGCAGGCTGAGGAGCTACAGAAGAAAGATTTACGGCTGAAAGCATTGGAAGCCTTCTACAAGGAGCAGCTGGCACAGCTGGAGAAGAGGGTACAACATTTATACACACACACACACACACACACACACGCTTTCAAAGACTTCATTAGAGGCTTTTACAGATTCCCGAAGTTGCTTGTACTGTACACACAAACCTATCCATGCATACAGACCTACACAATGTCTATACATTTTGACAAACTTTACTTTTCGACACACAAATAAATGAAGAGCCACCAAACATACACACTGTACAATTGCACAAATTCTAAAATAGTAAGTAAATACCTGCACTTCAAAAATAGTTAACTTATTTAACGTGGATCAAATGATCCGCTTTAACCCAGTGAGAATTTACCACCCTTTCTTCACCTTTTTTAGTTTTTTCTTAATCCACTTCTTCTGTCTAATGGAAAGTTAAACTAAAGCTGGCACGATGTGCACGAGGGAAGAGCACTGTGTGTCGGTAAATGTCATTTCAGAAGGGATGGGCGATTGTTAGCCAGTCCGAGCGTCTCCACAGAGCTCTCACAAGCCCTTCCATCCCGTCGTCTGTCCGCCTGTCTGCATTCTAGCCGTCAGAAAAGGCATAGAAGCGGATATCAGTCTCCGCCTCACAAGACAGACCTTTACACGGGCTCTCTGGGGGAAGTGCTCGGGTGTAAAAAACTTTTACTGGATGTTGTGTGTGAAATCAGGTACTGCTCCCCGTGGCTAAATAAAATCTGCCCGCCGTGGGACGGGTGGGAGACAACGGAGTCGCGCGGGGGGGGAGTACCATTGCTGCCGGGTCAGTCTTCTTGGCTTCGGGTGGATTTCTCCTCTATTACAGAATTTGCTAATTCCTGAGGCTGCTGTGAGACCGAGTTTTGCATGAATTGTGTGTGCGTGTCAGTGGAGCTTGTGGGCGGCGTGGGCCATACACCACCATAAGAGGATACACGTCTTGGTCACTTACTCAAGCAATGGGCTTTTTTTCCCGGTTAAATCAGAAGTTTGGGCTTTCCGAAAACTACGCGGAAGAGAAGACAAGAAAAGAAGTCTTGTGTCTCCACAATTCCTTCGATGACGGACAAGCGCACACACTGGCTGACATCACCCTGGCATCAAATCTGTTCATGCATCGTCACTACACACATTGGAAGCGCACACACACACACGCAAGCATGCACACACACACGGGCCTTGGTGTCAGATGCCTCTCTATTTGCGGCAGTCTCATTAGTGGCAGGTTGGGTTTGCAGAGGGAGTAGAAAACTGGCAGGCTGACATACGGGCGAACAAGCTGTGTTTGCCGTTGGGTTTAGGATGTTTGTGGATAGACCTCTATGTTTGTGTGTGTGTGTGTATTTTTCACGCACACTGTATATTCAAGTGCACGTGTACTGTATATGTAACTGCCGGCTCAGTGTGTTCCCAGACGCCACCAGAAGCCACATAACGCCTCGGGTTTTCATCAGTTTGCCCGCTCAAAGTGTTTCTCTTGCCGCTCAGGGTTTAGATTGAGCTGGGCTGACTGTATGTTCATGTTATCTCGCCCTTGGCATTAACATATGTGCCGGTTAGGGATGCATCGAAATAACTTATGACACGTTTAGGTGCAGTTCAGGGCTGCGCGATACATCGCTTCGAGCAAGGCAAATTAACTTTACCGTCAACTACCTTGACTGTGGTTTACACCTGGCACAGTTTCACAGTCAACTGAAAATGTTTTCTCCACTTGTTACGTTCCTCCAGACAGGCAGTCCAGGCAGAGGAGGAGCAACAATATTTAAAATTCAACCAGGCCACTACCTGAGGAAATAAAAAACACACCCCAAAACAAACACATGACACGACCCTTAGGGTCGTAACACCACTTCTCAATGAGGGGGCGCCGCGCAGCGCACTTGGAAGATTCGACTCGGTTCCCCTAGTGCTTGGCTATCACATCGCAGGGCACGTTCCCTGTGAACGTCAGGGTGGGCGAGGAGTCGACACAAGACCTTTTAATGGAGTCATATCGGAGGGGAATTGGATATTGAGAGACATCAAATAACATTAAAATTGATAGTGATAAGTAATAATCTGCCTAATTCCTCGCGTCTCTTCCCCTCGCTGTCTGTCGTGCTCTATCGCAGTTAAGTGTCGTGTGACACTGGTGGAAATGCAGCGTACAGAAGGAGGTAATAATCCTCCTCCAGGTCTGACAGGTGGCTTGACGCACTGTCAGCAGAGGAGCCCCACGTAGCGCAACAGAAATATCTGCCACACACGCACAGTAAATGCTTTACTCAATTTTTTCCTGGTCGAAAGAGGAAGGGGACTTATTTAAAATGCCATACACACGCACATAAAAATATAACAACATACAGGCACTGCCAACAAACCACGTGTGTGTGTTCCTGCATCAATTGAGCCAGGTTGGCCTTCTAATCAGAACTCGTGTGTATCTGTATATTTTAATACCATTTCAAACACTTAATTTTTCTGCTGTGTTGCACTTTCTCATGGAGATGAATACACCCAGGGACCCCTGTAGGCCGAGTCAAAGTTTAACGCTTTCATCCTGTGAAAAGATACCCGCTCAACGTGCTGCCTGGAATCTGCTTATTAGTTTAGCTTGTTAGCAACATTTTCGACTGGATATGGAATTTCCTAATAAGTTAACATTACTAAACAAATGTGGCTTCTATTCAAGTGCCTCATTATTTTTGGCTCAACAACAGAAAAAGGACCTGTGTTCACTCCCCACCGTGGCAAACAGTCAGTGAGATCATTTAATTAAACTTAATTTAACTTCTCAAGGTGTGAAGGTACATCTACTTGAATTACTTTTTATTTTCCTCACAGGGACTTTTTATGTCTTGTAACTTTTAATCTTTGATAAGTTCCAGGTGGTTGGGCTCCACAGCATCTGGGCAGATGACAAACTAATTAAACCTGATATACATGGAATCTGTGCAAATCTATTGCCTCTAAACGTGGTGGCGGCTGAGTCTGGAGCTTTCAGCTAACGGCGCTAACAGCGCATAGCAGAAGGAAAATGCTGAAATGGCGTACAGTGTTAATATGAGGGGGGACCAGATGGTGGGTGCTATGACAACGGCGGGACACTTACCATCCGTAACCACCGTATTAGGGACATTTAGAGTATGCAATGTAAACAAACACACAGGGAGCGAGTAACGCGTCATCCTCTGCGGAGGTACCCATAACCCTGCTACATGGCATAAGGTCTTCAGCTGCTGTATTAATGCTGGGAGTCTTGTCTATTGCGCTGTCAAACTCACCGTGTTTGACTTCAATTCAAAGTTAAGGCAGGTTAACTTAGCATTGTATAGATACTGCAAAAGGAGAGAATGGCGAGTCTTTCTCAAAGGGAAAACCATCTGCCGAGTATTAAAACCCAGGCGTATGGAGCGCACAGATTCCAGGCCCCGGGACGACTAGAAGCAGTCGTTTGTACTGTATGTGTGTGTGGCACCCTGGACATTTTAAGGACTGCTACTGGTTGTTTGGATTGTATTGTTTAGTGCCATTCCCCTGTCATTGTATTATTTTATTGTGTTCAAAATCCCTGTCTGACTGTTTGAGTCTGGCTCTTTCTCACTGGAGTGGCTACGGGACAGCACTTGTTTCCGCCAGCAGGTGGCGGTAGCGGGTTTAGTAGGCGTGACGGGCGCTGTAACACTTACACAGAGCAAGTGACTCCGGCTAAAGTCGGAAGTACAACAGGTTGTTGTTGTTTTTGATTTTGAGTGCGCTGTCTGTGTTATCATTGCAGAATAAAACACCTGAACGGAGCCTGTCGCAGTGTGTGTGTGTGTAACATATTTGGCGAGCTAGCCAGGAGGACTGTATTGGACAACAGAGAGATGCAGTTCCTTCTTGAGAGACGAACCTAGAGGAAGAAAAAAGACAACAAGAACTAGACCAGCACAAGGCAAAGATGGAGCAACTTCAGGAGGAGATCAACGCAGCACTGTGGACTCTTGAGAAACCAGAACTCATCAAGGTGTGTCAGCATATAAAGTGCAGTGAACCAACTAGGGAGGGATATAAAGGACAGTCCCGTCGGGCACTAATTCGGTTGACAGAGAGCACTCTGGACGAAATTGAAGAAGGGGAGGAATCTCAGATATTTCTGCAGTTTGTCATGGATCTCCATCTATTCATTCAGTCTTTACAAGAACATGGTACTGACCGAGCAGAAAGTCATAAAACTGAACTAAATGAAATAGAGAAACTAAAGCAAGAGTATACACAGCTTCAGCAGGCTCAGGCAGAAGCGCGTCGTGTTCTAGAAGAGAAGATGGAAGTGTTGGGGACACAGTTTAGCACAACAACAATAAGGGAGAGGGATATCAAGCAGCCGGTAACACTCACAGCACCAGAAGTCATGCTGAGAAAAGATTTCCGGATCTGGGGTCAGATAGGGGAGTCTGGACAGAAGGAGAAATTATCTTTCACAAGCCTGACAAACCAAATTGAGTCTGGGCTCAAGAAGGGCTACTCAGAGACTGAAATCATAGAGGCTGTGATTAAAGCAGTAAGCCCTGGCCTTCACCTTCGAGACTTGCTTGAAGTCAAACGAGACCTCACACTTCCAACACTAAAAACCATACTGAGAGGGCATTACAGAGTGGACTCATCATCTGATATGCTCCATAGACTCATGAACATATTCCAAGACACAAAGGAATCTGCGCAAGGATTTTTATTCAGGGCAATAGAGCTCAGAGAGAAGCTGCTCTGGAAGTCTGGTGATGAGGATGAAGGGGAGCAGTTCAGCTCAGATTTAATCCAGCGAAAATTCCTCCGCTCATTGGAGACTGGTTTGCTTGATGAGGCAGTGAAGTTCCAGTTGAAGCCTCACCTTAGCAACCCCAGAGTCACAGATGAAGTTTTAATAGAGAAGATAAACGAGGCTGCCAGTCTGGAGCTGGAACGTCAAAACAAATTTCGGAGACACATTTCAGTGAAGGCACCAAGAGTAAATGAGATACACACAGATTCCAACACCAGTCAGTGTCCTCTGGCTAGTGAGAGAGAGGTAAATGATGCAACCCCGGCAAAAGGGGGTGTGCCAGTCTTGACAAAGAAAAAACAAGAGCAAGGACAGGGAAAAAGCCCTGATCCTGAAACTATTAAGCTTTTTGAAGGCCTCAAGGCTGATGTCCTCGAAATGAAGGAGATGTTCGATAGAACATTTGAAGCAGCCAAGCCCAGACTCAGGATCGATCCCCGGCCATCGCCTACAGCAAGAATGGCCAGAGGATGCCAGGTATGCAGAGAGGCTCACATCGGCGACACATGTAGACACTGTTATCGCTGTGGGCAGGAAGGCCATCTTTCTCGCGGTTGTAGGCAAACCAGAGTTACTCAGGGAAACGGGAGAGGGCTGCTGAGCCGGGACCCACAGTAGCCCACCCACTCTCTAGGCCCCAAGTAAATTCGGTTTCCTTGCAAAACTCCCTGTCACCTTCAAATACTCTCTATGCCACCCCACCGACAGACAGCAGCAAACTCCAAGGTGACACAGCTACTGTATATGTACCCTCACAACGTCAAAAAAAGCTTATCAGTCTCATCGGGAGAAGATGTCTAGTCCAGTGCCACCTTGACAATGTTCCAGTTGAGGCTCTGTGGGACACGGGAGCTCAGGCAAGTCTCATCAATAATGACTGGCGGAAACAACATCTTCCCCACAGCACCGTCAGGCCGCTTTCTGAGCTGCTGGGAGAAGAACCACTGGTTGCACTTGCTGCGAATGGTAGTGAAATCCCATATGACGGATGGGTTGAGATAGAGTTTTATTTGGACTGTTACACTCACAGAGAAAAGATACTCCTAGTCCCGATGTTAGTATCCAGTAACCCTAATGTTGCAGCACAACCTATTATTGGATTCAATGTCATTGAACAAGTAGTGGGTAAGTGGACCAAGCAGCCGAAATCACGCGACATACAGAATATCAGCAGGATCTTTTCAGTATCAGTGAGAACAGCCAAATCGATGCTAACGTTACTAAAAACACCAGACCCAAGCCAAAGTGTGGGAACAGTGCGGACAGGGAAGAAGGGAATATGCTTAGTTGGTGAACAGATAACTACTGCATATGTCAATGCGCTTGTTGGAGACCAATTTGCAGGAAAAAGCCTGTTGTTTGTTCCAGATAAACTGTCACAGCTACCAGAAGGTCTGGTCATCCAAGAGGGACTCGTTACAGTTAGTGAGGGAAGGTCAGTGAACATACCAGTCTCAGTTGCAAACACCAACAAACTTGATGTCACTTTGATCCCTCGCACCATTCTGGGACATTTGGAAGAAATAAAAGCAGTGTGTCCCATCACAGTGGAGTCCCCTGACAAGACAGCAGGCACAGCTGGACAAAACTCCTCACAACTTCCAATCCAGCTAAATCAGGTCATCAGCAACCCACAACAAAGTCAGAAGCCATCTCAGTGGGATCCTCCGGTTAACCTAGACCATCTCAGCAGAGAGCAGCAGCAAACTGTAACCCAGATGTTAAGAGAGGAATGTCATGCTTTTTCTTATGATGACGAGGACATTGGAAGCATCCCCACTTTAAGTATGCACATCACACTGCATGACACCACACCAGTTCGAAAGACCTACATATCAGTACCAAAACCTTTGCACCAAGAGGTAAAAGATTACCTCCAAGATCTGTTAAATCGTGGATGGATTTCAGAGTCACGGTCATCTTACTCTTCCCCGATTGTCTGCGTCCGGAAAAAGTCTGGTGAATTGAGGCTTTGCTGCGACTACCGAGAACTGAACAGAAAATCTGTACCAGACAGGCACCCAATTCCCAGGATCCAGGATATGCTAGACTCCCTGCACGGCAGCTCCTGGTTTTCAGTGCTTGACCAGGGCAAAGCATATCACCAAGGATATCTGGACCCGGAAAGCCGCTCACTGACAGCCTTTATAACACCGTGGGGCTTGTATCAGTGGAATCGCATTCCATTTGGCCTCAGCTCAGCACCAGCAGAGTTTCAAAGGAGTATGGAGGACTGTTTGAGGGGCCTTCGTGATGTCACCTGCCAGCCGTATTTGGATGACAACCTCGTCCACTCTCCTTCGTTCGACAGTCATGTGAATCACTTGCGGGTTGTCCTGCAGAGATACCAAACGCATGGTGTTAAACTCAGTCCACGGAAATGTGACGTCTTTAAGAGGAAAGTCCGCTTCCTCGGGCGGATTGTGTCGGACATGGGGTACACTATGGACCCAGCTGAAGTAGCTCCAGTTCAAGCACTCAAAGATCAACCACCGTCTACTGTAGGAGAGTTGAGCAGAGTTCTTGGTTTCCTCTCCTACTACAGAACCTATATTCCAAACTTTTCAAAGGTTGCAAGACCGCTGTACCAGCTGCTGACCCGGCCTCCAGACACAGCACCACCATCGGTGCCCAAAAGAAAAGGAAAGAGGGTTAGTACAAAGCAGAATGGCCGACCACCTCCCAACACACCTATTAGTTGGAATCAGAGTCACCAGGATGCTTTGAATGTGTTGACTGACTGTCTAACTGAGCCACCTATTTTAGGTTATCCTGATTTTGCAGAGCCATTCATACTCCACTGTGACGCCTCACAAGAGGGCTTAGGGGCTGTCCTGTACCAGAAACAAGCAGGCGGGATGAAGGTGATTGCATATGGTTCACGGACATTAACACCCCCTGAGAAGAATTATCATATGCATTCCGGAAAATTGGAATTCTTGGCCTTAAAGTGGTCAATTTGCGAGCGTTTCAGGGACTATCTTTTTTATGCCCCGCATTTTGTTGTCTTCACAGACAATAATCCCCTAACATATGTCCTCACAACAGCTAAACTGAATGCAACAGGTCATCGGTGGGTGGGTGAACTGTCGGACTTTAACTTCACCATCAGATACCGTCCGGGCAAGAGTAATGCAGATGCTGATGGGCTGTCCAGGTTACCACTCGACATGAGTCAGTACATGGCCCTGTGCACATCTGAAGTTAAGCAGGATGTTATCAGTGCTGCTGTAGAGAGTGCAGTGCTACAGAAGGTGAGCAGTTTTCATGAAACAACTGTAGTCAGCCAGTGTGCCATCAGGCTTGTACAAGACACCACATCAGCGTCAGTTGGAAAGTTTTTCTCGCAAGAGGACATCAGGTTGAGTCAAGAACAAGATGCTGTGATTGGTCGCTTTCTACACTTCAAAAACAGAGATTATCTGCCAAAAGGTCACGCCCTCAAAACAGAACCTTCTGGTGTTAAAATCTTGCTAAGACAATGGAGGAATCTGCACTTAAACAATGATGGAGTCCTTTACAGGAGAGCCAATGGCAGAGACCAGCTCCTTCTTCCCAAAGTACACCATGACACTGTATTCAGAGAACTGCACAAAGAAATGGGTCATTTAGGGGCAGAAAGAACCCTAGGACTAATAAGAGATAGATTCTACTGGCCCAGAATGCAAAATGATGTGGAGCACTTTGTAATGCATGCCTGTGAATGCCTGAAGAGAAAGCGACCAAGTAAGATCACCAGAGCCCCACTGGCGTCCATTACCACCACCTACCCCTTTGAGCTTGTGTCCATAGACTTTCTACACCTTGAGACTTGCAAGCATGGCTACGAATACATTCTAGTGGTGATGGACCACTTTACACGCTTTGCACAAGCATATGCAACAAAAAATAAGTCAGCAAAAACAGTGGTGGAAAAGATTTTCAATGATTTTGCCCTCAACTTCGGTTTTCCTGCCAGAATCCATCACGACATGGGCAGAGAATTCGAGAATCAGCTGTTTTCCCAGCTGCAAAAGGTCTGTGGTATGCGTGGCTCTCATACTACCCCATATCACCCACAGGGGAACGGACAAGTGGAGCGTTTCAATAGAACTCTCTTGTCTATGTTGAGAACGCTGACCGACACTGAAAAGACTGATTGGAAGAATTCACTAGCAAAAGTGGTTCATGCCTACAACTGCACTAGGAGCGAGGCTTCCGGGTTTTCTCCTTACTATTTGATGTTTGGCCGTACTCCTCGACTCCCTGTAGATATTTTGTTCAACTTACCATTACAGGAGCAGCAAGTAAGCTACGACGAGTATGTGGACAACTGGCAATCACGAATGAAAGAGGCTTATGAGATTGCTTCAACAACAGCTCAAAGAGAAGCTTTGAGAGGCAAAGGATATTACGACCGAAAGAGCCACGGTGTGCAACTTCACCCAGGCAACAGAGTTCTGCTCCGCAATCTCAGAGAGAGAGGGGGGCCTGGCAAACTTCGTTCTTACTGGGAGGATGCAGTGTATGTGGTGGTTAGTCAAAAAAGCCCCAACATTCCTGTTTTTGAGATCAAACCAGAAAGAGGAGGAAAAAACCGCACAGTACACAGAAATCTTTTGCTTCCATGTGACAGCTTGCCGGTGGAAAAACCCGAAAGAAAAGGGCAGGACAAAAGAGAGAGAAGTATGAGGCAAGACAGAGGTAAATCACAACAACAGCAGCTACTACTTCAGGACTCAGATTTGGAGAGTGAGGATGAAGGTGAACTGGTGTGGAGGTTTTCACCCCGAGGCAACCCCGACAACAGGGTTGCTACTCCTGACACCTGTGAACCCCGGGAACAACGGGCATGGGAACGGCAAGGATCACACCATGGACTGGACCTACAGGGTGTGGGAGCTGAGGAAGAACTGGAGCTGCAGATATCACAGGATCATCACGATCCAGAAGAGCAGCAGAATGAGCACACATTTGATGAAGAAGAACAACATGAAGACAGAGACTCTGACACAGAACAAGGATCACCGGCTCTGGCACTAAGAAATCAGCCCCGGAGAGAGCGACGACAGCCAACGAGGCTGACGTATGATGCTCTGGGACAACCTACTGTGGGACAAGTTGGCATGAACAATATTGAGTTCTGCAACTCTGCACTTTGCAGTCAGAGACTGTGGAGACCTTGGGCATCCACAGAGGTACAGACAATCTGCTAAAGACTATCAAACAGAAAGGTTAAGGACAATTAAGATGCCAGATGTAGAAAAAAAAAAAAAAGGGAAAACGTTTTTACTGAATAGTTACTTTAAGAACATACTTTAGTGTCACCGATTGTGATTGTAGTGTGACAAACACATGCTATGGAGTCTTAATGTGTAAACGGGAAAGCTGGTAACAGACTAAAGTGTTGGCCGATTATTGAGTCTGGTTACAGGAGATAATTCACCCTAATGTGGTAAAAAGGTTTATTGATCTTGAGGGTAAATTAAGGGTTACTTTACACAAGACTTGGTATTGGTACCAAGTGAGCAGGACTAACTTATACCATGTAACCGAGCATAGTGTAATGGATGCTGTTATTGGACGGGTAAATGCCATTGGTGTACAGTACAGTAGCGAGTGTGGGAAAAAAAAAAAAAAAGTAACTGCATTTTTTTATTTTCTTTTTATTAAGTGGGGGAGGGTGTGGCACCCTGGACATTTTAAGGACTGCTACTGGTTGTTTGGATTGTATTGTTTAGTGCCATTCCCCTGTCATTGTATTATTTTATTGTGTTCAAAATCCCTGTCTGACTGTTTGAGTCTGGCTCTTTCTCACTGGAGTGGCTACGGGACAGCACTTGTTTCCGCCAGCAGGTGGCGGTAGCGGGTTTAGTAGGCGTGACGGGCGCTGTAACACTTACACAGAGCAAGTGACTCCGGCTAAAGTCGGAAGTACAACAGGTTGTTGTTGTTTTTGATTTTGAGTGCGCTGTCTGTGTTATCATTGCAGGTAAGCAAATATATATGTAAGCCTGTTCGCAAATGTTTATGTATGTTAAGTTCGCCCGTTTTTGGTGGTTACATGTTTTAATGTCCTGTATTTAAACGTAGCATGTCGGCGACCAACAACGAGAGTAGCTAGCAGATTTTCCCGCGCTAAGTGTTAGCGTCGCCGATATCGGGTTTTGAATGTTCATCTCTAACACAGAGCAAGTGACTCCGGCTAAAGTCGGAAGTACAACAGGTTGTTGTTGTTTTTGATTTTGAGTGCGCTGTCTGTGTTATCATTGCAGAATAAAACACCTGAACGGAGCCTGTCGCAGTGTGTGTGTGTGTAACATGTGCCATAGGGTCCCATCTAATGTTAAGAGCGATTAGCTGACCAGGTGTTCCATTGGAGACTTCTGTGACCCCCCCTCAATGGCCACAGGGAGTAAGACATACACAGACTTCTCTCTCAACGCTCACACACTCAGTGCTCACACACAAACACGGGTCCCAAGTCATTTCACCGCATTCAGGGAACATTGCTGCCACTCACCGGTCAAACCAAAAGGTTGGATCAAAGTGCCCTCCGTGTGTGTGTGTGTGTGTGTGTTTTTTTATTTTCTATTTTTTTCGGCCACCCACTTAAAAGGAAACGAGATCTGAACTTTGTCTGCTTTGACAAGTGTCCGTGTATTTGCTTACACCCGTAGGTCACGGCGCATAGTTCTAGTCCCGATAGCACAGCCCCACAAACGCGAGCAGGATACCCCCCCCGTAACTGCACGGTCCGAGTCAACCTGTGTAGACAGCTGGGGCGAATGGCCGCAATCATCGTCTTTATGAGGGAACAAGAATCTGGGCTGATGACGGTTAAGTACAGCTGTTGCCGCCTGTTTACGCCTAACGAGCTTGTTGAGGTTTATTTTCCACCCTCAACGCAATTCCGGTAACATCTCAACGGCCACATAATAAAAACCCAACACCACTGCTGTTACCAAAGCGGGCTTAATAGTAGCTGTTTCTCCATACTAGCGTCGATATTTGTTCGTTGTTCTTCATGCCACGCATATGGGTTTTCTTGGTAGGTAGAAACATGGACAGGGTGGATTGTGAGGGGACGTAATGAGGAGTCTGCACGTGGCCACATAGTTGTAGTCAAAGCCCCCGAAGGAATTCAGCAGAACCAAACACCAACAATCAGTTGATCCATGTTGCGTATAAATGTGTTGATATTGTTCTTAAGCGAGATACTTCAACCCTTATCTCGTCACACATGGCAAAGTGGAATAGATAAGAGACCGGGTGCAGCACGGGAAGGATAATACATTTGAAGATTCGGGAGGACTAGAGAAAAAAGAAGGCTGGGAAAAGGAGGAAGATGATGAATACGCTGATGTGTTGTCCATAGTGAACATTATTAATGTCCTCCTTTTCCTCTTCTCCTGTGGTCTGTTGTTACTTTGATGTCCAGCTTGAAAACATTTTGAAATCTACAGTTGTTTGTTTGTATATATGTAAAAAAGGAGAAACATTTGTGTCTAATAATTTTCTCCCAAAGATTATGAACGTTTTCTTGTTTCATTTACAGTGCGCTGTTTAACAGCTGCTCTCAGCTTGTGTTCCTCAAGTATTTGTCTAACAGCAAATCTGTACATTTCCATTTACTTTCTTACTCAATACAGTACAATCGTTGTCTATCCCCGCCTTGTTTCAATACGAGCACCACAAACATCATTGATCACATCTCTCAGGTTTTACGGTGGTGAATGAGCGATCACTGGTCCAGGTAGACGCGATGAATAACTAATACAGATGTCATAAACAACCCCAGATGTGCGCAGCTCTGCTGTGGTTGTAGAACCTCGCTGGTGCGACATGAGCGGGGAAGAGAAGGCCACTTCTTTTGGGTGGGAGCTCTGACAGGTCTAATAAGTGGTGGAGCAGGCGGATTTATTGATATGCAAATGTGTGATTACGGGCCCGTCTATGTTCATTTATCAAAAGGAATGATGAGGGTCCGCTCGTGCACATGTTGCAGACTCTTTCAGCCTTCCTTCGTGAAGATTGCCCTGCCACGACAGGGTGGGTTTGCCCCGCGTGTGTGGTGCCACAGGTGGGAGGTTTGTTCCTGTTGAAGATGTGGCGAAGGCTTTGCTCTGATGATAGACGTCTGTTTCTGCAGAATATAATGTATAAATATATAAACCGCTCTTCAACCAGTGAATAAGTTTATGCAAGTACTTTTTATCGCGTTGAACATCTGTAAAGGGGGGCGGGGGGGGAGGCTCGTGCCGTGTGATGAGCTCGTCAGTGGGGTCGGTGAGTCCACGACAGGAGACAGATCTGCAGCCGCCTGATCAGAGATCTGCCTTTGCCCTCCTGTCTTCTATGTTTACCGCTGTTAATTCGCATGCACAGCGGAATTAAGGCCGCATCAGCATCCAATCGATGTGATCCATGGCTTCACCGATTGATCTGCTCCGTCCTGGTTCTAGATAGAAACTGTTGGAACGCCGTCCATCCAGAGAACGAGGAGCTGACTTCTCCCTGCGATCTGTATTCACAGGACATCTTCACCGAAACAGCCCGTGTTCTTTGATGCACCGCGCCACTGTGCCCACTCACGTTATTAAAATGTAAATGCTCCTTTTTTCATTTTTCCTTTCTTCTGCTTAAGCGAGTGCATGTCTTATCAGTGGTGGGCACTTCCAGCATTGGGACCCCGAACGATGCCTTTATCAGTCTAAAGAAATTCACACTTAAAGTGGTCCCATCTTTCACCATTCCAGTCACAATCCATTTTGTGGCTCAAAGTTCGCTTTGGCATGTGGTACAACTGAGCATGTGCGTTGCATATAATCGTTTAGAATTCAGATATCATGGCTTAAAGTGGGCGGCTGCCGTAGCCAGTCACCTGCCAGGCGTGTTTGCCGCCTCTGAGAGGAACGCTTTGTTGAAATTTAAATTGTCCATCAAACGCCATACGTAGCTTTGTGATGCGTAATAACTTTCAAATACATTCAGATTTAACAGGCACTTTATGAGCAGTGCTGTGTATATATGTCACAGGCAGGACTCCCTTTGTACCTTCCAAACCTTTTTACATAATAATTACACAGAGCCCAATCCTAGCTTTCATACTCAAACACCAATCTCTCTCTCTCTTTATTCTCCTGCTTTTTCCTTCTGCTGCCTTAATTTTCCTCCATTTTCTCCCTTCTAGCTTTTTCCTTCTTCCCTTCCCCAGTCATCCTTCCATCCCCAGCTGGTACGGTTTGCCAGTCAAATATTTGGGGTGGGTGGGTTCTGGGTGCTGGGAGCTCTAAGCTAGGAGGATCAACAGAGGAAGGGCTGCAGTTGTTGCGGATTAGCTGCTTGTTTTATCATAATACCACTGGCTGCCTGCTTGGCGATGGGGGCTCACCGGGCAAGCTGCAGAAGTCAGAAATCACCATTTCCTAAAAAATGTACGAGTAATGCTCCTCATTACCGCCGAGCCTTAGTTTCGCTACAAGGGGCTGGAATCTCAAAGCTTTCCTGGGGAGGAAATGACAACACAGCGTTTCCTCCCTGCTGTGAGCGTTGGTGCGGAAAGAGCGTCAGTGAAGTCTGGTGTCCACCTTAGGGTGAAAGTAATGTTTAATATAGCCAGCCAGCCTGCCGTCATCCAAAAGTTTTAAAAAAAAGATTCTAAATGCCAAGCTGGAGGTGTAATAGCTCTTTTATTTCAACTCAACAAAAAACAAAAAATATAAAACATTTAAAGAGATAATCCAGTAGTTTGCCTCATAGTTAGTACCAATGTTATTTCAAATAGTGGACTGATTGATTGCTCCAAAATATAAAGGTGTCTCAATATAATTTATTTTGATGGGGATTGTATTCTTTTGTTTCTTTTTTGGGTGCTATTTTCTTGGAAAGTTCACATTTTTTGTCATTCTGAAAACTTAAATTAAAAGATAACACAAATGATTTCTTCAGGGAAAATGTTTGTAATTCTTTGATACATTAAATGATTTCACAAGGTACCAGACCTGCAAACTCCCTCAAAAATAATTTCCCACAACGAAAGAGCCTTCTTCACTAGTGCTGAAGAAGTTTCTCACCAGAATGTGTGGCTATTCTGTTACGTGTGTGTGTGTCTTTTTTTTACCTTTTACATCTCATTTGTTGAATTCATGGACACGCAAATTGATAAACTGTTGTTCCAAATAAAGTTGCAACCGAAAATCTGATGCTGCGAGAAATAGAAATAAAAGCTACATGCAAAATTTTTTTCAATTAACAAAATATGATTGGCCCAAACCAAAGGATGCTGTGCTAATGCTGTCTGTTGATGTCTTCCTGTGTTGCCCTTTAGAATTTGGAGCGATACGAACAGAGCAAGGACGAATTCCACCGAGCAGCCTCAAAGACGGAAGCAAGCGTGAGGTGAGCAACACGCATAATCACATTCACCGACTCATTAGCAGTTCCAAAAGTAAGCAGATATTATTCCCTGTAGCCACTGACGCACACACACGCGGCCATACCCACAGCCGACTAATAAGCAGTGATAGATGGGGATCTGCTCGTTTTTTTTTCTTCTACATATTTAACCAGGAACATACTTGCATTCTCGGAAGCACACCTGAGTAATGTGATAAGTGTTTTAATTGGCTCCTTTCATTAAGCCAAATTTCACAATACCCTGCTTCCCCGTCCTCGCAGTAATGAGCCGCAGTCAGTGGAAAGGGAGCTAATTATTGTCACTGCAGCCTTGTAACACACCCGGGCCTCGACTCACCGCTGCTGGTGGGGGTTTTCAAAGAGCAAGAACCACGCAAGTCTTTATGGACCACGACAACGTAACGTAGGCGTTTGTTTATTCATCTTTGCCCTGTGAAGGTCAGGTCAGGGGTCGGAGCTTTGATGGAGTCGCGTGTCGGCGGTCCTCTCCCCTCTGCATCCGTTCATTCTCATTCCTGAAGAAAACAACAGGATGCTTTTAGTCTTTCATTCTGCTCACCACATGGTTGAGATAATCTGCCTGCACTGGCGGCTCGTGTGCATCCCGACAGTTTGTGTTTCTTGGCTCGTCAGGCTTCTTTGTTGCCATTTTCCCAAATAACTGCAAAGAAATATCCTTTTAAGGGGAAGTTTATGCTCCTGAGGTTCAATTAGTTGAACCAATGAGAATGAATAACACATTTTACTCTAGTCTGTAACTCTCAATGAACCCTAATTGCTCCATTTAAGAACTACTTGAGTGTTCTGGTCTGCTTCAAATAGCTGCCTGCAAGGGTCACCTATTCTCCACCGAATGGAGGACCTCGTTGAAGCCCTGCAATAAGAAGATTTGGGGTCGCCCCACCGATACTCACACTGACATACGCAGCGCTTTTTGTGCCAACCATGTAGTTAATACACCCGTTCCATGGTTATCTGAAGGGACTGAACGCTGTGATCAGCAGTTTAGGAAAATAAGACGCCCATAACAGGGCGATTTAAAGCGATGCCTACGACCAGGTGATCTTACCTCTGGGAATACTGTACAGTAATACTGATAATCTTCTTCTCGTGTGTGTCTGTAAAGATAAAACCATCTTAGCTCCCTGTATGGCACAATGTGTAGTAACAATTATATACTGCTTTTGCAGGCCTTTCAGCCTGGATTAGGCCCTTATTCATTCTGTAATCTAGTGTGAGCCTCCAGGGGAATTCGGTAGTGTCACTTAAATGAAATAAGATGTGAAGATCTGGTGTGTCTGTCTGTATGTATGGTGTTATACTACCGAAAACGGATTGGAAGCCTTTCAGGCAGACCTGAATACTCTTCAAAAGAACAGAGCTGTTGTTATTTTTATTAAAAGTAACAGCTTTGCATTTAATAAAAAAACCTACCTTCAATAGCCAACCAGATCTTATGATCAATTCAGTTGGTAGATTACTGACTTACTTAAACAGTGGACACCCTCAATATGAGCACTATAATATTATACAGTATTATGCACGTTTATGATTTAATTATTTTGCAATGTTTTTTTAAAGATGGTCTTTACCCTGCTTTCTATCAACTTAGAGAGCAGCGCTCCAAAATGAATCAATCCAGAGTACTTGAGGTCAGTGCATGGAGCTATATGGGTCAGTTGTAGCAGATATATTTATTCTGGTTGGCTTGGAAACCTACAGAAAGGGGGTGATCCTCTGATTAGTCTGATGATCGTCTTGAATGAATTAAATTCAGTATGCACAGCGGTTGGTACAGTGTTAGTAACCGATGCGAGGAGTCACTCACCATGTATTGTAAAAACAACTGCCATGTTTGGACATTTTCAGACGCCATAAATGTTGCAAATCGTCAGACGGTTTTATGTTGCGAATTGTGTTGAAGTTTCTCTCCATGCGGAGCTGTAGAACCAAGCTACTGTAAAATGTGCTGATGGTGACTCCGTTCCCCCTTCTGTGGCCCGAGTAAGTATGCGTGATACGTGCAGCGATGTGTGTGTGTGTTAGTATGTGATGTGTTAATCCACAGCTTAACCCTTGGTGCCAAAAGGGGGGCTTTGGCTGGAAGCACTCTGGGGTTTTAGGGAACGTGTGTGTCTGTGTGTGTCTTTCCTTCCCCTCTCAATTTATATGAGTGAATGACGTAAAATATGAGTTATATCTACGAGTGATGCCGTAAAATCCCTCGACCAACAAGTCGTGCAGATTTATAAGTAAAGAATGAAAGATGCACCAGAGAAGAGGAACCTCATCTCTTGTAATAAAGGCATACTTAGCGTTTGATTCCTTCGAGCGGCCCCTTATCAGGTTGCCAGGGCTGGTGGAGAAAAAATAGCTTTGGCTGCTGGGTCCTCATTTGAGCCCCTTAAGTCATAGTGAAGCATCAAAGCAGTTTGACAAGCGCCATTAAGGCTTCTGGTGAGATTCAGCCCGTTAAGAAAACAGGTGTGCTTTAAAAGCCTGTGTGAGGGAGTGATTGATGGCTAACCGTTCGCACAGCTCACGTTCGGTTTGCAGCATTAGCGGTGGACTCCAGCGTCAGGCCTTTGTGTAAATGGTCGACGGATTGATTGCGTCGCTTTACTGATTTGTTAACTTTTGCCTGGCTGCGGAGTTACAGGTGCAGCTTCCAGTTGTCTCTTTAGTCTAGCTACTATTTTGTGTGTAGGAGACAGGGAGGGAGACAGCCCGCGTCTTCAGAGTTGAAGGCAATGCAACAAGAGCAAGACGGACAGGCCAGACGCCCACGTCAAACCGTTTCCGAGGTGTTCTAACAAGCCGACTGTCTGTTACAGTCCTATTCGAACGAGCCCTAATAGCCGGCCTTTGTCAAGCCCTTCCAGCCTGTGTCAGAGGATACTGGCCTACGGACATCACTCGGCGATAAGGCTGCAACCATTGACAAGTAAAAAAGCAGAATAACTGGCCATTGTTGTTCTGCTGTGCGCAAGAGAAAAGAAAAGCAAACCGAAAAACATTGTTATAAGGCTTCAAAGTTTCAGCTGTTTGAAGGGTAATTGAAAAAAAGCTTCCCTTTACATCCAAAGCAAGCTGCAAGAGGGAGAGAGTGAGAGTGCTGAAGCAGGTTACCAAATGGACCCCAGTAGTGATGGAGTGTCATGCCGCTATTACAAAGTATGCATCGTGCTAATACAGATCATTTAGGACAATCTGTATTACTTCCTGGGGGTGGCGCAGAACCTTTTAGACTATAATAAATACATACAGTATAAAGTCAACCCCTGAGATACGGAACGTTGCGTATTTGGTCCACAATGTGTCCCGTTTACACATTAGAGACAAACTCTTGACAGAAACCCCCTTTTTAAGGTGATGGAAATGTTGGGCGACTCGATCTATATACAATTTAAGGCCGAGCAGCGGGCGTCCCGGACCATTTGTTGCATGTCATGGGGCGGCTGTGGCTAAGTGGGAGCAGCAGCAGCACTTTCTAGAAAGGAGGTGGGATGTTCGCCTACTGACCTTTACTGTCATTAAACCCGGAATTAAACTAAAATCATTATGCCTGAGGTCTAATTTTGTGTGTGCAGCTCTACGTATAAGACGGCTGTAATTGAAGTTCAGGTTTTCGAAACTATGTTCGTTTCTTTTAATTGGCTCGAATGAATCAGCAGAGAAGTGCGAGGCGTTTGGGAGAATCAAAGTACCCTACATGCACCCCAGTGTTTACAAGACCCACAGATAAGTCTGAGTGGAGCGTAGAGAGGAGTCTCTACCTGGCTGTGATGGGTTTGGAGGGATGAGAGGGTACGAGGGAAGGAGCGTGGAGGAGCAAAATGGGGGAGCAGAGGATGTGTGCCCTCAGTCAATTGAAAAGCTGTCAGGGTGCAGGTGCATACAAGCTACAAGCGAGAGATAAGAGGCTCTCCTAGCTGTTTTCCTCTCCACCTCTCCTGCCCTCCTGCTCCCGTGTTATCGTCTCTCTTTTTCTCCATACTTCACCGACGCCCCGTTATTAATCGAGCTGGTAATGGTGGAGCTCCGACCCTCCGACACGTCAAACGCCATGTCTCTTCTCAATAGATAAGGACGGATGTGTTTGCCTCGCAGGCTCTTGTTCCCCCTCCAGAGCGTTCTCCTCCCCACCAGCGATTAAACCTTCTGTCATCACAGGACCAAATTAGTGGAACGTTGCAATAAAGAATGCCAAATATGTACATATCCATGAGCTCTATTCCAGCTAATGGAGAAGCTATAAATATAGTGATGGTTTTAAAATATTTAAAGGTAGTTGTAGGCATTTTCTTTGGCTTTCGAGCAGAACCAGGTTGGCTTTCTCCACCTGCTCCCAGTGTTCATGCTGAGCTGAGCTAATCCCCGACTGGCTCCAGCTTCATAATTACTGTTCAGTTACTGTATTTGTGGTTTCATTCTTGTCATCTGCATTGTGATGGAAAAAAGCTAAATATTGGCAACTCCTGAAATGTTGAACTGTTTCTTCCAATGAGTTTTTAGATCAACAAATCTTTTTTCCTTGATATTTGAGGCAGAGCTGATTGGGGAGTTTTGTGCACAAGTAAATATTTTTTTATTAACCCCCGATGTTTAAAACAGACGTTGAAAGAAGGCAGTTGTTGGTCTCAAAAGGCCCTGTAAAAACAGATACACCATGTGCACAGTATGCCGCCACACAAAGCCGATGTGTTGAATCCGCCATGTCAGTCACTATGTTGGATTCTTTTTCATCCTCGGGCGCCGCTTCCCGTGCGATGTGAACACGATTTACTAATTGGTCGCACAGATACCAATACTTTGTACTTGACGGAATAGACGTAAAATGGCGCGTAACAATGCCTCACATGTGCAGCCAAAGCCATTAAGGAGCGCACAAAACCCAACCATCAGTCTAACTCTGCGAGATGCATGGCGTCGAGGCGATAAAGGCGTCTCTCTTATCGGCCCGCGGGGCTTCACCAGAGGCCTTTTGTAGTTGCTGTTGTGTTTTGCGTCCCTTCCGTTTTCCAATTCCTGCCCTTTCATGTCTCTTGTCTCGGTAAGCCGGGCGGCGTGGTCCACGAGTCTGAGGCCCCCCCTGTGTTCCGTACGCCTCCGGAGATTAAAAGTAATGGGCAACAGCCATTAATTAAGCAACTAATCTCACTGTTTGTGTTGTCATATTTCCCGCTCACAGATGCGTGGCGAGCTACCCCCTCAAAAAAAAAAAAGTTTGCTCCCACACACGCATTAAAATGCCTCCGCATTAAAAACAACCCCTGCGCGCGGCTGGTTCGGGCTGTGAGGGGACGCCGCTTTGCCGCTTTGCCCCCCCGCCGGTTTCTCTTGGTAAGCGGCTCAGTTCATATTGTTGATTTAAGACCTCACCTTCAATTTGTTGTAGCACGTGGTCAGAGCTTTAGCGCTTTGCCGCGGCTCAGCCAATTTTCTGCTCCGAGCGCCTTGAATAAACCACGCAGCGCTATCAGGAGACTGTGGCTCTCCTGATGAAGGCCATTTATTTCAAATTAAAGGAGAGTTCCTTATCGTCGGAGGCCTCAAACGCAGAGGGAGAGATAACGGTGGCGAGCTTTGTGGTCGTGGTTGTGGTCTGTGTTGTTAATGCGATGAGAGAGAGAAAAAGGATGGGGAGGGGGGTGTAAGGCAGGAGACTGAGTTGGAGAGAAGACAGGGAAGACAAGTTGGGAGAAGGCAAGACGCGCCGTTGGAGGTGGTTGGTGGGGGGGGGGGGGCGGCGAACGTTGTAATCTGATCGGGTTTCAGCTTTTTTCTGTCGCCATTCTATCTCCCTCCCTTCCTTCATCGGTTTCTCTCTGCAGCTGTTCATTTTCCTCTTTAACCTCCGTCACCCGGGCTCAGAAAAAATCCATGATACCGATGATAAAATGCGCGTACGGATACGCTGTAATTGAAAGGCGGGGTCAGCTCCCCTTCATCAATCCAAGCCTAAAAGACCCTTTAATGAGGCTTTCAATTAAATCTGGTGTTAAAAGCTCCTCACAGAGAGCAGTCACGCTTCCATGTCCGTTGCTGTACTGCGAGTGAGTGCGTATGTGTGTGTGTGCGTGCCTTCCTACCTGCGTGGGCGTACATAACTCGCTTGTCTCTGCTTCGATCAGTCAGACTCCATTACGGCGAGGCGCACAGCCAGCGAGGCTGTCATAGTTAACAATCGCGCCGATAGACAGGCAAAGACCAATTATAACACAGCCCACATAGCGAATTAAGCACGACTCGTTCAGCCACTCTGAGCACACTTTTCAACTGTATTTGATCGCGCTGATCCTACCCACACAATTAAGTGCGATTTAGCGCTAATTGCACGATTTGAGACGAGGCACGTGCTAAACGTGCCGTTCAACAGAGTGTAGTGGGTGAGGCTGGTAATTGTTTTCCATCTTGGGCTCACCTTAATTAGCCAGAACTCTGTGTGTGTGTGTCTTCAATTTTTATTTTGTTCAGGTGTGGCTTAAGACCAGCCTGAGGTGTGAGGAAGCTGTGAACTACACACTTCAGTGGCCCCTCTCAAATACGTAATCATTTAAAAAGTTTTAAAAAAACAAAAACTTTTTGGAGACTTTTTTTTCCTATTTTTGAGTGCAAGCTGCACACCGACACATTACCTCCTTTTACTATTAGTAAGGAACCAGTGGCTTATTTACACCTTAAACCTGTTCCGGCACACCGTTATCATTTCTTTGGGGTTGTCACCTGAGGATTGTGTCACTGGCCTCCACCACCACCTGAGGGAGATATCCGGCTCCTCTACACGCTGCGCTGTGATCACCAGTCCCCCACAACGTCCAGCAGCTCTTGCCAAGTCGGCAGTTCGAAGTCGGTTTTCCAAGCTGTTTTTTGCTGGAAAACATCTTCAATTGGAAACACAATGAAAGAGTTTCTCATGCATGTGTCTTGATTCATTGCTCCATACAACAATATTGATTATAGCCTCTTTAAGGAGGTTTCTCTTTCCCTTCCTCTCTCCTAAACGTTGTCATCGTTTTTCAGTACGAATCCAGAGTTATGTATGAAACCCTGATTTACAGTACATTGGCAAACTGGGTGGTTGACTCATCCGGTCCAAGGTTTCCGGCTTTAGTTGTTTGATTTCATCCATCTAATTTTAGGTGATTCAAGTATTTTTTTTAAGGCTGCCTTCTTTTCCTGCCGTCCAAAATTCCAGCCGCCAGTGAACATTTTCACCTGAATAATGGCGTCCTTGTTTGTTTGTGCGTTCCACAGGTCTCGGCGTACCGACCCGGTGTGCCTGGGCCTGCAGGCTCAGATCTTATCCTGCTACAGGGACAACAGGGACCAGACTCTCAGGTGTTCTGACCTGGCCAAAGAATACATGCAGTGTATCAACGCCGCGAAGAAGGTGAGAGCTTCTTTCTGACCAATAGGATCTGGATAATGTCGATGCAACGGAATCACAAAATGGATTCATTGCATCAGTCTTGGATCATATCTTAATTCTGAGGGTCACTTTTTGAAGCCTTATTAATAGCAACTTTCAACCCAAAGAATATATAGTGTATAGTAATTGTAGTAATGCTAATGACATTTGATCAAAATGTGCTTCACATTGCCCTTCAAAGAAGCAGTGGGGGGGGGGGGGGGCTTAACGATCCACAGTATTGTCTTTTGAAGTTTTCCACAGAGAGCTGATATTTTCAGAGAAGCACACTGTCTGACGTAAAAGAAAGAAATTCAATACTTTTCATGTGCGCACGTTTATTTCGGGCCGAAAATCTGATTGATGGGATTTTGAGTGCTGTCACTTTAGGTTTTAACTCGGAGAGAAGTCTCGTCATTAGGAGCGGCTTTCGGGGTTCATGTCTGATGTAAAAGTGTGAAACCAGAGTTCTTCAGCGCTACCACACTTGTTTTCCTGCTTGTGCTGGAAATGACACAAAGGCCAACCCAGTTCGGGTTGCTGTGACATAAGTCCTCAGTGGTTCAGCTTCGCTTTCGGCTCTGATTTTAGGTTGTTTACAGACACACAATCATTTAATGTAACTGAGAAAGACAAAAAAACAAAGCGGGTCTCCACGGAAGAATCCAGCAGTAAAACTAAACCTTTTCCCAGACAACGTTCATTTTGAACCAGATGACACACTGGAAAATAAGAATCCCTGAAAGCAGCTCGCCGGGTGTCGTCCAGTCGGATGCAGCATCTGGTAAATAGCACAACTCAGGGACATGAAAGTTTCCAGGCAGACATGTAGAAATGTAACTTAAACTAATATATGGTGTCAGAAAGGACAACAGAGGTGATCAGACATATAACTGAATGTATCTACATTATTATTTTAAATGATTGCGAAAAGTAACACAGCTTCATAATTTGATTTAACCAATTAAATTTAACTAATTTTGCAAAATAGATTATACGTTTCATAATGTGTTTTGCCTGGAGTCATTTTGCTTTCAATACCCCTTTAACCTGTTTCACACAAAAGGGGAAAACTACAAGGGAAAACTACAAGTAAAACAAAGGCAAATTAAATGCCATTTTAAATATTCACTACAACAGTAATATTAGTTTAATTTGACTTTGTTCCGATCATCTTTTACTACGTTTTGACTGTTTTGGGGCTTCATACACGGCATTTGATTAACGCAATCTGCGTGTTTTCTGGAGTCATTTGATTTAGTTGATGTGGTAATGTCCTTGATTATTATAAGTCAAATCTTCTTTTACCTGCGTTTAAAAAACACTGCTTGAGCACTCCGAAAAGTCTAGACTTTGTACTTTTGCTCTCAGCATTCCACATTCCTCGAATGGATCAGCTGCTTTAATTATTTACAAGCAAAGCGAGCTCCTCTCCTCAAGTATGTGCAGCAGATTTAAGCCACACATTCACCAAAAGGTTAAGGAGAGCAGATGGTGCAGGTGGAGGAGAGTGACTTGGAGGCAGAGTACTGTGAGCGCGCCCTTCCAAAGTTTGTACAGTAGACGCATCGGAAGGTGTGTTACTCTGCTCACATCTCCTCGTTGTTGCTCCGGGGGCTGAGGCTTCCCCCCCGGCACACAGTAATACAGCATGTGATCATCAGCTCGCAGAAACACAATTCTTATCCTGGTTGTGTGTGTGTGTTCTGTCAATCAGCTTTGTGTCTATCTGGTATGAAACCCATGCAGATAAAAACACACTGTTGCTAAGCCTACGTTTGTTTTCTTGTATTTCCAAACTCCTGAGATGTCAAATATCGTGTGTGTGTGTGTGTGCGCGCTCGCCTGTGCCAGTGCACGTACAAGATCTTCTTCATCATATTAGCTCGGGTGAGATAACGAGGAGTGAAGTGAAGACTCTTTGAAGGCTGTCTTTAAAAGAGCACAGCGGATCATACACAATGTGTGTGTGTGTGTGTGTGAATAATTCTACATTGCGGTCTGCTTTAACCTACACATCAAGGTCTTTCCTGCTGATTGGCCCCTGAGGCATCTCCCTGGCTTTTGCTCAAGTCGAAAGTTTATAAAGTCCGTCTTCCATTATGTGTCTTTAGAGGCTGTCATCATTTGGTTATCACTAACGACTTGGGAGGGGGGGTGCATTACATTACTCTGTAGTACAAACTCAAATGTTGTTTGAAAAAAAAAAATCCTTCTCCAACAGCTTATTTGATTGATCAAAAATAATAAGGAAACTGGAAGCTTCTGATGGGAGAAATGTCCTTTCATTCCAGAGCTTTTTAAATGAGCGAGGGATGACTTCGCTGCGACTCAACGTGCTCCACGTTTTCATTGTTTCCGTCTTTCCGGACTCGACAGAAGCGACCGCGGCGTGTTTTGATCAGTGTCCCAGCGGGTCAGCGGACAGGCCTGCGTCTCACAGATGCCTTCCTGCTGGGTTACGCCGCCCTCTTTATGCACGCTTGTGTACATGCGCGTGTGTGTCTGATGTCAAACGAGGGGAGGATCCCACAGAGAACAGACAAACATCTAATCATTATCCTCTGGGAGGACTGAGCCCGACATGTGACTCAAACACCCCGTCCAGACGCTCGGTTGGATTCCTCGGGCCATTTATTTGCACTCTCAGATGCGAGCACATGCACGGCACACACACACACACACACACACACAGTCATTTAGACTCACAGAAAGCTCTGACGCAGGTGGGCTCACAGTGAAGAGAGGGAAAGAATGACACAGAGACTTGGAAAGGATACACCTGATCGGAGGGGGAGGCAGAGCAGGTGAAACCAAAAAAAGGGACCAAAACTGCTTTAGAATTTATTTATTTTTTAAATGTAGGGATTTATTTATTTATTTTCCCCCTTCCAACGAGGCCAAATAGTGAGGCACACACATGCCTACACATATATACCATGCCCTGCTGTGGAGTACAGACACGCTCGACTTTGGGGACTAATACCAAGGGAGTTACTGGTAAACTTAAAAGAGAGGAAGAAAGAATGAAGCCAATCGCGAGAAATATGCAGGGAAGCAGGCGTGTGATTGAAAAAGAGATTTGAAAATGTCTCCAGCTAACAGGGGTGAGCCTGAATAGTCAACTATTCACCGTTGCCAACATCAAAGAAAAGGCCTTCATTTATTAATCCCATCCCACCAGCGGAGGCTGGACCCATTTTGAATATCTGAGTAAATCTCTAAAATCATCTAGGGGAGGTGTGTGGAAACCGCTGTTTACGGCTTGTGTCTCTCTCTCCAGTTGATTGTCCCTTTGCTGTTGTCTCCCTTCCATCTGTGGATTCGCTGTAGTGTTCACTGGAGTTAGGGCTGCTAACGATTGGTTAGGTCTCGTCGCTCCAATGTCAGCGCAAAGTAGATTGCAGTAGATTAGATTAGGCCTTCTAGATTACTATGGGTATGATGATAAAACTTGTAATTCTTTATTTTATGGTGAACTGTGTCCTTTTAAGGAGACAGAATCAATGATCAAGTGAAAATGAAGCTGAATATTGTTCTTCTTGCGCTGGAGCGTGTGTGTGTTTATATGGATTTATTTACACATGTATACCTGTGTCACCTTCCCTATGTGCTCTCATCCAGGCTGCGTGACTGCCTCCGGTCCAATAGGGAGTAGGGGAGGGAGTGGGGGGGGGGGGGGGGCATCACACTTTAACCCGTTCTCCAAAGTGCATTGACATCAACTGTCGCTCTCCTTCATTCACAGCTTTTAGTTTTTTTGTGCTTAGCTGATGTCCGTCCAGTTGTTAACAATCAGTCCATCAGAGGCCCCTCTGCAGATTTATCAAGTGCTGTGTTAAGACGGAGCCGTCCTCACATGAAAAAATATACTACTGAGTTCAAAGTTTGTTCTTTCTTCTTTGCTGCCATTATTAAAAATGTTTAGTATTGTTTGGCAGGCGGGAAAAAAGCGACCGCTGATTGATTGTCTTTGACGGATCTCCGTGGTATCGACGGATGTTGTGCTTTGCAATTATGTGTAAGTGGTGGCGGGGGGAGGGGGGGAGACAGGCAATTGAGCAGGGCAGCTCTGCAGTCAATGCTGGGGAGCTTTCCCGAGACCCTCAGAGGGATGGATCAGAATTCTCCTTTAGGAGCTGGCTTGTGATTCGAAATGGGCAGGATATTGTCCAGGAGCCCGTGTGCGGTTACCGAGGCCCGCTTTAGTGCGCCGGGAGGATACCCGCTGGACGGCACACCACAAGATAAGGGGAGAGGGAAAATGGTTTCATCAAGTTGTGATAAGCCTATCCTCCGAGGAAGAGCCGGGTGCCGTACTGATAATAAATCTATCTGTGGCCGATCTGAATGCAAACCGACTCTCACGTAGCCAGTAAATCACAGTGGGATAAAACTTCCCATCGATTTTTCTTCTTTTCTCTCTCTACCTTGAGTTTCTTTGTTGATTGAACAGGGGTCACGCCGAGCAGCTCAGCTACTCGCCGGCAGATCAAAATGTAGACAAACAAACCGAAGGGGGAAAAAAAACTACAAAGAGAGCTCTAGAAGAACTGAAACGCACATGCTGTAGATAAGCAAGACCGTTAGATAGAGGTGCGAGATGGAAGCCGGTAAGGAATGAACGGATAGATCTCCAGAAACACTGGACATGGAGTGAGGAGAAAATAGTAATGGAAGCACTAAAGCATGACAGGAGAGCACGGGAGGAGAGGAAAGGCTCAGGGCCGAGGTGAAGGCTCAGATTAAATGTCCGCAGGCAGAAAGAAGCTGGAGATCAGTTTATGTGAAACGAGTGATGGCGCGGACCTTCTGCTACACGCCGCGTGAAAGAGAATAAATGGGTACGAGTTAGAGGAGAAGAAGAGGTGCACCGATATGGCAGAGCTGAAAAGACTTTAGGAGAAAATCAACGAGAGGAATCAATGCGACGACGGGAGAATAATAGAGCGAAAAATATGAGGGGAAGAAAAGCATTTTGGGAGGAAATGACAGGCGGGAGTTGTGTTGGGAGGGCCGTGTGAGAGAGAGAGAGATGCGCTAGAGGAGGGTGGGGCGACACAGGTGAGAGGGTGGTGGGAGTAAAGGGCGAGTATCTGGAGGTAAAAAGAGCTGGGCGGACGGCGTGAAGGGATGCTAAGTGGTTATGGAAGACGGGTTGGAGATGGACGCTGGAGGGGGGGGGGTGAGAAGATGCAGAGGGAGGAATAGATGGTGGGCCCCTCAGCAGTCAACACTAATGAAGAAGAATGAGCGCTTTCAGCTGCTCGCCAGACCTGCTACTGACCACACACACACACACACACACACAGAAGTTCACTCCTCGGTTTTTGACACAAAATTTATGAAGCGGAGAAAAAGTCAAACCCCACGTTCACTTCATTGGTATGCATGAATAAATATTACAAAGTGTCTTGTAGCTTTCTTTAATCCAGGCCTAATTAAGGAACATTTTCCCCCAGTTTTTATATTTGTTCGGAGAGAACCCGTCTCAGATTAAACACATCCGTGGGGGTTTCACACCACGCTTCTGAATTAGAGTAGGTTGCTTTAATTGGGGCTAAAGTCTTCCAGCGATTTTTATATCTACTTTCAAAGTGCAGAACTTTTCTACAAAGTTGACGTACCGCGGAGCAGATAGCACTTTTTTTTTGTTCACCCTCAAACATTCTATTTGTGGCTGTGCTGTAACTTCCTGCCCACTGGAGACAACGGGAGCCACAATCCTGATTCTTAACAAATCGTTGCGTGGTAGTTCTTCAGGCCTTGAATCGGTTCTCAAAAGGTAACGTTGGTTCTCTTCTGCTCTCACCTGATTGTGCCTCATTAGCTGCAACTGGCTTCAGACAAGAGAAAGAAAACGCTCCAACAAATAATCTTTCACTTTTTTCTTTCTGCCAGTCAAGCTCAGTCAAGTCGACTCAAGAGTGCAACAGCTTAGTGTGGTGAAGACGGTCGACATACCAAAAGTTTCCTTTCCCTGATGTCTTGAAAGCTTGGAAGTGGAAAAGTGCCGATGAAGCTGTTGTCTTATTTGCTTAATTTTTACAGCAAGTTGTGCACATTTCTGTAAGTGTCGCTAAGAAGTGGGTCAACAAAACGTGCTCAGGCCGACGCGCGCGCCACGTCTTTGGTTTTGGAAACGTGTGTGTGTGTGGTTCATATTTTGAGTGTTGTGGTCATTTATTTATTTATTTTGATTGCTGTGAGTAGCGCAGCTTTGACTCTGGCTACTTCGCCGTCGCCATCTTGGATTACAGCCGCTGACATGTATATTTTCCGCCAGGAATGAAGAAGCAAGAAGTAAAAAGTCTTCATTCTTCACTTTGCAACCAGAGGAGTCGCCTCCTGCTGGTCAGTAAAGAGAGTGCATGCTTTATGACACCTCCACTTTGGCTTCAGGTGAATGCATGGTGCGTTTCCACCGAGCGGTCTGGTATGGTTCGGGTCGGTACCCTTTTATTTGTGTCTCCACTGAGAAAAGTACCAAAAATCCGCACTGTACCGTACCACTTTTTGGGTACCCTTCCGTTGGGGTACCTGGCACAGTTGTTTGGTACTCAAGGGTGGAGCTAGACTCACTGCAGAACGTTGATTGGTTGAAAGGGTGTCGTCATTTGCGCGTGCCGCAAGGGGAAAGACAACACACGAAGCGCCATTTTTAAACCACAACACCGTCGCAACAATGTCGCCGCGCAGCATTTACTTTAACAGCCACATATCGAGAAGCAAGAACAGGATCTGCTGTTTGTCCTCCATTGTTGTTTGGGGTTAGCTTTCAGTTTTCATGCGATTGAATGACGTCAATCTACTTTCCGTCCAACACCACGCCTATCAAGTAAGGGTACTGTTGGCGGTGGAAACGCTCGCCAAATCATGGTTAACAGACCCGACTCGTACCGTACCGACCCGACCCGTACCGTACCGCTCGGTGGAAACGCGCTCAGTGAGAATGTGTTGAAACTAGTCTTACTGCAGCGGTGCATAGTCTCTGTACCTGAACATGCATTATTTTTTGGGGGGGGGGCACCCCCAATCCGCTCCAAGGGTTCGTCGAGAAGATTTTTTCAGTTGGTTTCTCCGATTTCTAGTCAGTTTGTTTTTGGCGTAGTCTCGTCTTTTCCCTTTTTTTCATCTATCTTTGAGAATCTTCCTTCATCTGTCAATTTTGTTTTTCTGCTTCCTTTTAAACCCACACCTTTCATCTGGCGGCTTCGTCTGTCTTTTCTCTTCCCCATGTGTCGACTCCCCGCTCTTTGTCTCTCTTTGTCTCCTCCTGTTTCTCCTCTCCTTTCCTCCATCGCCTTCCTCATTTCTCTCTCTCTCTCTGCTCTGCGGTTGACTTATTGATTTCATTTTCATACGGTTGGCAGTTGTTCCCGCTGTCATCAACCATCAGCGTTGCCTCCTTACGCGCTCGCATTGATCCTCGTACAGCCGATCACAACCAATCACCGGCGAGCGCCATTATCGCTCCTCGCTGTGTTTTTTTTCTCCTTTGTTGCTCGTCTGTCTCGTACGGTTTGCTCGGTGGGCTTTATTTTCCAACCCAGCCATTTAGGATTCTGGTGAAATAACAGCTGGTACATACAAGTGTTTACGTAGTGAATGTGTGTGGGGGGGGGGGGGGGGTCGACGCTATAGAGGCATCACAACCCTTTCATTCTGACGACGAACCACTCTGCACACTCCAGCCGCTGTTGTGTTACGCATGGAGCCCCCTGCCCCCCCCCCCCGCCGTGTTTTACTCTCGCCGTCTTTTGTTACACAGCGGTGTTCGATCGGAAAAGGCCCATGAAGCCACATCTAGAGCCTCTGCTTCCTCCTTTATCAGCCTCGTGGCCCCCGGTGGCCCTCTGACACCTCAAAGCTTTCAAAACCAGCGACTGGGAATGGGTGAGGCGGTGGGTGGGGGGTCGAGGGTCCTCGCAATTGCCTCCTGAGGGAGGCATTCTCAGCAGCTTTTGTGCCCCTCGCTGACCTTTCGGAGCGCTGCCACAGACGTCGGCTCGCGCCACAAACCCCCCCCGCTCCCCTTTCCACGTTCTTGGCGGGGGGTCCCAATATAAATTCAACAACCGTATTGTGTTTCGTTGAAAGCCACCTTGGCTGCATAAGCAATTGACACGCTCAGTTGTTGTTGTTGTTGTTGCTCTGGTGCATTTTATCGCCCCCCCCTCCCCCCTTCTTAGAAAGAGATTTTGTGGAGCCGAGACCCCCAGCTGGGATAAGAGAGGACAGCAGCGGGCTTTTAGGTGGCTTTTTCACTGGCTCTTTTTTCCAGTGACTCAAAGAAGCCCACAGCATTATCGGAACAGTCCACTTTAAACCAGCCTCCCTTTTGTGTGCCGCTGTCACTCAATGCGTGCGTCCACCCCGCCTCCTCCTCTTTCTTTACGAGTCCAGGTCTCCTTTGTGTTTGCTTTCCAATTCACCCCATGTACTCCCAAAGGGATCCATTTTTTCCCCCTCGTGTCTTTTTTAAACTAAATGAATGCCATTGTGTCATTGTTATTTCCCAGAGCTGCGTTGACAAGAAACTTTGAAATTGCTTTTTTTTGTTATATTTGCATTGCACAAAAACAATAATTCATTTAAGTGTAATTTGTGGTGAGTGATTTGAAATCGCATGATAAAAACCTTTCCTCTACACAGGGCATGCCTCAGGGTATAGAATTCATCCAGTGTCCAGTAGCTACGGATATATTTCTTCCCCAGTGCTTTAAACACTGCGGTGCTTATCATCACTCTCCCCAGTAACATGGGTGTCCACAGTCGTACCAGGGCGTGTGCTGCACGTGTAGGACTAGTGCTGCTTTGAGCTAACGTCAGCAGGCTGACATGCTCACGGTGACAACATGGCGCTTTAGACGCAATCATCTTTTAACATGTTCTGCCTTTGCTCTCCACACGCAGTACATACAATTTTTTATACCAATAAAGAGGACACGCACACAAAGTAAAATTGGTATGAACTATGTATATGAACATAACTTCAAATATATACAAAAGCAACAGTGAAATTGAAAAGGACATTTTGACGTAAGCGCTAACTTGTCCTGCTGAATAACGAGTAGCAGAAGAACGACTGGAGGGGCGTTACGTTCCCCTCATCAAAACACAATTAGGGTTGTGTAGTGACTTATCCTCCTCATCAAGGACTCCAACGGGCTTACGTTTTATGCGCTGAATCATCAGCATGGTGTTACCGTACCAGGTCAGGATTTATTTAGTGTGAAATGCTCCCACACCTTGGATGACTTTTTTTCGTTTTTTAATTTAACGACGTTGAAAAGACATCTAAGACACATTGATGTTGGAACCACATTTCGACCAGGTTTCAGCGTTGGCGTCCCGGCTGCTGCTCCTCACTGGGTCAGGTCGTACTGATCTCTCTGCCATGTGTTTCAGAACAACCTTTCCTCTGCCTCCGCTCTGCTCCACACTCAACAACTTATTTTCTTTATACTCAAATCAATCCTGACAGAGGAAAATGTCCAGATTGATTAAGCAGTTCCACTTTTGATCATTAGTATGCCGTTTTCGGGGCAGGACCCAACAAACTCTGAGTCTGAGACATTCTCCCTAACACAGATCAAGTAGGATAGGAACAGCTTCAAGGGTCACCTTGAAGTACAAATGTTCCCATGACAGCGGTCTGATGTCAGGTTTGGGTGGATAAAGCATTGGACGTGGTCTCTGTGCGGTGGGGCGTTCGATGTTGTCCAGGTGACCACTGTAATTTAGGACATGGGTTCCCTAAACAAAAGCCAATGAGATAGTCTGAGCTTCACATCACTCATTGCATAAGAATTAGCTGCTTTTCTTGCGTTGCCCATTGTTTTTAATGGAAAGCCCCCAAAGATTTGGACATATTTTAATGAAAAAATAATGAACGTATAAATTGGTAATGAAGTTCTGCTTTAAATTTGAAACATGAAGTATCTTGTTAGGCTGAAATAAACTTTGTTAGTGGAGCCGATCTTTGTCCTATGTTCCCCTCCCTCCCTCACACCCTCCCTCTCACCCTCCATCCCTTAGCAGTAGAGTGGTCAGGCCCATCAACCACAGAGCCTCAACCCATCACCTGGGAGCCCCAATTGCCTGTCAGTCATCAGATAAAATGGATTTCCAATTGAGTCCAGGCTCCCAGGCTGGGTCAGGCCGAATGGAGAACAGGCAGGCTGCTGCTCCTCTACCTCTCCTGACGTTTGTTGTTCTTTTATTTTATTTTTTTAATTTATCTCCTCTTGGGTTTGGCCTCTGTCCCTCTTGTTCTCTCCCCCACTACTTCGCTCACTGACTTTCTCTCTCTTCAATCTGCTGGCCGAGGCCAAGTTAAACGAAAATGTGCTGGTTGTAAAAGCCCAGATACCCAATGCGCTATCTGGGAGGCAGCGTGGTGTAACTCCGCTAAGACTTCTTAGTGCAGGACTTCTTGAACTCAGGATGGATCTTCAATTAGAGCTACAGGTGGAAAATCCGTTAGTTTGTTAGCGGGCTGAGTTGTGTGTTGGAACCATTTAAAAAATGTTTTTACAGTAAAGGCGTTTATAGAACTTGTCGCAGTACTAAAGACTTTTGCTGAGGTCTATTGCACTGAGCAGGTTGTATTCTCATTTAGGACCATCCCCACTGGCAGAGGTTAGACTTCAAACTTCATAAAAGACAACATCGATAAGGGAATAAGCAATAATGTTTCACACAGGTGTCCTGCTTCTTAAATGTGAGGATTCGCTAATCTTTGCAAAGTGTTTTATAATTGGGAATTCAAGATCTTAGGGTTTGAGAAAGGTGGATTAATTGAAGGAATAAATGCAGATTACTTGCTAATGAAAATAGTCATTAGCTGCTCTCCTAGTTCCTGTAGTTTTGAGAGGAGCAGAGAAGGCTGATTATCTGAAAGGATCTTTGTCTTTGCTCACACTCCATGTCAGTCATGTTATTTCTACCGTATTAAATGATGCTGAATCTCTGCTACACGGACCTTCTTCTTAAGTCAAAGCGTGCATTACTTGTCCTAATATTTAGGAGCCGAGCCGACTGAAAGCTCCCTCTGGGTACATTTTTGCCCTGTTTCACTGATTATTTAAACTTTAGCAGGCGGTGCAGTCAATCGCTGAATATTTGATTTTTTTTTTTTTTTAATTTCCAGCGGATTTTGGATTTATAAACAAACTAACTCCACCGAGAGTTTGAACCCAATCAATTCCAAATTCGAGCAAATTCCTGCCTCAAATCCAATTTAAACTATTATTGTCATCTTTAGGATAATTTAAACTGGTATTCAATAATTGCAGAAAAGAGCTTTAATATTGTTCAATAATCTCAATTGTATATTGTATCGTATAATGTACATACCAAATAGAATCAATCCAAACAATCAATCCAATTGACTTTTAACGATGCATCAAGGAGCTGCTTTGCATTGAAGGTCAATGGTTGGATGTGTTGGTTGTGGGTGGCACCAGCTGCTCACATTCACACCTTAATTTGGCATTTAGAAAAGGAACGAGCGCTCTGTCAGTTTTCAGAATTATTATAAATTTAAATAATCCTTCGGTGACGTGCTTTCCCTCTGAAACCACGGCAACGTGTTCTACACGTAAACACCTACCCATTGCACTTAGTTTAGTGCGGAATGAAGCCGAAAGGGGAAAGTAGATGAGAGGCCAGCGGATGATACGCAGAAGAATGAGGAGAGGAGAAATCCGAGGCATGAGATGAGAGGACTGAAGAGGGGAGACGTATTGATCACCCTGCTCTGGGAGTCTCTCTGTGGCTTTAATGGTTTGAAATTCACAGCTGGGGGGGGAACTCCTCAGTGCTAGGAACAGATAGCATGCCCTCTCTACACACACACACACACACACACATGCACATACGGAACATGCAAGCAGCCCGGCTGGCGTGTGGTCGTTCAGCTCAGTGCATTGGTGCAGACGGGTCAATACAGGACTTCAGAGGGACCTGTGGTCATCCTGGAACAGCCTCTAAAGCTGAGCTCCATCCATTTCTCACTGGGACACCAAAGCAAATAGTTGTGTAGCATCAAACCGTGGATTAGTAAAAGATCTAGCTCTTGATTAACATATTGATTGAAAGGTATTTCTTAAATATTAATCAAAATGTGTAATCACAAAGTTAAAATATCTGCCAGTGGAACAGGCAGATATTCAATATCTTTACTTTATAAATCCAAATGTTTTCCTAAAAATACAAATGTATAAGCACAGTTCTCATTTAGGCTTTCACACATCTTTGGTTACAAAATGAATTAATGAATTAAGAACAAAAAAATGTTAAAATAGAAAATAATATATATATATATGAACTTTGGAAGTATTCAGTAGAAACCTGGAGTATTGAAAGGCTAAAATGAGGCCGATATTATCTTATCTTGGTAAAAGTTAAGCTTTTTCTTTGGATTATTCCGTCATATAAAAAATTCCGATAATCTAACCGAGATGAAATAACAGAATTAAAGAACATCTCTTGTCTGAGAAATTGCCCGACCTTTGAAATGCGTCTCGCCTGATAAAAACATGATGCATGGAAACTGCTTTTCAAATGAAAGGTCACTTTCAAATATGTCTTCGTCTCAACATTTTGAGACATCAAGGCAAAGAGTCTTTATAAAATATGGATTGACTTAAGGAAAGTTGTTTCAGATTTGTTTTCACTTAGTTGAAGAAAGTTTTGGGACATCAAACACTGAGTCTACATCAGGGGTCTGCAACCTGTACTGTCCAGAGCAATTTTGCCCTATTTTCCACCAAATAACATTTTTCTCAAAATCCTTTGACATTGCACCCTTAAAGTCTTAAATATAGTTGTATATATTAAAATCTAGTTTGTTGTATTTATTAAACTATAGAAAAATAATTAGAATGATAAGACAATTTGATATTTGTTTTGCTATTTTCATCTGGGACGTGTATGCCTTCATTTAGTTCAATTAATCAGAACTATGCAGGCCTTCAGTCCTCCCTATATTTGAGGATAATCAATAAGATAACTAAATAGAAGCAATAGCTGCAGTCTAATATCTTGGAAAGATTACAGTTAGTATTCAAGTAAGACTTAAATCTGTCTGGGGACAGATGCTCAGATGTTTTAATGAACGATTCTATTGTGTTTTGTTCTGAAGTCTTTAAATATTAACTTTGTTGTTGTTTGCTCATTTCTCACCACACATCAAGCACTCTGGTATGCGCCAGCATCGTTGGCAGTGAAAGCGAACCAAACCATCCACGGAGAAGAGAACTATTCTATTTTCCTTTTTTGGACTATCCATTGATAGTTTACCGGAGGGTGATCAGCTACCTGCAGGGAAAAAGCTCCACCGAGCACCGTGATATGATGTGACGCACATTTTAGTTCTTTACAGTGATGCAGTAGGCTATAGCCCTCAAACTCCAACATAAGCTCTGCACACATGCTCGTGGCTCTCAGGGCACAGCACATGCACTGTGGTGCTATGAGCTAAATGCTAATGTACATGCCATGCTGCAATGCTAATGTTTACCCTTTTTAACATCATAACTTAATTAGCTGAGAACACAAAGTACAACTGAGGCTGATGGAACGGTCATTATTTTTGACGGTATTAGATCCTTATTTAAAGTAATGGACAATGTAAAAAAAATATGACCTGATGATGTTGCCAGATAAAAAGTCAGAGAATCCCCAAAGTTATGCCAACTTTCTGTTCTAGAGGGGACATGAATGTGCACTAAATGCCATGGCCAACTTTGCAATGGAGTTGTTGAGACAATTAATTCCAAACGGAAAATGTCAAACTCATAATGCCGCTAGAGGAAAAGTCAGGGGATCATCAAAGTGTTATCCGGGGACCATTAATGTGTGCACAAACTTTCATGGCCATTCGTCCAACATTTGTAGAGGTATTCCGTTCCAAAGTGTCGGACCCTCTCACGTCGGCTCCTTTGGCCCGACAGCTATCGCCGAATAAGGACAGCAAGTGTTACTCCCAAAATAAATACCCGTGATGTTGATCAGGCCGCACTTCTGCTCCATTAGAAGAATTCTGTCGCTGGCTAAATGATAACATGATTATAGCATATCATATAATATCTCGAGGTAGATTTAGAGCGTGCTCACTATGACTGATGATACTTTGGTGGGACTAAAGGTCAATCCCTTTTAGGAACAACCTACCTGTGCTATGGTTACGTCTGCCTTCCAGCCACAGAGCATCTTCTTCTCAATCTGCACAATTACAAACGCGCTGTTGATGATGAGGTTTCTACTTATTATTTGCTTTCCTTAAAAGACAACGGTGTAATGAGAGAGGCGCCACATGTCCAGAGACAAATGCATCACATCTGCATCTATAAAACGGACCAAGTAGTTAGTTCTTTCCTGGGTAGCTTATTCAATCACAGCTAGGAGCCATTGTTCAAGATATCAGATCTCTTGAGAAACATAAGCATAAGGCCTTAGTGACCTTCTCATTGAAGGCCAATTGTCTACTTTTAAGCACCCTTCAGCGTCCACTTTTTTAATCTTTAACCCAATATGTTCAGTTGAGACGGTGTCACTAACAAGGAATATCACAAGCTTTCATTGATCACTGTGATAGGTTGAACTTTAAGGTCATCGGAATAGCTCCAACTGGCTGGTAATCACCTCGGGCTGATGTGCCGTCTCTCTCTGTGTCTTGACAGAGTTTTCCGGCGTTAATAGATTTTCACCATTTCATGGGTGAAGCTCCCCTCGCGGTGTTTGAGAGGAGGTTGCCCACTGTGGCTTGGAACCCCCGGTGTCAGACCCGTTCTCGCTCTCTCTGGGTGATGAAGTGCTCTGGTTTCAAGGACCTCATTGATCTCTGGTTGAAAGATGGAGGCTGCGCTGCTTGGATCAATTGCACGGAGCTGTTTTCAAGTTAGCGCGCTTCAGCTCTCTTGGAGGTCATTACGTCTCCCGTACACCGACTGAACCTCCGGCCTCAGGGAGCACACATTTGCTTTTACGAGATAGTGTACAGATAATAAGGAACACCTTTGCTGGGAACTAAACGACTGTGAAATACGACATTAATCGTTAAATGGCACTCCAACATACTTTGAATTACGTTTTCCATTCGGAGAGATCTTTCTTAGAAAGCCATACTACATTCCATTAAAAGAAACCCACAGTGAAAGTGTTCTCTTCAAAACCCTTAAACTCCAACAAATGGATCTCTTTTAAACACGTTTTTACTTTTAACGGAGACAATTACAGGAAGGTGGACTGAGTGGCGGGTCGCTCGCTGTGTGCGCTTACAGAGCGTGACAGAGAAGAAGAAGAAGGTGGACTTAACACGACATATTTCTCAAAGTTGTCAATAATAATAATTTGAATGTCCATGCCCAAACTTCTAGTTCTAGAACTTCAAATGATGTCAAGTGGAACAGTCTTATGAAAATGTAACAACAAAGCCTGCATAAGCTCGGCGGGTTACAGGTTTGGGGATCCGAGGGGGAAATTGTCATCATGTAGTTGCAATTTGTTGCAGCAGGAAAAAGCCTCTGAAGCAGCGACATCAGTCGGCAGCTTGACTTCTCTCCATGGCTGAGATAATCCCCGTCATCAACAGCGCTGACCTTTCACTTGTGTTCGGGTAAAGCTGTGAAAGGATGCACAAATCACGGCTGTCCTTGCTCCTAAGAGCATCTCAAAGGTCTGGGGGGAGGGGGAGGGGGGGGGGGCAGAGTGCACACAGACTAATTTGCTGTTCTGTTCTTCCTCTCTTTGTTTTTTTTTCTTCTCTTAGAACCTGCTGGTCAACCACGGATGAAGAGTGGAGGGAGAAGGGCAGGACAGTTGTCTGACGTAGGCTATTACTTTGGCACTAAGGGCGGCACTTGCCACCTTCCTGTTTTGAATTACGAGGGCGAGGATTTGCTTTTAGCATGGCTTGTTTTTAAAAGAACTCATTATGGTATTTATCTGCGGTATCGTCCGGTAATGGATGCGCTGTTGTTCTGCACTGCTACATTTGACAGGGAAGCTTTTGAAGGAGAAATGTGTATACTCATTAGATATGTGGTGCGCTTTCATTTTACTCATTCAGGAGTAAGTATTGATTGAGTTTTTTTTTTTTTTTTTTTAAGCTTCATGGTTTTTGTATTTTCTGAACAAGACAGAAGTAAAAGCTCAGGTAATCCTGGCCATGGCTTAAATGCATCAGACCTGTAATGTATGATTTTATTAAATCGTTCATATCCTGTTTGTGGTTTCGTATTTGTACTTTTTCCTGGGGGGGATTAACATGAAAACCTGACATTGAAGAAACCTACAGACAGAGCGAGGTAGCCCATTGCGTTTGCGGTTGCTGGCGGCGCGATGGAAAACGGGACCGTTACCGACCGCAACCAGTTTTTTTTCTCCTCCGTAGAAGTGCTGCACCAATGAATTCCGACACCGTGATCAGTCACAGTTGCCGTTGGCGCCACACCAAGCAGCGGCGGCGAAAGCTTAGGCGTGACAACTGTGAGCTGTGAGTGTGCCAATGGTAGAGTGTGAGTGAACATGTTTATTACAGCTGTGGCTGCATGAGGGAAAATATCACACTTTACGTCCTCTGGAGAACTACTGTCAAACGTTTGAATCGTCCGTGAGGAGTAACGGACGGAGCGTCCTGCATCAATCCTTGTTTTGGTCCGCACCGACACAAGAGGGGAGGAAACACACACTGTCGCGTTGAGGGGAACAACATCATCACTAAACGGGCCCGTATGCCGGGAGTCGTTTGTCCCCGTTCAAAGAGGAGTTAGGGTACAACAGATGGGTAGGCGGTGAATTTTGAAGCAGAGCCCTTTTAAAAGTAATGAATTTGCAACTGAATTCAAATGAATGAATCTTTAAATGAAAGATTCATCAGTCGTCGGTTCTCACCCTTGTAGCCTTAAGCAGCTACAATGGCAATAATTAAGGTGACTTCTGTCCTCGGGCCTAGAACCAAATGAGAAACAAACATCTTTGAATATAAAAATATTGTAATTCCCCAGTTTTTTCCTTATTTTTAAAGCAGACACTTTTTTTTCTTTTTTTTCTCTAAAGCCATTTTGCCAAGGTACTTTTTTTACTTTGTCAAGGCAGCCACCCCCCTCTCCCAACTCTGAGGTGTACCTAGGTGAGCAACATCGTAGCCTGCCGGATTGACTAGATGCAACAAGTGGGACCCATTCGCGGCGCTCCCTTGATTTGGGCCTTTAGTTCTTCTGCTGCAGTAACTGGAGCACGGAGCGCACACACGCTAGGCCACCAGGGGCCAGGCCTAATCATATATATATGACGTGTGTGTGTGGGGGGGGTGTCTGGCAGATGTTGCTACGGTAACAGAAGCGAGAGCAGGCCAGGGAGCAGGTTAGGAGAGATGGCAGGGAGACGTTCGGTGCATTTGAATGTGTCTCCTTCTCTTTCTCCCTGTTGACCACGTGTCAAACCCAATTACCGCGGGGAGAGCGGGGGAGATGGGGGGTGAGCCTCATCTGCAGCCTGGAGAGAACGCGTGAGAGGCAGGTGGGGATTTCCGTGTGTGAGAATATACAAGTGTGTGACCGAGCGGTTCTGCTCAGCGCGCACACTGTTGCTACCAGCACTTTATCAGGCTTTGGCGCGTGTCTTTGTGCAGCAGTATTGTGAATGCATTAAAATGATTTTCTTTCCTGTACTTTTTCACTTCTCACATCATTTTTCTCATAGAATTCCACCAAGAAATTGACATATTGGTGTATTATTGTCCAAAAAAGACAACCGGTGCATCGGGTGGAAGCTCTTTTTAATTTCTACGTAGGAATAATTATGAGTATGAGTTATTCATAACTAAAGAATACAAGCTCATCACATGATGCAAATGGATTTACAATGTGTATTTATACGGAGGTCGTTATCAGAGGCCGAGGCATGACGTAGAGTCAGTATTTGATAACCGGGGAATACTGCTCCTCCATGTCACCTAGTCGTCCCAATCAAGATTCATGAAATATACAAACTTCAAAATAAAACTCTGAAACGGTGTCACAGAATACTTTAAGAATTTATAAAAAACATTTTTTTTTTGTACCTTGATACTCATGTAATAATTGCTTATCTTTCCCTCCAGGGCAATTTGTCTGACATCACATTTGAAATGAGACACACGTTCACGTACAGACACACACACACATACACACCAGCCACAAGGGAAATCAATGACTCTTTCTGTTATCTCTTCCCTCCATCAGATTATCAGAAACACTGACATCTATTAGCCCGACACTCCATCTGCTCAGCGCTTGTGTGTGCGGCGCTCTGCGGAGGCCTCCCTCACGCCGCCGCTCTTCCGATTAAGGGCTTCCACCTCTCTAATGCCATTAGACGGATGAGAAGAGGCAGAGACGGGGGTTGGGGGCGGGTGGGTGAGGGAGAAGAATGAGAAAAAGGGGACGGAGAGAGAGAGAGAGAGAGAGAGCGGTCTGCTTAACCTCTGGCGTCTGACGGAGCGGGCGAACATGCGGCGAGAGAACGATTTAATCCCTCCGCCGTAGCCCGGATTAGTCCCGCGATCCATCACCGCCCCGCTCTCTTTTCTCTGGGCCTCGCTGGCGTTTTTCTCTCTCCCCTCGCATCCCTTTCTTCGTTCCCCTCCCCGTGATGCTCCTGCTCCTGAGTGGCTTAATGCTGCTTAATGTGGCGACTTCCCTTTATCTGCCCGTTGTTATTACTCTCTCTTAGAGACAAAGGCGAAGCATTCGTCTACATAAACGAAGGTCAATAAGCAGTGAGCACTAGTGCCAAAATGATGTGGGAATAATACAAAAAAACACACTTCTATTTAATAAATACTACCTTTGTTGCACATCTGTGTGGATTATAACGTCTCTTCTTTGAGACGAGGAAGGAGATGAAATGGGGCAGCAGATGTTCGACTGTTCTATTCTTAACCCGGTGGTTTTGTTCCGACGGTTACCTTGTATCTCATCGTCCGGCTCGTTATTTCTCCAGTTTCCACTCTTTTTGCTTCACTCGACCGACCACATCCTGTACTGGTTCTGTGCAGCGGGCGCAAGGTTCTGGTGATGGTTCCCAACCAGTGAAGTCACTCTACTGGCCTGTTGTTAGCCAAGAAGTAGGCAACACATTGCCAAATAAAGACTCAGTTTTGAGCATTTTAATGTCTGTTACAAGTTTGTCTTTTCCAAAGTAAGGACCATATTGAGAGATTGCTACGGTAATTTAACACTGTCTCCAAGTCAAAATGTGCCCGGTTCTTTTCACTAACGACCACCTGCAATTTGTCTTGATTGTGGTTTCTGTTCTGTGTCTACGGGCAAATATCGCCATGCTAAAATGCTCATCTAGTATGATGACCATGCTGAACATCATGCCCGCCTCGTAGCTGTGAACAAGTTGCATTTTGCCCATTAGTTACTAAACTAATAGTGTCATATTTAAATGATCAATATAGGATGGTTGAAGATGCTTTTGCCAGTTGTATTTAGCCTCTAAATGAATCATTCGTGCCTTTTACGCATCGGATTTCTTCCGACAAAAGCTCTTCAAACTAAGATTCATTCCCTCGTGAAAAATTCAGTGTTTTAATAATGGCGGAATTATGCTATGAAACCGGAAATGTGAGACTCCGGAAAGGATGTAGTTAGCAGACCAATCACAGCCTTGCAGGCTGCGTGAGGCTCGCGTATAGCTTTTGACACAAATCTAGAAAAATGGGTCGACACACGCAAGCACGCAAGAGGGGGTGAAAAGGCACGAGGGGCTCTTGTGTCTGCGCGTCCTTGCGTTTCTCTGAAAAACGCAGAAGCATAAACTAGTGGTATTTACAACTTTGTGCCATGGGGAGGAAACGAAATGAATCTTTTCCCTACAGTAGCTTCCAAAAGCATAATGACTTCTTTTGTTTTGCAATACTATCAAAAGGATTCCATTGTTAAGTTACTGTTGGAACTTTTTAATGGAATTACAAATACACAGAAAGGCTTCTCTGAATCGGATGTCCTTTGGCGTGCGTAGGAGTGTACATGCTTACGTGCATTAATCTTTTATGTCTACTATGTGACCTACACTGCTCATTATAGAGCAACCTCTCACTGTGAGTTTCATCATGCCATTATTTGTGAGTGCATGTGGGTTCTCGGGTCAATCTGTATGAAAAAGAGTGACGACACCTCCTCGCTGAAGAATAGAATTAGTGAATTGAAACAGGTGTTTCACTGCTTAGTGGGTAATATTTAAATTCATACCAATTAAAGACTAAATCCACTTCAGTATTTTCTCAGAATGTTCTTATGAATGTCTTTTTTTTTAGAACATTTCAAGGTAAAATTCAACACCTCAGTTACACTTCATGGAAACTTAAAGATGCCAATATTTAACATCCTATGATTTACCCACATGGTCATTTGTTGTGCCAGATTGGTTACAGCGCTGCATTGATATCGTCTCTGAGTTACCATCATCACAATGAAGATCATTTTCATATTAACAACCAAGTCATCATTTCAACCAGGAAACTCCTTTTTTATACCCTCAATATATCTGACGTTTGCTGACATGAAAAGACGTTTTCCTAAATCAAATGACATGGTTGTTTTGCCTAAACCCAACGTAATCTCATCCCCAAAAAATCGAATTATATTCATTATATATGTGACAGAAACAAAAATGACTAATAATGTAAATATTTATATTATCAACCAATACTTTTAGGATAAGTGATTTATTAAATCCCTTTTAATTACAAATGCATGCAACGTCTGGCTAAGAGGGACATGGATGTAATGGTTAAAAGGTTCTGCACATTTACTGGGGGACACAGATCAATAGAAGACGCGTCTCGTCTCTACATTAATGATGGTATGAAAACACGTGCGCTCTCCTGATAGAGGCCTTATCAGTCCGCACCAGAGCTGTAGCGCCGTGTTCTTTCCGCCCTGCAGATGCGCCTCAAGAATTCCGGCTATTTGTTCTCATGCTTTGTGATGCTTTGTGACGCTCACAGCGAATACCCGATTTTTCAAGGCAACACGGACAACACAATCCATGAGTCCGGCCCCCATTATGGAGACTAACAAATGCTCTATGTCAAAAACATGCCACCACCAAGTCCTCGACTTGGACAATGTTTCTGTGAATGAGTGACCCTGAGTCCACAGGGGACAGCGGATCACGTGCACTTTATCCCGACGTGGTGATTCTGCGGGGCAGTCTGGACTTTCCCAGCTTGAAAAGAAAAGAAAACTCACAGCGATGTCAACGATGTCGTTTTTAACTCTTTGGGCATCACTTTCTACCAATGAATCTGTCCCCAACGACTGGGTAAAAGACACTAAATCTCCTAACGAGGAAAACACAAGAAGGTCACACGGGAATGAAAAAGCGAAGAGCTGAAAAGATGACAATGAATACGGTTTTAAAAGCAAAGAGCTTCAGAAAGATCCAAGTGAAAGGATAACGATTGCTACAACCGTCTTTATGAACTCAGCATCTGAGGTTTAATGACCACCGTTTTAATGATGTCACCTTTGGCCCTAAAATGTAAGCCAGAATGCAGCATGTTGCCTATTACACGCCTGGAGCCATTAGGGACTAGTCTAACACATCTCCTGATGTTTCTCATCCAGCAGACCGAGCCAAGGTGGTCTTAGGTCATACCTGTTGCTAACAGCAACCACACGAATGTATTAGATTAAGTGTGGACGAGAAGCCTTGACATCTCCAGTCATGAATTATTTTGATACAGTGAAGCTGGGCTCTGCTGGTGGGAGGAGATGGACAGGTTTTGATAGCTACAACAGACGTGCAGCATATCTCACTCCTGCAATAAATTACATTTTTCTTTTCATTTCATTTGATTCTTTGAATTGAACAGGTTAAAATGTCATTGAATGACTCATTCTAGTTTGCGGGTGCTCCCATGGAAACTGCGTTAGAGAATTTGTGTCTTTGGTGTGATCTGTTGCGATCGTTCTAGGAGCAATTAATACATTTTATGGACATTACTTATTTAGAGGACAAAGAGGCACAAGGTGTTTTAGCAATAGCCGAGGTGAACACAAGTGATCGTATGAGCCATGCATGTTTAATTGGTAAGAGTGAATTCCTTTTAAACCCATCTGCAGCTGTGACTACAAAATATTAAAATGAAATACATTCCCCTTCCTGTTTTCATTTTGAGCCCACAGTTTTATTGCACTAAGAAGAAAAAAGTGGAACTTGTATAGTGCTCTATTCAGTTCTTCAGCCTTTTGCTCCGCTGAACTCCCGAGGAGGGGCAACCTGGACTTGGTCTGCTCGAGTGGACAGGTAGGACGCACAGGGAGTCTGTCCCAGCTGAAACACAGCCTGGACCATCAGAGGGAGCCAAAACAATTAAGTTGCGGCTGTAAAACCAAAGCAATTAGATTAAAAACGCTGAATCGTTCCATTGAGCTGAGGGGAATTTTCTCTTTCTTATTACACACAATGATTTCACACCATTAAGATGAATTTAAAAAAACATTAATTAGTTTTGTTTATAAGTGTATGAATCCAGTCAACATGTGCAACAAGTAACACCCAATTGGCAGTGACGTTTTCTCTAATTGATCTAACTTTTTTATTATCTTTTTTATAAAGTATAGGAGTACGCTCTAGATGCACCAAATGTTCTTCACCATCCAAATGTTCTCTTGCAAATGTGTTGAATAATTAATTAACCCTACTTGTTCCTATATAACGGTGGTGTATATGGCCCCGCTATGTTGCTTATACTATAAATAAAAAAATATAAAACCCCAGAGTTGGTTAAACAGTAAACTGTTTGGGAGTTCAACTGTGTATTCTCTTATCATGGAAAAAGTGTTAACAAAAACTTTGTATTAAAGAAAATCAAGAAAATGAGTGAATCCCAGATAATTGAGAGGAAGTATTTTCTATATACATCACTTCCTGCATGGGGCCCAATGTTGCAATATTGGCATTGATATATTTGTGGGGATTTATTCTTTGTTAAAGTGTTTCCTCACCAAGTTATATATTTGTTTTGTCAGGACACCCACCGTACTTATTTTTCTATATGACGGAATCGAGCAGCTGGTTCAAATTTAACGAGAGGATAGTGGAATATAGTCTCCGTTTACGTGCGCACTCTAAAATTCATTATTACCACGGAACCAGGAGCCAAAACATCTCCTCTTTTTTTAGTACCAGCCAGCCTCATGCTCCCTCAAACTGCCCCCTGGACATGTCATTATTTACCCAATTATAACGAGACTGCATTTTATTTTTCCACACTATATCCACACACCTTCCAAACCAAGCCCTGTTTAATGATGTATGACATTGTGTCTGGTTTGCCTCGCCCCACGGGCCCTGATTGACAGACAACCACTTGACACACCACCAAGAGGAAGGACAAACCCGTGCGCTCGTCTTCTCCGGGCAATCCACAGTATTTCTCCTTTTTGAGAGGAAAGTTTACATGTGATCACAAGAAAGATGCGGGCGGATAAGTGTGTGTTTAAGGTTTACGTGTTCTCTCTTATTGCATGCGGTCACACTGAGGAACGGCACACAATCACAGACACACACACACACACACACACACACAATGCTCTGGGCACTGAGGAGTGTCTCAGATGTTGCCTTGTTCCAGTCAAACCACTAATCATGAAAGGCTTTACTTTGTTAAAGTGCCATTTCAGGCGAATATGCAAAATGATATTCCAGGAATAAAATTCCTCTGGGAACAACGGCTGTGCGATTTCCACCCTGGCCTTCTGAATTTGTGTGGGCCGGCTTAATTGGGGCTAAGTCTTATCAAACGCTTGTAGTATTTTTCCAGCCTAACTAGAGGTTGCCATGGCAACGGGACAGTAGGTAACAGAGGTCTTCAACACAATTGGAGAAATAGGGAAATATCTTACAAGCCGGAGACACAGGAGCAACTTTCAAAAGCGGCTAATGAGCATTCGGGTCTGTTTTTCGTCAACATGTGAAAAACACATTATACAAAAAGTCTGTATGATGAATGTCAATGCTTTGAAACACATTGGTATTTAACTGTTGTTCTCATCTTTAGTAATAGGCAATGGGCAAAGTGGCAAAAAATAAAACAGAAGCTACACCTTTCCTTCAAGATGCACCATGAACCTTTATTGTGAAATTGCACCTGGATATTCTGAATACATTGTTTTCTACAGAATAATTACCTGTATGCTGGTAGTCATTCATTTAAAAGCTGCTGCGGACATTTCTAGAGAACTTTTCCATTAGCCTCCTGCAACTTCCCACAAATAAACCCGTCGTGTAATCCAGCAAAACTTTTCAGATATTCGTTTTGCTTCAACACACGTTGGCGAATGCAATTTTCTCTTTGATTCCTTTATTGAGGCAGAACTATTGGATTTTGATTCAACGGCTCAGACTTGTCAAACATCATTGTTTAGATCTCGCCGCATATATCGGATTTTTAGGCAAACAACAACCACTGCAGAGCTTTAAAGAGGTCTGAGGAAAGTAACAGTAGAAGGTTTAACTCCATGTTCACACAGCCAAGATGTAACTCTCCCTTGTTCCCTCCGCTGACAGATTATTGGACATGTTTGTGAGGTACCTCCATTACAATATCTGATCGCTTCTGCCCATTACGTCCACTGCTGGTGATGTACCATGTTGGCTTAGAGAGGAATGGGTCAAATCTAGAATATTATGGAGATCAATATTTAGGTATCAGTTTGACATTTTTTAAAGAATGTCAAAACGGCAGCAAGTTTTTTATGACTTTTATCGAATCAGAAGAGTAAAGGCGTTTGGATTTGTCACTCAGCAGTCCTAAAGGGAGTGTGAGTCATAACTGCAATAGACCAGAATGCACTACAGCCCCAGTGAAGACAAAAAGGCCACTTAGTCACAAAACGACTAACTGCACTGCTCTAGTGGTGAGGATCTGATGACTGATGTTTATAAGGAGATCTGAGCACTCAGCGGTGGATGCATGCGGCCATGGTGAGATCGCCTCTAGGAACGATAGATGGCAGCCTTGCCTTCGAATCACACACACACACACACACACACACACACACACACACACACACACACACACACACAAACGGAAACAGCTTCTTGCGTAGAGCTATTTCTTTTCATACCACCTGAAACATTCAGGCTTAAAATGCCCAAATAAACTGTTGAAACCTGGACAAAGAGGGATAAGAGAATATTTGAAAAGGAATTAAAATAGATTAATCTCAAGAAAGAAATGAGGATTTGTCCAAAGCTGATTAACAGTAGTCATTATCCAAAACAAACTACTGAGACATGCATACTACGCGTACAGGGACAACCTGCAGGCAACAGACAGGTGATTAATCCGACAAGGTTAAATTCCATGAAGACGGGATTTAGAATAAAACCTTGACTTCTAACTGGGAATGAATCTATTTTTCCCCTGCATGCAATGGTTTTGATATTTTCATTCCTCACATCTGGATCTGCTAACACCCCTTGTTACCAACCACATATTATTCACATTGATATTCAAAGGGGCGCTGAAATGTTACACGATGCTGCCAAAGGTGAGAAGTGTGCATGAAGGAGGCTAGTGTTTGAGGACTTAGGAGGAAAGAGAGGTAACAGGTGAAACGCTGGCATTCGAGGAAAGGTGCAGAGAAAGGATTTAAAGTGGTTTTGATTAGAAGGAGGAGGAGGAGTAGGAGGAGAGCAACAGGAGGTTCTGAAAAGAGGAGCAGGTGCAGTAGAAGGAGGTGCACTAAGAGGTGCAGACAACCGGCAGGGCAGAAGGTAGTAGAGGAGAGAGGAGGAGGTGCAGGTCGTAGAGTAGAAGGGTAGCAGAAGGAAGGAGGTGCAAGATAATAGAAAAGGGTGCAGAGTACAAGTAAAATGGAAAATTGGGTGAAAGAGAGGAGCAAAGGAAAACAAGTAGGAACTTAGGAAGGAAGTGCAAGGAAAGAAAGGAGGTGGAGAGGGTGGGTGGTGGGGGGGGTGGGGGGGACCAGATGGCAGCTATGCAGCACTGCTTCACTCATCTGTGTCTGTCATGCTCCACATATGAAGCACCAAGTGATGACCGCTGTGATTCACTACTGCTGGCTACGAACCAACCACTGGCCACCGCGCGCACACACACACACACACACACACACGTGTGACCATCCATTCAGGGCAGGGGGCTCCTTTTAATCGCAGATTCGCTTTGACATGATTCATGAAGACCTGCCTCCAGGGGGGCCACAAGGCACACGCACACGCCGACACACACTCACAAACACTTTAAATGCTTGTGAGTCCACCACACGAGAATAGAATTTCTAATCAAATTTAAATCCTGCCGGTATCCATTTTTGCTCGGGGTCTGTGAGCGTGCAGAGACACACACACACACACACACACCCACATGGACAAAGATATATCTCCTCCTCGTGTGAATCAAACATGGCCATTCATGCAAAGGTATGTGCCTCTTTGTTGCTTTGTGTCTTTGGTTTAATAAAGCGATCAACGATACACACGCGGATGTAAAATACGTGTATCTATCGGGGAGGAAACACAGTGCTGTCATCTCACATCTACATCCACACCAGTCGACCCCGAGCCACCCAGCCAAGTAGCCACTAATGGAGGCTTGACTGACAGGTAGGGGCACACTGACTATCCCTGTGATTCACTCCTCCAAAGCTGTGTCTGGGTGTGTGTGTGTGTGTGTGTGTGTGTGTACGACCCCTTGTCTTACAGAAGCAAAGGTAGCAGATAGAGGATATGGTTGGAAGCAATGATGTAAATGAACATATAATGTGAGGAGATGGTATATATATATATAAAATAATGAATTCTCCTGCTTGCAAGCAATGTCCAGTGGTTCGTCGTTGCTGTAGTAACATGGATGTCCTTGGTGAAACATCTATTTCAAACTCAATGGCAGCGGAACAATACGAAACGGAGGTGTAAACAGAAATCTGATTCTTTGAAAGATATGTTCTTTGTAAATAACAAAGCCAAGTGTTGCTGTCTTTTGTACTCGTAAAAAGAAGCGCAACATCTCACAGATTTTTGTAAACGTCGACGTAAGGGACAACTAAAAAAACTAAAAAAGCGCAAATCAATGTGCAATTCTTCAGGTAACCACAGGAGGTTTCTGAGCCCACGATATAACATAGCTGCAGTAATAAATACCATCAACTGAATATTTTTAGTTATTTAAAAATGTCTTTGTGATTTGGAGCAGAAACTCGACTCTGAAATACCACTCTGTAGGTTGCAGGTCAGGTGGGTCTGCGAGTGCTGCTGCGATGTCGGTTTAAATGAATACAAACCAAAATTCTCCTAACTATGCCAATCTTGAAAAGAACAAGTCCTTAGCGGAAACAAGATTCCAAACCATAGCAGATCTTGATCACTCGCAGCCCCTGAGAGCTGGTTGAGTGTGCGTCATTGCACCCATGTGGGGCCCTTGAGCTTACGTCCCTGTATTAACAAGAAAATGTGTCAATAGTTATTCAAAAGAAGTCTCTAACTTAATTAAATTATGTTGCACTCCCAAACATTTTCTCCATTTATTTTCAAGACCAAAATTTAAAGTTTCAATTTACATTTCTAATTATTGGAAATATTGCCGTGGATTTGCCTCCATATTGCATACCTGAAAAATCATCTGCATAGCATTGCATTGTAACATTCCTAGCAGGAAATAGCCATGGAAACAACGAATTGTTCCACAGTGGGTTTTTTTTAAGGATACCCACTTGACAAACTCACTTGACACTCAAACAGTAACAAACACTACTACGGGCACATTATGCACACTACGCCAATGAGACTGATATCAGACACAGCCGGTGTCATGAGGAACACACTTTATATCAGTCACGACACGGGAGATCAGCACTGAATAAAAGAAATCCCTAAGGGCACCAGCGGCCACGCCCTAATTAGTGATGTCACTGCAGGTGTTCCCAATCAGCTACCACGCAAAAAAGTGCTCTCAGTTACACCAAGATCGAAAACTACCTTTTCTGCCACGCAAAGGAAAAAGTTCTAATGCTCACACCGCCGTGAAATGAAACATCACCGCGGCTGTTTACAGTTTGAGTGGAAGTTACAGCAAAAACAGCACGAGCAAAGTCATTTCTTTCCTGCTGCTTTCCAAAGGCAGTGGAAGCTTGGCAGCCATCTTTTATTCACCAGACAAGAGTTGTGATGATGGGTTTGGATTGAATTGGAGAAGAAAATCCCTTTCATCTGGCGCAGAGGAAGATATCTTGAGGCTCCGTTAGCCGTTCACCGATCGGGAATAGAAAGAAATGAACAGTTTTGCAAGGAAATTTATTTATTTGAATTTGTCAAACAGCTTAATTAGTATGCATGGTATAAACTTAATATGATAGAAATGTAATATGTATATATAAATGGATAAATTCATTGGTGAGTCATTCATGAAGATGGCATAAATGAAGGGACTATCATTGTCTGTACTCCGACCTTTCTGCTGCACCAACAACAACCTCATTGGTAGGGTTTTCTGTGTTTGTGTGTGCGTGGGTCTGCGTGTGTGTGTGTGTGTCTCCTGATGTGATCTGACCAAGTGAAGCTAGTAGTTACAGTTTTGAAGAGCAGTGTAATAATGCATCCTCTTTTTCCTGAGCCTCGCAGCTGCTGTTGTGTTTGCCTTGGCAGCCATCGGAGGTCGAGGACGGACGCAGAGCCGCGAGGTGTCCCTTGTCCCAATGTCGCACAGTGTGTGCTTTTCTGAGCGTGTCTGTTTTTAAACCTCTCCTTCCAATTGCTGGATGGTCCGCTGATGGGGTTGGCAGAAGGGTATGGCAGCTATGTTGAGGCTTAGAATTTTCTTGTTAACTTAAAGTAAAATGGCTTCATCTGATTTGCCATTTTATTCAGACTTCCAAAACTCTGTGGCGTCTTTTGGAAAGTCATTATCAGTGCTGAACTTGCTACACAGTACTACAGCATACCGTTTTTCCTTCCATCTTTCCCTCTTCTCAACCATTTCCTGCAATAATCTCAGGGTCACTGTGGTGTAAATGAGAGCATTGTTCCAGAAGGAGAAGACTGGCTTTGCAGAAAGGATTATCTGTTGGAGTCGAGCTGTGGGATTCAGTTCTTTCTAGATTATGAGCAGGTCAGCGAGCTGCATCACTAAGCTTGTTATTATTGTTTTGGGAGAAGGAGGCAGAGCTCTAAGGGGAAAGCAGGGGGAAAACTAAAATGAGAGGGCAGAGAGGGAGGACAGAAAGAAAAATGGAAGGAGAATGTATGTATTGAGACAGCGTGAACGTCCAGGCCAAATATGTAGTGCTCCGCTGTATCTGGAAGGAAGGACATTGAGAGCCGCAGTGATAGAAAGTCACTGCATCTGCAGAAACCGTCATCCGACCCAGGTTTTTAATGGGCAGAAGCACAAAGTTCTCGGATAAGCTTTTTATGAAAAGCAAAAAATGAAAAGGCTATTTTATGTTATGTCCTACTGAGTAGTGGACAGCCATAGACAGACGCTCAGTCAGTCAGCCAAGAACATGCCTCCACGACGGGTGGAGAGGTACTCGACCCTGCAATCTTTCTTTGTCTAAACATCAGTCACGTGGGACTTTTCAAAAAATACTTTGAAGCACCATGTAATTGCAGCACCTTATGTTGATCGTCTCCAAAACTAGCGGTAGCTTCCATATGTAACCCAGGTTGAAATATGGCAACACATTACATTGGTTTTGCCGTCCCCGGCCCTTTTAAGACGCGATCTCATGCAACCCCAGTCACGTGACTGTGCTTGGCCAATCGCGCAATTGAGCACGAGTTTAAACTAGGCTGCAGCGTCTTCCTCATTCAGAGGTGTGGGGAAGCTGATCGGCAGCCCCGGACAGGTTTGTGTTCAACAAACAATTCGCTCTTGTGCTTGATTTATTCCTTGAGATTAAACATATTGTAACTTTTAGAATAACTCAGTGGCTGCAGGGAATCGTCACCATCATCAGGTTGCCATATGTTTGCATAGAGGAACTGGTGAGTACTCTGAATGAATGAACTACATGCTGAAAGCATATTAATCAAATATTTACCAACTGGTAAATATGAGGTTGTGACGTTTGCATTTGTGGGTTACAAATATAATTGTTTCAGTGCGTTTACATGTATTAAGGGAATTTGATTATAATACTTTTGAATTGATTTGAACTTTGGGCAGGCAATACAACTTTAACATTGTACCGTTGATTGAGTTGTCATGCACTTAATGTTTATTATTTGTAGTTTGTACATTTAGTGATTTATTTTGTAATGATTTAGAAATTGTGTGCACCTGGAAATTATATTTGAGTGTGGAATGAGCTAATGTGAATGCTTAGTTCCAACTTAGCCCTGTTATTTACTGGTCCTGTTGTTGCACTACAGGCCAGGTTTCCCTCTCTGTTTGGGGACGAATGATGGCGAGCTGGATTACCATTGCTGAGAGCCTACCATTGGTGTAGCATCCACTGAATAGCCACCCTACTGGTCTGGTAAGAAGGTTGTCCACAGCCTGCCCCCCGCACACTCCTCCATTGACTAGTGCTTCAATCCCACATACACATTATTTCATTGATTAACAATAACCTCCGGACTATTCAATACAAACATTCCATAAAAGCCTTGTGGGTTGTCGCGCTGGTCTTGTATACCATCCATTGCAGGGGCGGTTCTTTTTCTTTTCCGTTTTTTGTGTGGTATTTGCTGTAATTTTATATTAGTATAGCCTATTTGAACAACCACTACAAAGTGCGCTTAAATGTAACCGGTTCAACTGCAGTCTGTAAATATTTTGGGATCCTTTTCTTTTTTTTCATTATCTCTATTTGTAAATATTTTTGTTTAATTATTTTGCAATACATGGTACCTGCACCAAATTTAAACCTATGTTTCTGTGTTGTTACTGACCACCAGCTCCTGTAGCCGGATTTGGACTTCTGAGATTTACACTAGCCTATACTGTTATTTCTATAGCCTTCTATTTAACTTATTATAGCTAATATTGAGGACATATTAATATCTGTTGACCATTTGAAAGACCCGTTACACATACATCGCATTTTCTGTATGGCAGTGGTACATTTGCTATCCATTTCTCAGCTTATTTTATTAGTTGCCATGATACACTGGCATAAAAGCAGGTACTTTTACTGGCAGGTGCTCAGGGCATGGCAAGAAAATAAATATAAATATCTCGTTGTTTGGAGGCTTGGACTCCCCTGGCGTAATGCCGAGGTTGCAATGAGGCATATCCCTCCTTTGGGAGTCCAGACACTGGTGATGGTTGTGGTAGAGAATCAGTTGCTCCAATACTATGAAATGCGCGGTTTTGCTGGTGATTCGAGGTGGCGGCGGGTCGCCTTTTCGTGCGTCCTTACATGACAACTAACCAGTTGTTAATGTTTGACGGCACCATGCAATTGGTTTACAACAACGGTTCCCACTTCTGGTTGGCTTGTACTTCCCGACCCCGCCTCCAATCACCTGACCGTGCACCCACAGGTAGAGAGGAGGCCACCTGGGAATGGCACAGGTTGTCCAGTTTTCCTGACAGAATTTTTGCCTAAGCTCCATTTAAACACCTCACAGTCTGAAATTTTCAAATGTGGTTAATTGCTGAATTGGTGCATTAATATAGCAGCAAGCAATGTAAATATACTATGATGTAGCAAAGAAAAGTCACTTTTCCAATTATTATATTTTAATGCCGCGTGCAATGCGCATTATTGTTGATGTTGGCTGCTTATGCTGTTAACATCGTTAGCTTCTAGCCGCCTGCTCAGCTGTATCCATGTTGAGAAATTATTTGGCGTCCTGTAGAATCATAATTAGTCAATCGGTACCTCACGCTGTCAAATAATCCCCCTCTGAAAATTGGTTTTAGCTCTTTGAATCTTGCCACATCCTGCAGTTCAATGATGATGTTCTCGTGAATGAAATATGCAACAGAATAACAAACTAAAATTAATCTACATCCACCTGAGAATAAACACAAAGCAGCAGCAAATCTGCTCTGCCAAAACAAAAAAACATGAAGGCCAGCATGCCGGATGATATATGGCTACTATAACATCCTCATTGGCTGTTTAAGTCCTATGAGTAGTATTCAGTTAAGGATTGAGTAGACTGTCATCCATACATCCCCCCTCCATGTTGTACTATTACTTGGTTAATGTTAATGTTGGTCCTGTATTTCATTGAAGAATTCGGCTGCTCGGCCATGAAGAGCACAGGTAGCTGCAATAATTCTATCCGGGCAAGAATTAGTTTGTTAATCATTTAGATTCTTACCAATGACAAACTAAATGAGAAGAATAAATGAATAAACCCTCCCTAGCTACATTGTTCAATGGCATTTATGTGCAGTTACTGTTTGCTGACTGCTGGTTGATTCTTCTTCCCATCTCCCATCCCTTCAGCCTGTCAGCGTTTTGAGTGGGCTGCTTCAGGTACCGTGCTCTGCTGACACTGACGGCTGCACCGTGTGCATCATAGGCACTCAGGCTGAAAACTCAACCTGGCATTTTCCTTGAAGACGGAGCACTCTCACACTGACAGGCAGGTCCAGAGCTTTACTCATGACACAGTCGCATCAAGCGAAACCAGTGGCCATAAGAATCCTGAGGATATAATGCCGCTTGGAAACAATTACCACGGAGATCTGTGTGTTCCTTCTAAAACCACTATCTAGAATCAGGGAGTATGGTGAATTCCTTCAAGCCAATTAGAATACAATTTCTTCTGGTTGAAGGTGTGTGAAATCCTCCTGTTGGATGGCTGGTAGGAATGTCTGCAGTCTGGAGACCGCTGGCCACAACAATGAAGACTAAAGGAAAATTCTTTTCCACAGTGGGAAAGCCAACACTTTTTTTAATTGAGTTGTTCTTGCTTTTTTAAAATCTTGCTCAATTTTGCCCAGTATAATGATTTGTTAGATTTGTCTGTCCACGTTTGTCACCTTTTTTTCCAGCCAATTCCTGATGTCCATCTCTTTATCTCCAGCGTGGGCGATGTCCCTCCCCCCCACCTTACAAATTCTCCCTCCCCATTTCCCCCCCTGGCGTGTTCTTTCTTCTCCGGCCCACCGTCTCTCGTTTTGATCCCAGCATTGCTGCTTCGCCTCGGGGGAAATCTACACGTTACTCCTCACTTCATCTGGAATGAATGCAGGATAGGGTTAAGGGAAAAGGGTAGGATATCCTGAGCTGTTAAGAACGTGTAGTAGAGTCACATGGTAGAGACACAGTTATAGGTTGCTCAGTAGAAGAAAAATACCCGTTATCCAATTCAATGCTTATTTGCTTATTCATATTTTGTCTTCCACAGGTGTTTGCATTCTATGGACACAATAACAGAAGTTAACTTGAGTTTCAAGGGGGGATGGAAGATGGAAGAGTTGAATGAGTAAAGAAAAGTGGATAAATGTAATAAAGAGGATGGTCAAGGTAGAAAAAGAAGCCAAAAGAACAGCTCAATGTGATCTCAGTTATAAAGCCCTGTCTCTAAATGCCTGGCTTGTGTGTGTAATTCTTTAGTGAGGTGCATTTATTAAACTTTAGTAGTAAAAACTAGGGCTGTCAACATGAACCCATTAATCTATGCGATTAATGGGGCCAAACAAAATATTTAACGTATTTAATATACCTTATTATTTTAGTAAACCGGAAGTTGATCGCGGAAACAAAATGGCTGCTAGCTGCAGTCAGTTAATGTTACATCAAGATGGAGAGAGCTTTTTGCATTGGAAGTAAAACAAACCGAGGTGACATACAGCAGAGAACTGTGCAGAGGAATTACATCTTAAAACAGAAGGGGGATGAGTGGCAAACGGACCACTTAAAGCACCGCTAGGCTAAGCTAGCTGCTATGCTATGCTAGCTGCTAGGCTACTTCCATCTCAACATCTAACGTTACCCTGTACAGCACACAGTCTGCAGAGGACCACCACTGTGTCCCTAAAAGACTGTGGTTTGAAAACATCCTGCTAAATGTGGGGACATTGTTGGCACACAGCCGTTAAATGACGGAGAGTTGAGCGCAAAGTGCATGAGGACAGTGGGAAGATTTGCAAGTTCATCATGTTCCTCCCGGTGGAATATGATCAAATGGGTGTATATTTGTGTTTATAACAACATTACAATTAAACAGTCTGAAACACACGCTTTCTAAAGTGATTAGCCTACTTATTCTTTTTTTAGATTTAGTTTTTAGAAGACAAACTTTAATGAAAAACAACATTGTAATCACCATTAACTAAGATTAATAAATGTAAAAATGTGCGATTAATTAGTTCATTATTTTATCTATTGACAGCCCTACTAAAATCGTTTCCAGTTATTTTGTCTGAGTTTTCTCAGAATTTGACCCAATGGCCCCAATAACAAGTATTAAGAAACTGCTAAAATCTTCTATCTATTGGTCTTGTTTTCTTATAAAGATAATATGATTGACATTGAGACTTTTTCAGAACCAGAAAAAGAATGAAGAAAAGCAATGTTGTCAAAACTTCACACGTCCTCATGTCCTGCAAGAGTTGTTAAAATGGCCCAGTAAACTCAATTTGTGTTTTTCTACCTTAATAGACAAAGCGCTTTACAGTCATACCGCTCCTTCACCCATTCACATACTCGCCTGGACATGGAGCTGGGAATAAAATTGCCAAATCTATAATTAATGGATGACTCTCTAAAGCTCTATAGCTTTTTACAGCTCTGTGATTTGACCTGAGTTGTTATTCGTGTTTAAAACTTGTGTGAGGACGGAGCTCAGCTCGTAGTGGTGTCTCACTGGGAAACAGATTATTCTTTCCACATTGACTGTTACATGGCTTTGTTTGAATGAACTGTTTTGGTAGAAATAGTTTCTCAAAGATTTACTGTAAAAGCCTTCTGTCTGAGGGCGGCATTCTTCTCAAGGGTCTGTTCATTAGGGCCTTCATTAATGCCTCCCTTTTCATTCAATTCATCATGTACCTGCTTGCTTGGCTGCTTGCTTTGAAATGGGGACATATGTGACATAACTCAATACATCAGCCAATAACATTTTGTAAGCTCCAAAGAATCTCCAGAATTCAAAAGTGTGAGTTGTGGCAGTTCTAAAATATCAGACAGAGCTACTATTAAGAAACTCCCGGCAGACAGGATTTATAAATACAGTTTGTACCTATTCATCTTTTACTGGGTATTGATGGCAGCGTACATAATACGTCAAATGAGCTCCAGTTGGCTACATTCATAAAAATAATGTTAGAATGGGGTTTAATTTACATTTTACACGGGTGAAGTTTAAGCCCAGGGATGTTTATTCATCAACGGTTGCAATTGTGTCAGTGTTGTCCTGAGGATTAGAGCTCTGATCAGAAAAGTCAATAAGAGCCAGTGAAAAAGATTTGAAAAAGGAGGAAGCAAGTGTAGCTTGCTTCCATGGGTTAGGGCTTTTATATAAAGGATGCCGTCTCTCCTCACAGTTGATTTGGATGGACACGTGTCGATCAAAGTTGTTTTAGCCGCTCAAGGTGTTTAGAATTGCGCTTCATCATTGCTGCCTCAACATTACCAACACATACTTGAGGTTGAGCCCACATCGTACCATGTCAAAGAACACTGGGGATCTCTGCTTACCGTATTTTCGCGACTATAAGGCGCACTTAAAATCCTTTTTTTTCTAAAAAAAACGACGCGTGCGCCTTGTAATCCGGAGCGCCATATACATATATGGATCAATTGGTTGTGTATTGTAACGGACTATGTTTTCATGTTCTGGAGCGGCGTTGCACTTTACAGAGTTTTGGGATGTTCAGTGAAGGGCGCACAATGTTACGTCACTCATCTTAGTGCCACCTATGGCGACGCGGGAGTTGTTGTTGTTTTGGAGAGCGATGGTGTGTTTTTGTTCGGCCGACAGTAGCCTGTTTCTCGACAATAAAACCAGAAGATAAGCACATTGTCCAGAGATTCATTAGTGAGAGTCGCTACACTATATTAAAGCTCGTAGTTGGATGTCGGGATCGCGCTGACGGTCCACCGTCTGTTCCAGCGCTGCCTCTCGGTGCAAGATGCATGAAAGCATTTGCCAAGAATGTTTTCATTAATCAAGAATTAAAGTTGGAGGTTCAGAGATATTGTTAATATCCACATTAACGTTTGAACAACGTTACCATGGGAGAGACGAGTTTTCAGAACGCTTAATAACATTTGATTTAGCACAGCCCGATCTAGTGGATGCACAACGGAGCCCCCCCCCCCCCCCGCGAATGCGGAAGCACTACCCGTCGACGGGGGACGAGCCGCGACCCGGGTCCCGGATATGCGCCTTATAATCCGGTGCGCCCTATATATGAAAATATTTCGAAAATCGGCGATTCATTAAAGGTGCACCGTATAGTCGCGAAAATACGGTATGTTAGTTTCATATTCACCGTACAGTTTGTTAGTTTAGCCTAAAGACCGCAAATAGGGTGGAACGGATATTTTGAAGGTGACTAAATCTGCACAAATAAATGTCTTGTTTGTTTAATCTTTACAAACACCAAGTGAAAAGTGCCAAAAAAGAAAAGTTAGGCATTCTGTGGAGGCATGGATAATTTTTGGCTTGGATGAGTTGCTAGATAAAAATCCGCAAATCCAGAAAGTTCCTGGCCCCAGGCCGGAAGTAGCACTGCATATGGACATATTTTATATGTATTTTCTAATATTTTTAGGATTGCTACAGATCGAACAAAGAACATGGTAATTAGCTTTGAGGCGTTATGGTAGCCATACTCTTAGCCAATGTAAGGCTAGCAGTTTACCCCCTGTTCACAGGCTCTATGCTAAGCTGAGCTAACTAGCTGCCCGCAGAAGCATCACATGTAACGTTCAGAGCGCCCTACGTCTTGTCGTCTGACAGGAAAGTGAACAGGCTAAATGCGTTTTTCCCAAAAGGAAACTAGTCCTTCACCTGATAGGGTTTAACTGATTGTACAGTTTGGCAGAACAAATTCAGCACATGTCTAGCAACAAAGAGCGGTACACAGTGATCTGTGGTATACCAGGATTCTGCTGATGCTGTTGTGTTACCGGTTGAAAGCTTAACGGCATCACTCTCGGCACAGCCTGTCGGCAGCCGTAGCTCTATCAACAAATACACAGGATGAATAATGAATAGCACGGACAGCAAACTAGCCATCAACAAGGAAGGATGGAACCTTTATGCCCGTCAAGGCGCCCTGTCAGCCAGCAGGCCCACATGGCAGCCGGCCACCCAGTCAACATGGCTGGTCCGAAATCCTGCCAGCCAGCCATGCAGCTTTGATCCGAGCCAGCCAGTGACACACCTTCCACCTAATAGCCAACCAGCCGCACACGGTCAACCCCGCAGCCATGACCCCACTTGTTTTCCCGAGGGCCACCGTGACCCCGCGTCGTCATCCCATCACTTTTTCCTCCTCTCTCACTCCTCCATCCATCTCTCTGCTCGCCCTCCCCTTCTTTTCCTTCCTCATGTGTAAAAAGGGCAGGCCTGTCAGAATAGTTTAGCCACAATGCGTTGTTTTCTCTAAGGCACAGACAGGGTCATCTGACCCCGACTGTGTATTTACTGTCGGGAAGGAGAAGGGGGAGATTTACAGAAGAAAGGGTCCAACAGTGTCCGAGTGTTTGACAATTCAGATTATTTTTCTTTCTGCGATTAAAGGCCTTGGAGCGCAACTGTTAAAGTTGGGAAATTGCGTAATGCAATTGAAAATGTAAACATTAGTATAGCAAAAAATAATAATCTTGAGGCATTCGTTTTGCTATGAAGTCTGTTTATTCAAACACCATCTTTTAGTCTGTATTTTCAACATGTTGCATGTAGATCATCTCATGCGTCTACTCAAGCTTGGTTGCATTAGCATCAGGGGGCAGCAGTCCTCTGTCAGTGTCTGCCCATGATGCTCTTGCACCTCATACTGCAGTGTGATCATCAATTTGGCAGCCTTTAAAGCCCAATACACTGTAGCTACGCATATAAAACTCATATATTTGAAGCCTCAAGAGCCCTTTTTGAGTTGCGGTTAGGAACTAAAGACTATTGTTACCATGGCAACATCCTCCAACTAGAAGGCCTTCGTGTTGATTTTTTGCAGGGTAGTGTTAACCATGTTCACTTTCTTGATTTTGCATGTCCACATGTTAATATTAGCTTAGCACTAAACACAAATTACCATTGATGTCGATGGGTATTTCGCCGGTCACACACCCTAACTGTTAGAAGCAAATGAACTGGGATAATTACAGTAATTAAGCTTCTGTAGTTTACTGAGCGTTGCTGTAGAACCAGAAAAGGTTTCACATCACAACATAGAGCCATGAGAGAATAGTTTTCTCCACTTCACTTCACATCTCAGAAATGGGATTTTGCTGCAGAGCTCTAACGAACACGTCTTTTTATTTGTTGTAAACAAAAAACAAAAAAAGAACATCAATGTACATAACCCTCCGCAGTGTGATTTGTCACATAAAGGAAGAAAAGCAACTGTCAAATCACTCAAGTGTCACAAAACTTTCCTGTGAGAGCACAGCTTCCGTTGATGGCTTTAGAGTTGTTGCGTCACAATTATAGGAACAATGTTATGGTGATAATAAAAATAAGACACACGTTGCAAAGGCACTGTGCAATTTCTTTGCATGTCCAATGTGCAAATGATTCTGTGCACCCTCCCGCGCCGGGACCCCGTTCCCGGTTAAATGGCATAACAGGCTCAGCTGCCTTTTGGGCAAATTAGGCCCCTCTGGTGCCCTGCTGCCGACCGCCACAATCCTTGGCTGCCTTGTTCACACTCTACTCTCCTTTCTGTCTCCGTCTCCCACCCTTCTCCCCCTGATGCTTCCCGTCCCCTCAGCCCTCGGTACCGTATGTATCCACACAGCGGAGCAGAGCCGAGCAGAGCTGAGCAGTGCAGGCCAGGCCCGCCCGCCCGCCCGCCCGCCTGCCTGCCTGCCTGCCGTGATAGTAACGGCTTTAATAAGAACACGGGGGGATGAGAATTGAATTTCATACTTGGACGCCCCGACACTACATGTGTTTCTTTTTAATAAAGAAAAGCGAGTGAGTCAGGAAGAGAGGGAAAGAGAGAGACCGGAGCGCTGCGGAGCCACTCAGCCAGAAGGAGATAGGCCGAGGATTTTCTCATTTCTCCTCACATTCTTGTTTCTTTAAGCTCAGCTGTGTGCTTGCTATTCCATGGGGAGAGGAGAAGGGGGGGCAGAGCTGGAGGGGACACCTGGCTTGTCAATCAAAGCACTTCCACACCTTTCCAAGATAAGGTTGAGTGTTCACAGTTTGTTTCCGCTCTTTGCCAGACGGAGTCCCAACGACTTTAATAATCAGCAAATGCGTCCTTTGCCGCTCTCCTTAGGAGATTTTACACATTATTCAGGAAACTTGTATCCAATGACATTTTAGTGTTACAGTTCTGGCATGTTTGTGCGTGTTTGTATGAGTAACTTTGTTGTCTACAGAGAGACGGTCACAGGAAACTTTCGAGTTCTCACACAGGAGCAGGGATGGGAGCTGGTAAATACTTTGGTTGGATGAACAATTAGTTTGGTTCTGCTCAAAAGAAAGAAAATAAAGAAGAAGTGACTCGTCACATGAATCGTTGAATGTTTTTTCTGTGAGCTTAGTTAAGGCATCGGCCATTCATTGCAATCGCAGTACCCACATCGGTGAAGTGATCGAAATAGTTTATAGTGTTCCTGTAGATTTAGGTGCAATTCAGTTAAAAACTGAAATAAAAAGTGCTGTTCGCAGGCTCAGCAGCCACCTACCTGCAATATAGTATCCACATCAGGATTTACTGTGCTTTCGCGCTCCTGTCAGTGATGTCAGCTGCAATGCATTACATTTCGTTTAGTTGACAGTTTTATCCACGGCGACTTACAATAAGCGCATTCAATGCAAAAAAACGTCCTTGTTGGCTTGGCATACAATGTTCTCTGGGAAATCTTGTGTTACAGGAAATGCAGAAAAATGAGTGATGCAGATAACTCGGAAAGGAATTGTAGTCCATATAAGAGGAAACGCTTCAAAATCCTCCACTTTTTCTCATTAATATAATTTTCTTTGAGACCTGTTTGTGTTTTTACAGTACACTTATAGAAACACAGATAAAAAAAGGCACAAAGCGCCTGTCGTATCGGGGTTACAGGGGAACAATTGTTCCAATAAACAAAAACAAGAAATTGATTTGTCTCCTTGTCATTTCCATCACAAGATGTGTGAAAAATCCATTTCCCACCGTGTCTGTTGGGATAACTACATGTCAAAAATGTTCACTATGCCAGTGAAAGGCCAAGGCTGCAAGCTTGTATTTGTGCCGATGCAATTTCGAGACAACCCCCCCGAACCAAATATGTTGATTGATCGGAAAGCTGTTCTAGACCTTAGAACAGATGTCAGCCGTACGGGGTGCACAATGGTCAATGGTTTGCATCCACTCTTGATAAAATATTATAATAGTTATTGTGTCCTTATTAACTCTTTGTTAAGGAGGTCAGACCTCTAAGAGAAGGACATAACCTTGATTTCCACAACCTCTGACCTCAGCTCACTAACACGCCGGTAGAGAAGCCTGCTGTTATTCCTGCAGGAGCTGCCCTCTCTCTACACCAAATGAGGCACAAAGAAAAACAAAGCAGCATGAGACATATATATTCAATGAAATGCCTGCAGGCTTTGCCAACCATCTGCAGAGACTCTAAAACAAGTAGTGTAATTCCATATTATTGGTAGAAGAATAATTCTCCTTCTGTCGGAAGAACACACATTTGTACGCGCAACAATGATGTACTTGAAGCTCTCTTTTCAGAGATTGCGTCCAGTCCTTCTACATTATACATGGTAGATGGAGGAGAGAAGAGGAGAATTACAACGTTTTAGGAAGAAGAATACAGTGTAGGAAGAAAGGGAAGTAGAGGAAAACAAAGAAAAATCCAATACATGTTTTTCAAATAATGTTCAAGTACAGTCGATGGCCAGATGTGAGCAGTGCTATTTTTTATATCAGCAATGCACAATAATTTGTTATTCAGTAGATGCCAGGGCCGCGTCCTAAATTCACTCAACTTGAACTTCAGACTAGTCATTATTTTGTTCACTATAGGCTCAACTTAAGCTTTCTTGATCTTCAAAACCACAGCCGTCTACTCCTGTGACTTTAAGGTGTATTTGTTAGTTGACAACATGCATAGCAAACTGATGACGTCCGTTATGCAATTCTGCACAACACTAATGGAGAGAGGGTTTAAACACCCCTGTGGTTCCTCCATTTAAATTACTTGACTTGCCATGTGGAAACTGAGTAATTGTTTTCAATGATGAGCAGTGTAAATGAATACAATTAGAACTTCAGTGACAAACACAACCTGTAATCTCTGTTTTGCGTTTGTCAAGGAGAGAGTGTCAGGAACTGGGACTTCTGTTGGGGAATATTGGGAAGTAAGGAAATGTCCTTTTTCAGCCATAACGCTGTTACTACGACGGAAGAAGTGACTGATTTCATGTTCACAGGGTGTTTGGGCATACAGAGAAAGACGGAGTGGTAGCATGAATCCCCAACGGCGTCAAAACTTACTGTCTCAAATACAGGCGCAGGTGACAAAAGAAGATAGCTCCTAAGGCGAGGTGAAAGAGAAATGACTGAAGTGTTTTTCTTTTAAGCTGGTTCGTCATGAGAGCACATGGGCCTTAGAAGAACATGTCTGTGTTGTCTCCCATCTCATTTGAAATGTTGCGTAGGACGTCTGCTTTTCAACGGTGTCATATTGGGGAGGAGAGAACCTCCTTACACACACACACACACACACACACACACACACACACACACACACACACACGTAGACATTCCTTTTCAAAGCGGACCAAGCTATCATGGGAAAAATGATTAAATGGATGAAATGTGGCATGATTTTGAGGATAAAAAAAACAGAAATACCTGGGTGAAGAGGCAGATGAAAGTCCGACCAAGGGGAAAAAGATTAGGAGATAGAAACAAGAGTGAGCGATTGTGAAAGGAGGAGAGGGAAAAGGAAAGTGGTGACAAATCGCCGTTGCTCCCCAGCAGCTCTGACTGACAGGCCAATCATCTTGGAAGCAGATCTTGAGGCGAAGCCTGACTGTTATTAATTGAAATGTGATTGTGGGTGGGGGAGGGGCAAGATGCCCACATCTAATCCATATCAGAGCAATTAATAACGCATCCCATCCTCTTCTCTCCTCTCCAGACCCCTCACCATTGATATGTGTCCAATGGTGACTATAAATTAGAAAAAGGGAGAGAAATAATTGAAATGGGATAATTCTGAAATGGGAGCTGGAGGCAAATGATGGAATTGGGAAAGGGGATTAATTTGTGCAACAATTCAGAGGGCGGCCCAGGAGGGGATTTTTTCTTTTTTTTAATTTCCCAGAGAGATTTTTTAATGGACAAAATCTCGACTCACTTTCATTCAGAACAAAGTAGAGTGAGAATAAGAGTGGGGAATCGCAAAGGGAGAGAGAGTTCATTGGTTCATTAACTTTCCTCCTTCATCAAACTTTAAATAGGCAGGTTGTGATGACAGAAGTACTTATCAAGCTGAGGTCAGCTGCAGGCCATAAAGTAAAGTTCAGGTAATAGTGCTGTGATTCCTGAATGTTTACGCTTTTCTTTTTTTTCTTTTTTAATTCTCTGTCTCATCCCATTCAAATTGTAATAGGCTCCAGGATGATATTCACTAGGAATGATTTTTTGTTTTTCCAATACCAGAAGTATGGCAATCCAGATCAATTTGACATATGTGTTGTCGACGGAGCCTATTCGTTTAAAAAAAATCGAAATCAAGCATCGGCCATCGGCCTGTTTCATTTGGCTCTCCCCGCCAAAGTGCAGTCAGTCAGTCCAAGGAATCAAGAATGGAGGGTTGAGCGTACATGGCACAGGCCTTGCAGGGTGGTGGTTTAATGCTTCCTGGGTACACACTGGGAAAGCTTTCAATGTGTCTCATGCTGTGTGTCATTTAGTCGAATGAGAATGTCATTTTTAAGAAAAATGGTTGAAGTTTTGAACTGTGGCATGTCTTGTGTGCAAGTACAAAAGAAACTTGTCATCCACCAAGTCAAGATGTTCAAGAAGTGCAACTATAGTTCTAAAACTAAAAGACTCCCAAAAGACCCAAGTCCATTTTATTTGACCTGGATGCCAGGAGTCACCTTGATGGTTTAAGTTACTTGACTTGTTGTGACTTTGTTCAACATACAGTAGGACCTCCTTAGCCATGTCAGCTCATGTAACCTCATGTTGTGTTGGCCACATATGTGTTTAAGGGGGTTGTGTCCCCCCCCCAATATACAGCAGAAAATATGTAAAATACATGTTCTCCTTTTATGAACCCTGTCAATGGATGGGTCTCTTGGCTCGTTGCTTGTGGTTCTCGCTCACCGCTGCCGGGCATCTTTCTAACGTGTCACTGAGCAACAAACTGGACCAACTTCAGCTGCTGGTGAGGAGAGACAGAGACTTTTCCACATCCTCCGTGTTGTGCTTCACGGAGACCTGGCTCTGTGGATCGATACCGGACTCCGCGCTCCAGCTGGCGGGCTTCAAGCTGCTCAGAACGGGCCGCGACACGGAGCTCTCCGGCAAGACGAAGGGTGGAGGAATCTGCTTCTCCTTCAACCACACCTGCCCACACCAGTTCAATACCCGCTTTAAAAAAAGATGATGGAAGGTGCTAGCGGTCGGCGGCCGGGCTTGCACAATGAGCAGCGCACAACTTCACAACAACCGGCAGTTTTTCGCGCGTCATTGACTTAGCAGGCTGTGATTGCAAATCGGGACTGGAGCTGTCCCTTCCGGGACAAATCAAAATTGCCCATAATTCGGGATGTCCCAGGTAATACGGGACGGTTGGCAACCCTACCTTCACAGTAACAATGCAATCCAACACGAAAGTCCTGTGATAGGCAGAACCAACATCCAGCTCCTCTTCATTCATTTCTACACACAACTGTTGGCAATTAAAGCGAAAATCACCACCATTTAGGATGTTTTTCTACCCTAAACCAGCAATAGAAATTCACAAAAAAGTTATTGGAGTAGTATCTTTCATGCTGACCTATATTGGATTAAAAAAATGAACCATCCTTTTTTAATGTTTCTGATAAACGAGTTGTTGACAGCATTTGGTGTTTTTTTACCCTGTGCCATTTCTGTTAGCTGGGAATTTCAAACTTGTCTAAGCTGAAGGAACAATGTTTGTGAAAATAGGAGACAGGGGATTTAACCTTGGCAAGAGCGGACAATTTTAATGCACAGAGGTACTTTTTATTTGTCTCTTAGAAAACAAATCTCCTTGTACGTTTTACCCTGATATTCACTCTCCCTCTTACTGAAAGCACTTGAACACAGCACACACAAATTGCGAATGCCACCTCAATTAAATGACTCCTCCTTTGAGAAAGGTCTACCTTTGTAAATGAAGCCACGTCATTGTGAATGTCCATAGTATGCAGTGAAAAGGCTCTGAATGGATTATGGCAGCACATGGAAAAACTGTACAAACTTACGGTCTCAGCTCGTTCTGAGCAACCTTGGTTCTTTATGTTCAGTTTCAAACGTGCTCAGAGTTCCTCAGGTCTGAATATTGTTTGAAAAAAAATATGAGAGGAACTACTGAGTGAAAAAAGTAAGCTGCGGCATAACTCAATGGGCTGATGCAGTGTATATGGTACCTCAGCTATCGCTATGGCGACCATGGATCCTCTCGGGGCAGAGGACGTTGTTTGGTTGCAGAGTAGCCAGAGGTAATCCTATAGCAGCAATACTGTGGATTCAGTGTCTACAGTTCAACTAGACTTAAGGTCAAGGGAATGGAGCCATAGTCGAGAGTCCATCAGTTGGCCAATTGACACCCACATAACAGTTTGTTTCTTAGCCCTGAAATTACAAATTTTCAATTAAAAAAAAAAGTTTGAATTCTAGCTAAAACATATTTTGCTCGAGACACAATCGGTTTTCCCGCAGGCAGGGCGCACTAAATATTAAGAAATGAAAGAGATGAATGAGGAATGCAGCCTTCTGCTACAAACGTTTCAGTGGTTGCAAACTCATTTCTTTTTGCTCGTTACTAAATTAACCCATGTGTTAAACTGAAGGACGAATGTTATAAAGTGCTGCTCCTCTCCCATCGGGAACTTTTTGGTTTGGAGGCAAACTCTTTCAACGAAGAAAATTTTCTGCATATTTCTTGAATCCTGTTCAAAATGCTCTTAATATGGGCTGAAAGGCATTATTTGGTTGTTTCTGTGTTAGTGCTCTTTAATGCAAATGTTAAACCCTCAACACAGACAAACAAAATCACTGACCGTATATCAGATGGAGGAAAATGTGTCATGATAAAAAAGGGGCTGTCTGAAGCTGCCCCCCCCCCCCCCCCCCCCTTTTCCCCCCTGCAGTGGAAGACGTGCTTTTCACAACGTCGGGCCGGGCGCCTGTCTCGGATTAATCACAGCTACCGATTGGAGGAAATCAATGAGGTAAATGCTAACACTTTGGCTGGGACACAGGCGGACACAAACTGGCCTGTTAACGGAGGCCATTAGGCGACTCACTCCAAACGGAGGGCTGTAGCTGGCACGCCTTCACCTGGATATTGACTATAAAGTCACAGGGATATATTGAGAGGATGTATACGCGTAGGCTATTGATATCTATTGCACAGCATGGTAACATGAGGGGGCGGGGCCTCAGCACAGTTCGACCTGTCTGTCACTGACAGACGTGGTGTCATTCCTTAGTTGGTCACGGCGAGACGATTCCCATAGTGAAACACCGAACGTTAGAAAAATAGAACACACATTTTTAGAAGGTAATGAAAACAGTGTCCTATTACTCATTTATGTAACAGGCTTTGTTGGTTTTAGTTGATAGCCTCTGTTAATCATATTATAAAACCCAGTTAGGTGAACATGTGAATAACTGGTTAAACTCAGTTCTCACACTCAAAAATACACACATACAGCATATGCGTATATTAGTACACTAAAAATGGTCTAATCTATTTCTTCCATTCAGCTTTCTTTAACTCTCTACATCGATATTGTTGTTTTTTCTCTTTCCATCCTTTCACTTTTTTTCTATTTTAAGTCCATAGCATGACATGAATAACATTTCCCTCTCAGTGGTTTGCAGCCGACCATCCTCCCATCACAGGTCAGTTGGTTAAATGGACTGTTCCATTTTCCAACAGTGAGAGCAGAGCTACAGAGGAGGAATGTCTTCAGCCCTGCAATTAGCTATGGACTGACTGATAAACCTACATCTAGGAAATCTGTCTCAGCACTCACTATGTTGTTTTAAAGTAGTTGCTGTTAATCTGGTTCAACTTACACTTTAGAACAATTATGTGTTATTTAGTTATTCTGAGTTGTCACTGTTTGATTTTGTTACCCATCCTAATTTGTAAATATCTTGGGAGAATAAAATCTCTTCTTTTCCCACTTTGCCTGCTTTCCCAGCTTCATGCCCACCCTGGTTGCTCACCTACACGTTTTTCTGTCTAATTTTTTTGCTTATTGTGTGAATCTAATAATTGAAGCTATCTGTCTCAGTTCCTCTCTTCACTCACTTCTCCTTATTCTTTTTTCAGCTCAACTCCTATTCACCATCAGAGATAAGACACCAGTGATACTTGTTGCTAGAAGCAAGTAAAGCAAAGGGGTAACATTAGAAACATATGGAAAATGTCGACTTAGAATCAGTTTTTTGCAATACATTTATAGAAAATTTTCTTTTTGTGTGGTTCCTTCTCACATATCACATCTGTTTATACATACCTCTGTTGTTCTTTGTGCCCCTACAATTATCCCGTTTTCCTCATTTACTCTTATCTCTTTCAAAGCTAGACCAAATATTTCTTAATTTTAAAGTGTTTCAAACATGGAAGGAAAAACATGTCGTTTGTCATTGCCCTCCGAAATGAAAACCCATTAAAGACATAATCTGTCAGTGCCTTCCAGACAAGTTTAAAAAAAAATTTAAATAATGTTTTCTGATCTCCCACTGCTATAGCGACGGTTTTTAAAGCTTAACTTAAAGGAAGGGGAAATCACTTATTTTACTCAGTTAGCTTGCTAACATTTTTTAAATTAGCACAAACCAACTGAAGCTGATTTAATTAGTTTTGCTGACATTTAACTTGAAAATGCTGCAACATGGAAGAGCAGGGGATCAAACTTAGCACAATTCATCCACTGGGGACTATGAATGTATTTTTGGAATCCAAAATATCAATTTTTAATTCTATTCAAATGAATATCTGAAAATAGTTTTTGGGCTACTTGGTGTCATTGAAACAAAGCAGTGTTTTCTTGTGTTGCTGGCAAATGTTAGTCACATCCTCTCGTAGCTCTGTTTTGGTCTCCACCTACTGACTCCCTTTTCTTCACTACCTTGTTGCTAACTTTGCCATTCTTCACAACCCAGTTGCCTGAAAAAAAATTTTACATTGTATTTTTTTGCAAATCAAGGGATAATTCGCATGCATAATTTATGAATTAAAAAAGGTTTATTATAATATATACAGTATGTTTTGTATCAAGCCGGCAGGAATGCACAATCAGATGTGGTTAATAATGGGAAAGGATTTTAGGGACTTGCAGCAAGAAAAAATATGGTTTGTGTAACTTGTGTAATAACCTGTAATATGTGTAATAACAACTGTTGCAACGTAAATGTACCTTGTTTCTTAAAATCCCTCTTTATCACTATTTTCCCAGCTGCTTCTATTTCTCTCTCTCTCTCTCTCTGTCCCACAACCTGAACCTGCTACCCTCACCTCTCTTTTGTAAGTGTCTCTTTCTTAGTGATAACCCCTCCTCCTTCTTCCCCCATCCCTCCGTCTCCACGTCTCACCAGTCGTTTGCGCCTCCTCCTAAGTGCTATTACAGCATCACTTTGCATTTAGATAACCATTGCCTCGCCACCCCAAATTGGTGGGGGGGATAAAGAGAGGGGGATAGAACAGGGGGAGGAGGCGATATTGAAGATCAAGCCGAATCCTTTCCGGGAGAAATAATTACAGATGTGGGAGCCCCTGTAGACGGCAACACACAAGGACATTTTAGGGAAAATGCAGACCAACAATTTTACCACTGACAATTATGATCAACAGCATTTTTTCCATTACACTTTCATTTCACCGCTCCCCTGGTGTGTCACTCACACATATTTATTTAGTTCCAGAATCACTCCTATTTTGCAGCCCCACAGGTATGCCAAACCAAGTTGCATTATAATATAATGACAACGGTTTTACTTTTCAGAGCCAATGAGCCATAGCAGCGTGATCAGGAAAAGTTTTGAGCATGAAAGCACCAGTTTTATGTCGTGACGTCTGTGAAGGGGAGCCCATTCATGAGTCATTCTTTACTGGTACACACCTAAAGTACTGTTCTTGCAGCATTTTGCTTGTGTACACATTTGTATGGATATAGCACACGCAGCCTCTACGTGCAGCTACAGTAACACGACTATCACAGGATGAAGTGAAGTTTCCAAATGAGCTGTTAATCCGAGCTCAAAATCAAGTGATCTGATGAAGTTTGTGTTTACACAGCGTGTAATTGGAAAGAATGTGGAGGAAATGTTTTTTTGACTTTCTCTGAGGCTTACTGGTCTTATTTATACTTGGTGAGCAGAATAATGAGATTCCAATATTTCAAAGCAAGCACCGTGACAATAACTGTTGTTTTAACCTCAATGATAAAATGTCAGGAACGTTTCAAATGGGCTAATTCTTTGTCAATTTTTCCGAGGCAGCTATATTAAGCGTTTTTTTATTCTCGTGAGGCAATTCTTCTACTCATTGACACTCTAAACAGCGGCTCTGGATGATGCACCTTTATGAAGGTAGATTTCTGTCTTTATTATGTAAACAAAAAAAAATATTTCGAGAGCAAATTTTTTGCAAGCAAATTTGATTATTTGTTAGTTTTGCCTAAGAAACTATTCTTTTTGCTCTAAAAACAAAAGGTTTTACTCTCAAAAAAAAAAGTTTTGGTCTGGAATTTGTACGTAGTGGGCGGGGCTTACGCCGCTGAATGAACCAGGAGTTTCTATTGGTGGATCGACTGGGCACTCGGCGTCTGTTCCGCCATTAAACTCTGACGGGAGGCGACTGTGAGGAGCGACACGGAGGTAAGCGGATTTTGTATTTTGTCTAAATAATTTTAAATGCAGCAGCACTTTACGTGGTTTTCATGTTGTTAGTGTCGCGGAGTGTTTTATTGAGAACGACATGGGGGGGCTGTTGTGTTGACATGAAGCCCCGCTTTCATGTGGGCTCATGTTGTGTCTCCAAGGAGGTCTCATTACTTACTACAAAGATGTGTTAGCTTAGTTAGTGGTATCATGTAGGAAAGGTGAGGCAAAAGTTATCCATCTGATTACACTCAAACAATGATACTATCACCAACACTACCTCAGATAATAGCTTAATTTCTTTCAATACAGCCTGTGCAGTTCACTTTACGATGTCCATACATTTAAAATCCCTTTTTTGTAGGTATGTCCAACCATTCATTTCAAATAATAGTTTGTCATTGAAAGTTTAGATTTCCACCCTAAATCAATAGCACATAACTGTCGCAATGAGCATTATATTTAACAGTTTGTGTATACAATGACTGGAGAGATATTCTGGTCTAGTTTGTATTTCTCTGTTTGTAGTTTCATAAGCAAAGCTAACAAATAATTCTAATTGCATAATAATACACCTTGGAGTACCAGCTCAATGTGGAAATGTAGTCCTGCTATAAGGCTTGATGTAATGTCAAGGTGTTCACTGATCACGGTATAACTGATCACTAATCACAGCATCATAGTCTAGTGAAATATCCACTGCACAAAGGAACGAAGCTGATGTGAAAATGGGATTTCTACGCAGTGTTTCCCCTAGGTTTACAACTTCAGGGGGGGGTGCTGCTGCTGCTGATTCGACCGGCGAACGGTACGGCTGACATACCCCCCCTCCTGCTGTTTCAATAGTAGGACAAACACTGCTATGACAATAAACTGTTATAATAATACTTACATTTTATAGAGCGCCCCATAAAGGACCAATGAAGCTTTATAAATGTTATTGTTATATAATAAAACATTCTTTGGAATGTGCATAGAAGCGAGGATGATATAACTGTACAAGCATCTGATAAATCAGCACAAGGCAACTTTTCTGTTTGTGTATCTGCCACTGTTTTTGCATCCCAAGTGGAGAACACACTAATTTATGCGCGTACATGCACTGCCCTTTTGTTTGCCACCAGAGTCAGCTGAGGCCAAGATGAAGTGTAAATGTGGACTGTTTAAAAGGAATGTAAGCGTGCATTTCCGTGCGTGCACCAGCAATTTGTGATTGGAGACCACTAATTATTTTACGTGATCTATTTGCTCTCCGAGGATTCTCAGGAAAAGTCCAAAATGGAACGAGGGAGTAAGTGGGCATAATATGCACTAATCTTCCATTAAGAGAAGAAAGATAAATAAATAAATAAATGCATTTAAACATCCAAATAAGGAGCTGCACTGCAGCCCTGCTTTACGAGACTAAAACGATGTGTTCAAAGCAGGAGGCTGTGTTTTTTGGTCGTTCCTCTTCTGCATGTGACAGAAAACATTTACTCCTATTTTAATTAATCCAGGTGTTTACAAAGGTCGAGAAGTGAAGTCTACTTTCCTGTTTCATTTCCCGTTTCCTAGCGCCAGTCAATGATGGTTTCTTCTAAGCACGCTTGCTATTTCTTCTCCATCTCTTGATTTGACAATGATGACTATGTCACGACCAGACAATGGCACTGAACCCAAATGCACTAAAAAAGGTGGTAAAGCTTGGCGATGGATGCTGGTATACGCTGGTTCTCTGACATGGGACGAGACGAAATGGCACAGGACAAAGGGAGACGCAGACGATATATACACACATGGGAAAGGCCACAGAGGTCTTAACAATCAGGGGCAGGCAGGTCAAAATAAAAGAGGAAAGCACAAGACAACCTGATTAACACCTGGACATGACAGACTATAAGTCCAATAGTTTTTTATTTTGTTTAATTACAGATAAACCATCTTTCCCATAATAATGTACTTACTTTGAAACCAAACCATGAAGCCTTAGTGTGTTGCAACACTAAAAAGGTATCCTTTCCTTTTATTTTTCCTTTTAAAGCTTACCTTTGTTCTTCAGGGGATCTACTAAATATGAATATTGTTTAATTTAGAAGACTTGGCTGGCTACGCATTTGCTGAAACAAAAATGATCTTTGCAGATATAAGCATAACAATGTATAAACTCAGTACAAAACTCGCTCAAACTAACAGCCCTCAACAAAAGCTGCAACAAGCTATAGTTGACTGTTGTACTTGCTGATCAGCCATCACTCTCTTCCATTTTTACAAAGAACTTCCAGTAATCTGCCTTTTTTGTACATAGTGTTTATTTATTTAACTATGTTGTTTTTAGCCATTTGTTTGTTTGTCATACTGTATTGTATCTGTGCTGTTTGTGTCAACTGTGTGGACTGTGCTACTGCCTCTTGGCCAGCTCATCATTGTAAATGAGAATTAGTTCTCAACTGATTTTACCTGGTTAAATAAAGGTCAAATAAAAAATAAACATAAATTCCAATCACTAAATGAAAAAGTATTTTAAAATAAAAGTCTCCTCTAAATCCAAATAAGATTTTTAATAACCCCCCTTTGGCCAATTCAGCCCGTCCGCACGCCGACACATCTCAGTTGAAGGTGATGATGAGTGGCACCGTCATTAGGATGTAGACAAGATGAGGAAGAAGCTAAACACCAACGTGCCAGCATCGATTCAGTGCAAAAGAGAGACTGAGGCCAAACTGCAAGGGAAACCCTGTCAATGGTCCATTACAACAAAAGCCCATTTCACTTAATGGGGTGACGCTTTCCATCGGTACTATGTTACAATTCATCATTACTTTACAGAAAAACACCTTTTAGGCGTTCAATATAAATGGCCGGTCATATTCTATGTAGGTACATTTCACGCAAACTGCAAAGCTGCAGATGGACAGCCGCTTCAGTCTGCCTCTGTCTCTCTGCGGTCTTGTAAACAGCATGAACCAGTTCCAGTCACCTTGCTCTCCCTCTTTCTTGGCTCTCCTGCTGACACTTGTCCAGTAGCTTTAGCAGCCTCCCCTGCTGCTCGTCTGTGGCCGGGCTGTAATTTCAGACGGATTCGGGAGAGACAAAAAGAGGAAGTTCAGCAGAAGTGCGGCCTGTTGAGCCCTGAGTCTGCGTTTGCATGTGAGTGTATATGTGTGTGTGTGTGTGTGTGTGTGTGTGTGTGTGTGTGTCAGCGGCAACTACTGTGCAGCGTGCGTAGGTGGGCCTCACATGTGCGGTAAAGATCAAGCAGAGACGAAACAAGTGAAAAGAACTGAAGCCCGGCTGTACGTTGGGCTGCTGTGTTCTCTCGATTTTCCTCCATCCCTTCTTCACCCTCATGCTGGCATACCTCTTTCCCCATTTACTGCTCTTCTCATTTCTCTCTGTAATTGCAGCTGCATTTTCTCTCACAGAGGGATCACTCTGATTTTGTCACTGATCAAAAGCGGAAAAAGTAAATGACAGAATCTCGTCAGGGAAACAAAGGGAACTTCAACATAGAAGAAAGAGGAAATCAACCTGATCTCAACCAAGCCACACCGACCCCTCGTTTTTTAAGCACAAAAGTTGAGAGTTAATTTGATTTGTTTCTTAAAGCCATAAAGAACGCAACAAAAACCCAGTTAAAAAAAACACCTAATTAGCTTCTTTTTTAACCGTCTCTTTGTGGAGATTTTAATTATGATTTGGCATCAGCTGGCGTTTACTGGATGAAATGGACGTTGCTGATCAAGGCTCTGTTGAAAAGTCGAAAGAGATGGAGGGAGATACAGGCAAACCACAAAAATGAGGGACACGGAGAGAGAGAGAGATTGCAGAGTGGATCAAACACATTTTCATTCACACCGTGCTCAGTGACATGCTGACAAGACGTGCAAACCAAGACCCACTCTTTTGCTTGCTGCAGAATTTGTGCTTAAGAAGATAGAAGAAAATACTAAATAAATGTATGTATTTTCTTCTACTGAAACAATCATTTGATGCATCGTCTGTCACTGGTAAATTGGAAATACATTTTAGAACAATTAAATAGTTACAAAAAAGCCTTCTGTTCTTTGTGAGGTCAATGCGGGAGCGCTTTAAACTTGAATTCTCTCTCACGCCGACCAGGCGGCGGCTCATTTGGTCGCAGAAAGAAGTCTGATTGAATGGCAGTGGCGAGCCTTGTACCCTCGCAGCTCGGGCATTTGTATAACCTTCAGCTGGATCTGGCTCCCGCTTTTCAACAACCAAAGGCCTTTCTCTAGACATTTAATATGACACTGATTTGTATTGATGAAGATTCTAGCTGAAAAAGCACAACAGGGCAGATGCGGCTGACTCAGCTTTTTTTTTTGAGAAATGAACAAAATGAACAAGGACCCTTTTTGATTATGGAAGTTGGAACTTCTGAGTTGGATTTTAAAATACAACACTTTGTAATGTTTGATTTCCAACTCGTTAAGTGGGACGAACCCCACCAAGACCCACCTCAAACTACCAGATGGCTTCTCTGTACATCGAAACCATGCAGTGTATAAGCTTTACATAGGCCAACCTGGCGGGAGCCAACTAAGCTGTCCAACTTGTTGGACTGGAATGCGATTGACTCAGGTGTGACGTCATTCCCAGCTCAGACGTCCGATTTCTCAAGCAAATTTCATGCAGCATTAACGGAAAGCATGTTCACACACACAAATGCACCCAGTAATGTGAGCAGCACAGTATCATATGTATATAACCACATCCTCCCTCAGTGGGGAAGGAAGAAACCCGACACCCCATTGCCCTATATGAAAACTCTCTAGTCATCACTAATATGGGCTGCAATCGTCATTTATTATGCACTAGGAGACCGCAAAGGTCATAGCAGAGGCCCAGGATAGCAGTCTTGCACACAAGAAGAAACGATGGCGCTTGAACAAACACCAACATTGCATCCTCCTTTATGGTGCAAGTCAACCTGCTCCTAAAGTCCCCTGTTACGTTACAGTGGCAGGATATTGCTGGCCAATACAGCCAGAGATGGTTTGAATTTATGACTATTTATATTGTGCATTTGTGACAAACAATGTATTTGTTTCTTACTTCCACGGACGTTTTTGTGTTCAGATCTGTGTAATGACATCAAGGATAGCTACATTCAGTTTAAATTTCCCAGTGTTGATTTCCACGATCGTGACACTAAAGGTGCTAAATGGAATTTAGCCCCCCCCCCCATTAATTGATGAGTCATGATATGCTGCGGTGAATAGCTGTGGCCAAATGTATGACGGGAAAAGAGTTGTTACTTGGTTTAAAGATGAAAGATAAAATGCGCTCGAACACTCGAAGCAGATGAGCTTCCTGAGATGCGCTCATACAGGCAACGATCCTGCAGCTGCGTTGATTACCTCCATCAGACCCACTGAAAAGGTATGATAGTTTTGGCGAAATGGTCAAATATAACAAATGTAATAAGGTAAGGAGCTTGTGGTGTGCAGTTTAGTAAAACAATATTAAACCGTTTACTTTTTTATCTTTTGGCCATAAGGGGACCAAGGAAATCCATTACAAGTCGCTATAACTAATAATGTGAAGTGTATGTGTGTTGCGTTGGCTGACCTGATTTAACGCTAACGTTACAGAACTAGTGGACATAAAGCAGCCTTAGCATTCAATGGGAGTTTTTGTTTCTAGTCTAAATCCAAAATGTATTCTCCTTTTTTCTTTTTTTTCCTCTCCGCCAACTCCTTTTAGAAATGCTTTTGTCCCTTTAGCAACTCAACGCTCCACTATGTTGCTAGCTAAAACACCGCTTAAACGTTAGCATGCGGTGGTATTATCAGAGCTCCTTCACCACAACAACAAATTAACTGTTAATGCAGTGGTGAGTGAATAAGCAAATATTCACAGCCCGCACATTCAGTCAACTTTTGTACAATTAGACTTTGTCAAGTTTGCCTTAAATTATTGTAATTTGATATTTGTTTGAGGTACCAGTGCTGAGGCTGGAGCTAAAACCATATATGTGCAGCTCAAAGCAGACCTCTGAAGGCCGGTTTGCCACCTCGCTTTGTGTCAGTGCTTTTCTGGCTTCAATGGTTGTACCAAGCATATCCCCAAGTCTTCTCCCTTTTCCTCTTTGCAGTGATTTCGGGAAACATAAAGGTGCAAAACATTTATCTGCTCCAACGTGAGTAAATTATCAGATCGGAGAAAACCACCCAAACCTTCCGCATTGGTTTTATTGGTAATTTAGTTGGTCGTATTACACCTTTTATTTAAATAAAAAGCGGTCCAATCCGTGATTCTTTATATTTGTGGTGCATCTGTTCAGTTCTATTTCATTCATGTCAAGTTCCCATTGTCCTATGCAAATATCATTTGTTTTAGTTTACCCAGAACCTTGTTACGCATTTTGTCAGAACATAGCTTCAATTTTGGGTGAATAAACAAATAAAAACAGGACTGTGCCACTGCATGCATTATACAATGACAACATAAATCCATCGCTCAACAGGAGCAGCCTTTCATCAGGGGTGTATCAAAGATTTCTGACTCCAGTAAAACAACCCCCGTGGAATCACTTAAGAGCCTCAACCACACGCCGAGGAGCCATCGTCGCGCCCGATGCCGCCACCTACGCGCGCCTTGGAGCGGTGCGTTTGGCGACCCGCCGCTCCCCACTTCAACAGCCAGGGGGCGCACTCATGTCACTAACCTCTCCATCTCTCCCTTCCTATCTCTCTCTCTCTCTCTCCCTCTCTCTCTGTCTCTCTTATTCTCTACCAGGGGATGCCGGAGCCTACCCGCAGCTCTCCTCTCATTCATGCTGATCGCTGCTGTCCTGCGCGCACCGAACTGCAGAGCTGAGCTTCGACTCCGGTGCTGCTGCTGGTCTCTGACAAGCCCGCCGGGAATGGAAATGTCTTCTGCTGCAACTCTGACATCTTAAAAAGACAAAACATGCCAAGGAGGACGAACGCGAACGGCGGTTTGAGCAGTAAGTACAGGCAAACTTTTTTTGTGGTTGTTTGTCATCTGGGTGCTTTTTTGTTTAAAAGAAAAGAAAATCCTTCCCTCATCCGAAATGTTGGTGACATATTCCTCTTCTCCTTTTCCTCCTCCGAACCTTCCCCTCTCCATTCCCTTCGTTGTGCGCTGCGGGAGAAATCGGGCTTTCTGTAGATACTCTTTTTATTTTGCGCTTGGAAACATCGCAAGGCTCGTTTTGCGCACCCGGGGAGAAGCAGCCAGACGCACGAGGAGGTTTGTGGATGAACACCAGCTCCCAAAATGACTGAATCCCGTTTCTTTTTTGTTTACTTGTAATCGGCCAAGTTGTGTGAAGGTGAAGGATCGCTGGGCTTCACGGGAAAGGAACTGCGCATTTTTGGAGGCGCGTGTGGCTGCATGAATAGGCTGCTTGTGTCCGTGAGCTCCACGGGGGTGTTTTGATGATCTCCCGCATGCTTTAATGGTGCGTGTGTTTGGTGCACGTCACATCGCGGCAGTGTCAGGAACAGGTGTAGGGTCGTTAGCTGCTGGGGTTGACAGCCAGGACCCATTTGATTAAACCCAGTGTCGATGTGAGCAACGTTGCATCTGGGCTAGAGACGCATTTTGAACTTGAACGCACTCTTTGCGCCAGTTGCGCGTGTGCTTGTGCGTGTGTATCGGTGCATGTAAGCAAGACCCTATAGTGTGTCATGGTGTGTGTCTGTGTCCGCGTATGTATACAGGTTGGTACCAGTGTGCAGTGTGCTCGTTTAGATGCAACATGTGCATGGTTTAATGTGTCTACTGGTGCATGTGACGTTAGTGCTTGACCCGCGTGTGAGTGCATGTACATTTGGGCATTTATGTGCGCGTGCTCCTCTACCTACACGTCAACACACAGACACACACACACACAGTCACACACATCATTTTGGATTCGCATCAACATGCCCTGACAGTTTTGTGTCACCTTATGCATTTTTGACTTGATATGCGTAGGTAAGGCAGACGGGCGGATTTTGAGAGACTACGGGCACCAAGCCACCGGTTTGACTGCCAAAGCACATTGAAAGAAATCTCACCAGGTTGTGTGCGTGGAGGGAGGGTGGTGAGGGAGAAAGATGAGAGAGCTCCTTTTGTATGTTCTGAGTCTCCTCTCATCTGCTTCTCTCGCCCTTCTTATCTCTCTCCTCTCTCTGAACCCCGCAATAACACATGTGTGTGTGTGTGTGTGTGTGTGTGAGAGAGAGAAAGAAATGATGTGGGGGCTAAAGATGTGTGGTGGGGGTAAGAAATACGGCTCCCCCAGTCTGGTGAGCGCGTGTGTCATGATGTGCCTGTGCTGGGACGCGTTGATAAGGCTGAAACCCTGAACATCACCTCCACTTTGAGGCCGAGGCGTGACATCCGAACTGACTGCCTGCATGGTTAAAGTGACACAATGACAACTACAGAACATATTGGTTCTTGTTAGACCCGCTGACACATGCTGCGGTTCCTGTCGTCTTTTTTAGGTCTAGGCGCTGCGTGTGTTCGGCTGCCTCTAACCTTTATGACCTGATTTGTTCTGAGTCTTTTATTTTTAATTTGTTCTGGGCGGATTATCTTTTCTTTACGCTCTCTCTCTGTTTTCACCTATGTACGGTCCTCTGGGCTCAGTAACCAGGGTTCAGTCATATTTAAAGCAAGTTCTACAGTGACCAGATCTTCTGTGGTGTTTTATGTTTTTCTGATATTCTGGTTCGAGAATGCATGAATTACTGCAGGATCCGACCTATTTATGAGAGGGTGTTAAGATTAAACGACCGCAATCTGTGTCCAATGTCGCCCCAAGTCTCCTCCTTCTGGAGCTTTCTCGGCAGCACATTATAAGTGAGAATAGACTGCATCTATTCGTGTGTGTGTGCCTGTGGATGGGTGGGTGTTCAGCCGGGTCTTGTGTCAGTGGCTTACACCCCGACTGGGCTGAGAGCTACTGGCGACCGGGACGCACCCAGCGGTTCTGTCTGCTTTGAGCCGCTTCGATACCTCAAGTGACTGTGATGGATAAACGGAGGAGGGGTGATGGCAATAGAAAGCCAATAAACCAGATTGAAAGCAGTTTGAACTGATTTCCATCTGAGAAACACCCAGGACAAGGGTCCTTCCAACGTGGCCATGGTTATAATGACACGGCCATTTGGCCGAGGAGGAGGTGTTTTGATTAATTCGGTGCGTTGGGAGACTACATTGAAAGGCTGCATGGCCGAGCAGTGTTGGAGCCACTGTAGAGTGGCTGACTACAGACTGCCAAGTAAATTTATATTACATGGCAAAATACCAGGTTTAATCCCTCATACAACACTAGTTGTTTTAACTGATCTCAATTGATCTAATTAGCTCAGACTTAAGAAGGGTATAACAGTGAAACTTGTTTGTGAAAAGTTTCTACGTACTTGATTAGAACCAAATGGCATGATCGGCTTTTGTCCTCCATCGAGGCAGCGACCAGTCAATCACAGTAAGCCTGTCCCAAAGCATATTCTCTCAGGTCTGCTATTCTGTAAATAGACAATTTAAACCAGGGTTGCCCACACTTTTTTCGGCTCGCAAGCTACTTTTCAATCGTCCACGTCATGGGGATCAACCTCCCCGAGGAGTGGCCAACGGGCCGATCGGCAACGCTAAATACCGTAAGCCCACAGTATAAAAAACCAACCAGTCTCTCATCTGGTTGAAGCGAGGGAAGCGTCACGGCCATTCCATGCACTCTCGGTCATTACCTTACTGCACCGATTGGAGTCTTTTGAATAAAATGAAATGTGTCCGTTAGTAAGGAAGGACCGCTAATTAGCACTATCAAGCTTTCCGTCAGCTGCGTGGTGACCCGACGTGATCAACCTATTGGGAACCCCTGATTTAAATATTACTCAATTAATCTTTGTGCGTCATTGAAGAATACTAAAAATAATATTTTTGTCAACAATAATAATGGACGATTGCAATAAATGGTTGTTGTTCTGTTAGATAATAATAAACCTGTAAAGCTCTCTGCAGTATGAGTATTTGTGCCATCGGAGGAGTCATTCTTTTTTGCAGAAGTGTTTACACCCCAAATCTCTGTCTGAGCAGAACACACGGAGGAAGAGGTTGGGCAAGAGAAGATGAGAGCAAAAGAGAAAAAGAGGTAGAGAGATGAAACAATAGCGCTTTTATGTTCCCGGTACCTTTTTGATGCAGCCTCCGCACAGAAAGGCCAAGGCAGATCAAACGGGGCAGGCGGATCGAAACAGTTTCTCTAGTAAGAGGGAGCGCCGCTCCCCAGGCGCACAGATGTGACGGGTAACCACGGCGCTGAGGTGGCTGACACTTTGGCGTTCCGCCTGATTGCGAAAACACCCGCTTCAAATTCAAAATAAGACTTGCGAGGAGCCCGTTTGATTGTCGCCGTCGCAGGCATTCGGCATCTGCGAGCGAGAGCTACGGTTTGTGGGGCGTTATTTCCTTACCTCAGTGTGAGCAAGCATGATTCTGCAGTTGTTTTGTCAAGCAATTAAAAGAACTCCAGCAAACCGTTTTCACCTTCTGCTGCTGCTGCAGACCATACAGCTTGTGTTTGTTGTCCCAAATGGCCAATTTCTGCCTTATGTTCTGTGCTGTCTGAACAGTTGAGGCAGCAAAATAATCGTGTGTGTGCGCGTGTAGCCAAACAAATCCACATTTCTGAACTCGTCTGCATTTCCTGTGCATGCAGCATTAGTCCCATCAGCACGTCCCCGTATTTCCATGAGACACACACACTTGGACATCCTCCTTTTGCCCCTTTCCCTCCTTGTGTATGTAGTATAGTAGTATAGTTCTGGGCCAAGGTCAGAGTGGGAGAGCTGCGTTCTCATTTCTTCCGTACATGGCTTTTGGTTGCAAATCCGTAATCTGGTATCCGTAGTGCTGGTGGTTAAATCTTTTCCCCAGGCCATAGAGGAAGAAGGAAATGCAGAAATAAGACATAAGGAAGGATGAGACCATGAGGCATCACCCCCTGTATGTTTAATTCGAGGAACAACGCCAGCTACTTATTTTTTGCTCACAACTCTAATATTTGGCCCTACCTTGCCAGGAGAGCTTCTATCGTGATGAAAGAATGTATACATATTTTTTGAGGAATAGGGTTGTGCTGTCTAGCTCGTCTGGATATCTCCCCAGGCGAGCCCATGTAAAGCACTTTGAGGTGAAGCCTCTGTTTAGGTCCGCTCTTCTGCAGTCCCAGAGAGCGAGAGAGGGAATTATCTGAATTTATACAAATGGCACACTGCAGGCTTCTCTTTAACCACCTCGCTGATGTCTGCCGCTTGGCACCAAAGGAACGGGAGAAACCAAAGATCTAAGGCTCGACGAGCCCAGCTTCCTCCACGTGGAGCCTTTGAGAGGCATCTAGCAGGTGGAAGGGATGGGAAACGCTGTGACGTTGCAGCCCTGCTGAACGCGTTAAGTGGTCTAAATGCAGAGAAAAGAAAATACGAAAGAACCAGGGGGAGCACCAGAGTAAAGAAGTTAGAGAGTTGAGAGGGGACATTTCTTTTAAACTTTTGGCAGAAACATTCAAGGTATGGTACCAGTCAATTCTCATTAAATTAAATGTGCATCCAAACTTTTGAAAAGCAAAATAACTTAGATCAAATAATATCCAATAGCAAAACAAAGGGGGAGGGGGGGGGGGGCAGATAGAATCAAAGGGGGCCAAGATGGAGGTTGTGCAATTCAATATTTGTGTCTTTCTGGAAGTGATTAAGATGGTCAAGGCACGAGGAGAGAAAGCTTGGTTGGGAAGACAGAGACGAATGGAGCTGGAGTGACCAGGGAGACTCACTCGCTGAACATAATATTTTAGTTGCCACACTTTACTTTGCTTGGTTTTAAAAATTGCTGAATGCATTGCTCTTCTTTTGCATTACTGCCGCCCAAAGTCTATATTGTTCACAATATCCTAAATGTCTAACTTCATTTTCCCAGCCTCAAACCTTTGGTTCCTCCCCCTGTAAAAGATTTTACCAACCAAAGACAGTTCATTTCTTCAAACTGTGGCGCCAAATGAAGACCAACAGTCCAGGAAAGAAAAGAAGAAAAAGGAGAGACAAATGCATAACTAACAAAAAACAAAAGAAAAGCATTTATATGATTTGTGTTTCATCATGCTGCCAGCAGAAACTATTTCCACCTGCAGAAGAAAAACAGAGAGCCCAATCGATCTTGACTTCCAAACATTTTGAGAGGGATGCTGGCAGGTTCCACTTGGCCCCCCTGTGAGGGAGGAAACCGCAGTGGAATGACAAGGAATGACGGTGCAGAAATGCTGAGTCAGTGAATACAATGACATCCCCCCCCCAATCATCTCACACACACACACACACACACACACAGGCTCATCTCATTTTGTTGAGTGCTTCGTCAAACACAAACCTGCACGTGTGAAGGATGAGTGGCTGTACGCTTTTGTCTTTGTGTGTGTGTGTGTGTGTGAGAGAGATCTGGGATCAGAGAATGGTGCGGCCTCTCATGTGCCTCTTGGCTCCTATCAGTGTCGCTTCTAGGTTCAGCGTTTTGCTCAAGGACACAACAGCAGGTGTTTGCCCCCCCCCCCCCCCCCCCTCTTCTCACCTCACCCCGCATCCTTACAGTCTATCGCTAGCACTTCAATATTTAGCTGCTCTGCACCAAACTGCGCAACGGGGCTCCCGGTGCAGAGAGGTCCTACGTCTCAAGTGGACATTCATCTTACTCTCGCGTATCGGAGGGAGAAGAAGTGCACATGTGCCTGACTCCCGCTTGAAGGTAGCGGCTTTGGCTCGGCTGTGATGTATGAAGACTCGCCGGGGTTGATGGATTCACTTCCTCTGCTCGGTTTTGAGCTTCCCGGAGCGACGGTTCAGCCAATCTTGCTCCGCTTTCCCTTCTTCCTTTCTGTCTGGAAGAAGGATGCGGCTGATGAGACACAGAAACGGTGTAGCATTGATGCTAAATGCTTCCACTCCCACACAACGACAAAGAGAAACGCCGGGGTCAAAAACATGCCGGAACCCATTTTAAACACCTCGAGGTTACCCAGTCGTATCCGATGAAATCGCCCCGCGCGCCGTCACCCCCCTGCATGGGAAACCTTTTTTAAGGCCATGCAGACGGGGAATTTTTTGGTTGCAAGTGTACCAAAATTGGAGAGATAGTGTCGAGTTGTGTGCAGGCAGCAGTGACACAGCCACGGGAGAAGCTTTTGTCTGCTGAGATTTACTCGATAACATGTGCCTAATGGGTCTTTCTATTATTTCCTGTTTTTAATGCCTATCTGAACTTCTCTCTCTTTTTCCACAGCTTAAGCATTGTGTGCCATTATTTTGTTTCATCCTCTCTTCGTCTCTTTGTTCCTTCTGCTTCACTCTCACCTCATCCTTAGGGATATTCACATGGCTTTGACAAAAAGAGAAATCGGTGGGTTTGAATTCGACCCCATGATATTATTGTGAAGATCTTCTAAACTTTTAACATAAGACAGCGTATGTTTTTTTCAGACTTTACCGGTGCAGGTGAAATGCGTTGGATTGTGTCCAATTAAGGGCAACACTACCTGCGATGTATGTTTGCATCTAAACACGCGCTCTCATTGTTTCGTACAGTATGAAAGCTCTCACACATTTAGTTCTGTCCCAGAGAGTCATCTGGAAGCGGGTGAACAGCAAGCTGGATTCACTCTCCTGTGACCTGCAAACCCCAAGCAAGACGTCTCCTGCGATGGGAGTTTGGTCAAATGCTTTTACTGTAGTTCTCAAGTCCAGTCTCTAGGTGATTTATACATTATCACTGATTTCTCTTCGTCTTTGTATCATGGGTGCTTTCATTTACGCTTTTGGACAGTTGCTTTTCCTAGCCACGTTAGCAGCTTTATGGATGGACATGTTTCAACAATTTCTTTAATGGATTGTGATTTAAATCTCGTTCAGGCTTTCATAGTGAATCCTTCTGATTTTGGGAATCCAGGGCCAACAGTGCTGAATGACTAAATACCTTGCAAGCTAAAAAATACACCCTCAATAGTTTCAGCTGTACTTGTGGCTAGTGCCAACCAGCAAATGTTAGAATGCTAACTTTCTGCACCAACCTGGTGAACATTGTAAACATTAAACCTGTTAAGCATCTGCATGTTAACTAACACCATTATCCGCTTCACTCAAGAGCAACAACAGAAATCAGTCGACTGTAGTCAGTGGGTTTGCGTCCACCGACATAATTATTTTCCGAGTTGTCTTCAATGCAGCACCCCGTGCAAATAATTCCACCTGAATTTTGTGGACGTATTCAGCCCCTGATTGGGTAAAACTCGCTGGCATCGTTGGTTTGATTAGCCGTGAACCTGAAACAAACCAATTAGAGTTAGAGGAGGACGGGTCTCTTGGCGTAGTGTCGATTTGAAAGAATGGCGGAGGCTGCTCCCGATACCCCCCCCCCCCCCGTCCCGTCCCGCCCCCCCATTGACCTCTGAAGCGAAAGCGGATGCAAAAGCACCGACTAGGATGAGAGGAATCAATCTTAATATCTTGCGCCACCTGCCCTCCCGTATCGCTCCCCCAGTCGGCGCCGCGCCACCCCCCCCCTATCTTTCTGTATTGAAGGTGGCAACCCTAGGTGTGTGCTACAGGCCCAAGTCAGATCAGTCATTTTAAAAATCTCTCTGCCTCTACCTTGTTCTTTTCATGCTTTTTTTTAAGTTGTTTTATTCTTTGTAGTAGGACTATCTCTTCCATTCAGTTCCTTCATCTGTTTTTTAACGTAGATGCAGTATCTGCCCCCCCTTCTCTCTTGTCTGACTAGTGCTGTTGATTTTTAGGGATCTCAGCAGACTGACTTGAGGAGGCTTTGCTGCAGGCAGCTCCTTCTCCCTAATGAGAGAAACGGAGCCATTTGCTGCATACATACACTTCTTCGCTCTGTGGTTGTGTGTGTGTGTGTGTGTGTATTCATGGCAGATTTTGCCTGTGCGTATGGGGGGTTTGAGTGTTTATGTGTGTGGTTTTGGGAAATTGGTTGTGTGAAATATGTGGATGTTTGAGTCTGCACGTTATTGTGTGTAGCTGTTGGGTTTGTTATTGAGCGTGTGTGTGTGTGTGTGTCTTTCATGCCTCGCCTTTCCATGCATGGTTTTCAAATTCTTTCCTCTTGTGAAACCGAGGAAACTGAACAGTTTATGTGGCTGTTGAACACAACATTTCATTTTACTGTGTGCCGATGTAGTTGACTGGCTTCTCTGTGTACTCCTGGAGGAATTCAACTCCATGTTTCTTCTTCAGTGAATTCCTATTATAAACTCTGTTCATGCATACCTGAACATGTGTGTTTCTGTGTGTGTTTGACATGAGTCCTCATAGAGAAGTAGATTTCTTTACATGTACAGTAGAGGGTCCAGTCCAGTCTGCAGGTTCTTGTCTCTTTTACATAAAACTAATTAACCGTTATTTAATTAAACTATTCCTGCAAGTATGGGCTTTCTTTTAGATTTATCTTATTATGGATGAATAATGAAGTCCAATTGTTACAAATTTTATTTATTGATTTAGTTGAACCAGGATTCTAAGATGAAACTGCAACCCATCTTTACCTCTCTGGAGAAATACAAATGAATGTAGTGTTATGTAAACATGCGATTGCCTTCCTACTATTGACTTCTTTTAACAACAGAATCCACCAATCCATACGTTGCCATTGGCAACATTGATAGAGGAGCGATGCAGGTAAAAAGGAGGTGATTTTCTGACAGTGTTCAACCTGCCTTACGTTGACCTTTGTCCGAATAGTGTGTAAGAGTTGTAATGTCTTCTCCCTTCCTAAAAAAGAAGAAGTAGGTTTGATTTGGACGACCCGCCGTTCCCTTCCACGTCGTCCAGTACGGCAGCTCGGCCAGAGGCGCTACGCCGCAAACAATGACGTGGCCGCGCTACGGAGCACAGCAAGACGGCGAGGGAAAAACATGTACTCTTATCCATCAGCGAGGGTACACGTCCCGAGCAAATCCACAAGTCGACTTTCGTTTGCTTTTAAGAGCACACGTTCTGTAGGTGACGACAAGTTGTCATTTCACATTAGCCACTCAGTATTTCATGGCCGCGTTGCGTTGTGTATCAGTGCGCACTTCTTGTGTGTGTCTGTTGCATCCATGTCGCAGGCGTTGTTTTCTATGTGCTTCCACGTGCTTGATGTGTTGCCACAGCTGCTGTGGGGATTACTCTCGAGGCTACAGAAAGAGAGAATAAAAAGCATTAAAGAGTGTGAATTGACCGTAAAGCTCCGCCACTCTGGAGGGATTAGAAAGGGTTAAACCGCAGGGAGCAATAAAGAGCGTCATTTCTCTCTCACACACTGGAGTGAGTGCGTGCGTGCGTGCGTATGGACGTGTGTGTGTGTGTGTGTGTGGGTGGATGTAAGAGACAGAGAGCAAATGACCTAGAGGAAGCACAGTGTCATGCATGTATATCTGTGTCTTTTTGTCGATGTGTGTGCATTTCTAGGTTTTTGAAGATTTCTGAGGTTGTGTATGCGTGTGTGCGTGTGTGCGACTATGGGGCAGTCAAGCAGTTCCAGAGCTGAGCAGCAGGGGATTACTGATGGGGTTTTCTCTGCATGCTGATGCTCAGAACCAGGAAAAACCCAACACGGTGAGAAATACGGAGTGGAGGGGGAGCTGGGCCTGTAGAGAGAGTGAGGGATCGCTGCTTGTGGAGCTGTTTAAGAGTGACGTAGTGGCTACTTGGGCTGTAACATACTGCAGGAACGACGGGCAAAGCTTCAGTTCATCATGGGAACTCGATACTCCGGGGTTGTTGAGTCTCCTGTTGCGTAAGGAAAGGAAAGGAAACTCCCTCTTGTCACAAATTGAAGACTTGTGCGTCTTCCTTTTCCGCACAAGTTCAACGCCAATAGCACTGACGGGAACAGGTTATTCCAGGTGAAGAATTAGTTTTCTTGTTAGCAAATCCCATGTATCTTTTATTTATTTGGCATCCTTTTGGCTCGCTAGAAGTTGCTTTTGTATTCAATGATCAAATCAGCTGCGATACCTTCTTTTGATTGCAATGACGAAAGACAAAACTATGTTAACCTGCGTCATGCAGACCGAACTCTGTGCTTCTGCTTTGAAAGGACATATTCGTGACATATTCATGTCAGTGTGGAACTGCCGTGCATGGAAAAATTACGAAAAAAAACAAAAAACGATCAAGTTGTGAATTTTGTTTTGTTCCAAACGTTTTTTTTTTTTTTAATACATCCTCAAAACTCAGCAATTTAATGTCCAGGTGAATTCTATTGGGAAGTTGATAATATTTAAAAAATGATCAGACAATTCTCTCCCAATTTGAGTCTTTGGGGAAAAAGCATCCAAAAGATTTCGTATTAGGTCGTCTGTCGCATTAGTTATCAATAGAGGATCACATATAATCTCCTATGTAATAATAATGTGTGTGATTCGGGGAAAGAGATACTGTGTACACATATTCCAAGCTTTGTCTGAGGGGAGGCCGATGAAAGCCCCTCGGTGGCACAGGGAGATACCAGGCTCCCCATGAATGGCGCCTCTGCTTTGAAGAAGAAGCCAGTCATTTGGGGGAGGAAAGGCATCGCAGCACAGTTTAAAGATTCTACCCTGTGCATTATGGAATGGCACGACTTAATTGGTGTGAAATGCCATGATCATTGGGTCCGGTTATGTTAAAAAAAAAAACATTCAACAAGATTTCTCCACAACACAGCACGCCAGGATATTGCAGCACTCGTGCTTTCCAGCCGCTCCCCCGCGTACCTCCAGGTTTTGGCGGCCTCGTTCAGAATCTGGAAGTGATTATCGCGCTAGACAGACCAATCAGATAAGGCGGCTGCAGCGGGTGCAGAGGGCCATTGGCTAGGGGTGAGAGGTCGCATTCCAGCCCCTATGATTAGATCCACCCTTCACACTGTTCCACCTTAAACTATCACAGCTGTGTGAGAACACATGCACCAAAATCAAGGCTCCGACGTGTTATATTGTAATCACGTCGACTTGTGCAAAATATACACTGTCTGGTGTACAGCAGGAGACATTGCTGCTTATAAGGATGAAGGATTGGTCTGCCGTTATGAAGGGGAGCCACTGGAGCGGCTCATATGGATTAAGAGGCAGACAATGTGGCTTTTTATTACGAATCAGGTCTGGTTTAATCAGCGACGTCACCCCTGGTACGCCTGCAGATCTGCCTCCGCCCCAGTCCAGGGAGTGGATTTGGAATTATGTGCAGCTGTTGATCTGGAATCTATTTGTTTCCCGCCGAAGGGGAACCGAACCGAGCCGTGCCAGGCTAAGCTCGAACATGGCTGATGGAGCCGTGGACTTTTACGTGCTGGTCCCCGGTTCTGTGTTCTCTGGCACTGCACGCTTGGAGTGAGAGGACTTTTTTTTTTTCACACTCGCGGGCTGGAAAAACCAAGCTGTACGGGGCCAGAGCACGGGGCTCTGTTTCCTCACACAGACACACACACACACACACGTGTGTCCATTCAAGCCTTTGCTCTAGGTGGCCTTCCTCACATGGACGCTCACACACATGTGCACATGTTTTCTGTTAATTGAGTTCTGACAACTTCTTCTGGACGCGTTTCCGAACACACAAGGAGTCACTTCCCAAGTCCACAGCGCAGTAAGACATGGACACTAATAGCTGTGCGAGCGGCCGAATGTTTGGCGTCTGCGCGTTGATAATGCCTGTACATTTATGTCTGCTGGCGTCTTGTTTACACTGAAATTTCGGCCTGCCGGCGAAAGGGCCGCGTCAGCGCGAGTGACGAATGCAGCGAGCAGTTCAAACATCTGGTTCTCTGTGTGAGCGGGACGCACAGACCAACGTTACCCCACTCCAGAGGTCCTTTAGGGAAATGAATGCGGCTGATACACGAAGAGGGGCCGGCACAGCCAGATTAACAGATTTTATCACCGTAAATGGAACTTGTTTTCACAATCTTTGGAGCTCTCCATCTCTCTTTCACACAAACACAAACATAGGCGGATTAGTATGCATCACATGAGCTGTGCTTGTGTTTCTCTCTTTCCCAAGTCCCTTACGGTCTAAGAAGGGGTCTTTTGGACGGATGCTGCTGGTTTTGGTTTGTTACACCTTTTTGAGTTGAAGCAAGACAACCGTTGATGGTAAATTTGGAGAATTATGGTCATTTTGCTTCAATATTATCTCTTCTTTCAGACGATAGAAAATGAATAACATGGTTAACAATGGTACAATTTTAGAAAAACTGGCAATGTGAAAGGCGTGGCCTAGTGGAGACATGTCCGTACTAATTTTTGGGCTGGTGCAACATTTAGACTGTGGCTTATAACTAACATCCCTCAGTCAATGCTAAATTGTCAACATCAAATCCGTGTTGACGTTAAAGTGAATAGTTAAAGTTAGCCGATAGCAGGGGGCTGAACAATCCAGCTTCATCCATCAGGATGCTTTCAAGCTCTATTCCAGGGGTGTCAAACTAATTTCAGGCTGTCACCCGGCGGGCCGTACACACTCCGGCAGCGGGCCGGATTTTGTATATACCCGTATGTAATTAAGTAGTCAATCTGGATTTATTGTCGTGGACTTGTTGATGACAATGATGTCGTAAAGGTTAAGAATGGTGGACCTTCACTGGTATTGGACTACTAAATTTGTCCTGACATCCCCTCGTGAGAGAAGATGCTAGTGGGAGTGGGAATCCTGCTTTTCCCTTTACTCTAAAATACTGGCCTGGCTACCTGTCAGGACTGTATTTAGGTAGACGCAGAGCCATTCGATCAAGACGAGGTGCCATTGAGTGTGTAAATAGTCCTCCAGTGCCCTTCAACCGAAGTATTAAATAAGCTTCTGCTCGAATAAACAAATGGAGGCTGTGAGAAGACATTTGGTCTCTGCCAGGTTCCAGAGAGAAAAAAAGTGTATCATGAGTTGACTGAAAATGCTTCAAACGACTTTCAATTTGGGACGTGAGGCTCTTGAAGGAAGCATCACACTGGCAAAGGCAACAGATATAATGTTTGAAAAAAAAATGAATTAGAAATCTGTGCCAAGAAGTGCTGGCAAGTAAAAGAAATCCTTGTTTTCAGATTGGTGGTTTTAGTTGTACCGAGGCAGAGCTGCTCCAAAGACATATTCTCATTGGATGAGTCTAACCTACAAACCTTTTGGTGTCTGAGCGTCGGTCACTGCAACATGTAACAGGCAGAGGTCTTGTTTGGATATGAAAAGTGACCCAGGCATTCATGGTCAGGGAAATCTAGCAGGTCAGCTAAACTTGCTGTCCTCCATTATGTGTGGTTTATGGCTCTCGTTTGGACTTGGAAGGCCAGCTATGATAACTAGTCACCTTGGTACCTCAACAGTACTTTATGAGCTGGTCCTGGTGGTTTTCGCGGTGCCTCAGCCGCAAAATCCAGTGCTGCATTTGAAGCTCGGCAAAGTCAAATTCTGCCTCTTTTGCGACTGCTTATGAAGACACATCTTTGCTTAATTAAAATCCGCTGACAGTCTGCTGCTTGTACAAAGTGATGAGTCATGTCCTTGGCTTTGTACAGTTAGGATCTTGACTCAGTGGGTGAGTTGCACTCCATAAAATGCTGCTCATTATAGAGTTTTTAACCCGCAGGCTGGCGCTACCATCACATTGAGTCTCTCAATGATGTTAATTTAGACGGATCAGATAATGTATGATGTTTAGAGAGAATTGACTTCTTTCAGCAACGTTTTGACAAACCTCCGCAGCGGAGACATTAAGACGACGCGCAGAAAGCTGTTGATGACACGAGGCCACATATTTGACCCCTGTTTTCCTGCTGAAAACAGTGTGACCCGATGTCATTCTAAACGGTAAACAAACGTGATCATTGAAAGAGCAGAAGATTTACAACTTGAGAAGGGGGGGTTGTAGTTGGGCAAATGGTCCGGCCGACGGGGGGGGGGGGGGGGGGGCGTCGTCTGCTTCTCTCTGCCCTGCCGCCACAAAGACCTATTTGGGGCATCTTCATGTTAGTGTGGAACTGCCGTGAAAAATTATACAGATTTTTACTTTTTTAAATTTAATTTTTCCTGGGGGGGAAACACTGAGCAGTTTGTTCATCTCATGTAGGTTAGGTATCATTGATGGAAAAAGTATAGAGATGACACCGTGTGATGGGGAGAATTCTGCCCTTAGCCACGGGGACAAACCCGTGGAGGACATCGTAGATTGCCGATTTAAGTCTGATGCCGGGTGCTAAAGCACTTGTCACGGGGGACTCTGTTGTTTGCAGCCTGGTAAACTCATCTGAAACCCCCCCTCCCTAGGGGTCGTGCTTCCCAAGTAAAGAGGGACGCGCTGTGGGTTTACAGTGTTGGATTGCTTCTTCCTCGGTGCGCAGCGACGCAACCTTTTCCCGTCTCCGTCCCTCCCATCCAGGCCTGCCTGTGCTCTCACGCCCTCTGCGACCCCAAGGCCGAGGGGTGTCCCCTCAACATGCCCAAAGAGAAAAACAGTTTAACAGCAGTATCAGCTGCAACACAGTGCGTCTGAATATTTATTCAGCAGCAGCAGGTCTGCGGGTCTGCTCCATGATACGAGCGGCGCTGAGGTTGCGCGGTGTCAGTATTTTCCCTCTCCAGCGTGCGCTGGGCATGAGCCGCACCAACCCAGCAACTTGAGTAGGGTCAAGGAGGAGTGTGTTTGCCTTCACTTATGTTCTTTAGCCATATCTTCTAACAGCTAGAATTTCTTTTATAAGCTGTTTTTGTTTGAGTAAGCTGGTCTACCCGTTTTTTCAGTATTCATTTTCCATTTTTCCAGGTATTTTTATGTTATATATTTTCCTTCTATTCTGCCATTAAAATTCCACTGTTCTTATTTTGTTTTTGTCAATCACATAAATCGTTGTTTTTAACCTTATGTTATTATTTGAATTTTCCATGATGGGCAAGAAACCGCAACCACGGCAACCTAAACCGAATAATTCAGCCCAAAGTAAAAAAAAAATTAGCTGAACCCACTTGAATTATGATTCGCGACGCTGAAAGAAAAGCAAAACGGCGGCGCGTTCCAATACATCAGCACTCAACCAGGACAGCTAACATATGCCGCTGATTACTTATGGACCCCCGTGGGCGTGTGCCCGCAAAAATCTACACCGAGAGCGCCACAGCATGCTGAAATATGGCTTTAAGGTTAACAAAAGCAAATGAGGAATATCTATAGCGGTGTCACAGTAAATGCAACAAGCCTCAGAGTCCTCCCTCCAGAGATGAGCGCGTGCAGTCGTTGGGTCCGGGTTAAGGATGTGGCGTTAACGAGAGCGACCCAACACTGTGTTCAGAATTGTAATGTTTTGATTCATTGATTCATTTACACAAGGCTCTGCTCTCCTTATGCTGCTGTATGGCAGAGTTATTCTAGAGTGTATTTGTGAGAGTAACAAGCCTTTCACGTGTGTGAGTATCTGTAGCTGTGTTCGTAGGCCATTCTTTGTTTACTACTGCGGTCCAAAGGTGAACTGCGCTCTCTTCCCCCTAGTTTTATGGCCTTGCTGTGTCAGGTTCATTCCACTTGTCCCGATTGAAAATCTTGACCGTTAATAAGGAGATTTTCTAAATGTACTCTGGGGCTCGGAAACACTCCCCCCTTTGTCCTCAGGGACCACCAGAAAGTGAGAGTTCCTTGAGGTAGCTTTGAACTCTGCGTCTGGAAGTGGACTACGACCCTTCTTCTCTGCTTGGTTTCGGGTTGGTTTCTTAACCAGCATGAATGTTGAATTAACCGGCCCGGCCCAAACAAACTGCCCAAAAAGATTTCTTTTTAAATGACTGATCAGGTGGAAGGTGTAAAAAAAGCATCCTTCCTTTTGGTTTCAACTTGAACCTCTCTTTACCAGACACAAAATTCAGAGGATTATAGATGATCAACTTCTCACAAAATAAACTCTCAATGTCTCTCATTCATTTGGCCGATCCACATGCCGCTGCACTGCAATAAAACCTTTGTTATACTTCATTACTCCTCGTAGGGAAATTTTCCTTTCACTTGCCCAGAGGGAGGTCAAAGGTCGGGTTCAGCTGCAGAGCAGCAGCAGCCCTGAAGCAATCAGAGACTCCTCTGCAATGGTTGCCAGCATCAGGGTCTTCAGTCGAGTCAACCGTCCTCTACGCACAAACATCAGTTCCTCCTTTGTTCCGTCAAATAAAGCACCTTATGATGAGAGGAGCACGTGTGCGTGGTTAAACACATCCCCCCCCCCTCTCCCCTCTTCGCCCCGTGAGGCCGTGGCCCTAAAGCTGCGCTGGAATGCTGTCGGTTCAGAGACGTGATAATCAGAACCAGACTCGGCATCCTGTCCAATCGCAATCACGCCAATGAAACGCCTCACGACCTCCCCCTCCCCCCCCCCCCCCCCACACACACACACACACGCAGACGCTCTTCCTCTGTGTGTGTAACCTTATGTCAGATATCTAGGACCACATTTTATTAGCAGATGAATTAGAGCAGGGACCCTTCAGTGTTCTCATGTCCCTGTACGGTGTGTGAAGATCCCAATTTGAGAGTACTTTCTCCCTGGGACCACGTGAGGTAAAGAGCTCTGCTGTTGATCCAGGGCCGAATGGGACTGGAGCGAATGATGTGTCCGAACGGTAAATGGGGAAATGGGGACATCATACATTTCCTAATGGAGGATTCAATTATAGTTTAGTTGTTTTGTTGCAGAGACACCCATGGCTTAGACCACAGCCACCATTAGGATGTAATATGACAGGAAGTGAGCGCACTTTAGAATGTTCTCTTATTGGGGTTAGGGTTATTGACACTCATCATACAACAATCATTCAAAAGAGATTTTTCTTTGTTGGTAGATTACAGAAATATGTCTTGTATTTGATTGGCTCTCATTGTGTATTACCGCAGAAAAGCCCTCCAGAGCATTTTGTAAATATTAGCGCAACCACCAATGAAACAATTGTATTCATACCGGTGCAAAAGTCTAATCTAAGATCTCTTAGCGGGATCATTTCTTGTTACGCGCTTCTTGCTCTCACTGAGAAAATGTGGGACATGCTTCCTGGCCGCATTATCGCTATTAGTCAACCGCTCACAACACGCTCACTAAATGAAAATATTGATACTTGAAAAAGAAAAAAGCTGCCGCCGGTATTCAGCACACTGAAGATTTTCTCCTAAAGCCTCCAGAACAGCATTGTCTGCAGAGCGCTGATTACTAAAACACTCCGCTAACAAGCAGCATGATTAGTGCTCTAGTGGATTAATTGATGACTGAACAACAATTGGATATTGTTTCAGTCATTTATTAAGAAAAAACAACAAACATTCTCTGATTTTCTCCATGTTATTGAGTGGAAATTGATTATTTGGGGGGTTTTGGACTGCTTTGCTTTTTAAACAAAGACATTTTGAAGACGTCCCCTTGCATCCATTTCCAACACCCATATGAGCCAAGTATTTTTACACGGCCCCCGTAAGGAGAAAAGAAGGTTGGATTTAATAGCAGAGAGGGGGGAGTACGTGGGGGTTAAACGCTCCGGATTGAGACAAGCTCTTCCTCCATCCGACCCAATCTGCTGTGTGCTCTTTAATAAGCACTTTCATTTATATTAAAGATGCAAATGTAGCCTTTACAAGAAGATTGATATGCATGGAGGAAACGTGTGTGTGTGTGTGTGTCTGTGTGTGTACCACTCTATCAAGGTCCTCTGTTCATTAGCTCAGTGTAATTGTGTTAGCAGTGTTGCTTTCACGGCAGGAAGAAAATATCTGTGTAAAGGTCACATCAGGGGAGAGATGACATATGGATAGATGACACACACACACACACACACCTCACTCTCAGATGAAGGCAGCTTTGGCTTGGAGCGCGTCCTCTCGCCCTAAGGTATGCATATGTCCCGGTGATGCCATGCGTGTAGGTGTGGGTCTGCGTAGGTGCGCTACTGGCGGATTCAAGTGGCAGCGTCTAATCAAGTGTGATATTCCTCCTCCGTGTGCTTGGCATCCGCAACGTCGGCAGCAGAAAGAGCGTTAACTCCTGTGTGGTGTGCGTGTCGAAAAGTACGCCAAGCCAAAGACATCCACAAGTTAACACAAGAGGGCTTTGAAAAGTGGATTAGAAGCATAAACAGCACATGAACGAGCGTGAGGGTACGCAGACGCATAAACCTACCTGCACTTCACCACGCTGTATTTTTCAAGGTTGCTTTTTTTCAACGTCCTCTGAAGCACGACTTTTATTTTGAAAAGGAGCCTGTAATGATCTTGACAGGGACGTCACTGACACGTGCAGAACTGTCGCTGCAGGGGTCCACAGGCTTAGTGCCACCGACCGAGCTGCTACATTTGAAGCAGCGGTGTGAGAATGTAATTCTTCGTCAGAGATGCGGTCTCGGCTGCTGAGCCTGGTATTGGAGAGATGATGTTTGTAGCCTCATTTAGCTCCTTGTTAGCAACCTTCTGTTTTACACACAACGAAAGCTTAAGAAGTCTTGAGAGGTACGTATTTTATATTGCAGAGTAAAAAGCCTAATATCCCTTCGGCTCTTGTTAACCACAGACCTGCAGGGACGTGTTTGAAAACCCAATCAAATAACCCATTGACCCCAAGACGAGGAAATGAGAAGTGCAAAACTCATATTTTATAAGGACAGATCCACATAATAAAAACGTCCCTCTCATTTGGCAGAAACGGCAGCATGTGTATCTACCCACTAATTTGACAAAGCAGCTTTATTTTAATTTTTTACAGAGGTCCTTCACATTGGTGACCTGCCAGAGCGGCTGATAGAGGAGACAATTACAAAATTTTCCAGCGTTTGCCTCATGGCCGCTGTTAATCTCTGTCCCTGTTTTAGTTATACTTAAGAGCCAAAAGGCTTTTACCGTGATCATCTGCAGCCTCCATAGTTATTTTAACCTGCTCTTACCTCTTTAACTGATTGAAGTGCGCTGCCTCTGATCAGAGCCGCTCTGACAGCACAGAGGACCTTCTCGCTCTGTTGGACATTACTTTATGACGGCGCCAGGCTCAAAGTCAGAGTAAGCCACTTGTGGACAGATGTCAGATGCCAATTAATAATAAGTATCTTTGTAGAAGCCTGAAAGTGGAGGTCAGATATGCATAAGTGTATGTTTATATATGATTATAACAACGTGTGTTGTAAACAAAATATTTCATGTAAAAATGGATGACATAATAGTAAAAGACTGCTAAAAGTGTCCATTCTAAATCTCTACTGTAGCAACGGGTTTTGCTTTCCCTCAATCTCCCAGGACCTACAGGAGGAAATGAAAGTCTCCCTATAGCAGTCGCTTAAAAATCATGTCAATGCCCCACTAACTCTGCATTTGCTCCTGATAAATATAAGCCGCCACCAGGGGTTAACTGGCCCTCGGCTCTGAGACTTCACATTTGGTCTCTAATTAAAAGACGGCTAGATCTCTAACCCCACGCCGCTCAGCGTCATGCAGAAGCACCCTGGACGGCGCATGAACATTTGTACCAACAGCCCCGGTTCACGGGGCGCCGACACAGCACCGCGGTGACAATGAAACAGGTTTCCATTGCAGTGCGAGTACAAAGTCTCTCATCCAAGATTGATGGTGATGTCCCTCTCGCCTCCAGATATGAAACTACAGTATGCACTCACTTTCCCATCCGTCTCCGCACAGACCTATCAGCAGCACCAGCAACTCTCCTCTCTTGTCCTTGTCAGTGTCTGGACTGTTTTTTTTTTCTCCAATGTGGCGATTTTCTACTTGCAGACCTGGAATAAATGGGTACTTTTTTCCTCTTTCTCTCCATCTCTCCATCCTTTGCTGCTCTCTCTCACTCTCATTTTCCTTAAACTGCAAAATTGTTCATCTTTGGTTGGGAGCCAGCTTCAATTATCTACGCCAAATTCCCTGATAAAGAACTGTGTTTCTAGGCCTATTCAAGCACTTAAAGCTCCTCTAAATGGCTCTAGCTGCAGGGTCCCCTCTTTGGAGACTATACACACAAACACACACATAGCATTACACACACACACACACACTCCACTGCAGTTCAAAAGACATCATGAGAATAATGCAACTGCACAGGGATTTCTCTCATCTTCTTTCATTTTAAGGTCTCTCTATAGTCCATCTTTCTGTCCGTCTCTGTCTCACACAGCCGTGCTCTCAGCACCGGTAAACAGACGCTAATTACAATGAGTGTATGTCCACTTGTCCATTTGCGGTGAGGCGATGTCTCTTTGTATAAAGGAGACGTTGGCTTTAAAAAAGTGCTTATTTGGGACAAGTTGTCTTTATGCCACATTGTCAAAGCGTGACCGGTCTTCGAAACTGACTCTTGGCAAGACAGAAAATATGCATGTCTAGTAAAAAACTGTTCCTTCAACCGAGGAGACATTGTTTGGAGTTTTGGATGCCGTTTACATGACGGCTCTCCTCACTGCCAGCTTCACTGCTGTCCTCGGCTGGCAGTGAAAACACACGGCACATACAATTGTTTATTTCCACGAGTGTAAGAGTAGTTGCTCTACAGGAACATCTACTAGAACGGCTGTCGGAGAGAACCCTCACTCTCACACACAAAGACACACACACAGTTCAGGTACCGGTTGATCTGGCTAAGTGTTCGTAGCAACAAAGAGGTGACAACACAATCACACTCACCATTTCATCGATAGATTAAAGTTGTCGTTGACATTTCTTTTCAACAACTCGGATACAGCAAGAGTTTTATTTTGTTGTGGTGAGGTATTTTGGAGTGCTTTTGCATAGAGATGCATAGACACTAGATAATTTCACTTGACTGTGAAAAACATACAGTCTATTTAGTATGGTTGTAACTTGGTGCCACTATTTTAAAGCAATCTGCTGAGGTGGCAGCAGTTTTCTGACTAGTTGTACACTATTTTGGGGTCAGATTCAATTCCACGAAATAAGTTATTAAAACCAAGGATTACGGTCTCCGAGGTGTCGGGTTGCTCCGGGCCACTTAACGCCGTTTAATAAGTGTTTTGAATGAGAGGCCTGACTCACTTCCTCCCCTTGATTAGGAAAACTCTCACTCCATCGCTGCAATTATTGCCGCCCTCTCCACCTACATGTGTAGAATTCAGAGTGCTTCCCGTGATGGGAGCGAGTTGGGCCCGGCCAGAGCGCCAATCCACACACAGCGGAGGCAGACTGAAACAAATGAAAATCACAGAAAACATAACAAAACGTGACCTCGCGGGATTTGTCCGTTGCAGGGTGCGAAAACAAGCGTAGTGCGGTTTGTTAGGGTTTTTACTTTATCTTGGAAATCCTTAAATCCCTCCACTCCGGAGAGCTTGCAGACGGAGGGGAGCGCACCGCTCAGGAGACTCAGATTAAGCATGATTAGGGCTCAGGCACTCGGGTCTGCACGGCTCCGTCTGCAGCCGCCGGAGAGCCAATGTGTGTGAATTTATCCGTTTCTACATATTTGAGTTTGTCCATCTGTCTGCATTTGTGTGTGTCTTTGTATTGTCTGCCTCTTCCTGCTAATGCTTATTATTGTTATTAATATTGGCAAAGAAACTTTGTATGTGTTTTAGCCAAGAGGCATTCTTTAATGTTGAATGACTGTCATTAACGGTGCAGGCCGTGTGTGTGCGTGTGCATGCAGCTGTCTCTGTCGGTTGTAGAGTGCGACTGTAAATGAACCACTGCATAGCACACGCACACAAACGTGCACACAGTCTAAGCCACATCCCCTTTATTCCTTCATCGTCTCACCAATTTTATTTTATTCGATTCAAACACAAGTAGAGGCGAGGGGTCCAATTAATTTAGACGATGTGGCATATTGTCTTGGGTTGGTCCAATTATTTTTGCATAAAAGATAGAACATCACAAAATGCAATTAAGAGAGATCATCCTGTGCCAGTTGAAAACTGGTCTGGGTTTAAAATGAGCAACCAACCTTGCAAATGGAAGGAATTATAATGAAAGGTCTGGTGGTGATTTATTTGCAGGCTAATTTAAGATTTAGCAAAAAGTACTAGAAGGGACATTCCAATTCAAACTATTGTAGTAGAGGGGGATTGAGCGGTGGCCATTTTTTTGTGCGAGCTACCTTCCATTTGACTGTAACCAGTGTAGCAATAAAGAACGCATGGCTGGCTAGTTAGCTAGCTTGCTAACGCCGCTGTGCTTTACAGCCACACAGTCGGCTGGTGGGAAGCTTCTGGTCTCTCAAAGGTCTCCTCTGCTTAAACTCCTCCCCGCTGCGGAGCAGGACGAGCTACCTCGCTAGCTAGCTAGCCTATCGTCCTATACGTCATCAGACTGCATAGGTGTGACCACAGGAGGACACAGGCTGGCACGAGCAGCGTCGTCGGGTACACTCATTAACGGGTCCATTTTAGTAGGTGGATGGCTCTCATTTAGAGGAGTCATCCGCTCAGAGTTAATGTCATCAAAGACCTCATGAAAGGCTTCTATTGAATCCTATTTGCTTATTCAAGCAAAGCAGTTGAGAGGCGACGTCTCCCAAATGATCAGGAAAATGGCACGTAATGAAACCTGTCTGGTGTTTATTGGTACCAAATGGGACGTTGCCAGATTCAAAAGTCGTTCCTATATTTTTAGCAGTTTGTATCCTATATGTTTCTTTAGTTCCTATTTCAAGTTCCCTCCCCGCCCTCCTCGTCTCCTTTTTGTCTATCTGTTAGGAGCCAGGCGAGGAGGGTGTGAGTCGACTACTGTCTGCAGTATTAGTGCTTGTCAATATCACGCCTTTTGCAAAATGGATTCAAAATTGAAATCACCTCACGTTCAAGTGTGTGTCCTCCTGTCCCCGCTCTCATATCCTCCTCCTCCGCTGTCCTCATCCGACCTGCTCCGCAACTTTAACTTAGACGCCATCTGTTGCAAGGGGCGTGTTAAGTTAAAACTGTGAATTAATCGAATTTAATTCTGCCTGCAAACTTTCAAACGTTTTTGAGTATTTCTAATCTGGTTTTGTTGTTATTAGCTGTCGTTCTCTGCTCAACCTTGGTTACCCTGCTCCTGTTACTGTAAATCACTATAATAATTGGAAACACCTGGCAGGAATGTGCATTGCATCGCCAACTGCAGCGCGGCGCCAATAGAGACCAAAAACGTATTAAGTAAATACTGTTTGGACAAGATAAGGAGGATTCAGCTATGGACGCCTTTGCATTCAATGCATTTTGCGTTGCTTGAAATGAAACAACTTAGAGCATCATGAGCAGTCTGAGAGGCGCAAGCAAAAAGAAGAGCCAATACACATTTATTTTTAAATCCAACTATTTCTCCATGGCCAAGCTTCTTGATGAAACATGGAGTTGTTCACTGAGCTTCTGCGGTTTCAGAAGGAAGTCTGTGATTAAATTACCATATCTATCTATCCATTACCTCAGTAAAAATTGTAAACATGATTTAATGGTAGCAATCTGTAGTTTTAGGTCATCATAGTGGAGGCTTTATGGTGTGTGGCTACCTTGTGATTGACAGGTCGCCAAAATAGTGTTTTCCAGTTTGGGAGTCCACAGTTTTCATTCTATAAAAATATACAGTACTTGTAATTAGCTCTGCCATCTCTTGTCCCAAGTATTTTCTGTCTCCGTCGCCCGTCATCCAGAAAAAAAGTGGAAAATGGTGTAAACATTTATACTTTGAATGCATTATGTACAACCGGTTAATGGATGGACCCTTTGTATTTGGACGCGTGTACAGTAGTAAATAAGATTGGCTAGATGCAGGAAGCACGCATACATGCGCACAGACTCGGGCACAGATGTGAGCTCCATCCTAAGGAAGTGGCGTGTATAAATTAGCCTAAGTGTTTGGCCAAGGTCTGCGGCTGTGTATGCAATCGATGTGCCAACAGCAATAAATCAGCGTGGGACAGACCTGACCGCCTCTAAAGCTTCATCTGATGTGGCAGGTGGGCTTCAGGATGGCCCTGACGCACACACACACACGCGCACGCACGCGAAGCCCGGCAATATCAAGGCTTTCTTGGTAAAGAGACTTTGATAACCACAAAATGATGTCATGAATTATTGGAATATTTTATTGTTAAAATGTCCTGTACCAAAGCTGGATTAAAGTTTGTACTCAATTAGAATATTGAAACCTTGTGTCCTCAGTCATTTTTTGAACAAATGTCTTCATCCAGAAACTTCTTTTGATCTAATTCAGACACAAAAGCAAAACTTGTTTTTCAGTTAATTTTTTTTCCTCTCATCTTTTTGTCCCAGTTTAGTCAAACAGCTCAGCTCCACCGGCTACTAAAGCTACATGGCCACCAAGTCCATGTGTGCTGATTTGGTTTCGACTTATTTATAGAATCTGTAAAATACATCAGAGAAGGTGCGATGAAACATGCTGCCAAAATAGTCATCTTCACGTGTCATTTTGTACAGCGAGTTGAATTTCCTCTTCTCTCGTCTCGTGTGTACATTCTCATGTCGATCTGTTCAGTGACGCGCTGAACGTGTGTGTGTGTGTGTGGGCAGGTCTGTTTAGTGTCACTGTACAGTATGCGTGTTGTGTGTGTGTGCGCTTGAGATGCCGACAGTAACTGTATTGTCCTGATGGGACAGGCAATGGCATCGTCATCTGGGCCACTGTAATCATGGCTGAGCTGGAGATAAAAGGCACTATTGACAAGAAGTGAAGTGTCTGAGAGGGGGGGGGGGTGCAATGAAAGGGAGCGATGAGGAACAGCCGAGACGAGAATAGTTTGCTGACCAAACTCCATTATGAAACAAGCCTTTGCCTTGTGCATTTTATTTAGCCGAGCATAAGCCAATAAGCTAATGAAAAGAAGGTCGGGCACTATATGAGCACACGGTAGGTTTGAAACAATCGCATATGACGGCCTATTTTAATATGTTGTCAATTTAATCAGAGGACCATGCCCATCTGTCCTTGGGCAGGATCATTAAACTCAAAAATGTCTCCTGTGGGCTGTGCCTGCGGCGTGTGAATTGGTATGAATGGTTATAAGCAGTCTGTATGGACAGGTGGTTTACCTTGCATGGAAGCCCCTGTCAACCAGTGTCAACCAAGTTAAACCTTTTGGCCACGCCCATAGTGATTCATCACGCGGTGCTGGTAATAATAGCGCCTGCAGTGTCAGTGATTTGGCATGGGGAGCCAGCCGTGTTGCTTTTGCCCTCGCAAAGCTTTTATATTGGACTGTTATGAAGCCAAATAGCTTCTCTTTCCCTCTTCGCTTTATCGCATTGACAAGCGCTCTCTCTCTCTCTCTCTCACTCTCCCTGTCTTTTCTCAGAAGCAGTGTGCTTGTATTTATCTACTCCCTTGTAAATATACTGTAGGATTCTCCCTGCAGCCCTTATATAATAATTTATCACAATGCTGCTCATCAGTGGTCCCCCCCCCCCCCCCCCCCTTCCTGTGTTATTTTCTTTATGTGTGTAGGTCTATTTTACGTGTGTTGGTTGCACATGCTGTTTAAGAGATGTTTAAATGTTTTCTTGAATGCAAAACACCCGTGTCACAGGTTGTGTTTGTATTTGAAGTTTATTAAAGATGTTCTTGTGTGCGTATGCACACTTAGTCTGCTGGATCCTTTGATACCTCCAGACAATCAATACGCAGAGGAGCAATGTTCGGCCCCGTCTTGTTTTGAAAGATGCACTTCACAGAGCGGTGTGAGCCAAGAATCGAGAAGTCAATAAAACAAAGCCGATAGTGCTTTCATCTGTTTGTTTTTTTAGACTCTGGCAACAAGGCCTCGGAGTCCGTGGTTGAATATTTAGTGTCTTGTCATTTCGATACAAACAAATTAATCATTTTTTCGTCAGGCCTCTGGATGTTGAAAACACAAGCCCATGAATGTATTGACGTCGTTGTTAAGATCTTTCCTTGTTTTCTCTTTCTCAGGGCTGGTGGCGGACGAGGCCGAGGATCAGGGGTTGAGGCTGTAAAAACAACAGCGGAGCAAGGAGGGAAAAAAAGACAGAGGAAGCAATCGCTTTGGAAGTCTTTTTCCATCTTCTACCATCGTACCCTGCAGTCCTAAACGGAACCGACTGACCCTGCAGAGGATTACACGCTGAAAAGAATCCACAGCGGCACCCGCTCGCTCCCCTCACCGCAATGACCTCCTACCTCAACCCACCTCTTCGCATACCCCTCATCCTCTTCCTCCTCCTCTCCCTGTCCATACCCTGCACCCCGCTCCTCCTCTCCTTCCTTCCACCGGAAGGAGGCCTCACGCATTTGGTGGTTCACAACAAAACGGGCGAGGTGTACCTGGGTGGCGTCAACTGGATCTACAAGCTGTCGAAAAACCTGACCAAGCTACGGAGCCACGTCACCGGCCCGGTCACAGACAACCCTCGCTGTTACCCTCCGCCCGGCGTCCAGTCCTGCCCCCACGAGCTGGTGCAGACCTCCAATGTCAATAAGCTGCTGCTCCTCGATGCCGCCCACAACCGCCTGATTGCCTGCGGCAGTACCTCCCAGGGAATTTGCCAGTTCCTGCGTTTGGATGACTTGTTCAAGCTGGGCGAACCCCACCACCGCAAGGAGCACTACCTATCCAGCGTCGCCGAGGCGGGCACCATGTCTGGCGTCGTGATCTCCCCGGATCTTTTCGGCGGAGGCGGGAAGCTCTTTGTTGGCACCCCCATCGACGGGAAATCAGAGTACTTCCCGACGCTGTCCAGCCGCAAGTTGATGTCCAACGAGGAGAACGCCGACATGTTCAGCTTCGTCTACCAGGATGAGTTTGTGTCCTCGCAACTGAAGATCCCATCAGACACGCTCTCCAAGTTCCCGGCGTTCGACATCTACTACATCTACGGCTTCAACAGCGAGCAGTTTGTGTATTATCTGACCCTTCAGCTGGACACCCAGCTCACCTCGCCGGACGCCAGCAGCGAACAGTTCTTCACCTCTAAAATTGTGCGCCTGTGCGTCGACGATCCGAAGTTCTACTCCTATGTCGAATTCCCCATCGGCTGCACCAAAGACGGAGTGGAGTACCGCTTGGTCCAGGACGCCTATTTGGCCCGGGCCGGGGTCCGCCTGGCCCGTTCGCTCGGTATTGAAGAGCACGAGGAGGTTCTGTTTACCGTGTTCGCCCAGGGTCAGAAGAACAGAGCCAAGCCGCCCAAGGAGTCGGCTCTGTGCCTGTTCACAATGAGGCGGATAAAGGAGAGGATTAAAGAGAGGATTCAGTCGTGCTACAGAGGAGAGGGCAAACTCTCCCTCCCGTGGCTCCTCAACAAGGAGCTGGCCTGCATCAACTCGGTGAGTGTCTCCCAGAAAAGTTTTTGGGATCATTGTCAGTGGTGAAAATGATGTTGATCCAGAGTGTTTTGCACGTGGTTGTGTGCGCATGTGTTTATTTTTAATTGAAAAAAAAAAAAAAAAAAAGACAAGATGGGCTACATCAAGTACAGTTTCTAGTTGCAGTTTGCATTGGGCTGGTTTTCTTGTTCTTGCCAAACGTATTTGAATATATATAAATATTAAATAAATATTTAGCAGGTTTAGCGAATTACTGTCCAGCTCTAAGGCATTTACTCTTTTTGCTGTCTAAACATACGATTGTTATTGATTGAAATGGGAGCTGTACTACCCTATATGGAGCACATTTTAACTCCATACTCTCATTGCTAAAGTTGAAAGTTCAACAAAACGTCAGGCTGCTTGTGCATCTCTTTGGGTTTCCCCGAGTGGAAAATATGAATCTCGACAAATTGCTCATCACAATTTATTCATATTTTCCATTGTGGTTGAGCCAAAACTTCCAAAAAGTGTGATTACACATTTACCCATTTTTCCAATCCTGTACTACAGTCCGGCAAGAGAATCCCTATAGGAAATACGTTGTATTCATTGTGATCTTCACAAAGCGAGTAAAGAGTATTACAGTAAACCCAGAAATGAGTCATCATTTTGGCACTTCCTGATTGTTTATTTGTTATTAATGGGTTTTTGGTTAGATGCCTAAAATAAGGTCTGTGGGGGTGAATAAAAAACACAAGGGATTCTACGACATTAAATATGTCAGTTAATAAGTAGCCTGAATCTTAAAACTGAGACTATATGATTTTACACTTTTTAAGTGGCAATTGTATTTACTCTTTAGTGATTTGTGAAGATTTTATTATCTTAAACCCCTGCCCTGGAGCTTATTATCTGTAATAATCCGAAACCCAATATCAGAATCCCGTGATATCGGTGTAACCGGTGTTCTCCATAAAGACGTCCTCCCTGTAGCACTGAACACCGCAATACAATGCAAAGAATTCTCCAGGCGTAAGAAACTTTCATCCTCCTTACTCTTCCTCACAATGCGGAATGATGCAAGTTCAGGAGAACTTAACTGATGGAGACCCAAAGGAGTGAAACACGCTGACCTCTGATTGACATGTATTGCAGCTGGCAGTTTCTTACCACTTACTATTGTGAAGACGAGAGGAAATGAAATGATTTCATCTTAATTAAAAATAATTTGGTCAAAATGTACCCACGGCTTAGTGAGACTGCTCAGCCTGAGGGCGAGGGCAGCCGTCTCCTAGGAATAATTCACACCGTCCACAGGAAGTGGGGGGCTTGTCATTCCGTTCTTTCATAGATGAGCTGGCCTAAGGCCGCTCGAGAGACGGTGTGTGTGAGTGTTACCCACATGTCACACACACACACACACGCGGCCCTGTATCCTCATGAATTATTCACCTGGTCTCACCTTCTGTTATTCAGTCGGTGCTCCGTAACAACCCGCCATAAATCTCTGGACTACTCTCTCTCTCTCTCTCTCTCTTTCTCTCTCTCCCTTTCTCTCTCTGCTCTACCTCCTCCTCTTCCTCTTTCACTCGAACCACATCCTTTGCATAAAGATGTCTTTCATTTTGCTAACCCCTATTCTCCCCCCTCTCTGTCTGTTATCGGCCTTTCGCTTTGCTCCTCTCCATGTCCCTCCCCTCGACTCCTCTACCTGACCTCCTCTCTTCGCCTTTTAATTTTTAACCTTTCACCTCCCTTTCCTTTTTACATCCTCACTCCTTTTGCTCCTTTTGCTCCTCTCCAGCTTCCTCCCCTCTCTCTGTCTTCTCTCAAGCCGTTGCTGTTGCACCATCTCTCTCTGCCCTCTCCTTGACTTTCCACTGAGTGATGAGGTGCAGAGTGACTTAGTGTGTAAAGCCAGTGCCGGGATGTGATCTGAAAATACAATGTGGAGAGGAACAGACAATACTAGTGAGAGAAGGGGGGGGGGGGAATGAAAGAAAGCGGGATTTGTCGTTTTTTTTGTGCGAGGACCAGGGGGAGCCGGGGAGGGGGTGGGGGGGTGTGTGTGTGTGTGTGTGTGTGTGTGTGCACGGAAGAAGAAAGGGAAAGGAGAAGGGTGCAGCGTTGGACGCATCGCTGGGCTGAGAGCAGAGAGGAAGGAAACAAAGCACCGCTGTGCCTTGCCGCGACCTCACAGAGGCTGTAACCTCTTAAGTTGATAGGTGTTGATAGACTTAAAGAATTACGAACAACACTTCTTTTTTTCTCAGGCTAATTCCCGAAAAAAACAGACCAGTTATTGTCCTTTTATCCCCTATGTCACTTCAGTATACGCAATGTGTCCGATTCCGCTGGTCCAATTACGGCGCGGCCTCAGAGGAGTTGGAACGAGCCTGCGGGTTCATTATTGTGCTCTGACTGCTCATATGGCTGCTCTGGGGATCAAACCTGTGGCCATTCCATTAACCCTGTGAGCGATGGAAACGGCACGGCTGCAAGGGGGCAGACGGATACGTTACATAATGCAATATTCCAAGGGCACACTAGTGTCACCAATATATGAAAAGAAGTGGGCTCCACATGCTGTAAATATTGACCTTCCATTTAACAACTGTGCCCCTCTCCTCCCTGCTCCGTGTGAACGGCCTGCAGGTCGATCAGTCCCAGCCGAGTCATTCCTTCATCCCGGTTGCACAGAGAAGCGCAGAATTTAACGTTCTTTACAGGATTCTGGTGACTGCAAACACTTATTGTGTCAAGTTCTGTCATGTTCTCTCTTATTAAATTCAAACAAGACAATCACACCATGGCACCTCTGTCACAAGCCCGCCAGGGAGGTGTGCTCCGTGGTATAAGGTGTACCGTTTATAGCGTGTGATTATGCTAATGAGCGTACCGTTACATGAGCGTCCTTTATGGCCATCTGCCGTTCCGCCCGCGACCCATCGAGGTCGTGCCCCGGCATCGGGGCAGGTTCGCCTCTTGCTGGCGAGATGAGGGTGAAACTTTCACACTGGGGCTGGTTTCGAGAGACGAGGCCCGGGTTGGGCCAGTCAGCGCTCAGAGGCCGTCAAACTTCGTGGCGGCGCACAGGACTTTGGAAAATCACTTTCCAAAAAAAAGCTTGCGCTCTGAAGATCAATATAGGATCTTTAGTAGTCAAAAGATGTCAAACTTTTCACAGTTTCATTACAAAGGATTATAGAACCCTCGCTTTCCTCCGGCCGCGGATCACCGCCGTGAGGTTTATAGCTAGTGAAAGGACGGACTTTATGGTCACAATTCCACACCCTGTCATAAATGGACTTGAGATCAGTCCGAGTTTAATGGCAGTCTTTCTCCCACGGCTCAGGTCCTGTAATTCACATATTGGAGGGAAAGCTATTTGTTCGGCCTACGAGGGTCTCTACAATGTCACACATGATTTGAGTGGAGATTCCGCCCTGCCGTTGAAGTGTCTTGAGGACCCACAAACTCTTAACTCATATGAAACCTTGGCCCCAAAACCAGAGAGCGACATTTTACTCTACATTTGTGCCCCGAAGTCCCGTCATTCGGAAAGGTCTTTTTGCTCGGAGTGCCTGCTTGCCTTGTGCTCAGGATCAGCGGAATGAATGCATTTTAGGAGGGGAAAATGGACGGGGAGGCTGTGCTTTGACGTGAAATGTAGAGGAGGGGTGGCATAATGCAACGAGTCATGGACAGAGATGTGGGCAGACATGTGCACAATGGACCCCACTGTGAGCCACAAAGCCTTCCTTCCTCAGAGCGGCCTGCGTAACATCCAGCAGGAAAGTGGCTGTTAAACCTATAACCCGTCATGACTTACACATAGATACTGTATGTGCGTCACGCATACATTGGGATCAGTTGGATTTCCTTTCTCCGGGGATATAAGCGATTTATAAATGAGCTGCTGCTTCTAACTTCAGACGTCACCTCAGGAGTAGAAAATGGGGCTCAGGTGTAGTGGAAACCCATGAGCAGCCTAAAGTTGCCGGGATGAACCCTAGGTTTATTTCAAATTGGCACAATTGAATCAAAGTATCAAGGATTGAGTAGAGAGGGTTCGCCAGTAACTGTAAGGTTGGCGGTGGAAACCTCGGCTCCTACATTTCTCCAAATATGTTGTACGGTGTGGGTTAGTACGGCTCCGGACACAGGCACTGACACCAGGGTGGTGGGTTTCAAAGGTTTTATTGTTTTTAATTATTTTGCTCCTGCTCGAGATGACACGCCGCTCGCTCGGTCGGCCACTCCTCCTCGCTCGCCCCCGCCTCACTGCTCAAATAGGGGAGAGCACAGAAACACAATTATCCCCAGGTAGTTGTTATTGTTTTCACCTGGCACCGTTCCCCGAGCCACTCCCCCTCTCTCCCCCCTGCAGCCGAGCTGAAACCACGCCCGCCACCACATATGTATTTCAATATTTCTCAAGAACACTCCAATCCACATAAATGTAGCTGCACTGACAGAACTACACTTTTAATCTTACATTTTAATCATCAATATAAAAACAATGCCCCTTCTGCTGCATTCATCCCTTTGGAGCACGATTATGTTCTTTTTTTCTTCTCTTGTACAAAGCGCCTCAGTAATCTCACACTCCGATTACTCTGCTAACAGCAGGTGTTTGTCTCCATTCCCCCTCTTGGGTTTGGGTGAGCCGGTTATGGCGCAGCAATGCACCACAACCGGTGTGTCACGAGTGCCCATCCCCCCCCCCCCCCCCCCCTCCCGCGCATCTTAATGTCCAACTCATTATCAGGAAGAGGCCGGCGTTGGCCTTCGGGGAGTGGAACTGAGCGGTGGGTGACCTTCGCGGGCTGCGGGCCGCCGTCCAGCTCTACAGCTCTGTGAGCGGGCCGACCCGGCCGCGCTACAGCCTCGGCATGGCTAATGAGGCCGAGTCAGACGGAGAGAAAGAGATACTATCCTCTGTGTGTTCACACGTGTGTGCGCTTTATCTCCTTTTGTCTGGGTTCCTCGGTATACTTCACTGAGTGCTTATTTGTGTGTGTGTGTGTGTGTGCGCGTGTGTCCACATTATCCTGGCCTCCAAAGAAGAAGGGGAAAACAAAACAACCGAGTAGAACGGGCTCATAATAAGAAGAGTGTGTATTTGTGTGTGTAGTTGCGGCATTGTCCGCAGCCATGCAGGGTGGATGTTGATGGCCTTAATAACATAAAGCAAGAAGACTTAGTCCTGTCTCCTCTCCATAATGTGTTTATTAATATTCATCAGTGTTGATCATCGCTAGCCAGGATCGAGTCTGTTCCTGTGGTATTTTGTATGGTAAAATGCGTCTGGTGACTGGTGTGTGTGTGTGTGTTTGTTTGTGTGCACTTTCTCTCTCTATCTCCCTATTGTATCTTCAGTCTCATTAGCGTTAGCTTGTGCCTCAGTGGGTGGATCACCCACACACATTGCATCACGCGTGCTGGGTGGGGAATAGCCAGGCTCTAATGGCTTGGATTACATCCTGGACACCTATTTCCTTAATATTTGTATACCTTACAGTGCCCTATAGACAAGCTCTGATACCAGCTAGTATACATTTGCATACAGCACATCAGGAAGCTATTTTATGTGTTAGAAGGCCTCTTGTACCTCTTCAGGTTTTTAGGATACCGGATGCAAAAGAGACGCTTAGTTCACTGAATGTTTTTGCGACTTGCTGGAGCACTCCCCAAAACAAACAAAGAGCCCGTGCAGATAGAAAAGTGAAGTCCAAGCGCCAAGCTTGAAATTCTGTTGAGTGAAGCGTTGACAATGAGCTGAAAAGACTATACATTGTAAAAAAATATCATACATAAACTATTCAAAGGCCTCGTTTTTAGTTGTACAAAATATGGTGCAGTGCTTGGTGCCCATTGTAATGTATGAGTGTTGAGGGTTACCTGATGACCAACAATAAAAATCACACCCGTCTCATACTGTGAATCTGTAGTACTGTTGAGGACGTCTTTGTTGATTATTGATTATTATAAGCTGTGAATGCAGCACCCCCATGCTATCACGTCTCAAAGCTGTCGTGGGGGAAGCGGTTTAAGACAGATGCCTCTTCACATCACGTCCCATCCAGCGGGCAGGAAGCAGCGTTAGCATTCGCTTGGAGTCTCTGCTGACTGTTAAGTCCGCTCACTCTACTTTTAGCTCCTTTTCGTTTTTCGACAACTCCTGGGGGAAATATCTGTCTCTTCAGCTGCTAAATGCTTCGCATGACACACAGGCGAGTCGCCGTCGTTGTCTGTCGGCTGTTGGGCGCTGGACAGGTCGTGTTTGTTGGGTCGTTGCCTGAAACAGCCGCCGGCTGCTTCTAGAGAACAAAGCTAATGGGGTCCGACCTGCGCAACCACAGTAATGTCCCAATGGAAAAAAAGTGATCAGTTCTCTGGGAGTTTGTCACCATTCGAGACTGCTTTCACATTGCTGTCATTGACCTCCAAAAGAGAAGGTGCTTCAAGTTACTGTGAGAAATATGTACCTGCTAATGAAACGGGCTCAATTCAATACGGATGCCTCTGGAGGATCTACACGGAGGAATCAATCATGGCCACAAGCTTGATGCCTGTCAGAAGCTCTGCTGGGAGGAGGAGACCTCGGTGCCCCGGCAACAGCGAGGGGGCGGAGTGCTGCCTGGGAGCCCACACCCACGGCGCGCTGCTGGAGACTCGGGCTTTACCGGCGAGCTTTTCAATGTAGGCACAGGACAACCAGAACCCTTAAAAACAGCCTGCAGCAGGCTGTCAGACCCTTGTTGCAGCAGAAAACGAACTCTCCCAAAGGCAAAATTGTGTACAGTACCTCCTCTGTCCACAGGGGCCGCTAGAATCAACCCAAACTTAGTGTGTCCCGGAGTAGCTTTGTCTCAGAAGCCAGCACTTGTGTGGGCTTGGCTTATTTATTCATTTATTGACATTTCTTGAAGAGCCAGTGAGGAAAAAAACCTGAAAACAGACGGCGTCGTCTCAGGCTGCGGAGAGCTCCTCCTTCCTGTATTCAGGTAATAATAGTTTCTATGACTTCAGTGGGAGGCTAAGTGACTTGTGAGGATGAATTCTGTCTGGCTGTGTGGATTTGGTGCCCTTCGGTGTTTGTGTCTGCTCAGCCCCAAAGCTGTGTGAGTCTGACCTGAAGTGACCTTTTTTCTTTTTTTTACCTCAGTAACTCGCCGGTAGTCCGACAGATTTCAGAGTCGACACAGAGCAGAAGCAGTAAGTTTAACTCTCTGATCCCAGAGCAGTTTTAGGGATTTTTTTTTTCTTTAGCCTTGAATTCTATGTATATAAATCCTGCAGCGTAATGGAAATCACACAGCAATAATAATAATAATACAAAGACTAAAATGTCTGTTTAATACAGTTAGAATTCAAAATTTGATGTATTTTTCAGAATGTTGGATGGATGAAATATCATAATATTAAGCTTAATTTTGGTTGCTTTTCCTAACTAAAACGCCTGTGACTCACGACGTGGTCAAGGACTGTTTGAAAGATGCAAATCTAATGATTAGGATGTTTGAGCTATTGTTTGAAAAACAAAACCTATGAACCTCAGCATCGGATTGTTACATCTGGAAACAAATTAGACGTGGTGCAAACGCTCACTAAACCAGCAACTGTGCTGGTATCCACCTCAAATATCAGAGTCCACCAAACAATCGACTCTCTACATCCAATGCGTACCTTCTACATTATGTAAGCTATATATATTATATATATATACTATATAGGCTTCCTCCTGTTAGCAACACAGCGCATCACAAACAGCTGACCTCCAGCACCTAACCAGTGTTTCATAACTTATGGATGGGCCCTCCCGCTGTGCTTGTAGATGTTGGCACGGGTGCATGACAGACATGAATGCATGCTCGAGTGTTTGCCCATTGACGTGTATTTGTGCCATTAACTATGCACCTGTGCATGTTTGAATGCAGGGCTTTTTAGAAGTGTCATTAGAGCGCTCTCTCCCCGGCTGTGTTTGGGTGCTAGCTGCTAGCTGCTCAGCAGAACCTGTGAGACCGAGTGAAGCTCAAAGACGTGATCTGGCTTCATATGTTCTCGTGTTGGTGTGGAAATGCGCACACACACACACACACACACACAGACATTATAGTAACAACCCTTTGCGTGATTGCGTGTCTGCTTGTACAGTATGTCAAAATACATTTGGTTCTTCTATGTATCTTAAACAGGGATGTGAATATTTAACAGATTAATGCTGCATTGTCCCTGATGAATGAACACTGACAAGCTGTCAGTGGAATGTCATCAGCTGGTCCACTTTAAAGGTCAGCCGACCTTGGTCAAATTCAACCGAACCTCCTTCTGGCTTAAACCGCTTCTGCTAAGTTACCAACGTACCCATTTTTAGAGACACACTCCCGCACACAGGGTTTGCAATGCACCAGCGGAGACCCTGACATGGCCGAGTGTGGCAGATACACAGCTGACAACCTCGCAGCTAAACTAACTGATGCGGTGAAGACTTGACAAGTTCAATTACAAAAGTATATCTTCATTTTGTGAACCAGCCAACAACAAAAATCCGTCTTGCACTCATAATCTCGTTAAATTGTGTTCAATATGTGTCTGTATTCTCGGCACATGCCTCTCTGTGCGGGTCGCCGCCCGTCACTCTGAACGCACGCTTCAGTATCTCACAGGCTCGCCATATTTGCAGTGGTGTGTTGTTATTGGATTAAAGCTGTCAGGGAAAGCTTCAGTTCAGATTATACAGATTATAGTCTGCGGTGCTCACGCTTTAAAGAGCATCATCTGGTGTTACACACAGCGAGCGCTTTGGCCAACGGTGCCCCCGGAAACATCTGGATGGTTCCGGCCATGAAAATATTTCCACCCGAACCTCTAGAGATCTATCAGGACGTCCAGACAAGATCCAAATACATCATCCTCACTGGAGACGAGTGTTCACTTGCTTGTTTAATGCTTCCCATTCACCAGATAAAGGCTATTACGACTTTTTTTGACTATCGAAGAGGGGGAGACTACAACAGTTACAGAGCAGCAGAGGTTATTTACCCTTTTCACCACATGTTCTCACAGTGCAGCTTGTTGTGTCTTATGCACAGCATGCTTTTCAGGCTAAGATGTGCTGATATGTGACTTTTGGTCTCAGCTGACTCGATCATGGCTGTGAAGTGCAGAATGTCATTTTTTGTTTCCATTGTTTGATTAGTACACAAGTTTTCTTGTTCACAGCCTATTGAATAAGACATGTGTAGAATAGGGACTTTGATGATATAGTTTAAGCAATAGTTTAAGCATAGATCTCCATTATACAGGGGTTCTTCTTAAAATACATTTTTCAAAGATTGTTGTAAATTTGAACACATACAGGCTAGTATAAATCGATCACGATATGTACAAATATGGACTCCCAAATTAGGCTCAAGATAAGTCCCTCAGCTTAACAAAGCCACAAACATTTCATGAATAAATATACAGGTATATTTATATATATTGTATATGTGTGTACAGCAGGCAGATACATTCAGAGCAGCACGGCTGTCAACAAGCCTGCGCCGTGCCAGAAAGGCAGCAGGCCAGAGCGCAGCCTTCCATGTGGAATGAGCCCGGTGGAAGGCCGAGGCTATCCGCTGTCCCACTGCGGCACGTTAACCTATATGGCCAACCGACGCCGGCCGTTGGAGGCGAGCCCTCCCCTCCCGCAGAGTCTCTCTGGCATTCCTCCACCGTGCACGTCCGTCAAACTGTGACCCAGAAAGGTCTCCCGTTGGGATCCAGTCGTCACAAGCGCACGGCCCGGAGGGAATTCAAATCCGCACTGTCTTGTTGGTTTTTTGTGTTGGTTTTTTTTTTTCATTCGCCAGCGTAGCACTTAAAGCGATTGGCTCTCACTCCCCATCCAGCCTCCTCGTTTACACTCTGCAATTAAACCAATTATCCAGGAAGAGTGTTTCAAGGTGTTTTTAAAAGTATATTGAGTGTGACCAGTATTGGAGCTGATGAGGCGTCCCGTGAGCTCAAAGTCCTGCGTTGAATAATGAAGGAGAGAAAAGGCGAATACTTCAGACAGGAAGTGATACAACTAAGAAATCGCATGATTATTGCCTAGTATGAATTTTTTATTTGCGCATCAGCAAAGAGCAGGGAAAGCAATGTGGAAGTTAAATGTGACTGTGGGAGCGAACACACACAGGGTTCAGTGTCTCACAGAAAGAACACACAAACATTCGCTTCCACTGGTTCTGCGGGTCACTAAATACTCGTCTTTTCACTCCGTGGTCCTTGCACGTCAGTCCAGTTTTCTATGTTTGTCATTTCAAATGTTTCAGCTCGTCGCATTGGCACGTCTGTTTTTAATCAGGGGTGGGTGAGCGGAGAGAAAGAAAAGAGATAAAGGAAAGAAAAATGAGAGAAGAGATGAGAAGGAACCCAAGAGGGAGCGATTGAAGTAGAGAATGATGAAACCGACAGAGCAAGGAAGGAATCTCGCTGCAAAATAAAAGCGCTGATCTCTTGGCATCCCAGCTATTCCTCTGTTTCTGACCTATTGGGCTGAAGTCTCTCTCTCTCTCTCTCGCCTGCAGCGTTTCGTTCCACCAGAGGACATCTCCTTGCTGCCAGGCTCTCCGTCCATCTCCAATTTATTGCTCCTCGTTTTACCCGAGCCAAAACAGCGGATGCTAAAATGTCAAAGTGTCTTCCCTTCACTCGTGAACTTGCAGCAAAGTAAAACAAATACATAGATATTTACCAAAAGAAAGAAAGCATCAGGCCAATGAGGGCTTGTTCTGTATGCAAAAATGTGAAGCATGTCAGTGATGGAGAAAACGAGTGTTGCCCGGTGTGGTCAGTAAAATGAGGGGGAAATATGTGAAACTTAATTACATAATTCATTTGTTTTGTGTTCCTTTCATTTTTCCTCCAGGGCGCGTTTTTTTGGAATATTTAACAAATCTGCATCCACTAGTAATCATCCACAAGGAATACCGGGGATGTCGTAGTTAAAGCTGCAGTCGGTCACAAAAATGATCATATTGTCTCAAACCGTCACGATACCCTGACAGTAGCACATGGCGTAGAGAATCCTACTTAGTTGACAGTTGTAAGTCATGAGCATCGATTGACAGCTGTGTTCGAGGCTCCTCCCCTCTGATTGGTGGTTTTCCTGTGGAAGATGGTAAAATCTTTCAAAAAACGATAAAAGGAGGCAGAGGAACAAAGATAATCCGTCTCATGTCACACTGATAGCACATAGTGACTGAGCAAATCTGATAAAAAAAAAAGGAATTTCCATAAAAGTTAGAGCCACTGGGGTCGCGACCCTTGCGCTGGTCTTGCTTCTCTTCTTGACTTTCTTCACGCTGCCCAAAACAGAATGGTTTCACCCCACCAACCAAAAGCCTCCACGGGGAAACCTTCAGCAAAGCCTCTTGTGCTGCTAACAGCTACTGACCCAACTGCAGGAGCAGAGGGCGGGCTCTGTGTGTCTGTGTGACAGCACGTGTGTGTGTGTGGGTGTGAGATGCAGATGCCCGTAGTTCTGTTGCCATTAGAGCAGACTGCACCACCAGATGTCCGCACAAAGTCCACAGTGTGTGTGTGTGTGTGTGTGTGTGTGTGTGGTTATATTGTACAGCGGCTGTACCCACTACCCACACACTGTCTCACTCACTGGCACACAAATGCACATTGAACAACAATGGAATGTGTGTGTGTGCACGGACAGTCGTGTGTGTGTGTGTGTGTTCTTAGTTTAGCAGGTCAAAGCTTCAAGTGTCCCAGTCTGTTAGACAGATGTTTTAGATCTCTGTTGGAGCCCCTCCTCTGTCTTACACACACGCATGCATGCACATCCACACCCTCACGCGCACACACACACACACAGTGTGTTTCATATTCACTGACAAACAAACACTCACTCGTTAACAACCAATTAGGGAGCAGATATTGGCTCACTGGGGAAACCAAAGGACAACCAGTGCAGTTCTCTGCGCTTCCAACGTCAAGCCACAACAAATACCTGGATGCAGGCCAACAATGCATGTGTGTCCCTGTGTGTATACATGCAAGTGTGTATACACGTCTGTTGACTTCTTCTTCTTCTTCTGCCCAAGTTTGGCAGTCAAATAGACACACACGAACCCTCAATTAATGAAATGCAGTTTTCCACCGTGCAAGTCTTGTTGTTCGTTGCATCAGCCGGCGCGTCTCTGTAGTACAACTCTCACACGCCTCAACATTATCTTCCTCACGTGGGAACGTGGCACGGGCTTCATTTAACACACACACGCGCACACACACACACGCGCACACCCAGGCTCTCCGCGGGATCGAAGCGATGTGTTTATGCCGGTATCGGATGAGGAGATTCTTGAGACATTTGGCTCTCTGGAGAGCCTGTTGACAAGTTGTTACTCAGACCTCCCTCTCTGTTTACACCTCGATCACAGTCTCCAACTCGCTCATTCTCTCCCTCCTCCTCCCCCTCCTCCTCCTCCCACTCTTGGACATCAGTGCGAATAAACTGAGGTTTGATAAAATAATTAATATGGATTAAATTTAAGATTTAGACGCTAGGTGATGAACTACGCTGCAGGGAAGTGAGCTAGAGAAGAGTTGAGCCCAACAAAGGGGAACAGTGGTCCCTATATAGTATATGATGGATTTTAGATTTCAGGATAAAAGCCTAAAGCTTATCTTAATATTAGACTAACTTTGACATCTTATGTTATCATTTGTTATCATAAGGCATGAACAGAAACGTAAAGAAAGAGCTTGGACACTTTCGCTCTCTCGCGCTCTTCCAGTTTCCAGGCTCATTAGTGGCGACAACGGCGCTGTTGACCCTTGACCTGTTGACCCTCTCCTCCCTGTCTCCCCTCTTCATGTACCCCCACCTCTCCCCATCTCCTCTCCGTTCTCTTCATCTCTGTCGCCCCGCTCTCTCCCTCATCGCCCCATCATCATTCACCCAGCAATGTTTTGGCAGGGGTCTATGGTCTGTGTGTGTGTGTGTGTGTGTGTGTGTGTGTGTGGGGGGGGGTGGGGGTGTGTGTCGTCGCCAGCCTGCGCCCACAGCAGAGGTCTTCGGCAAGGACACACGGGGGACTGTCCTTCTCTAACCCCCTGGAAATATGGTGTATGTGTGTGTGTGATGTCATGTTCAGTGTCCGGAGTATGAGCAATAGCTTGTAATAATAATAGCGCGTTCAGAGGTCCAGTCGGGCCGACAGGAAGAAGCTACGCAGAGCCTATAAAAGCAGCAATAAAAGACTGCTGCAGGTCACCTCACGTTAGAGACACAGTAAAGGATTGTTCCACTGATTCACACCAAATCATCTGACCATCCAGCCTCAGGCTTTTGAAAAGGATGAGGCCAACACAAATATGGAAGACCGTGCTGTCCTGCCAGCTTACATTTTGGCTGTTTGATAATTGGTTTGGCATTCATGGTTTTTGTCGCAGTGGTTGGGTTGTTCCGGTTTTATTTTGTATTTTCCTTCCTTTTGTGTCCCTGGGTTAGCTTCACTTCTTTCCCTGGTGTGTTTTTCCCTCCCTTGCCTGATTGTTTCCTCCTGTGTCCAATCAGCTGCACCTCCTCAGTGTAGTTAAACCACGCGTGTCCCTTGTCTCGTCGTCGGGCTTGTCTGTCATTTTTTGGGGTACGTGCTGATTTTCCTCATGATCTCGTATCACTGCTCGCTGTTAGGGTTTTGTGTACCTTAATTTATTTAGTTATGTTATTGTTTGAAACCTGGTCTCCAATTGAGTCCACCTGACAGTTTTGACAATGGAATACCAATTCTTTTTGGTATTGCAAACTTATCCGTGCTGGTGTCGTCTCGGTAGAAGAGTGACTGAGCAGGCGGCCCGGAGGGACTACTTTCCGTCAGCGAGGCGCTCCGCGGCTACCAGATGTCCGGCCAGTGTGAGGCCACATTGGTCCGCGGTGAAGGAAACGCGTCGACCCAACGCTCCGCTGTGCCCCAATCTGAGCTGTTGACTCTGCGGTAATGATCCAAGTCAGGCTAAACCCAACAAACCATTGGAGTCCTCAGCGTGCGAGCCATCTCGCTCCACACACGCGGGGAAGGCAGATCGGTTGGGCGAGCGCGAGGCGCTAGCATGAGTAAATTCCGGCTAAAGAATGTAATTACGAGCCGCTGTTAAAAACAGGTTCCTCTAAACTCCTGATATTCCAGCATTGCACACTCATGTGACCTGTACACACTCGAAACCCAGGGTTCCCCATCCCAATAACGCTCCCAAAGGAAGGAAGGAGGCTCTCGGAGAGCTGCGGCCATGTGAAAGCAGGATAAATATGTATGTAAGATGAATCCAACTGGGACAGATGTGATTTCCCAGTGAAGCTTGAAAGAAAAACAGGGGGAAAAAAGAAGGAAAAGAAGAGAAATATGAGCAGGAAGAGGCTGGAAGGAAAAGAAGATAGAGACACAGACAGGAAATGAAGGGGGAGGTGGGGGGGGCTGAATGGATGTTCTGGCTCTGCTCGCTCTTTATCAAAGGAAACCCAGTGAAGCTGTATGGCAGGAACCCAAGGCCAGGGTTCATCTCTCCCTCTCTTTTGTTTTACTCCCCTCCTCTTCATATCTTATCTCATATCTCTCTCTCTCCCTTTCTTCCTCTCAAGTTACTCGCAGGACTTGTTTATGCAAATGACACAAGAGGAAGGGTCACGTGTCAGTCTCTGACCCTGGTGATACTTCTATGTCCTTAGTAGTAAAAGTTTGAAAGTCTGGCATTACCTTTTTTATTTCCAACCTGCAACACTAACACACACACACACACACACACACATATGTGTGCAAACACACTTGCTCTCCAGACAGACAGGGGGGTGATTGATTAATCTATATGGAGATATGTTTTCTAATGAACAAGGGAAAGCTTGCATGCTAATTTTACATCTCAGGGAAAGGCTGGAGGGCGTGTGTGTGTATGTGTGCGTGCGTGCGTGTGTGTGTGTGTGTATGTGTACGTGTGTGTGCGTGCGTGCGTGCATTCCAGTAAACTTCAATACACGTTCTCGTGTCTTTTTTCTGTTGGTAGGCCAGATGTGATTTGCATTTAAACAAGTTATCTGTGACCGGCTGAGGTGGAAAACTGGCAGAAAGCAGAAAAGTGCAACGAAAATATACTTTGTGATTAAATGATGTCGTACACGAGGCATGTGACCCCAACTGAAAGGGAAAAAAAACAGAACGATGAAGAGACTGACTTTCCTTAAAGGAACACATGAGAGAGCCATAAATCCCATGTATGTGTTTTTATTACGCTCGTAACCGCAGCTCGTCCTGCACTCTATGATGCTTACATACAGGGCTGCATCTTTTCAGGGCCCTAAGCCTACGTTTTGGATGAGAAACACACTTAATAGTAATAAAGTGTGGAGGAAAATAAAAGGAAGACAACAAAATTGTTGCAGGGCTACCTGATCCTTTACGTCCAATGACGTCACAACATCTGGATGGAAGAATGTTGTGCGTGTGATTGTTTCCGAGCCTCTTCAGACAGAAATTAGAGGGAAGTGAAGGGAGTCATGAAAACACTGAGAGAGAGAGACATCTGTTTTGCCAAATTATGAAGCGCTCCGATTCATTCGTATGTGAGCGCTTTGATTAATAAACACATTGTGTGACTTTGAATCAGCGGGTTTCTGCTGCTGCTCTGATACCCTCACAGAGAATCAGGTGACTGACCTAACCCTTTTATTAGGGTGTGTGTAGGCATCCTTATCTCCTTTTTCAGAGTTGTGTACATGGGTCTCTGTATGCTATGTCAGATCGCCAAAGTAATTGAGATGCATTTGATTATCCGTGTCACACATTCGCACAACTCCCAAAGTGATCATCGCTATCACATGCTTTTAATCACATGCCTATTACCCCCCCCCCCCCCCCACACACACACACACACCCTCCCAAACACACACCCATATCAAGCCTGCCATATCAACGTGGCGATGTTTGATTACGATATGCTAATCCGACCCATAATTTACTTCCTGTCATGTCTCCGTCATGTCTCCAGTGTCCTTCAGTGTTCCCCCCCCCCCCCCCCCCCCCCCCCCCCCTCCGGCAGCCCCTGCCTTTACTCCTGCTCCGTTTCATTTACTTGTTGTATTGGCTTGTCTCTTATTAGAAACTACATTGCCAAAGCTGTATACAAAGGAATCAATATTAAAAGCATTAGCAAGCAACTGCTCATCCATTCAAGCCCTGCTGAGATGCTTAATTGCCTGGTTTGACATCATGTACTGTGAAATAATCAAAGGCTGTAATGGAGGGGAAGGCATTAATCATCGCATCTAATAACTGTGCACCGGTTGGATTGTGCTTTTGGACCTTGATGAAAGACAAATGAAACCGTCTCCTCTTTTCTTTTAGTTTGCGTTTCAACAAAAGTTGTTTTTTGAGTTGATTTTTCTGCCGACGCCCTTAAAGTGTCTTCCATTTGTCAGTGAATCTGCAGCAGATTGCCTTTGCTCCGAAGCGGCTGCATGAGGGGGGGGGCATGAAAAAAAATGTATCTTTCTTCTTTCAGAGTTTTTTTTCAAGCGTTAATGTTTGTGTTTACCGCCATCTCTTCTCTCCCCCCCCTGCAGCCACTTCAGATAAACGACAACTTTTGCGGCCAGGACTTCAACCAGCCTCTAGGCGGCACCACCGCCATCGAGGGCATCCCGCTCTACGTGGACAAGGACGACGGCATGACCTCCGTGGCAGCCTACGACTATCGCGGGCACACTGTGGCGTTCACTGGCACCCGCGGCGGGCGCATGAAGAAGGTAGGCGTGCATGCGCGTGTGTGTGTGTGTTGGACAAATCTGAGCAGTGTGTTTTTTTTATCTTGCCTGTTGTTTGGTGGTCTTGCTTAATCCCAAAGAGTGAATCAGAGTGGCTTCAAGGTGGTGCGGATGATTTCCACGTGACCCCTGAGGTGAAGAAAACCCTTCGCCTTGTGTTTGCATGCTCATACTTGCAATGGTGGCCTCAAAATCTCTCCTCAATCACAGGCAAGCTGTGAATCCCCATCATGTTCAGACTACACGCAGCACGTGGCCCCTGTGTGTGTGTGTGTGCCCATTTTGAGTGGACCGCAGCGTGTTTGTGTGTTTGTGTGTGTGTGCGTGTGTGCGTGTGCCAATCAGCCGCTCCTTCATCTGAGATCCGACTGAGCCGCTTCTGTTCATTTCTTTGTTGGGAGGGGGGGAGTTTTTTTAAGTGTTCACATTTGACTTTTCCGCCGTATTTCATTCAATCCAAAACGTGTTGGACTATCCAGCTGCTCCACATTTTCATAGGAGTTCCATTCGGCCGCAGTGTTTCCGCAGCAGAGGGGACGTCTTGCCGCAGTAATGCTGCCCTCAACTTCTTTCATATAGTCTCTGACAATGTGCACTTCCCCCGACACACCAACATATGCCTCCTCACGCGGCTTCCTGTCTCTGGCGTTCTTGCTACGTGGACTGAAACCTGGCCCGCTAGTCCTTGTTCCTGACCCCTGCTCTGTGTGTGTGTGTGTGTGTGTGTGTGTGGGAGGGGGGGCAGACGGATGATTTACGCCGGGTTTGGTCGAGCGTGTTGGGGTCAGCAGATCCTCGATGATACCCCCGCTGATCGGACTCCCATTTCCCGTCAGCCTGCACGCCTTCCTGTGCTCCAGGGAGGGGAGGAAGGTGAGCGGGGCGGGGGGGGGCGGGGGGCATAGCTGCAGCGCGCCCGGTGTGTGCACACGCGCACGCTCATTAGACGTCCCGCAACGCGAGCGCTGCTGAGTGCGCGGACACGTCTGCGCCGGCAGACTCCCCGTATCGACGGGTCTATGAATATATAATCGTTAGTGTGAATCTTAAACCCTGGCAGTCCATCGGATAAATGATGGTGTCTTCGTCTGGGTCTGCGGGTGAGTCAGCGCGAGAGAGAGACAGAGGGCTGTGACGTAAGCCGGGCTGCTGCTTTCCATCAGCACGACGAGCCAGGCGGCCTTGACTGAGCACATGTGTGTGCCGAACGCCCTCCTCATGTCCCCCCCCCCGTCCCAGGTGGGCTCGCGTCCTTCCTTCTTGTTTATGTAGGCTATACCTCTGTTGCATGAAGTCGCCCTTGCAGGCTGCATTCTGACTTTGGGGGTAACACCATATCAGCATTGTGTTAACAATCTTTATTGGTTTAATGCGGCACAGAGGAGAACAGCTGATTAAGACCCGCCTGTGAAAACGAAGGCCAATTTTGTGATTTAATTGTGCAGGATGGCCTTTCTTAAGGTCAATATTACAATGACTGACCAGTTATAGGAAAAGATGACTGAACGCTCACACTGTATCCAAATTGATCTGCCTGTGACATTTCTGACGTGATGATGTGCAATACACACGGCAGTATGTGGATACATCGTATGACGAGAGCTGGAAGAATTTGTGGATGAATCAGTCGCTTCGAACCACAGAAAATGTGTGAGTAGGTATTCTGTCAATGGTAATCATTTATTGATTTCAGTTGTGGGACTTTTAAGCAGACAAAGCGAGCAAATTGAGATTAAGCTGGACTGCGAAATTGCTAGTAATAACATAAACACTGTTCTGCAGTGGGGGATGCTGTACATGGCGATCACTACATGGCAGGATGAGGGAGCTAAAATGTAATGCTCCATCCGAGGAAACCCTTGAGTGCTTCATTACTTTTGGAAGGCGTCGTCACATTTCTGCCTGCAGAATGAACGTATAAAAAGCCTTAAAGAAATGCTAGAATGTATGATGGGAGTCCCAGGGTTTAGGAGATAAGAGACACGAGACGCAGGGTGCCACGGGTTAGAGGAAGGATGTACAGTAGGAGGTAGGACATGAGAGATGCAGCATGGCCATTCGGTGCAGGGAACAGGGACAGCCTTGTCACACAGAACAGGCCTCCTCTCTCCTTGTCTCACGCCTTCCAGCCAGCAGCAGCATGCGTCTGAATCCCGTATTGTTGTTCTTTCCTCAGTGCTTCAAAGTCGGACATTAAAGAAACCCCACAGTGCATCACTTTGTAGGGAGACATGGGAGTAGGTGGCGGACCAATAGCTCTCAGCGCCATGAAATTGCGCGGCGAGCTGCCTTCTGCGCCGTTTGACGAAAACATCTTTAAAAAAAAAACGTATCTGGGTAAAAACCTGGAAATCCTTTGATTCTCCTCATTTCATTGTGTCTTTTGTCTACCTGGAGAGAACGAGGCGCTCTCGCCACACCAGGCCAGATGAAAAGGAACTCTCACCAGCCTGAAGTGTTTCAACATCCAGGAAATAAAAAGAGGCAAGCAGTGAAGGCCGACAGAGAGAAAGGGGAGGTACACAGTTTAGAGGTGTGTGTGTGTGTGTGTGTGTGTGTGTGTGTGTGTAGGGTGGAGAGAGAGGGAGGGGTGACTCTTTCATGTCTTTTCATCATTTCCCTGCGAGCAGCAAATCCAATTACTTTTCCCTTTCCCTGTCTATCTGGAAAGATGGTCTGAGTGACGGGACCGAGTGGTGCGGCGCTGCCGCGGTAACCCTGCCAACCGGGCTGATTGACGGAAGGCTGCCTTGACACGAGGAGACAAGTAAGGGACTGGTTAGAGTTCTCTTTCACCTCGGAGGCAGCGAGGTGGAAGAGAAGTTCACCGGCCCTGGGATCCACTCAGAGATGATCTAATTAGCTTTCTTTGGCGAGTTGCCTCATGTGTTCTCCTCGGGTTCTGCGTGACTGCAGCAACGCGTGCACCATCCCGGCCTGCAGACTTACAGTCACATAAGAAAGCCGCTCTTTAGGAAATATGGCAGTACTCTGTGGACATACATAGAGGAAAGCCTTACTCCGACTTTAAATCAAACGGCACCTACTCTCCTCCTTTTATAACAGCTTGTATATCTGTACGTTAACTGATGATGGCACGTTCTCAAGTATTTCCACTTTACTTGAAGGTCAGAGTGTAGCATTTAGAGATCTATTAGAAAAATTGCAATATCAAGTTGTTGTGTTTTCATTGGCTTGGAATGAGGCCTTCATGTCTACATAGGGAACTGGTCAGAGTCAGCCATGTTGCAGTGCCATGTTTCTACGGTAACCCAGAATAGGCAAACACTTGATCGAAACACTTTTACTTTAGCTGATGGCCTAAAACGTGGCACAGCAACGTCTGTTGCTCTCAAAATAGCGTTTTTATCCCGGCCTCTGAGAAAGGTTAATGACTTCACTGCCGTTTTTCAATTGGCACTTGTACTGACCACACTGCTCCAAAACACTGTCCCCTTAGGTACGCTGCTTTATACTTTTACTCGGTATTGGGTTTAATAACTCGTAAAATGTAGCCCAGAAGAGCAGTGACTAGATAGAAGTAAATAAAGTCAACAGAATTGGTAAAGCCTGTAAATCACCTTGCAGCCTTTCAAAGTGCGTGTAGTCTGAGCCGTGTGCTTTGCATGATAGCGGCTCCTTCAGATCCCGCTGTCCTGTGAACGAGAGCGCCGCAAATTTCTTCCTAGAGCTTCAGAAAGGCCGGGCATGCGAAGGCTCCGCAAGCTTAGCAGCAAAACCATCCGTCAAAATGATTAAGCCTGATCAGGAAACATGAGATGGGAGGTAATTTAGCATGTGAATGCTAATTAGCACTAGCATTTAGACTGGCAGACGATGATTGAAGCAGCGCATCGGCTGCTCAGCCCGGTTAAATGGCAAAAACACCAGGCTGGTGAAAATGATTGATAATCTTGGAACGGGCTGCTGTCTGCGTGCGTGCGTGCGTGCGTGCGTGCGTGTGTGTGTGTGTGTGTGTGTGTGGACTGCAGCACCTATTCTGTAAACTCTTAATGAGCAGATGAGCACAACACCTGAGCACACTATAATTCCATCTTTATCCCATTAAGTAGGAGCTATTGGAATAATGCCCTATTAGTTTCTTGGAATACACACCAGACTTATTTGAAGCATGGCGTGTGTGTGTGTGTGTTACCAGTGCCATTCATGCATGTTGCTTCTTCCCTGTGAATGAGTCACTAATGAGTTTTGCATGCACACTTGTGGTTTGTTGTGTACATACAATTATGTGGACATGTATTTATCAATGTATCTGTGGTGTGAGCCTTTTTGTCACAACCTTCTTTTTAATGTTTTTGTGTGCGCGCGTGTATGTAGCCGTTGATAAAAATGTTGCAGCCATAACATTACTGTTATTGTGAATTATTCTCCTATTTTCCACACTAGCATTCCCTTGCACTGCCCCTCTTCACGTCTTTTCCTGTCGAGTCCCCTCCGTCTCCCTCACTCATATGTCACCTTCAGTTTCCTCTCTCCCGCCCGAGGTGGGCGAGATGCCCGCAGATCTTCATCCCCTGGAGAATTTCCAACCTCATCTGTGTGTGTGTGTGTGTGTGGGAGGGGGGGCAGAGGACTGTCCTCCTCATTCTCCTTATCCCCTCCATCCATTAGTACATTAGTGTACGTCAGCCGGGGAACAAAAACAAAAAAAAAAGTGCTATCTCTGTCGAGCCTTTCACGAGAGAGCGAGTTAGAGGCACAGGGGGAGGAAGTGAGACGGAGATGAACCGATAGGACGAGATGTACGACAGACACAAGTGATCCTTGTAAACGGCTGTATTGAGCATCTACATGCATCTCTGTGCCTGCGGTTGCCCCGGGAGATGGTTTGAGGTGAGGGTCATTTGTTAAAGCCGCTGCGCTTATTTGGAACGTCTCCGCCAGACATTTTATGCAAATTAACGACAGCGAAGTGACCCAACGCAACTGGTCATTAGGAGGGCGGGTTTTTAATGGAGCACAATGTGCCGTTTGTGCTAAGCGGAGCAAACAAAGGGTTGATAATGTAGAGGGATTCACTGCATATAGTACGCTCAGCACAGTTAGAGACATACAATGTTGGACACACAAAAGCTTCAAAACTCAGGTTTTCACACATTTCATTTCCCGGATCAAAAACTCGTGTTAACTGTAAATACTTCATTCAAACCCATCCATGAAACCCATTGACTTTGAAACAAGGGGCCCGGATGTGCAGAAACGCTGACTCCCTTCTGGCTTGCAGAACTCCCTCCTGCACCACCAAGTTCAGTCGTTTTTTTGAAAAATGCTTTTTTGAAAAAACACCTCCATCTGCATCACATCTGAGATGGCTTTCTCTTAAGAAAATCAAAGTCCTTCTTCCTTTCTTTTTTCTACCGCCTCACAGGAAACACAGAATGAATCACTGCGACGACACCTAAGACTGGCGCCCACGTGTTAAAACGTGTCCTCTGGACTCATTTGCATTTGAATTCTCCAGGTGTGACTTATTATAAGAGACAAATGGACAGTGTGTTCGGGGGGGGGGAAGAAGAGTAAAAAGCCCTTCTCCTTTTTTTCAAAGTCAGCTCGGCATCAAATAAGGATGGAGTGATACAGAAATAGTTCTTCAAGGCGCTGGCGGGCGATCTGAATTACAAGAGCAGGATCCCTGCCACCTCCGGGACGCCGGCTGATATGATACTGTTCTGCACCGCTTCGCAGAGGCCGCCGCCGCTGCTAATGTGCCACTGTGGTCGTGGGTTTGATTCCCAGGCGGGCTATCGCTTCATATGCATCACCCCCTGTGTCCTTGAGCAGGGCATTATCTCAGCGGTCCCTCCGGAGGAATACGGCTCAATGTTAATGGATGGCCGATGTGCATGGAGAGCGAGATGGATGGATTAGTGAGCTAATGAATCTTTGATAAGTGGGAAGGCTTTGTGAGTGTCGAGAGACAGAGGGAAAGATCACAGCTAAACCTATCAACTGTGGGATGGCTTTAATCCGCACAAAACCCCCGCAGAGTTTGACTTTCGAATAACCATTATAGAAAAGTGATTTGCTTGTTGGTTAAGCAAATTCATTTGGAAAAACGGGCAGTGGCTATGTTTTTGTACACGTGCTGTATGAATAACAATTCCAGGCAACCTCCAGGACTGAAAAGCAAGGCCAATAAGGAAGGTCCTTAAAACACTTTTATTCTAATGGCCAGCAGAAATGTTCACCCGCTTTTTGCTTGCAAAAAGGGTTGGTCAATTTGAATAGAAGTCTATGAGAAAATGACACTACTTCTCTCCATTCATTCAAGACTTCTTTAAAGCAACATGATGTTCATTTAGCAAATGACGCCCCTTTTTTTTTTTAACCGACCGTTAAGTGTGCCTTAAGGGCGGGACTACCTGGTGAATGACAGGCTGAATTTTGCATCCAACAAGCAGTTTTAACCGTGTAACTCCATGTAGATCCCCCCCCACCCCCCACTTACTCAAGATGTCCCGCCGTTAGGGCCACGTGAGGACACAATGTGCTGGGACAGCTGCTGCGCTGATGACCGGTGTCAGGCGCCACTGGCCTGATTCAAGCTGGCTCACCCCATCACGTCAACACGGGTCTGCACGGACACCAGAGGTGAAGGGCGGACATGTGTCTCTGTATCTGGCATGCATCTGGAGAACAACTGGCATGTTTTGGTGGGGGGAGCAAAGGGGGGGCAGCTGTCTGTCTGTGTGACGTGTGTTGTGTGTGTGCAGGTTTGTTGTACTCTTTGGTACAGTGTACTATTAGCTAGGGAAAGATGCCAATCATTCAGCAATCATATATATTTATACATATAGATATTTACTGTATAAATATGTGTACTGTCGGGGCTAGGTGTGTGCATGTGTGTGTGTGTTTATGTCTGATCAGAGGGCCGGAAAAACATCTCGGCGTGTGTTTGTGCCTGTTATGTTAATCTGTTTCACATCAAGGAACGACAGCGTGTCTAAGTGTGTGTGTGTGTGTGTGTGTGTGTGTGCGCATCTGATTAGAGGGCACATGCAGGAAAGGATGCAGACTGTGTGTGTGTGTGTGTGTGTGTGTGTGTGTGTGTGTGTGTGTGTGTGTGTGTGTGTGTGTGTGTGTGGTGGGGGGGTCAATTTGCTTACGTGCACATGTGCAATGTGTGTGTCTGTCTCTGAGAGACGCAGACCCTCAGATGAAGGGGAATCGCACACTAGGAGTGTCTGTTTGTCTGAGAGAGCTCATCTTTTTCTGCAGTGTGTGTTTTTATATTACAGCAGCTGTGCTTTCTTCATGTAGAATGGGAGCTGCCCACCTGATGCCAGGGCAGCTGCCCCACCGAGAGCCCACTACAGACGCACGCACGCACACACACACACAGAGCCAGTGCCAGCAGCCCTTTTCTGTATGTCTGAGTGTGTGTTTGCTGCTGAGGGGAGGAGAAAGGGCCAGCTGCAGTAAAGCCTTCATCAACTGTTTCTCTAGACCGCCCCATCTGTCCAACCATTAATACACACCCATACACTCTGCATGCATACACACGGCCCTTCTGTCGACCTGTGAGAAGCACTCAGCGGCGTCGGCCACAACCTTTACGCCTATCCTCGCATGTCTTGTGTGGGGATTATGTGTTTGTGTGGTTTATTCCATCAGGTGAACAACACCACATATTTTACATAGCTATATTTATTTTCACGGCGGTGCGTTTTGTAAATCATGAGCTCTTCTTTAATCCATTTTTCCCACTCGTACGTACCACACCCTCGATGTGTTCTAGTGCAACTAAAACCCGGCTCACCAGCCAGACACAAGACTACAAATCAGGCCATGGCTTGCCACCGGCATGTAAATGTGAGAGATTGGTGGTGGTGGTGGTGGTGGGGTGGGTGGGTCAAGAGATATAATGACATGTAAAATAAGAAGGTTGAGTGTGAGAGAGAGCGTCGGAGTGTCGGCCATGATGATGTTTATGATAGCGATTGGTCGCTCTCCTGATTTCTGATTTGGTGATTTGTGAACGTTGTGATTGCAGCGAGAGCATCTAATGTCTGGAGTGGCCTCTGCAATCAAGGCCAATGACCCTTCACTCCATGTGCAATTTCCCTCTCTAGCTCACCCCCGACACTCCCCCAAGTAAGCCCCAAGTCCAACGTTTCGACGCTCTAAAAACCAAAAAAAAGAATTCCTTGCCACACGACTAGTTTTGGTAACGGACCAGTGCGGCTGGCTGGTAGTACACTAGTCATAGCAAAGATTCTATGTGTTGATGGACTGGAGGAGGTTTTTTTTTTTCATTAACTGATCCGGCACGCAGGCTTAAAATCACTTTGCATTTTCGCGGTATTGCTTTGCCGTCTGTCTGGTCAACCGCATCAGACGATTCTTCTTTGCTTTTAGAGTTCAGAAGTGACTGTGCAACTTTCCCCCGGGGGACGGAAGAGACTGACGATAAACGTGCGTTGAGACACGCACGCACGCACGCACACACACACACACACACACACACACACACACACCGATAAGCAGACATGGGAGCAGACAACTACTGAGAAAATATATCCAGACTGATAGGGAGAGAATAGAGGAGGACAAAGAGCCGACCAGAGCTGGTGTTGTTCAGCCATCTGGTCTGTGTGAGTGTACGATTATGCGTGTGTGTGTGCGTGCGCGCGCCTCTTTTCTATTGTATCTGAATGCAGCGGAGAGAATGACTTAGATTACCAAGACTGATATGAAAGTCACACTTGAGGACACGCTCCAAGTGGCAGACCAACACACACATGCGCGTGCGCACACACACACAACCACACAAACACTTTGTCTGTCTGCAGCCTTTTTGATTTCACTGAGAAGCTTGAAAAGCATTCAGCTAAAAGACACGTGTGTGTGTGTGTGTGTGTGTGTGTGTGTGTGCGCGTGCGTGTGCGCGCCAAGGTCCCTCCTCTAATTGAAGTGTACAGTGACTTGGCAGGCTGCCTGATGTCAGAGTCATGCGGTGGGACAATAGAAGAAGAAAAACAATGAGAGAAAGAGAGCAACGGTGGGAGAGAAGTGAGCGAAGAAGAGGGTGGAGGTGGAGGAGAACGGCGATGAGCTGATGAAGGAGATAATTGGGCAGCAGCAACGGCCCTAATGCAGTTGGTATTCCCCCTACGGATCATAATGGAGCAATATTACATTTCCTATAATAATTTCATGTGATTTTAAGTCATATTCCTGAATGCCTCAGATATATATATATTTAATGAGAACACTCCTTTTTAGCTTTTAAAAAAAATGTTGTCAATTGAAACCGCATGCGTCAATCGGCTCCGCTTCGACTTCGGAGTCTGATCGAGCCGCGGCGCCTCGCGCCACCCTCTCTGACAACATCAACTCCACCCGTCTCCGTCAGACTGAATCAGCGACGAGCAGCATCTGTTTGCAATGTACAAATCTGAAAAAAATAGGTCTCGCGTCTGTGAGCTCAGATTTGACAACTGTGTGTTATTTATTATTTTAGTAGTTCAGTGGTATTAATACGATTTGGTTCCTCTGTGCTTCATTGGTCGACAGCGAGTGTTATTTCTCACCCACTCAATGACATTCTATCGCCAAATTGCGAAGTTAATCCTCTCAAGTATATATATATATATATATATTTATATGCCTCATTCATCTACTCCAAATTCCTTTTTTCCTTTTCCATGTATCCGTTGTGGTGTTTTATTTATCTTTTCCACATCTCTCCCTTTGCTTACCCCCTTCTGTATCTCCACATAAACACACAGAGACCTGTGCACGTAAGCCACAGCACTGAGCCAGAACCATCCACTGATGAGAAAGCGCAGCGAGGTTAATCCGCCAGATTACAGCAGATTACAATGCACCAGGGACGGTTGAATTGGAGATTATGGCAGAGAGATGAGGGGTAGAATAATAGAATAGATGGATGTTGGGGAGCGATAGAAGTTAAGGGATCAAAGATTCATACAGGGATGGATGAGCGCGCTTGTTTTCCCTGACATTTACTTGTCTGGAAAGCTTTGGTTTGACTGTATTCTCATATAGAAATACAAAAACAAAGCGAGAAGTTGTTGTTACTCTCGAGGGTCAGAAGTCACTCAAACTAACTCTTTTTCAGCAAATGTAAGAATTGAGCCAATGTTTGAGGCAAATACGTCAATAGTTACCTGATGTAGGCTGCTAATGTAATATATCAATAAGTAAGCAATTATGTTAAGTTTACGTTGTTAACAAAGCACTGTGTAGGACACTTTGACAGACATGGCCAATAAAACTAGATTCTATAATAATATCGTGTGTTTTAATTTATCTGATCAAATATAAGAACCAGGACAATTGATTAAAGAAATACTTAATCTCTGTGAAAAACCTGCTGCTCAGTTAGAGAATGACGCCGATTGGCGAGATTTAAAGGACTGCAGAGCGTGGCCATGAGCACGATGCGGGGAAAGGGGAATGAAAGCCTGTGTAAGCCTTTTAGGCGTCCGAACAAACACGGCGCAGCTCCACCGAGAGACTAGCCCGACAAAGAAAACCACGGTGGGTGTCGGTAATCTGCACCCTCACCCAGAGTGTCGTGACATTTAATCGGATTAGCCGCTGACGCCGGTGGTAAAAACGCCGCTTCTTGCCACATGATCGCCGCTTCTGTTCACGTTGTCCCAACAATCCCACCACTGTACACTGGACCAGAGCCGAGGCTGCACTGCCGGGGCCGCTTCCGCCCAGTTGAACAGAGGTGAAAATGACACTTTAGCACATTTTCCTCAGGGGCCCACTGGCCCTCATGCAGGGCCCCCATTGCTGTCTCTGGGGCCCAGTTGGAAACGCAGTGGAGGGGAAAGCGTGTCGGTGGAATCAGATTAAGCCAGTGTAAAATAAAAGGTATTTGGTTCATTAGAGAAGGCGGCCTCCTGAGGCATGTCCTTTATGCTGTTGTGTGTTTAACATACAAGTGGCAGGACCAAGATGCTTTGGGTCAAATTGTTTTTTCTAAAATGCGCCTTTTTTCTTTTGCAGGTGTAGCCTTTGTGTTTTTTTTTTTCTCCGCTCTTTTTCCCCTTGATCTTTTGAACTTGAACTATGCGGAGGGATGATAACTAGGAACGCATTAGCAAGTGTTCCAGTGCAAGTGCTCCGTATGCATGACCAGAAATAGGTGGCGTCATTACACCCGTACGGGACCTACCACACCACGGCCATTACTCAAAGGACAACAGCACTCGAGGCCACAGGAAAAGGCTGTACTTAAGAACAGAAACATCACACATTAACTTCTGGGGGGGGGCAATTCAATACAATGACTGATGAAAGACTGCGATGGCTGTGGCTTGTTTGGTGATAAACTTGAAATCTGGGTTGGCATATACAGGAGGGGCTGCAGCAGATCTTGCGTGGTCATTTCATTTTAGCGTTTACCTCGGTGCTGCACTGACACTCGTGAAACACAATATCAGCTTTTGTCTCCCAAAGGATTGAGAATGTCTGGAAAGGATGGCGAGCTGCCTGAACTGTAGGGTCAAGGGTCTTGTGCTCTCCACTAGACTTTACTACCACTTATTCACAATAGTTCAATGTGACACAAATTCAACAAATAAAAATGTCATTTTGGAAGACAGGATAATCGGGTTATAGATAATCAATTTGTTTTCCACAGTTCCATCTAGAAGATATTGAAAGTGCCACAGGCCTAAATGTGATGGCCATATTTCTTTACTCATATTTCTCGTGCTTCTTATTTATAACTGTGGGGGACTTTTCTTGGACTTTAATGCGGCACACATGACGGGCTACATATGTGTAACATATTGTTATTATTATGGCTGCCTTCATAGTAATGAATAAAACAGACCAACAAAGCTGTGCAATCGTTCAACATTTGATGTGATGTGTGTGCTGCATGTGATTGGCCTGTAAAACTGAACTCCGCCCCTTTCGCATGCACCACTAGGAGAGGAAACCTGAGTCCGTTAATAACTGGCTGCATGACACCAGCTACCCAAGACCACCCATCGCCTGTGTTAGTGTTTCATTATTTCATACTGGCCCAGCCTTTGGGGTAATTGGACACATTTTGGGTCTGGTTCTCCTCGAAAATCTGCCAACACGCTGCTGCTGTGTGACCGAGTTTCAATGTGTTACCGACTGGATCCGAGGCTTCCCGATTTCAAAATCCTGTGTTGTAAAAGATACAGTGATGGAATGGTGAAATCTGCAAAGGCCCCAGAGAGAGAGAGATGTAGGAAGGTTGTGTAGACCAGAAACATGGCTGCCAGAAGCAGGAGGAGAGCATCTGTCTGCGTGGTCAGCAAGAGCAGATGGAATGCTGGTGGAATGCTTTAGGTTTTAGGTGCACGACGGTTCCAGTCCGTGGAGTCACGGCTGTGAACCGGTTCATATTGAGTGAGTTGTCTTGTGTGCGTGGCCAATGGACATATTAGAAATCAGTTTAGTGTGTTGTTATGCACGCTCTTTGAAATAGCGTGCAGCGAGAAACACGGGAAATGTTGCCTCGACTACTCTGCACCGAGCGGGATGTGAGCCAATGGAGGACTGCGGTGTGTTTATTTATGATTACATACGGTATATACAAAGTTGTTATTTCCCTACCTCCTATTGTTTACTTGGATTGAACCCTTTAATCTGCTGCTGTCGCTCCCAGGTCAGCCGTTGCGAGTTGTTTATTTCTGAGAAGAAAGGAGAAAAAGAAAGCACAGAGAAACATTTTGTCAGTCGGCCTCGGGGCGAGCGCCAGTCGGCGGGGGTTTGGAAGTTAAAAAGCTTCAGTTTTAGAGCGCATGGGGCGCTGGGAACGGCGAGTTCGAAGGTCAACGCAGAGGAAGTTTAATAAAGAAAGAAAGGGAGGGCGGGATGTGCTACAGGGAGGGCCGTTTGATTGATTGCTTCCTGTCTGCTCTCTCCATTCTCTCATCCCTCTCCCCGGCGACAGCTATGCGTCCACTCCGGTCCCTCAAATGGGTGTTTATTACAAACTACGGTGCCACAGCAATCTGTGAAAAATGTAAAAAGATTAAACAGACTCGAGTTGTTACAGTAAGAGCACACTTTGCTGATGAATTATTGGGCTTTCAAACTTTATTACACAGCAAGATATACACTCACCGGCCACTTTATTAGGTACCCCATGCTAGTAACGGGTTGGACCCCCTTTTGCCTTCAGAACTGCCTCAATTCTTCGTGGCATAGATTCAACAAGGTGCTGGAAGCATTCCTCTGGGAGTTTGGTCCATATTGACATGATGGCATCACACAGTTGCCGCAGATTTGTCGGCTGCACATCCATGATGCGAATCTCCCGTTCCACCACATCCCAAAGATGCTCTATGGGATTGAGATCTGGTGATTGTGGAGGCCATTTGAGTACAGCGAACTCATTGTCATGTTCAAGAAACCAGTCTGAGATGATTCCAGCTTTATGACATGGCGCATTATCCTGCTGAAAGTAGCCATCAGAAGTTGGGTACATTGTGGTCATAAAGGGATGGACATGGTCAGCAACAATACTCAGGTAGGCTGTGGCGTTGCAACGATGCTCAATTGGTACCAAGGGGCCCAAAGAGTGCCAAGAAAATATTCCCCACACCATGACACCACCACCACCAGCCTGAACCGTTGATACAAGGCAGGATGGATCCATGCTTTCATGTTGTAGACGCCAAATTCTGACCCTACCATCCGAATGTCGCAGCAGAAATCGAGACTCATCAGACCAGGCAACGTTTTTCCAATCTTCTATTGTCCAATTTGGATGAGCTTGTGCAAATTGTAGCCTCAGTTTCCTGTTCTTAGCTGAAAGGAGTGGCACCCGGTGTGGTCTTCTGCTGCTGTAGCCCATCTGCCTCAAAGTTGGACGTACTGTGCGTTCAGAGATGCTCTTATGCCCACCTTGGTTGTAACGGGTGGTTATTTGAGTCACTGTTGCCCTTCTATCAGCTCAAACCAGTCTGGCCATTCTCCACTGACCTCTGGCATCAACAAGGCATTTCCGCCCACAGAACTGCCGCTCACTGGATGTTTTTTCTTTTTCGGACCATTCTCTGTAAACCCTAGAGATGGTTGTGCGTGAAAATCCCAGTAGATTAGCAGTTTCTGAAATACTCAGACCAGCCCTTCTGGCACCAACAATCATGCCACGTTCAAAGTCACTCAAATCACCTTTCTTCCCCATACTGATGCTCGGTTTGAACTGCAGGAGATTGTCTTGACAATGTCTACATGCCTAAATGCACTGAGTTGCCGCCATGTGATTGGCTGCTTAGAAATTAAGTGTTAACGAGCAGTTGGACAGGTGTACCTAATAAAGTGGCCGGTGAGTGTATATATATATACACTCACCGGCCACTTTATTAGGTACACCTGTCCAACTGCTGGTTAACACTTAATTTCTAAGCAGCCAATCACATGGCGGCAACTCAGTGCATTTAGGCATGTAGACATTGTCAAGACAATCTCCTGCAGTTCAAACCGAGCATCAGTATGGGGAAGAAAGGTGATTTGAGTGACTTTGAACGTGGCATGATTGTTGGTGCCAGAAGGGCTGGTCTGAGTATTTCAGAAACTGCTAATCTACTGGGATTTTCACGCACAACCATCTCTAGGGTTTACAGAGAATGGTCCGAAAAAGAAAAAACATCCAGTGAGCGGCAGTTCTGTGGGCGGAAATGACTTGTTGATGCCAGAGGTCAGAGGAGAATGGCCAGACTGGTTCGAGCTGATAGAAGGGCAACAGTGACTCAAATAACCACCCGTTACAACCAAGGTGGGCATAAGAGCATCTCTGAACGCACAGTACGTCAAACTTTGAGGCAGATGGGCTACAGCAGCAGAAGACCACACCGGGTGCCACTCCTTTCAGCTAAGAACAGGAAACTGAGGCTACAATTTGCACAAGCTCATCGAAATTGGACAATAGAAGATTGGAAAAACATTGCCTGGTCTGATGAGTCTCGATTTCTGCTGCGACATTCGGATGGTAGGGTCAGAATTTGGCGTCTACAACATGAAAGCATGGATCCATCCTGCCTTGTATCAACGGTTCAGGCTGGTGGTGGTGGTGTCATGGTGTGGGGAATATTTTCTTGGCACTCTTTGGGCCCCTTGGTACCAATTGAGCATCGTTGCAACGCCACAGCCTACCTGAGTATTGTTGCTGACCATGTCCATCCCTTTATGACCACAATGTACCCAACTTCTGATGGCTACTTTCAGCAGGATAATGCGCCATGTCATAAAGCTGGAATCATCTCAGACTGGTTTCTTGAACATGACAATGAGTTTGCTGTACTCAAATGGCCTCCACAATCACCAGATCTCAATCCAATAGAGCATCTTTGGGATGTGGTGGAACGGGAGATTCGCATCATGGATGTGCAGCCGACAAATCTGCGGCAACTGTGTGATGCCATCATGTCAATATGGACCAAACTCCCTGAGGAATGCTTCCAGCACCTTGTTGAATCTATGCCACGAAGAATTGAGGCAGTTCTGAAGGCAAAAGGGGGTCCAACCCGTTACTAGCATGGGGTACCTAATAAAGTGGCCGGTGAGTGTATATATATATATATTAACCGATATCTATAATAAACCTGAGAGAGTTGTAAAATTCATAAGATGGAGCAATGAAATCATTCAAAACACAGACAGGACAGGGCAAATCGGACAATGCGTCCATTGTGTGTGTGTGTGTGTGTTTTGGGTCAACCTGCGTCTCCCACTCTTTTTCTTCTTGCGCTCTCCGGGGTGAAGCTGCTCTTCAACACATTCCTTTGTTTAACCTTCTAATTGGAAGACGTCTTGAAGGAGAGCAAAGTCTTTCATGGCATCACAAGTCTGATCTCACCCACACAAACAGCACACACTTCTGCACACGCACACGCGCGCACACACACACACACACAGTGTATTCTTCCACGGCGGCAGAGAGAACGGAAAGAAAAGACAGAAGACAAAAAGATCAAATTATCAGCTACATTTAATTACCCACAACCCGGCAGGAACAATAGAGGGCTAAATCCAGATTTGTCTGCGCTCAGAAGAGAGGAGAGAGAGAGACTTTAGTCTTACTCAAGCTCTCTTTCTCTCTTTTTCTCTCTCCTCTCCCACAATCCTTTGCTGCAGAATGCGTTCCCTCTTTTTTCGAGAAGCATCGCTGCAGAGTGAAGTGATGACAGCTTATCGGATTAGGTATCGCCGGATAATAAAGACCCTTGTTTGATTCCCCCACCCATACTCCTTAAATATGATTACTGCTTACTGTTAGCGGCAACATCACATTAGAGCGTGGCGCGTGGCGGCGGCGCACACATTAGCATAATGTTTGCAGAGCCGGTAAGGAGCGACGGCTGCGGAAGGACGCATCAAGCCGCCATCTTTCTCTCTTTCGCCCCCCACACACTTTTGTCCTGTTTCACCTTTTGACCTTGCACCCGCTCTCCGTGCTCTCTGTCCAGGGACTTTGTAGTGCGTGCTAGTTGCTCCGCCTGTGCATGTCCACTCCCTGCTCCAACATGACTCACTTAGCAACAAGGCACTACAGTTGACGAAATGGAGCTCTGACCTGCGGTCTGGTCGGCGTGATCTTTGCATCAGCGGCCGTTTGTTGGAGGGAGGCCAATCATCAGGCCAAAGGTGTTGAGTCTTCTTCCACGAGGCTATCAAGGTCATCATGTCACATCAACCTCAAATGAAACTTTCATGTGGTATTGATATTCGGGGATTGTTCATTATGCATCACGGGGGGATTCTCAGCCGAAGCCCAATGGCAGTACGGTGAAAGCAGGACGAACAAAGAAAGAACTAAAACAGCAGGACATGTTTGGGTGAATTTGCATACGATACAATTCTCTGGGCAGACAATACGACACTGTAACATTAATTATTCATCCTCGGTGGGACGAAAGTGCGCTGCTCTTATTTCCCACACTTGCAATTTCCGATGTTAGTGTTTTGATAATAAAACAACAAATTAAGACCCCCAAAAAAGCTACCAGCATGTGTGCGCTGTGTATCATGTGATGATATTCTTAATTACTCACCTAAAAAGTCTTGAGAAGGATTGGATTTTTATATGCCGATTCTTGAACTATCAGTGCTGTCCATCCGAGCCCATCGACACGGACCAGACACTCAAACTACCTGACTGAGCCATTTTCCATGCATTCAGTGTTTCCTCTACCGGGGGGACCCTGAAAAAGAGTGAAATTTGGTCCATTTTGGGGATTATTTTTCCCCAGCCTAACTGCTCGGCCAACGACTGTGTGTGTGTGTTTGTGGAAGTTGCCACCGCTCTCTGAACTCGCGACCTCGTGCTGAACTTCCCTCCGTTCTCATTCAGCGAGCATCGCGCCGAGCCTACTAGCAACATTAGCTAATGAACAGCTGGGCTGGGGTGTCTTGGCCCCCACAGCTCTCGTGCACAGGCATGGGCCTCGTGCACGCCTCTGAGGCATCAGTGTCTAGACAGACATCGCCGGGATCGCCCTTCCTCTGGAGACACAGGCGCTCATTTGTTGTGGGCCAAAGCTTCTGTCAAAGATGAAGCCGGCGCTCCGCTCTCCGGCTCGTTAGTCGACCAATTGGCCTGTGTGTTGCGTCAGCTGATGAAATGGTCATTGCATGCCAATTGATTTACGTTGATTTACTTCCTACTATATTGCTTTGCAAACATAGGTGTCTTGTGAGGGAGAGAAAGATGCTGTCAGCATCCTCTCGTGGAAGACAGAGGTCTCCATTGTAATTCAGACCTTGTACTCTATTTAGCTTTGATGCCAAATGTGTTAGGGCTATTTGCTAGTGCCATATGCCATACAATATGTGTGTGTGTGTGTGTGTGTGTTTGTCTGTTTGGAAAGCCTCGACACGCCCATCTGGCCATCAGCTGCTGACTCCTTCGCTGTGGCTCATTCTCACCTGAAGTCTTTAAAGTGTGATGGCCGTTGGTTCCTAGACTTTCATTCCACGAGCCGGGTTGCTGTTTGTGCCCATCGGGTCAGAACTCCCCCGAGCGCACAGATTAGTGGATAATTGTAAAGGTAAAATAACTCAAACTTTATTACAACTATCTGCGGGAACTGTCAAATACGATGACTGTTCAGGTGCAAAATGCTTCTCGCTTGAGGTTGAATGCGACCCACAAAGAACCTGTGAAATCCCGAATGAGTACTTCAAGGTATTAACGAAGGGTATTTATGTGTTTTTTTAACAGACCCGGTAGCTTTTGCGTTATTCAAATTTATGCTCCACAAAAAAAGATGACGAGGCTGGGTTTGTCATCTCATCGCTGGTGTCTCATTCCACTGAATCTAATTTGATCCGAGCTTTTACTTTGAGGCGACGCATAATCCCATCTCAGAATATTTCCTATTAAATCCATTTAAGGAAGTTCAGATGAGTGAACAGTTAGGGAAGGGAGGCTATGTTGCCCAACATTGTGTGTGTGTGTGTGTGTGTGTGTGGGGTGTGTGTTTGGCATACGTGAACTTATCAACCCTGTTGCTAACATTATTACCCTCCAGCCATGTGGCCTACACAAACACACACACTCGACCGGCCAGGCCACACTGCATGTTGCTCTGAGTGTCCTGGCTTGGAGACCCAACAGAAACAGACAGCACCAAAATATCACCACAGGGTTCCTGTGTCAACACTAGCAGATGCGACATTAATTCAATCAGCCATGGAAAGTCACCGAGCGGAATGGGTGCGAGAGGCCAGCATCCCAGAGCTGCACCAGCAGGAGGCTTCAGGGACCACGGACTCGGATGGACGAGAATTGTCAACTGAGCGGAGACGTTTCGTGGGGACGGGGACTTTAAACGCTTTTTTTAGTATCCCTGTGATAGGGTTTTTTCAGTAGAGTTCAAAATCAACGTCCTTCCTTGAACAAATGTACGATGGGAGATCACGCAGCTAACACTAACTTTTTTTTAATCCAGTGGTGCTCTCAAGGTTTCAGGGGTCCGGAAAAGTGGAGCCAATGAGCATCAGGGGGCGGGGCCTCTGGTTACACGTTCCAAGTTCCCTTTAATAAAGCATGATTATTTAGTAATTGATTGTCTCGTTCTGAGTAAAACAGATGATAAAGCAGGGCATGCCTCGTGGTCTCTTTGTTATTGACAGGTGAACACCACGCCTGTTCTGTATTTTTGTGTTACATTGTTACCCCTTTTAGTGTATTCTCCATTCATTTTTGTAGCATGAAAACATGTTTCACCGTCGACGGTCGCATCTCAAGCTGTTCTACGCAGATCTCTTGTTTGTTTTGCCCTATTTTTATTCGCCTGCTTGCCTGCCTTAATCCAATGCAGTTTGCTTCACTGGTCTGCAACACCTGCCTCATATTGTCACTGAATGTTTATGCGCGGCAGCCGCAAATCTCTAAAAATGGTGGCAATTACAAGTCACTTGAACAAGCCGTGCAGGTAATATTCTGTGAAATTTTACACAAGGAAACGTCTCCTTAGCTTTAGTCGCGCCACAAAAGCAGGGAGATGTATCGCGTCGCTCTGCGTCTCCTCTGCCCGGATGGCCCACAGTTCCCGAGCTTTTTTGGCAGCGCGGACTGTTTTGATGTCGACAGTCTTCCTCGCGCAGATGGAGAAGCTGTGGCGGGGATGACGGGCTGATTACCGCCCGTATGGATGACCTGCTTAAGTTCACCATTAGCGTTCTGTTGTGGGTGTGACAGGGAGTGTGCAGGAAAGATGTACCAAACCATGCCAAGTACGTTATGTAATCATGATTGGGAATCACATGGCTTTCGGTTCACTAGCACGGCTCTGAGAAGTGACTTTGCATCGGTCAGACGTGCTTCTGCTTTCCTTTTTAATCGTGGTTGCCGAATGTTAGGACCTAATGGCATGGATGATTTGCTTCCACAAGCAGAATAAATGAAACAACAGTGTTATTAGGGGGAGCAGTGATCCAGGGATAACACCCCAGGTAAACAGGCCAATTTTTTTGATTTATTTGTTTAGTCCTCTGATGGAAAGAAAACCTCTTAAAAGCAGATCCAGGCAATTTATTTTACTACTTTATGTGTTCTCCTGAATATTAGTAACATAAGCTACTAATAGATATTCCCTCATTTACTTCAACAAACTTGCAATACAATAAGTAATGGTCCTGATGTCATCAACTGGGGAAGTTCCTTAAGGATATCTAGTTTGTTTTTTTCTGACAGTATTTTCTGATTCAGGCTGTGAAATGAAGCTAAATTCCCTCTTTAACATTTTCTGACCCTCCTGTGTGTCCTAAAAAACTGTCTTGGGTTATATTGGACATTGGACATACAGTGTCCACATCCAATCCTAAATTGAGATGACGTGTAATATTTAATTAAAACCACATCAGCTGTCTCTCACCCCTTTATCTCTGCTTGCTTTTTGCCATACCCCCCTTTGTTTGTTTGACCCTCTCCCTTAGTGGCCTCTAAAACAGATTTAATATCTGCAGAGGGAGTATTGGATGACCTGTGTGTATGTATGTGTGTGTGTGTGTGTGCGCGCGCATGTCCGTATGTCCAGCTAATCCGTGGCGCTCGTCCCAAAAGAAGTGCTACGGTGACATCTTTGTCCGTAGCCGGACACCAGATCCACGTGTGCATGCAGAGCTGGGAACAATGGTTCCCCGGTGCTCAGCCTCTGACATTCCACATGGGACAGCCGCGCCTGACAAAGGGCCCGGTTCACAGCAGTGTGTTTAGCCGCTGCAGTCGAATGGCAACTTTCGGGAGGCGGCCGCGGTTCGCCTGTAAACTGCAGCACGCCGCGTTCTCTAATCCCTCTTCATCCCTGTTGGTGTCGTCTCCCAGTGAGAAGTGCTGCACGGTGCAATCCGGCTGACGTTAAGCATGTCCTGCCATTCAGCCCTCTTCTCTGGCTGCTTGACTAGTAGCTTACCGTGACTCAATCTCCGCCATTCTTCTTTTTTTTAACGCCATTCACCCAGGAACTGTTTGCTGAGCACACATGTTCTATTATGAGGGCCTCCCGCTTTGCTCCCATGTAGTGTGACACATGTGAGCCCCCTCAGCGATGCCTCGGGTACTGGTGCTCAGGACCTCACACACTATTCACAAAGGTGTGAGAGAATGATAGAACATGTGTGACTTTTCCACTTTCATACCAATATGCTTTTAATACAAGCAGCACTCCAATTGGACTTTTTGATGTCCTACACACTTTTTTTTGTTGTTGTCTATATTAAGGATTCAACACCCGGTCTACAAGGTCTAGTCAGGAGTTTTTTTGTTTTTTTTTGTTTGAACAAAGGACGGCCTATCATAAAAGAGGAATTTAATATTATGGATTAGATTTAGCTTGTGACCAAAAACCTTTCATCCCGTAACTGTCGTTAGCTCACATCTTTGTACAGAGCAGGTCCTCCTCGCTGGGTGGCACCGCCATGTTTCTACCGTAGCCCACAGTGGACAAACCAAACGACGGCTCTCCAAAGACCGTAGATTGTTCGTCCCTGAAGGCAGCCAGAGGTCAGAAGCTCATATGATTATATGAATGTTACTTCAGACTACGTCATTTGTTGAGAATGCTCGTTAGACTTGTTCAAAGTTCAGCACGCAGCGAGGCGAGGGGTGTTGGAAGGAAATCGTGACTTCACCACAGTCCCTCCGTGTGCTCTCTGTTCTTTCCCCAATCTGTGAGGGATTTGGACGTGGCCATGGGGGTGCCAGAGAGAGGGGAAAATCAACATGTGCCGGGGGCAACAGACGGTGTGTGTGTGTCTCTCTCGCTCTTTCTTTGTGTGTGTGTGTGTGTGTGTGTGTGTGTGTACAGGCAGTAATCTGCTATGAGGAGGTCCACCAGGATTAGTATAATCAGGGGCTTGTGAGGACCCCCTCCCAGCCCCCCACCAGGCTCCACCTCCTCATCCTGCCATCCCTCGGCTGCTCTGCACACCATCACCCCCCCCGTCAGACACCTTCATCTCTGAATCCCCCCCTCACCACCCCCCCCCTCCCTTATCCCTCTATCCTTCCCTCAGTCTCCCCATTGCGCATTGCTCAGTTCCTCATCCCTCGCTGACCTCATCCTCTTACACTTATCCTTATCATTACCTCCTTCGTTGTAGGCGTTAAGCTCAGCGGCTCGGAATTACAAGCACCGTTCCGAGTGCAGAGCGCCTCGGAGAGATAGCGAGCATCAAAGTTTAGACGACCCCGGCTGTGAAGCGAACAGTCCATTACCCTGAGCGACCACTGACCGGCCTCGTGAGAGCAGTGCCCGGGGGAAGGGGGGGGGGGGCAATTCAGAGGAGGGAAGGCCGGTCGGGACGTGGAGCTGCACGAGAGATTTGAGCAGCGCTGTTATCCTCGCGGCAGCTACAACCAAAGCAGAGACGAGCGCCGCATACAAATCCCTGCCCGCCGAGGCCTCATGAAGGCCGCGTTCATTTGCACCCTTTCAGCTCCTTTTAACCCCCAATTTATTTATTAGCTCATGACGCCAGTCAATTGTCAATCAAATACAAGCAAACTTTTCAAATGTGAAACGTGGGACAGAGAGCATTTAAAAGGTGAATATCCTTATCAAGTTGTTGTAAGAATTAGTTCTTTGTCAATTTTGCAGAGCGCTCCAGTCAGATGCTCTGTAATGAAGGTTTGACACTGACCGTGCCAGCACAGAATTGCTAAATTGATGAATATCAGAATGGAGATGGTTCCTCTTGGCAGGACGCGAGGGTTTGGATCCCCTCGGCGTAAAATTCACAGTCCTCCTCCATGTTCTCCGCCCTCTGTCTGCATATATCTCTGTTAAACTCTCCACTTTATCCCATCCCCTCATCCATTTATCTCCCTCCCTCTGTCATCCACGGCCTTATTTCCAGCGCCGGCTCCTTCATACAGTAACTCAGCACTCCTCACACTCAGCCTCATCTACTTATCTTCACCCTTTCTAAAGGTCATTACACGCACAGCCTGTTTTGCCAGATTAAAATAAAGGCAGACGGAAAAGAAGATGAGGTGTGTCATATGTGCCAGCCTCCCACCTAATCAAACACGCACACACACACACACACACACATGCGCGCCACCACAAAAGCATGCTGTCTGTCCCACAAACACACACATTACATTACATCTACTTATCAGACTGGCTGAGCGCACTGATGAGAATCAACTTATGTTTGGGGGAACCAGGCGTTCCTGGAAAGAAAGCAGAAATGAAGCGACGCCATTGAGGGCGAGGAGGGAAATAAAAGGAGGGCGGAGTTTTGAAAAGAAAGAGGAGGAGGCATGGAGAAAGAAATCGCAGCCTTTGAAATAAAGCCGGGAACAAAAAGGAGCGAACCGAGCTTTTAGAACAGTGGCTGAAAAAAAAGTGAGGGAGTTTTTTTTTTTTTTTTTGCTTTTGTTAAATGTTTATTTATTTGTGGAAAAAGGGCTGTTGGGGGGGGCGTTGAGAAGAACGCCATAGGGGAAGGATTTGGCTGCAAGTGGTGCCGGAGCCCCAATGAATACTGATGAGTTGGGGTTCACAGAAAAAAAACCCACAATAAAAGGACCGACTGGTCTAAACAAAACACACAAAATAATAAGTAGAGGTATTATATTATAGTATAATAGTATTCTCTTTCAGTCTCCAGCTGCTGCAACAACAAGAAAACAAATTAGGATTCCACGGTTCCCGTTTTTTTTTTTTTAATCCACAGCTCAGTTTTTGTTTCACCAGAATAGAATGATCACTTCTAGACGTCATGTATTACGTTGACATTAACGTTGTGGAAGACATGGTCCCATGGTTCTCCTCCCCTATGCCCCCCTGCACCCCCCTCCCTTCTCCCTGTGCTCTCCTCTTGTTTGTTGTTTAAGTGTGTGTGGTTGTGTGTGTGTGTGTGTGCGTGTGTACAAGTGCGTGTTTCCATTTCTTTTAGCGGCTCAAAGCCTGGTGAAATGTGTGGGTGAACCCCAAACCCCCCAAACCCCCACCACCTCCCCCGCCCCTTTTTTTCACATGCAGATCAGCCACCTAAGCCTCTCCACACAGGCTTTCACATGGACCCGCTATAGTCTTCAACTGATCCGCAACGCCCGCTTGTCCCGAATAGTGGTCCATCGGGCCACCAGCTCCTTTACGAGGACACAATAACCCCCGGCTGCTGTGGCTGTTGACTCGGCCGACGGCTCGAGGGACCCGTTGGATTCCGGTAGAGTCAAAAGCAGGGAAGCAACAAGTGAAGATTCTCTCATCGTCCCGATTTTGCTTTCGTTGCCCCGGCCAATATGATGACAAACAGGTTTCTTTTTTTTGTCATGAGATATTATTCTGCTTCCTCCTTTTCTCCTTTTCACCCTAGCTGTGTCCCATGTTAGAGTGCCCATGTCTCGGGACTTTCACAAAAAGTTCCCACGAATCCGAGTAAACATCTAAATCTCCTGCGCCTCCACAGCCCCAACGATTGACAAGCTAACAGGTCATTTCAGACTTTTAAGGCCGGAGTCACAGACAATAATCTCACGGGAGTTCAAGGCACCACCTCGTGCGCTAATCCACAGTGAATTCCAACAGATTATTACCAATGGAATAACTGGAATAATTGGTTCCGCCGGTACCGGTTCAGGTCTGTAGTTTCACATCGATGTCCAAAAAAGAACATAACTCCCCCTGGGTGTCCTGAGAGACTCGGGGGGGGGGGGGGGGGGGGGACTATATGTACTTACATAACCTCCAGTATTTAGAATGTTTACTTCCCAGAGTAACGTCTCCTCAGCAGCTCCTAAAAAACATTTTATTGGCAAGAGTGGTATCTGTTGCCTAGCAACGTGAGCTCAGTGGCTATTAGCGCATCTTATATGTGTGTGTGTGTGTGTGTTTACGTCCTCCGTTGTTCTAATCTGCATGGTGTGAGGGCCGCCTTAAGCGCTCTCTGATTATTGCTCTGTCTCCCAATGGAGGCATGTGACCAGGGACACGGAAGGAGTACACACTGCTGATTAGCAAAAAACACACGCAAAGACAGCCATTAATTATTAATCTGAACGAGAGGATAAAACCATTCACAGCATTTCTATATGCACACCATTCACTTGTGTGCCATCTTACCAGCAATAAAGGCCAAAACAAAGCCAACATTGTGGAAAAGCGTCAGTGATTATCTCGCAGCTTTGACTCTCGGAATAATACATTTTAATAGCAGCTAGTTTACATCATAAAATCTGTCACAAAGTTGTCTTCGTTCCGAAAAACTGTCCATAGTGCTACGAATGCCCGTTTTTTTCTCTTTATTGCTCCTCTCTCCTCATTAAGGCGCTGTGCCCGAGCTGTCCTTCCAGAAATATAATTGAAAGCAGGGAGAAAGGCAAATGTTGCTTTAATCTCATTTGCTGGCGAACAATGGGCCTGGGACTACGCTAAATTCATAAAAGTGGCTTAATGCAATGAAATTTAATGAGGTAATTTGTGACGGAGCGAGATGGTGGACGTGTCCCGCCGCGCACAAGGGGATACAAGCACACACACACACACACACACACACACGTACCCAGAAGGGCAAACACACTCTTGGAGAGGAAATCTGGCCCATGGATATTTATAATCGGGGTGAAAGTGAAACATACAGTCAGATTGGACTTTTTTAAATTATTTCAAATTAATACAATGTAGTGTGTGTGTGTGTGTGTGTGGGGGGGGGGGTTTGGTGGTTCACTCTTCTTCTGACATGTACGTTTTCGGGATGCTCCTTAAAGCACAGATCGGATTAGGGCGTCTAGAAAAAGAGAAAAAACGTAATTCCTGAGTCATCCTCTAAATTATCCGTGGGAGTTGTAGCCCTACACATACTCCAGATGAGCATCCTGCCCAGCACGGCGCCACATTGCATCTCTAATAATTAGTCCCCTCCTCTTAAAAATAATGAAGTGAAATGTATTTGGCTGCGATTTTACAGGATTATTGTGTCGGTTCATTAAGATAAGCAGCAGGTGTCAGAAAAAAGAAACCATTGTACCATTGCAAAAGCATCAATGGACGTAGGAGTCACATACTTCATGGACGTCAATCATTCCGTAAATCATGTCGAGGTTCAAAAAGTTATTTTTGGTTTGAATGTGTTGATTGAAGATGAACCTAATGGCACTCACTACTTACAGCTTCAGTAGGTGGACATGTAGTAGTGAGGTAACTGCTGAGAGAAGCTCATCAAGCTTCTTTTGATGGACTATGTTTTCAGCTTATTAATCATTTGATTCAATAAAGCATTTTATTGAGGGGAAAAAGCTCTCGGGGATAACAAGCCTGCTGATTTCTCACTGCCTTCTGACTCATTAGTCACTAATGGAGCTGTAAGCCCTGGCTCCATTGTAAGCGGACATTACTGATTGGTTCGGCAGGCTCAAAGAGAAGACGAACACAAGTCAGAGTGACCGAGTGACAAAGTGAAAATAAGAACAGAGGCTTCAAAAGGGTCTGCCGTTCCAGGAGGTTTATTCCTTTTTAAATCTCATCCAGCTTTGCCCTTCAACAACACAAAAGTTGGACCTGAGATGTAACAACCACAGGGCCATTGTGCACACCGATGAATTATAGCAACACTTTTGCCCGCTGTCTAAAAGAAATGTAAATTGCTGTGAAATCATCTAATCTCTGAAGCTGCTTTGTTGTCAGCCCAAGAGGATGGAGGCCCAATTGATGAAGAAGCAGTGAGAGGTGGAGATGTCCAAGCTGAGGGAAGTTCGGTTTGTCGTTTCAAAGGAAAGGAAAGCAAATGTCTCGTAACAAGACGTAATGAATCAGTGTCAAACTGTGTTTCAGCATCATCCGTGTGATATGCAGGCTCACATGTTGGGTCATTTCCCCGGAGCCAGGTAGCCGACATTAATCCAAGGCCTGCTGGCACCAGGCCCAACCGACCTCTGTTTCATTCAGACCCAAACTAAAAGCAATGAGTGATTCTTTTTACTAGCGTGTCATGACGTAGTTTCAGTAACCAGACTGTTTCCAAAGTTGCACTGTTGTGTGTGTGCGTGCACGTCTTCTCTGGGGTGTGAGAGAGTAATGTTATGCTAAGCGATAGCACCGCATGGTGGTGTGTTTTTACTGGATCTGCTTGAGATATTATGACAATCTTCCCCCGTTGAATATTTTCCTTCCCTCTCCCTCCCTCAGCCACAGTCACGTAACTTTTTCAGAAGTTAGAAGAATTCGTTGGAATCACACACTTTGATATTTGACTTTGCACACAAACACACGCTCCTTCTTTTTGTGCTGCCAAGCCACGGTGCTGCTGCTGCTGCTGCTTTGCTTCCTCTGCAGAAGCCAATAACAGTTTAACTGTACTGTCACTCAACGGTGCCAAGCGAGGGGGAGAGGGATGAAAGTGAACAGGGAGTAGGGGGGGGGCGAGGAGAGATTAAAAGCGGAGATGGATGCGACAAGGAGGGTGGGGGGAGCGGAGGAGAGATGGTGGAGCGAGCAGCGCGGAAGGAATTTGACGGCGCGAGACTGGCGACAGAGGAGGGAAAGGGGGAGGAAGAGGGAGGGAGGGAGGGGGAGGCTGAACAGATTGGTGCTAAAACTCTGCCGGGTCTCCCCCGATCACAGGTCACGGCCCACTAAAAGGACCCAGTGCCCGTCCAACTCCCACAAACCACCCAGAGGCTCACCTGATGGCCGGGGCCCCCGCGTTGGACTTAATTATACACTATATTTAAAAATCAAAAGCGCGTGAATTGCAGCTGTGGACTGGAACATGTTTTTCAAAAACAGTTCACACAATAAGCGCCCTGTCTGCTTAAAATACAAGTGCACGTTAAACAAGTCTGTCTTGAAGCTGCGGCTTCTATTCCGTTACGTCTCATGCTGGAGAGTCCTAAAATGAAATCCCCCCCCCCCATACCCCCCCTGCGTCAGCCAGCCCGGCAGGCTCCATTACACAAGAGATGAGGTGAGGACGGGCGGCATTATCTTAACTGAGGTGAATCACCTTCCCACCGGCTCCACGGGTGTTAATAACACTCTCGTCTGGGGAATTGTATGGCAAAGGGGGGGGAGGGTAGGGGGGCTGCACAATGCTCTCGGGTCAAGGTAAATGGGTGTGGTGGGGGCTCGTAATGAAGCGTGCGGACGCAAGGGAGTCACGGTCAGCAGCATCATCATCAAAGTATATGGGGCGTCTTTGGGTGTGCGTGGTATCATTTATACCCATATTGGAGAATAAAAAGCAAATACTTGCTGGACAGTATTCCAAAGAATGTCAATGCCAGTCTGGGATTCAGTATCAACTATAATATCTCTACTAATTCATTATTAGCATGTTAGCATGTTGGCATTAGCATTTAGCTCAAAGTACTTTATATTAGTACAGCCTCTGGCAGGACACTATTGAGCATCATTTCCACTGCTTGGTGCAGCTCAAACCAATTCCAGCAGACTTTAGTTCGGTAATGGTTCCTTTTTTACATTTTTTGTACCACGGTGGACAGTACCGGACCGATGTAGCTGTGATTTTTAGCTCATCATCATAGAAACACCTTTTTCAAAGCCACAAAGATGAGGCTGGGCCGTGTCATCGGCAACCAAACAGAGGATCATTTGCACTCTAATTGTACACAGCCGTTTTCAGCAGGCTGCCTCAACCAACGTGCACCACGACGACCTCGTGATTCTGGTGGTGAATCTGATGAATCAGTGGTCCACGCTGTTTGAAGTCAACTAGTCAGGGAGCAGTCAGGTTGGAACCTCGACTAAAAGACTACCAAAAAAAATGTCTGTGCACTTAAATATCTGGTTGAGGGAGTGTGTTTAAATATAAATGACCAATCCGACTTTAGGTTAGCAGTTAGAAATCCAATAGATTCCTCTGTAGATAACCTTCAGCCCCCTTACTGCCACAACTTTAATCACCTACGACTTCTTCCAGACACCTCTTTCCCTTCTCTTGTGCGACTGCCACCACTGCAGACACACACACACACACACACCTATATGAAGTGTCACTAATGGAGCGTTCCATAATCTGCTCCATCCATCTATCAGTAATGGGCTGCGCCATCAATCCGGCTCGCTGAGGGAGGCGTATCGGTAGTCACCCTCGTCGAGGCAATCCCTCATAAAGTGTAATAACCATTTGGCGGGGTAATCTCTGCCGTGATGGGACGGGTCCCAGCCAGCCTTGACCCCGCGGCTGATGATGATGTCATCTCCTCAAGATAGGCCCGGTGTTTTAAAGTGTGTAGATGTGTGCGTTTGGTGAGATTGGTAGAGGTCAAAGCTCTGATCTCATCCGTCTCCCTGATTGGATCAAAGGACCGGAGAGAGAGAGATACGGAGCGAGTGTTTGTTCCTCACCACGCTGAGGAGGGAATGCGAAACAGGCGTTCAGCCGGCATCGTATGTGTGCAGGAAGTAGATGGAGCCTTCCATTTTCCTGCATTAATGAGTTTGCCTCGGCGAGGAGCACGAGGGGCTCGCTGGCCGCCGCAGGCTTTTTCATCTTCACAGTTTCGGGGAATACAAAGGCTTCTCAGGCAGCTTCTTCAGCGTGACACAGGGCCTCCAAACAGGGCCGACGCAAGCTGTGACAAAAGGGAAATTGCGTTCATTACAGAGCACCGAATCAAATATCCCTTCCCTCGACACATATCTACGCCTACAAGAAACCGCATGCTGATTCTTCTTATCACGGATACTGGATACTTGTATTTCCGTTCGGGTAGAGGGTCGGTTTAGTTTCACCTCTGCTGTTGCTCTGTTTCCATCTGTAGGAACTTCATTTGAGGACAGACTTCCTGAAACACGCATGAATAAAAATGCTTATCTGTTACAAATGTGTTGGGGCTTTTATTTGTTTCTATTTCATTGTAAATGCATTAAGATTGAAGTCAGTTGGAGGTTTCTCAGACAAAACTACACTTTATAATTTGACTGTGAGGAAAACGTCATGCTCATTTTGCTCACGTGGAACATCTGTCTGTATAGTCATCTGCCGGCTCCCTGATTGTTTCTTCTTACCCTCACTTGTCTTCAAATCATCAGCCTGTTAAGTTGAGTCAAGTCTTCCCGCCCAGTTAGCTTGTTTTCCCTCTTCTCTGAGGAGTCCCATGAAAGCAGCGAGAAACAACAACCTCAGTCAGAGCTGCTAATTTTGGTTTTGATCACCACGTGGGTCTCTTCTATTAATAGGGAAGGAACACGCCGAAACTTAAATCTGGCTTTTGTTGAATCTGTTACAGACAGAGTGTCTTGCTCATAAATATGTAACATTCTCACACGTAGCTTCATGATAACTTAAGGGAAAATGTAACTGAACTGTGAGACATTGAGTCCGCTGTGGCTTTAAACGTTTTCCGGTGAGCAGCGGCACGCTTCAACAGGGCAGCATCAGCATGTTTTAATGCATCTGCTGTATATGCCCTGTATGTATGTGTGGGTCCGTGTGTGTTTTTGCATGCCTATGGCAGAGGTTAAGAGTGACAATGGCGGCGTTGTTTCTCTCAGCAGCTGTGAGCAGTCAGAGGCAGACACTGGGACATTTTGTGTGTGCACGCGCTTTCCACTGGCGTCCATGTGGTGCCAATGGGACTGCAGGATGGTCGCACCTCACTAATCATGACATCATGCTTTCCACTGGGCCGTGGGCCATGCCTCCTCGCTCTGTCTTCCGCCGTCGTTCTTGTCTACCCATTCATCCCATCTGAAGCTGAACTTCCTGTCTTTGTAGGGCCAAAACGTCACAAAACTCAAAAAATATCCTCTATGCCTTTTCCTAATCCTTCAAAAATATGTCAAGTGAAAATGAGAGACCTGGTGAGAAAGAAGGAGGGAGGGAGAGAGGGAGGGAGGGAAGGATTAGAGCACTCTGTGCTGGATTGGTTTCTTTTACTGCATGGCACAGCAACAACACCGGGGCCCACCCACGGCAAAAAAAAGGGGCAATCAACACATGCCCGCATTCCACCCCAGCTTACCACAAGCACATACCCGCTGGCATATAATCCCTCTCACTGTATGCGTGCACACGTGCAGTTTAACAAACATGTTGTTTTCCCTGCACAACCCTGTGCAAAGTTTGCTCTAAACTCACTGACAAACTTCAAAACTATTAAAGGTTAGAAATCTTCTCAAAGTAGCACAAAGGAGGAGCAAAAAATGCCACCTCAAAACTGCAATAGTATTTTCCTCACACCAGCAATGTGTAGAACATAAACAATGCAATTTTAAAATGTCAAGTTTGTCCTAAGGGTGGTGAGACAATAAAGCCAGCAGAGTCATTAAAGTCAATATGGTTGAAGACCTTGGAGTAAATGTTCCCAGCAATTAGCCCATTAGAGATCTTTTTAATTGTGAGTGTCATTTGAGGCGAGATAGTAGCATAACGACAATGTTCATAGGTCACCAAAAACCTAAGAATCTTCCTTTGGGTATGTTGAAAGTTTATTATTTAAGTTTACTTACTTCATAAACCAAGTGGCCTTTGAGGTGGGGGTATACCCGAATCCGATATTTTTGAAAGCACCATTAATGCATTGAAACCGCTCGATCATTCGGGGGGAGGGGGGGGTACCTGACACACCTGTGCATGGGTAGTCTTGTATAGGATTGTGGATGGCCACAAGATAAAAACGCTCCTTCTGTTTCCAACATTTGACTTGACACACTATTGGAAAGTGATCACTCCTCTCTACAGTCGTCCCCAGAAGGAGGGGGGAGACACTACCCGCTATTGAGAAACTCTTATCTCCCATTGGACTGAAGGCCATTACAATAAATGATGATTGTTCGGAAGATCCATTGCTCTCAAAAATACACACTCTGCAACAAATAGGGGCCTGGGGTTAAGTAATGTACAGTGACATTATGATGGGATCAGAGCTTCTCTTCGTTCAAAACCACACGATCAAAAAGAAAGTGGATGTAGTTTTTTGAACGCCAGCATATTTACTTCTCTGGCTACGGTGACCACTCCGATAAGGAAACTTGTCATCCTGCACACACAGAAATGACCATTGGCAGCTGCATGTTTTAGGCTGACAGATTTCTCGCTCACTTGTGCGGTCGGTTGGGCCCCATAGGTCGCATTCAAATGATGACATTGTCACTCCTGCAACGGGCGACATTCACTTTGTATTCACAACCCCAGAGGGGCAAAGGAGTGGGTCGGTTTTTGGGGAGTGATGAGAGATGAACCCCCGGGAGAGTGTTCCGTTGGCGGGCGGGCCTCACACAGCGCTTTGTCGGGATGAAGGTGGTGGAAGGTCTCAAAGAGCAAAAGATCCAAAGAGCAGAAGAAAATATCAATTTCAGTGACAAGACTAGATCCTTCGGTCCATCTCATTTTTTGAACTGCCTTTTTCTTATCCTTCCCTTCTGACCTGAGTACTACCTCTTTACAATTGATTTTGGTGCTGTAACCGCTGTGCGCTGGCTTGGTGGGGGCTGTCTATGCAATGCAAGGCCGTAAACCAAGCTCTGCCTTTGAGCTGGCTATACATGCATCACCCTATATCCATAAATACAGTTATACAGCAGTGATGGGAGGGGCAGTCAGGCGCTGTGGTTTACAGCCAGGCTTTATCTGCAATGGTGCTTTAATGATGCTGTGGTGAATATAAAAGGTGAGTAAACTTTAATACCCGTCCAGCAGGCATAAGTGGGCGGTACTATGAAAATCAATTATATCTACAGAAAAGCGTTGATTTATGTCCTGCCCTTAAACAAATCCATCCGCCAATAACTTGCTTCAGTAGTATTACTGTGAATTCACATCATAAAGATTTTTATCATTGAGGCACAATTGTGGAAGATTGGTAAATACCTTTCTGCACACATAAAAAATGGATGGTCTAGTTTGCTGACCAGGTCCCGTTTGTCTGGCACCTTCAATCCTTTTAATCTCTGCATCAAATAAAGGCCTGATAGTGAATTTCCTGGAGACCTTGAAACACGTGGGTGGGAGGTAAAACAAGGGTCAGTGTGCTGGACTGTGGGTGTGTATTTGTGTGCGTGCACGTCTCTGCCTGGCACATTAACGAGATTACCAGTCATGGGAAAAGCTGTGCATGTGGGGATGGCGGTGTGTGTGTGTGTGTGTGTTCATTGTGTAGCTAGAGGCTTCCTCGCCGAGGATTCGGGTCCATCCGGAGATCAAACATTGCACGTGTCTACAGATGTTGGACGGATGGCCATGACGTCTCGTATGGACATGCATGGTCCCCAGAGGATTAAGTGTAGTGACGTTGATGGTGCTGTGCCGTTTCCTCTGGTGCCACCAGGACGTTGATAGTTTTATGTTTGACTGGAATGTTTTGAAACTAGTCCATGGATTGCCAAGACATCTGGTACAAGCAATCATATCCATAAATTCATAGCCAGTGACATATCGGCTACACTAACCCGCAAGGCTAGAATGGTTGACATAGCAACTGGATACTCCCTAAACATCAACATGTTAGCCTTGTCCTTGTGAGACATCAGCATTTAATACCGAGCTACTAATATGTCTTCAAAACCCCAATGCTCCCATTTCTTCTGTTTTCTACAGCTTTGTTTTTGAATGGCTGGCGCTGTCATAGTCATGATCACCACGTTTTGAGAAAGAAATGCACAATAAGTGGCTGTTTTTCATCCATCATTTTTATTTGTTTTTTCGGGCATGAAAAAAAGCTGTTTAAAGATGCCAGAATATTCTACAAAAAAGGAAAAGAAGGGGAAAATATGTTTACACTTGGAGAGTACCATCTTGTGCTTCTTTCGTTTGCAACGTAGCACACATTCTCATGCTGCCAATTCCAAAAATGAAATGTGAGTGATGACATCGGGAAATCCAATAATGGAGGATCTAAAATGTGCTGCGTACCTGCCATGTCCCTCATTTGAGTCGGGCCAATGCCATTTTAGACATTTTAGACGGATAGTTGGATTACGTTGAGGGATTTTCCATCCATTTTATTAAAAATACGTTTGTGTATTGTAACTTGTGGTGCAAGGAGTCATAAAACTCAGGGTTCAAAGCGTATCATGGATCACAAATGAAGTAATGGAGCAAATGAACTTTCAGGGATCCTGGTTCAGGGTCTTTTTCAGCTGACTGATAATCCATATGAGCAGATACACACTCCTTCATTTTTTGTTTGGTTACAAAAACAGCCGACACAACATTTTTATTTTGACAGCGTCTTCAAGTTTTATTCAACCGCTCTCAAGCCATATGAACCTTTTTAACATTGTAAATGCTTTTCTTTCACTTTGTTATAGTCCTTTTATAGTTTTTTTTTTTTGTTCATGAAAACAAACAACTGATTAATCATGAAGTATCTGAACAAAACCTTCATCGTCCTGACAGTTTAAACAAAAAATGATTTGTTTGCAATGGCGATTGCCTCATCCTGATCTCATCTATTACTGAATATTGTAACCAATAGCACATCTGGTGGTTTGACCATGAACGTAACATTAACTAGTACAATGAGGCTTTGTCAGTGGGCCAGAGGCTGGGTACTTGATGGTGGGGTCGCAGACCAGACTGCCCTGCTGGTGTTAGTTACAGATAGGACCAGTGTCTGGTTACAGCTCCTCTTACACTCATTACACTGATGGACTGTAACTCTATCACACACACACACACACACATGCTGGTAATTAATTGACTCACGAGTTACAACCCATGTAAACCCGGGGGAGAGACACGCCAATAAAGACGACACACAGCCATGGTCACATGTTGTTCCCCATCTTCTCTCCCATTACACACACAGACATACTAGTAAAAGTGTAGCTAATGAACATAAATTGAGTGATGACTCATTACTGGGGCTTATCCTGCGACACTATGTCCTGCCCTGTAGGTACTATGTCCATCTTTGTGTGTGTGTGTGAGAGAGTTAAAGAGAGAGCGAGGGTGTGTGGGTAAACCACAGCTAGAGGCAGAGAATGATTATTTAATTTGTGTCTTTGCGTCTTTGTTTGTGCGTGTGTGTGTGTGTGTGTGGAGAGGGGGGGGGGGCTGCCAGTGATCGCTCCCTTCAAAGCACATTCCATCCCAGACCACAAAATCCCTCCTTGTCCTTTCTCTAGCCTCCCTCGCTCTGTCTCCCTGTTAATTCTCCCTTCTCTCCCGTCTTTTCTCCCTCATTTCACCTCCATCTCTTGGCGTCTTCCTCTCCTCTCCCTCTCTTATTGTCGCTGGATTCCAACTCTTCCTCGGCTCAGTGACTGGGAGTTTGTTTAGGCAGAGAGCCGTACAGTCAAAGAAAGGAAAAAAATGGGCCTGTGTTCGGTTGTAGATGAACAAATGAACAAATGAAAGGAATAAGATATCAGGGAGAGCTTTACTTTACCTGTTAACGTCTCACAGCGTTGAGACACCAAACACCTCTTCCTAATCTGCCCCGACAGATGACTACACTGCAAAATGCACATTTACTCATCCTCCAGAATTATAACTTCCTGTTCAGGGAATCAGTCATGTTTTGACTAACAGAGCTGCAGGGTACGTTTCCCCCCCCCCCCCCCCCCCCACCCCCCCCCTTCATCCATTGGCGTCTCTTGTACTGCGATACCTCCATGCAGACATACTTACTACACAGCGATGACACCACCAGGGGAGTGTGTTATTGTCTCCCACCGTATGGCTGTTTTAAATGGCAATTTGAAGCTCCGCTGGCTCTATAATTAGCTGTGAGCTCCCACAGGAGAGGAGAGGCGAGAAAGAAGAGTGGCTTATCGCCTCTCCCGTGTAATTACACGTACGAGGAGGGCAGCAGACAGTCGCATAGGCAGACGCCCGTGCAGGCAGACGTGGCGGAGGCGGGCATGTAACGGTAATCTTCATGCACGTTTGTTGTTAGCTAGCGCATGCTGCGCCCCTTTGGAAAATGGGCCTGTTCAGAACGGAACGGATGCCTGGCGTGTTGTCTTGTGGCTGCTCACACACACAAACACCGGGCAAACATTAGTTCCGTCACACAGCCGAGTAGCTGCTTTCCATTGTCAGAACACGAGGGGCAGACCTTACCACTGCGATGGTAGACAGGAGACACACCTCCTCATCAAGGGGTGGGTGCAAAAAGACAAGGAGGGAGGACGTCGGGAGGGAGACGGGTTGGGAGAGGAGCAGTGTGGGGGCTCCCTTAGATCTCGGAAATCCGGATAGCGGCTGATTCCTGAAGTTTAATATAGCTTGGCGATACACTTTGTTTTGTTTGATCACGTTTTTTAAAAAGCTATTACTAGATAGCATCCATCCCCTTGACTGCTACGCTGCCATTTTAGTCCTCTGTGCAATCCTGTTACAGTCAATAGACAGTACAGTATAGTTATAGTAAGTACAATGTGCTGAAAATCTCTCAGTCACTTGAGCATTTGAATACGTTACTCTTACTGTGCAGTATTTTGTAGTTTACTTCATTTTCAATATAAAAGGTAGTAAGAATCCTACTTCAAATGCCTTCATAGCTGAAAAGTGAACTTTTAGTTTGTTCTCTTAATTGGCCCCTGAAAAGTACAACCATGTTGTCAGTCAGAAATCCTGCTGAAATACACATGGATATATTTTTTGGTTATTTAAGAAGTAGCACTAAGTATTACCACTACTTAAATAACTCAAGTGTTTTTCCCTGACGTACCTTTTATCAGATTTGTAAGTTACACCTACATGGCACCACATTTAGCCAAAGAAGTGCATCGGGTGAGTGGTTCGTGGAGACTGGCTCCGGTCGCACTCACATTTAGACAGCTGTGCTTTGCTGTGTAGCCACATGTGCCACCTATGCTAAAACTCTGACGCTCTGCTGAAGGAAGTGACTCTTACTTTTTGTCAACGGCTGCAACAAATATGCCATACGTGGAGATGAACGACGGCGCGGCAGGAGAGCAGACAGCGCAGAAATATGAGTGCTGCTGTGTGTGTGTGTGTGTGTGTGTGTGTGTGTGTGTCTCACATCACTGCGGCTGCGAGGCTGCTGCACATAGACATAAAGGGAAGACGGAGTGTGTTTGAGGCCGGGGTCATTAATCTGACTGTCCACTGCTCTCTGTGTTCCCGAGACAAGAAACCGGGGCGAGAGGAGGAGAGCGAACGCGCGGGGGAACAGGAGGAAGAGGACAATGGCGTCATGTAGCGCCTGTCCTGGAGACGAGCTCCATCTGACACTGCAAGTTAGCTACATCAGTCGCCTACGCCAACTGGCAACCTTTTTTTCATCTCTGAAGTGTTGACAGGGGACTTGGACAGTAGTGGGCTTTTACCAGAAAGCAAGGGTGAACCAAAATTATACTCCAGAGGGACCTTTTGTTATGTTGCTTAATCTCTAGGGATGTAAAACAAAGAAAGGTGCTCCATCATTTTGTGGCTTGGGACTTGAACTTGATGGAAGTTCAATGCTCAATCTGTCTTTTTAAGTTATTTCTACTACATACGTTTGTATTGTTTAGACAAGGGTAACCATTATCTCCCTTGTGACCTATAGACAGTACTGGTGACCTCTACCAGAGGGCAACGCCACAAAGTAACAATTCAACTGTTACAGCAACTGTACAAAAAATGGCAGCGTGTCCCTGGATTAATCTGGAAGGATTTTGCCTGTCAATCAATTACCGCCGGTTACGCGTATCTTACATCGTCACTCCACTGAATCGGTGTCCCCACCTACGCTGACCCAAAGAGCCAAGACAAGAGTGTGTCAAAAAACATTTTCTTATTTTTTTCCCAGCCCAGATTAATAATTCACGGCTGCTGTTCGTCAGAGAAGCATCGCCTCACAGACTAACGGCACACGAGTCCACGCGCTCAACTTTGGGTGAAACTGTGTGTTTGAAAGTTTCAGGGAAGGTTGTCAAAATCTCATTGCTGTCTCTCTCTCTCTCTCTCTCTCTCTCTGTTCTGCCGCCCGAAATTAATCGCCGTGGCAACGGGCCAGGGGAGGAGAGCACAGAGAAAAGAAGAGGGAGACATTCATCATTCGCTCAGTAGACGTTCGCCCTGTGACCGCACCGTGACATTGTTTTCTTTATTCAGTTCATTCGGGCCAGCGGCTGATAATTTATATGCGCTACCCCCTTTAATAATAAGTTGTCGTCTTGTCGAGGTGGGGCACCCTCCACTCACACACACACACACACACACACACACACACACACACACACACGCGTGTGTGTAAAAGGCTCAGTCAACATCGGGGTTTTGACCGCTCTTTGTCAAAGTCAACACACACACAAGAACGCACTGAAGGAGTGGCAGTGATGAAGTATCCTTTCCTCTTGGTGTTTGCTCCAGTCAGGCTGATCCCAAACTACCCAATCGTGTATGTGTCTGTGTCTACATACAGGGTGTGTGTGTGTGTGTGGGGGGGGGGGGGGGGGGGGGGGGGGGTTCCTCTTTGAAATTCCTTTTTTCATTTTCCTTTCCTTTTCAATCCATACTCCTCTGTTTACCTTGAAGACAGCGGTACAGTGGTCCTCGAGGGCCACACCTCCCTGCACTTGACAAATTGAGCTAGTTTAGCGGTAGTTTCACTTCTCACTGCAGGGCAAACTCATACACACACACACACACACACCTGCGCACGCTGCTAGGCTGAGTTATATGAGTTATACACAAGTGTGTTCTGCTTGGCCGATCAGGGGTGTCAGCTGAGCTGGTACATCAAGACAGGGGAGAGAGAGGGAGAGAGAGAGAGAGAGAGAGAGATATCCAAAGCTCTGAGGAGACCGGTTAAGGCAAATCACATACAGGGAGGGAAGTAAAATGCTGCATAGTTGCAAATACAGACTCGCACACAAACAAACACACACATAGCATTGATAGGGCTCAAGAGATGAAGATTTGTCCTCCCCTGGCGTCATCTCGGAGCTGTCCAGATAAAACTGGTGGTCGGTGTGTGTAGCAGTTCTATGAACAGAGAGTAGTACCACTACAGTAGTAATTGTAGTGCTCAAGTAACTACCACTCTAAAGTACAGCACACCTGCAAACCATTTCCAACTAGAGGTGCACCTGACAGCTCTTTTTCTCGAGGCGTTCACCCCCATCCCGCGCTCTCCCTCACCGTGGGTGTGGTTTGCGCCGTTGTCATGGAGATGGATCTCTTGTCAGGAAAGCTCAGTAGCTGTTAGGATTTTATCATTTATTGCTGTTTTGATTCAAACAAAGCATAACGGTTTTATTCGTTGACCTTGGAAAATAGCAGTTTGGCAAAGCAATTGCACTTCAAGCTCCACGTAGAACGAGGAGACTGACAGCAAATTTTCTGCCAGTGATACCACTGGCCTTGTATTTATTTCTCAGGTAGCTTCTGAAATAAATGATGAATCCACACAAAAGGAAAGAAAAAAGAGTAGAGTCACATCATTTCCATTAGGGAAAACTTATTTTTAAATAGATTTGCCTGTTGTCATTAAAAGTGTCGGCCTGTCATTCTCCTGGGAAATTTAGTCACCAGTCATCAAACATGAGACATTCATCACTTTACCCCCAACGTATTTCCATTCAAGATATTTTAAGAAATGGATGTGTGTTTCTATCGACTCGTTTATAGCCAAATAAGCATGAAGCATGAAGCATTTTATTTCTTGAACATGTAGACATTAAAAAAAATATATATATATATTTAAATTTATTTAAAAATCAACATAGACATAGACCACAAAATTAGAAAAGTCACCTTTTGTTCAAGAAAAGGAGTAGAGAGAAGCAAAAGCTTATAGATACCCACCCCTATCTTATCCATATTCTCAATTTGTATATATTTGGAGATTAATATCATACATACATACATACACACACTCTCTCACTAATAGAAAGTTTGCTTCACGAGGCACTGTCCATTGTTATGTTAGAGCTCATGTCCAATGACTTCAGACCCAAGGCCCATTCCCCCATCAGCCCGTTAACATAAAAACAAAACACCTGTTCTTCTGAAGGCCCATTGCTTGTAGACTCTCCACCCGCAACAAACACAAAACAGGATATTTTAAATTTTTAATTGCACCTTCATGTCAGCTATTGGCCTTATTTCACGCTGCCGGGAACATAGACAAACTCACACAATGATTCTACTGCACAGTCACGGAAACCAGCTGGCCAGCCGCGCCAGTTTGCTCTGCCGGGTAGAGTTTCTCACTTGTTTTTAGAAAAGGACACTTGATGTGGAAAAGTTGATGAGCGGGGAAAAGGAGGACGAGGGCATGCCAGCTATGTAGAGAGGAAGTGATAAGAGGGACAGAGAAGAAGGGAGGGGGGTCAAATAGATGGAGAGCAAAGGGGAGCGCTGACTGTGTGTGTCTGTGTGTGTACTGGAAAAACGTCTTGGAGGGGAAACTCAAGTCCATCGAGCTTGTGAAAGATTAAAGAGGCCTTACACACACACACACACACACACGCCCAGCGCGACTGACAGCAGGAAGCACTGTGCCCTGTCAAACTATCTGACAAGGAGGGTACACAATGCAGAGCCTGTGTGTGCTGCGGACCTGAATGGAAGGAGACGTCTTCTGTTAGTGTCTCATGGTTCCAAAGTGACATTTTGTGGGCGTGTATTCCGCAGCAGTGACACTCCCATCGCCCTGCAGTTTGGATGCTAATAGTCCTAATAAAGCAGGCCAGAGGTCTGGGAAGGAAAAATAACAGTGGTGTAATATATGCAGATGTCAAGTAAGGCCTTTTTGAATTTTTTTTTTCTTTTTTCCATGAGTGTATGTAATTGCTCTGGCTCCTTCAGCCAAGTTGTCACACTCTGAAAGTAAAAACCCTTCACTGCTGCTCAAAGGTATTTTCTGCATGTCAGCTACTCTAAAATATGTTCTAGCTTCGGAAGTTGTTGCGTGATGCGCTTTTACATTTTTTTATATATATGTTGGCTCTAACCTTTTGCTTTTTTGACAGTTTTTATTATAGCTTATAACAATGCTTTCCCCACGCAGTTAACATACAACAGACATGCTAAAAGAAAATTGAGTTGGGTTGTGAGTTCTTGCTAGAATACACAAATTTGATTGGCTGAGGAGCACCATGTGGGATGATTTACAAAGCAAGGATTAGTTTCTTCTGCTGTTGAAACAGTGCTGTGAAAGTTGGAAAGCTTTAGACCAGTTAGACTAGAAATGTTCCCTCTAAATTGACTAATTCTTTATAATTTATTAGCAATAGGTCCTGGTCCAGATGGAATGGAATTTTCTGGTGACAAAGCTCATCCTTTTCCCTGTTTGATTTTGTTGAAATAACTTGTGATCTTAACTTGTAATCCAGGATGTCAAAATCGTCCTCAAAGCATTCTGATCTCAGCACAACTCCGGGCCACATTTGATTCTTTTAATCCGAGGACAGTGGAGTCTATGAGCGAAGCAGCTCTGCCCCATCACATGTTTAGCATGATTCCAGCATCGGTATTGAATTGCTGCTATTATTACAGCACGGCTCATATGGATATTTCCTCCATAAAAAGTTGTGTAAAGTACATTTACTGGTCTGCATTTTGGCAGCTTTGGTCTTTTTTAACCAGAGCCAGCTATTGTTAGCTGTTAAGAAAACAGCTTTATAGTGGCATGCTGTCACCGGCCAGCTGTCTGCCTGTCACTCTTTGTGTGTGTGTGTGTGTGTGTGTGTGTGTGTGTGTGTGTGTGTGTGTGTGTGTGTGTGTGTGTGTGTGTGTGTGTGTGTGCATATGTGTGTGTCACCTGGGGACAGCCTCCTGTTGTGAGAGCAGCGGTGCGACAAAAGAACGATGATTAATTTCACTCAGAGTAACCTGTCTTGCTGATGTGGCTCTACATAGCTGTGTGTGTGTGTGTGTGTGTGTTTGTGTGTGTGTGTGTGTGTGTGTGTGTGTGTGTGTGTGTGTGTGTGAGAGCTGTAGACTGTGCAGTCAGCAGGTGTATGTGATACTTTGGATGCCCTCCAGTCAGGGTCACACACACACACACACACACACTGAACATGACTACCGACTTATAAGTCCACCAATTTGCACCAATCTCTCTCTCTCTCTCTCTATCTTTCTCACTCCCAGTGCAACTCCACTGGTTGCAGGCTGAATGGATGTCTTTGATTGGAAGTCTATGAGAAAATGACTCTACTACTGGATTTACCTCAGTAGAGCACAGTCCTTTCCTTATTTACAGCCAGTGGTTGGTATTAAATTGAACTTCAGGATCCTGCAGTCTTTGTGTGTGTGTGTGTGTGTGTGTGTGTGTTCATGCTCAACAGATGAGACCAAGATCAATTTCATTAGGGAAATCATGAATACGAGGATGCGTTAACACACAAACACACACCACAGTAGATTTCATTAAGGAAATGTCCCTCCCCGCCTCACCCCCCACCATCCCTACATTCACGCTGTACCCCCGTCACCAAATCGCTGCTTGAACATTTGGGACACGGGTTCATTACTCGTCCCGACCAGACATTTGTAACATCGGTTTCAGTGAGAAATGCTACCAAGGTTAACAACCATCTTGCTTTGACCCCTGTCTCTGCATCCTTCCCTCCTTCATTTTCATCTTCCCTCCCTTTGTCCAACCATGTAATTAACTAGATGTTTAACAGCTGAGGTTGGACAGGGCACTGCTGTGTCTGGAGACACACACACACACACACACACTCACTCACTCATTGGGAGAAAGAGGTCTGCTTCAAAGAGGAAAGGTAAAGGACCAAGGGGAGAAAAATAATAAACGTGAATGGAGAAGAGTAATCATAAGAAGAGAGAGAATAAAGTAAAACCTGGTGGTGAGGAGATCAAAAGAGGAGAGGTTGAGGAAGAAGTCAGGTGTGAACGAGGGTGGCAAATGAAAGACAGTGCTGAAAATGTATAATGAAAAGAAACACGAAATAGAATCAATGAGTTGATGGGGGAGGGGGAGGAGAAGGGAAAAATAATGATTAGGAGACAGAAAATCAAACAAAGCCACGGCAGAGAGGAAGAAGTGACAGAATGTGCTCTTGTTCCTTGGGAGGTTTCATTGTTGCTGTCGGCTACATTGTCTCAGCATCTAAATACCACAACATAAGTTACACATTTTCTGTTACAAGAATAAAAAATGCTGTAGGACGTGGTGTCAGGTACTGGTACTTAAGTGATCATTAAAACAGCAATTACATCTGTTTTAGAATAACTCACTACATACGTGAGAAATCATTTTGCTGGTTTAAAAATATCACGCGTCAACTCTGATTTGAACGCACACTCCTAGTCTTGGCCTTTTTCTGTTGAACCCTCTGATGAATATTCTGTCGCCTCCTTGGCAGCCAACCTTCACAATCAGCTCGAACAGTAGAATTTAGACCGGAACAGCTTGGCATTGTTTTAAGGTGTGTGAATGTCTGCGTTCTCAGACACCCGTCTCTTTGTCCACCTGTGGACCTAAATGTGTGCGCCAGGGTTACGGCGTCCTTTATTACATGAGCGGTGGTTTGGTAATGAGACTCATCCCGAGGGATTCGAGGAGACAGAGAGGTCCGAGCTCGGAGGAGGGGAGGAGCGCACGAGGCAGGTGAAGAATGGGAAGAAGTTGGAGGCTGCAAACTCATCAGGAAAAGTCACCTCCAAACTTCCATCCCGGTCCTCACTTTCTTTTCGCAAGTGAAGTTGGCCCTCATTGCACCATCCTTAAGCTGGAAATCAGATGGAGCATCCCCGCTGTCTCTCTCGTTTTAGCCGTGACGTGCTCCAAATGAACATTGTTTTTAAACTCAATGATTGGAGGATAATTTGAATTCAAATGGCAGCAGCTAATGTTGAGCGCACTCATTGTGGAGAGGCCCAGCTGAGCAGGATAAAAATATGCATGAGTGTCGAGCTTTTAAGAGGTAAACTAATCAGTACAAAATAACAGCCTGTTTTAATGACTCATAAGCTGTCAGTAACATCAAAGTGAAATGCTTTATTGTTTTTTTTTGGTCTAATAATCACCCTTAGCGCAGTTATAAAAGCATATTTAATAAGCACCTTTTAAATAAGTGCAAGCAGCTTTAGGAGGGCTGTGTCTTTCATCTTATAGCCTGGACTCTCTGCTAATATGTTCCATAAAGTAGGAAACCGGTTAAATGGAAACATTTAAAAAAAAAAAAAAAAAACGATGCCGGAGGGTCGATCTCTGTTTCCCTCCCCCCACTTTGGTCGGTTTTAAGTTTGGAGAGCGCAGAAGACACGAAGAAGAAGAAGTGAGATTTCTGGTGCCTGTGTCAGTATACAATAATTAAGGGTACAAAGATACCAGTGGATTATTGAAAGCGCTGCTGAAAGTTTCGGAGAGGTCAGAGAAAGAGAGTAGACACCTGCAGGCATCCAGACGAGATGAGAATCTCCAGCCTGCGAACCCCTCCGTGCCAGCCGACCTGAATCCCTCTCCAACTGCCCTCTGCCCCCCGAGCTGTAGGCCACTGCACGCTCCCTGCTCCTACACCTCCACCACCCCCCCTACAGGACACAGGCATTCCCTCATGGCAACCGATATGGCCGCCCAGTGCGTTGTGGTGGCCGTTTAAAGAAGTGTTTTTGCTTTTCTGCTCGCCTGCATTGTTGCTCGCAGTCAGAACTACAGGGGGACGAAAGGTCACACTCGCATCAATAAAAGTTTCTGTTCATGTGGGAGTAACATGAGGGACAGCTAAAACGGATGACCTTTGGACAGTAACAGCTTGGGTACACGTCAACACACACGTCAACACACACACACACACAGCCACACGCACACCCAAGTACACTTGTCCAGAGTTAAGTTGGAAAAGTTCAGCTATTTGCAACATTTGTTGTCGGAGGCAATAAACTGAACAAGTCAATACAAACCGAAAGCGGCGTTGGCCCCGTGTCAGGTTCTCCAACCAAGCGTATTGCTGTTTGTTTCTGCTGGTACATGCCTCCCATTTCACCTGTTAACGTAACATCCCAAGACTTTAGGCTATGAATGTCCCTCTGAAATGCGTATTTGTCAGAGGACTTTCAACCAAAGCCGCTCCCTCCTCTTGAGCGACAAAAGCACATCCAGTGATGACAGTGTGTCTGTTAATGAACCTTCTGTTCAGAAAAACAATTAAGGAAAGTCTGGTAGTGATCTGGCAGATATTAACCACAGAGACTGAGTGCGGGGAGAAGAGTTCGGGGGGGAAAGGAAAGATGACAGAGCGGGTCTGGGCAACAGAAAAGCAGGAAAGTTGTTTAGGACTAAACTGCTGTCAGGTGATTGATGAGCAGATGGAGGTTGGGAAATTAAAAAGAGAGAGATCCGCACAGAGAAGAGAGAAAAGGAGACCAAGATGTACTTGCTGGTTTAATGGAACCCTCAAACTGAGCAATTAACAGTGTAAGCACCAACAACAGAGCAGACCATGAACGGGACAGGCGGTGTTTAATGTGGATCCCCCACACTAACAAATGTTGTTAAATCTCACATTTAGTCCAAAATGTAACTGACATTGATAAACAATAAAAACATTAAGCGTAAACAGGAATTGTGTGGAGCATGAGGGGCTAGCTGGGTGGACCGAACATCTTTCTGCTAACGAGCTAGCTGAAGCTAACTTCCAACATGAAACACCTGCCAGTGCACATAATGCTTACAATAAATTGACTTTAGTTTGTTTAGGCTGACTGCTGTGGCAAAAGTGTGTCAATGTAATGTAAAAGTTGATGGAATGAGCTCCCCAATGACATCAGGACAGCAAGAAGCCTATACAGCTTCAGACGCAGACTAAAAGCACACCTCTTCCAGCTAGACCTGGACTAGGTAGCACTTTGCTAGCACTTACCATGGCACTTACTTACAGCACTTTGTGGTTTAGACATCTTGAAGAAATTGTACTTTCTTGATTATTGTTATTCACAGTCTGTACCCTCTTGGTTGAATGCATGTCAAAAGTTAAAAGCACCGTCTACTACTTCTTGTGTCATTTGTGTTAGTGTCAGACCATCATTTAAGGAGCCATGGATTGTAATCATGGCCTTTTTCCATTTCCTCTCTGCCCTCCTCCAGATCCTGGTGAACTCCATCTCCCAGCCCGCCTTGCTGTACGAGAATGTGGTGGTGAGCGATGGCAGCCCCATCCTGAGAGACATGCTCTTCAGCCCGGATCACCAGAACTTATACGCCCTCACCGATAAGCAGGTACGCGAATCACACACGCGAAACAAAGCGACCTGCAGCCCTCAAGCTATACGTACAAATACATGCGCACCTGGGTCGGGAGCTATGTGTGTTTTTCAGGGGACAATTTGCAAACACTGTTTCCATGCTCAGATCGGCTCATATATTTACAACAATACAATGTAATTGTAAAAAAAAAAAGAACATATAGATAGTCAAATTCCACTTTAGGAGGAAAAGTGTATTAAAAATATGCACTGAGGGAAAAGAGCTATTAAGATAATTGCATACATACGGCTCCACGTACAGTATTAGACAAGGAAACACACATATAGAGTCATAAGTGCTAATTAATGTCATCAATTAAAATATGTCACATATAGGATGAAGCCACATTCCAGACCTTCCACTGGGGATACAGTGCACACACCAGCTTTGCATCTTAATTGGTGGCATGTGAAAGATCTATGATTAAGACGTATCACTGCTTTTTATTCTTAAAACTCAGGTGTCACAAGATCATGTTATTTTTCACCACTTTGCTCCGTCACACAATCATTTTAAACAGTGACATCTCACTTTGAGTTGGCTTGATAGTGCACATCTTTGTGTGCTGGAGAGTCTAGGGAGGTTTATCAGCGATATCCTCCACTCTTTTGTTCACTTTAAACTGCTCCACAGGGGGCTGGATTTGCTGACAGCCGAGAGACAGAAGTTGGGTATCGTGAACCCAACTAACTTTCAGCAATATTCCCTGCTCCAGTGTGGCACCAAGTCACCAAGCTTCTGACTACAGACGAATCGTGCCACTTTCTATTGTGACACAGACTGAAGCCTAAGTCGCAAACGACTTTGTCCAAGAGAGTTTAACGGCCCAGTTTGCAGAGTCCCGCCCCTCCTCCCTCTACCTGCACGGCCCTCTCATCTCAAAGCGGGTAATGAGCGCGCTGTGATAGCCTTCAACGAGCCGTCCTCGCTACGTGGACAGTAACTGCCATGTGAGAGCTGTGTAAATTACCAGCAATTAGACATAATTGACTTCCGCTTGTCTCAATAAGCGCGAGGAGGCAGTGGAGTGTAATTGATGAGAGTGGACTGCATTGAGGGGGGGGGGCACTAAATCATGCTCAGCAGTCGAGCAAGGCTGATATGTACCATACAGGCAGATCCATAAATACACACTCGGGCAGACACGCATACACTGGTTTTAGAGACAACCGCTGGAAGTTAATTAAGAATGGGAGTTTATTCTTAATTGGCAGCTTGTTACATCAAAAACATTATATATCAGCAATACTAAATAAATAAATATTGCAGAGTTCCAGAGTAAAGCATTCCCTTGCGTTCGTGATAAAGAGAAGCCAGAGCTCTGGGAAACTTTGAGAATAATAAACTATTCTACAAACACTACTGGTGAGCTGTCGAGCGTAAAAACCGAAGCGCTGAAATCACGTTGGACAATAATCCCGGCATCGGAGCTGTGTTTGAGCCGGCAGTCTAGGACGTCCATGCTGGGGGTGTTTGACTTTTAACTCTGTCATCTGCATTAAAGATGACTGCCAAAAAGTCTCCTTCAATTATTGAAGCCGGAGGTTTTATTTTTCATGAGCACTGATATGTCCACGACATGTCTGTGCATGTTAGCCCAGTGACGATAAGGAGGTCCAGCGACAGGAGAAGAGAAGAGGAAACGCTACCTTGTGTTTCACCACGAGTTCACGGGTGCCATTCTAATGGCTTCAGATATGAGAACCAGTTCCACCTTCTCTATTTTCCTAGAGGTTTATTAATTAATTAATTGGAGACTATGAACGTAGGGATATCAAAGTGTCCTGACCTTCGGTCAATGCGAGGCAGCACAGGCATCTAGCAGAATTGACACGCAAAAAAATCTCAGTAATAGTAACAGAGACCACTGAGACCATCTGGCCCCAGCAGTGGCAAGGTCTGATGACCAAACATAATGCAGGTGAGGAGCAAAATACGAAGGCAACTAAAACAAAGTAACCAATGACGTCATATTGTTTAACTGTTTAAAACGTACTAAGAAGACGGACTGAGGAGCCGGGATGAGAGCCTCGGCATTGGTCAAATTCACAGTCCGGAGCGAAAAGGAGGAGAGTTGCAGAGAGACAGAGCGAGAGGGAACTGAGGAAGCGGGGAAATATAATTGGCTCGCAGGGTATGGTCTGTCTTCTTTCTCCGACTCTTCCTGCTTCATCTTTTCAATATTCTTCGGCGTGCTCTCTGGGATGGAGTGAGTTTGAGAAGTAACTGCTCTCCCAGCAGCAGCTTCAGACGGCCTGGAAGGAATAAGGATCTTCCCTCTGCTGCAGAAGGTGAACTGGTGCTCCGGCAGGGCCTCTCTGGGCTGCTGATGAGGAGCGACTTCCTGGCCAGGATAATGTATCGGGGTGTAAGGTCGCTGGCCAAGCCCTGGGATGGATACACTTGGGCTTCTTTTGTTTTTTTTTCAGGCCAAAGTATCCAAAAGTACAACTGGATGAGTTACATTTCCTGATCCTAGTCTAAAGTTCCCTGTGGTCAACTGTCACTTTGTTCTAACTAAATTAATAATGAAATTATGACAATTTCACACAAATGTCTAATTTCATAAACAGATGTTTATGTAAACTGCAACAAGGATAACAAATTAGCTTGTTGTATAGCTAACCTTTTTCAAGTGAAAGAGTTTTGAAAGAAGTACAAAGGTTTGGGGCACACAAGAAGTGAGTACTGACTCAAAAGAAGAGAAGTTTGTTTTTAGGTGCGCACATAAAGTTTTCATTTGCTCTCGTTTTTTTGTGTGCTGCTGTGAGTGCTTTGTTTAATAAAATCCCCTTTAAGTAGAGGGCGGGGCCCTTACCATGTCATTGATATCGACATATATTAGTAAGATTAGCTCTAATTCGGCTGCAGCGTGGAGGCAGAACTCTTCTACCCAATACATCTGAAAGCCTGTTCTACATATACGCGAGTGAGTGTGAGGTATACCTTCACACTGTTTGCCCTCCCTCCCCCACCTCTTGCTCCCCCTCTCCCACCTCCTTTCTATCCTCTTCATCCCTCCATTCCTCCCTCCTCGTTGAATAATAGAAATGCCAAGTGATGAGAGCTCAAACATCACAAGGCCCTTTCCCCCGCTTGACAGAGCAATTTACCTTTTTCTATACTCACTCACACACATAATTAAAAGTGGTATATTGGACTGACGGCGTTTCTGTATAGCAGTACTGACTGGCTCACACACGAGCACACAAGTACGCACATGCACAAAGTGCGAAAACATAAAACTGCCCGGTGCACCGCGAGAGGCCAGTTTTCGATTAGCCAGCAATGGATTTATACACGGCCCTCTTTGTGCCTCTGCTTCTCACACACACACACACACACACACACACACACACACACACACACACACACACACAGTCACTGTCTCTCAGTGTTCTCCCACTCTGTGTATCTTTGCCTGCCGCAAGCTTTCGTCCCGTCCCTCTCTGTTCTGTGATATAACGTCATTTTTGTGCTCATAAAAAATGAACAGCGGCACTAAATCACTTTTATCACTGCCGTTGTTTCCTCGTTACATGTTCAAATTGTCCCGATCTAATAAAAACAGCGGGGCGAGGGGAGATTTTTCATCCTGTCACCACCCTCCATTGTTGATGTCACCGAGACAGATATTTCTTGTATCCTGCGCGGCCCTATGGATGACATCACCCTAATTGCTTTAAATAAAAGACTAAGCGGATTACAGCCCATAATCTATTGATTTCTGCTGTACCTTTGGTCCCAAATGACTCGCTTATCGTACACTTACCGGTCTTGCTGCTACTTGGAGGTGATGCTTTCTACCCATTCCCCATTATGACGAGTTATTCTTCGACTTTAAAACAGACTGCACTAAACATTTAGTTTATTTTGGATGATTCTGCAATGCAGTTTTTGTATTGATGCCCAGCGTTTACTGAGGGGGCCAAGCCCAGCGTCCGATCTCTCCTCCGCTGTGGCATCAGCGCCACATTTCCACTACCCAACACACAGGGCAAGGTCCAGGCCTCTCTGCTTGTAAAACAGCTTCGTAAGGTGACCCCCCCTCCCCCCCCCCCTCCTCAGACAGTGGCATAATGGTCCGATGATGTACCTCCTTGTATCGATTCAGCCACGGTACAGAGATGTACTCGGCCATGCTGTACTGCACAGTGGAGAAACCCTACCCCTGACACCGCCAGAGAGAAGGTTCATATTCAATTCACTCAGCATTCACCGCCCTTGGAGGTCGGGGGGGGAGACGCCTGCCGCACGCTCCCTTCTTTTGTGTTTCTCCAACTCTGAAGTGGCTAAGCAAACAACGGAAGAGCTGCTAGTGAAGACTGTGGCTCTGAGAGTAACAAGGAGGGAGGAGACAGAAATCCACTGGAAGTGCCACTGGGCCCTGTCAGCTAATTGTGGGCTGAGTCGGGTTTGGGAACGGCGTGTCTGAGCGGTGAAATCAGCGGCGTGCTGCTTAAGACCATCGCTTAAAGACGCTGTCGTTTAAAAAGGGGACGACTGTGAATATCCCTTCTGAAGTGTCTCAGAGCGAAGGACATTGAAGTCCTCCAGGCCCCGTCTAAAGCTCTAATACTTGACTTTTCTTGACCCCTCTGAGGCCCTTGTGGATTTAACCAGCGGCATCAGTTAACAGACACTTAGACTTTACTGTTGAACAATCCCAAATGCATTTTGCTCCAAAGCAGACAGCCACTGTGGGGAAAAAAAGAAAAGCTACAGTTCTTTCTCACGTCGACAAAAGTAGAATAGAGTGGCAGCCTGTGTGGAGCCCCTGGACGCCGCCTCGGTTTAGTTATTTCAAATACACATGTATACAATACGTGCTATTGTTCGTGAATGATTCACAATGGCATTCTAGATTCCATATTTAAACCTTTATTGATAAAAGAATGTCATGTTTGCTTGTCTAAAAAAGAAAGTACATTTGCAATACATAAGCAAGTTTTTGCATCAAATCTGCCAAAGTCCTTTTTTGCCTTGGAGACAAATAAACAACGGCGGGCCAGCTGTCTGTCAAGGCGCGCATGAGTGATGTGCTGATCACATTGTGATCTGTGAGACGGTCAGAGGGACTGACAGCTGCAGAAAGAGAGAGATGTCTTAATGCGATTGAAAGGAACAGGGGGACCGGGGTTTAAACAAGGACATGGACTAAAAAGGATTTGTGAAAGACCCACACTTAGCGACTGAGTGGGTGTTTGTTAAATGAAAACCACAGAATATCAATTGCTCGCTGTGTAGTGCCTTGTATTCTTCAAGAATACATTCTAAAAACCCTGCTATTTACAGCCAAGATTAAATAAAATACCCTTTTAAAATCTTTTCGACCACATTGGTCGTCCTGCCACTTTCAAGGAGTCGCACCAGAGGAAAAGAGGATGAAGAGAAACAAGTGACTGTTTAGGTTCTGCTGCTGATCAAAAATGCTGCCAAAAACTCCCAGCATAGACTGAATATAAGAAGGCTTCACTCTGCAGAAGTGCAGGTTGCCATCTGGATTCTGGATATGATCCTTTCTCATTTTGCATTTATTGATGGGATCTGACTAATAGCTACTCATTAAAACAAGTTTACTTTTAAAGAATTATAACAGAGAGCTCCCCCCCCCCCTTTTATGCTGGATCCAGTCTTTCCATTACTTCCTTGTACAGTATATGTTGGTGTCAATTAGTGATCTATGGCCTTATTCGCCATCTTTTTCAGTGTCCAGCCAAACTCATGACAGAAAGCGGGACAAAGAGGGCAAATTGGACCCGTAGACTATAAAATAACAAATGAAGAAAAGCCGGTAAAGTAATGTATTTTATATCCCTGTGTATAAGCTCATACTGTCATACTCTGTGGAGCACGTGCCAAACAACCTTTTTTTCACGGAATTCATATCCACGTTTTGTAGTTCATCTATTGATTCACATGCGGACCAACTTTGAGACGCCACAACGCACATTCCACAAATTGCATGACCGCGTCTCTGGTTGCGTGAGCGCCAGCGGGGCGCGTGTGCCTTTTAGAACTCAGCTGGCTGGCAGAATAAGCCATCCGTCAGCCTATTGTGCCGTAAAAGCGCCTCATATTCTCCCCCATATTACACCGAATGGACAATTACGGCTGGGCCTATAGCCGCGACAGGCTGGCACCGCGCGGGCCCCCATATGTGGGATGAAGCATCAGGCGCAATTACATTTCCCTGTCTTTTCTCATCCATCCCCCCTCGCCCCCACTCCCACCCACTTCCTCCCACACTGCAACCCCCCCCCCCCCCCCCCCTGCCCTCGCATCCGCCCCGGGGCGAATTAAGTGCCTCTCTATCGTGACCCAAATGAGAGAGCTGTTGTTTATTCGCAATAAACTCTCCCCCATGGTCCGCCCTGCTCCCCCCTCTTTGCTCCACTCGGGGAAAAATGAAGAAAAAAACACAAACAGAGCGTCTGAATCGCGCTGGAAGATTATTTTGTACTACAAACAATTAGTTTAAAGACTAAAATGAGAAATATTTCCACCGTAATCCCATATCCATCCTCCCCGCCTCCCTCCACCGTCCACAGATGGATGCGTTTCACTCTGCAGCAGCTAATAGGCCAGCAAGGAAAATGCTATATTGAATATAAAAAGGTGCTCCTCTCTTACTTACTATCACACACACACACTCCCACGACACCTCGGTAAGACAAAGAGTCTTTGGCTGAGCATCTCCTGTTTCCCGTCCCATTACCGTTTTAAAAACTCAATAATTGAATTGTTCCATTGAAATACATTATCTGCCCTACCACCACACAGCCCATTGAATAAACTTCTCTCTCTGCCTATTGTGCTAGAGCGTGACATGCTTTTCTCTCCTCCTTCTATCAGATACGCTATTACTACCATGGTATTTGTCCAGGCGCAAGTAATGACTGCAATTTGCTGCTATTTGGTGTCCTGTAAGAGCCCTAGTAATGGTAGCATTATAATAGTTATCAGACCCAGGTTACTATTATCATGCTATGAATCTGCCATAAGCCATTGTGTCCTACTGTACATTTGAGGTGGAGTGGATAACAAGCATCTCCAGTCTAGAGATGTGCTGCTAGGAATTCTGTATGCGGATGCCACATCCCCACCACTAAAGGCAATAACATTTTTTTACACTAATAGAAGAGAATACTCCAGAAAGTATTCAGTTCTGATAACCAGGCTTGCTGTACTACGTTGACAGGCCAGTCCCTGTCAGGAGCAAGGAGCCCCCCCCCCAGTTTGCTTACATTAGTCAACTCTAACTTACCACATGATTAACTGTTAGACAGACTTGAGATGTTGATCAAATCAGTGTTGAGTTCCCACTCTAGTTCAGTTTTCTTTGAAGACGTCTCCTTAAAATTTAGTACAGTCCAAACTGTTGTGTTCAATTACTACTAACTAGTAAAAACTATTTGACCATGAACAAAGTGAGATACATGACTGGCCGCTGCAGTATTGACCACCTCATATAATCAAAGTCATGTGTTATTTACTCTGTAAGCCATTGGATAGTAACACTCCGCCTGTCCACCAGTATTGTGTGTTTGTGCGAGGACGCCCTGAACCGTCGAGGTAAAGCTTTCCTCGCTGAGCTTCCTTGATCACGTTGTGACTGGTGCTGATGTTCCAGAACTGTGAGACCAGGGAAACGAGGTGGAGAGGAGTATTAAGTATACCCAAAGAGAATGAAAGGGCCTCCCAAAAACCGCTGCTACGTCGGTACAGACTGCGGGGGCTAAGTGGCTCCAATAGCAACCCACGTCTTAACTGCACCAAAGAACACTCGTATTAGCGCTAGTCATCTGTAACCAACCAACATGCCTTCAAAGCAGTCTAAGACCCACGTTGGTGGCAGGATCCCTCCGGTTTGCCTTTTCATTGACATTTGTCATTCTAGAGGCTCAGTTTTTTTGTTGCTGCAGCCTCTACAAACTGAGCTCTGTGTTCTTCACCCTGTTGGTAGCGCATCCCACCACACAGCAGCTTTTGGGCATCACACTGTTGTTCTTGACCGGATAAAAGTGACTTTGTGCAATACTAAGTCACTGGAGAGGGATGAATTGTTTTCACCCTGCGGTGTGGGCATGGCTTAAATGTGCTCTGTTTGTCTTAGAAGACCTGAAAGGCAACTCTTACACTATCGTGGCTGAGCAGGAGGAGCAGGGGGACGGCAGAGGCTACCCTGTGCTGGGGAAGTTTTCTGATAGAAGCAAATATCGGAAGTAAAAAAGTGACATGAAAACCAGCGCATGCATTTGTGTCTGACTAATGATGCAGCAGTTGTTCAGAGAAAGTGAAATGGAAGGTTTCCACACTGCTGGGCCTGCAGCTCCATTACAACTCACCCTCAGCCCCCTCCCCCCCCCCCGCCCGCTCACCTGGGGCGCCCCCTGCCTATGCAGTGGTATCGATGGTGGACTTCATCTCACTGGGGCAGCGTGCCTGTGCGTTTGTTTGCGTGTCTTGGGGGGTCAGCGATGTGTTTAAGGATATAACAACTGCCCCACAAAACCCTGGCTTTGGTGAAAGAAATTGGGACTTTCTCAGTGCTGCGTGTGTGTTAGCCTGAGGCAGTTTTCTGTCTCTCAATCCGTCACCAGCAACACGCTTCCGGCAAGTAGAGATAAAACACATGGATGCTGATACACTGGTGCTTTTTAAGAGAGTATGCCCGAGTGGGCACAGGTATGATTAAAGCTTTTCAATACTGTCCGCTTCATGGATAATTCCCCGACTTATATTCAGCCACCTGGGTGAGCTTCGGGGGTAGCTCTTCCTGATAATCGTGCAGACAGATGGTAGATGGTGAAAATGCATGCAGCGGCAGAACTCGTGTCTGTTTGATGGCCAGTGCAAAGAAATGGATCTGGATCTTTCTGTGGAAATGGATTTAATTCCTCTGAGCCTCCCCGGCCTTTATGTTTGTGTACTTGTTCCGTGGATTTGGACAGCACTGTTTGATGTGCTTGTTAAAACCCAAGTTCTCCAATTTCCCAAAGACATTGTTAATGTTTCATCTTATCTTCATCATGCAGAAACACAGATGGCAGCCGGTGGAGATTTTGCAGACAAAAGGACTAACCCTTGATGCTTATCTTGGTACTCTGAATGGGCAAGGAAGTCACTGATACTAGGCAAACTTTGTTGATGTTCTGGTGAGGGCTGCTTCAAAAAGGTGTCACCCATTTGTAAGTTTAAGTTTGAAAAATTAAAAAGTGGTTTAAGATGAACTATTAATTGTTTGCTCAAAATTGATAAAAAAGTATGAAAAAGGACATTTCTGCATTCTTCATTCAATCATGCATACATTTGGGGACCTTCAAGAGACAGTTTAAGAAAGCAACAGTCACAAAGGGCTCAAGATTCCCAGACCTTTTGTAGATTATATTGATGCATCACACACTTCCCATAGTGCAACTTTGTCTTTAGTTTATGTTACCTCCCTGCATTGTTAATGCTTTTCAACTCAATGCCCATCATTTGTAGGCTTTAATCAACAAGACAAAGAATCTACAGATATGCTAGCAGCTCTGTAAGGCTTTGAGCTAAATGCTAACATGCTATGGGTGATGGTGCTATCATATGTATGATGACCAGTTTATGAATTTACTGTGTTCTTATTTCAACACGTTAGGAGGCTAACACAAAGAAGTACAAAACAAAGTACAGCTGTATAATTGGAATACTATTAGTTTGCAAGTATTTGGTCATAATTTATTGCAGAAAATGGTCTATACATATCACATGAAACCATTAAGATAACACATGGGGAAATTCATTGTTGTAAGTTTGTCAGATTTTACACTTTTAAACTATTTTGTTTTTCTAGATTCCGTTCAGCATCTCCTGACTGAAACTGCTTGCTCCACTGGAGAGCTGTGGGCACTACTCAGTATATCACAAAGAGATGTTTGTCACAGGGTGTAATCTGAACCGATGTGTTTGTTTACACATGGTGGAACCTCTGCTTCTCGCCCTGCAGCTAGCCTCGCATGCAGCCGCGCGGAGTTATAAGCAGCACTTCCAGAGCTGTTTATGTCTGATAGTCACAGTGGGCTTGTTCCCTTTAATCCCATGTTCCAGGAAAAGGACACCTCTGGTAGATCCCCGCGTACATCAGACCTATAAGGTTTAAGCTGTTTTCAAGGTGGTGTGCACACAGGCGTTTGTGTGCAATATTAACAAGGCAGGTGTGTGTGCTGCTTATTTCCAGGTCACACGTGTGCCGGTGGAGAGCTGTGAGCTGTACAGCAACTGTGGAGCCTGCTTGGGATCAGGGGACCCTCACTGTGGCTGGTGTGTGCTCCATAATGTGTAAGTACATGTACACTGTATTGTGTTACATTAGGGCTGTCCAGTTGTCACAGTAACAGAAAGAATTAGGGAGATTTGATCAAATCCCTATTCCGCCTGTCTGTTTGCCTGTCCGTCTCTTCACGTGACCTCAGTGTCCCAGGAACACCCGCAGGGAAATTACATCCAACTCGTCCACCTGCACTCAGGAATGATCTCATCATACATATGAAAAGTGGCAGACGAGGAACATGAAAAGAGGGCTTGAGTGATCAGACCTCAAAACATTGTGGTTAGAGGGGCGTTACATTTTGTTTGATAATCTGACCAGAGTACAGTCTGATTCATACTGACCCTTTAATACACCAATTAGCATCGAATATCTTTTCTGATCAGTAAATTGCCTTCCATTACCCTGTTCAGATCATTTGGTCGGATACACTTATGTAAATTAATTCACAATTTTTAGCAAATTATAGTGATAAAGAACAGTTACATCTAGTGGGAAAGTGTAGGAAAGGTTTTGGAACATATAGGATTAATCACCGTTGTTTTTTTCACATTGTTTTACTGGAAACATTTTGATACTACTCTATATTGAGTTTTTGCGGTTGATACCTTTTTAAAGTTCAATCATACATACATATAATCCTGGTAGAGTCATCGGCACCATAGGGTTGGCATGAACATGCCATCAGAGTAATAGTAAGAAGTGTCAGGTCTTAATGGCAACCGTGTACACCTGCGTTGAACCGATTGGACGCTAGCAGTCAGCTGACCAATGAGCAGCTGATCAATGAGCCCCTGATGAAGGAGCAGCTGGTGCCAATCAGCTAATGCGAGCTTGACTTGAGTGTTCTGCCTGAACTAACACTACGCTCCATTTGTTTCTTTCTGCGCTTTGACTATCTGCCATAATGACAGACAGCCTTTGAATTATTTATAAGTGTTGCATAATAAACAGAGACTCTGCATGAAGCCTAGCATCCTGGAGCTGTCCAATAGATAATGAATATCACTAATCTAACACAATTCACTTCAAATAACCTTGAGCGTTGACCTTTGAGTGAAAGGATTTTCTAAGCAAGATGTTCGGAACTTAAACAATTATTAAAGGTAATCAGATTTGATGTTAAAAAGAATATTTGAATCTTACCTATAAGGTTTTTGAATGAAGATGTGACCGAGGTCTATCACCCTCCTCTAGATGCGCGAGGAAGGACCGCTGCGAACGTGCCGAGGAGCCTCAGCGTTTCACCACCAGGGTGGAGCAGTGCGTCCGACTGTCTGTCCAACCCAACACGGTCTCCGTCACCATGTCGGAAGTGCAGGTACACTTTGTTGGCGTAACTTGGAAAGTTTGTTTGGGTGTGTGTGTGTGTGTGTTGGAGGAGGGAAAGATGGACGGAACAAAGTGAGAAAGATAAATGTGAAATATTCAATATTCGATACAGCTTGTCCTTGAGTCATTCCTGGCATCCTGTCCCCACTTTGAGCTTGAGCTAAAAAAAACAAACATCTGAGCCGAGGTTTATGTTTTTCAGTTTGTTTCACTAATAAAGTAGATATATTTGAAAATGTATGTTGTCCCTCACCTTTCTCCTTGCCTTCCTTCTCTTAGTTGTCCCTACAGACGCAAAATGTCCCTAGTCTGTCTGCCGGAGTCAACTGCTCCTTCGAGGACTATGTAGAGACAGAAGGACGCATCTATGGTGGAAGAATCTTTTGCCTGTCCCCCTCTACAAAAGCAGTTTCCCCCATCACTCGAGACCAAGGTAAAAAATAAAATATATCCCAACAAAATACAGGATGTGAGAAATTATTGAGGGAAGTTCCAAGATAGATTTAAATAATATTAATTTTGATCTTGTGGGGCTATTTGAATTAAATTCTCTATTGAACATGAACGTTTGTCAAGTATAATGTGAATAATTGTCTGTAATATCTGAAAGATATAGAAAATACAAATTATTCACAAAATGATTTTAAAAAATCATTATGAAATTCTTTTTTAGAGCATAAAAAAGCATTGTGTTGAATTTTATTTTATTTCATCATGGCTTTACTTTTCACTTTTTTATAAGTTTTTTTTTCTCCCCAAAGACACTTATTTGGCCATAAAGTGTCAAAGGGTCATAAACCAAAGTTTTATCTCACAGGGCCACTTTTCATAATGTTACAGAGGGTATTGTAGTTAGCAGTCACCAATCAGCGAATTATGTACCCTCATCCCTAAAAGGCATGCAGGTAGCTCCTCTTATCTGAACAAAAAACAATGCTAAAGATATTCTAAAAGCACTGAATGAAGGCCACAGAGCATTTAGTCACAGCACAGACTCGGGTGACATTTTTAGATTTTTCTAGCATAATTAATCCAGTTAGCTTGTTAGCCATCTACGTAGGTGTCCTATGTTGCCTGGTTAAGCTAGATAAAAGTGGTTAAGTTTGTGTTCATTTATAGCCTATTTACAAAGGAATTACTAAAACATGTGCTTACTAACCAAGTCTAGTCAAATTAATTATAACTCTCCCCACAGTCGTTAACATCAAATGCTTTTGTAAGTCCCACTTTGTGGAAAAATAATTTAAAAAGAAAGCGACATTTCAGACGCTCAAAAATCCTTTTGTTTTGAGGAGAAGATGACTAAGTCATTCTGGGCTTCTCGGTTGAGCAGCTCTGTCTGATGCTGCGCAAATATGAATTGTTTGCCTCATTCAGTCTGTTCGTTCGATTGTGTAAAACACGAGTCACTCTTTACCGGCATCCATTTCTCTGTGCTTCTCGTAATAAGAAACTGCTGGTTCATAGAACTTAAGGCACACTTTATTACGAAAAATAAAATAAATGTCGATGGGCAGCCAAACCTCTTCCTCTACCAAGTAACATAAAATGACCAAATTGTATTGATTCGGCTCTAGAATTAACATCAGAATAAATGTTCGAGCTTTTCCCAGGTTTATCGAACAATATAATTACTGTATATGATAATATATATAGTTTATTTTAGAAATATTGGAAGGGTGTTGAAACAGAGAATAAAATCACTTCTAATATGGTGTTTTGTGACTCTGTCCAGGTGACCAACGTGTTATAAAGTTGTATCTGAAGTCAAAGGAGACGGGGAAGAAGTTTGCCAGCGTAGACTTTGTCTTCTACAACTGCAGCGTCCACCAATCGTAAGTTTTTTTCTTTATATTTCTTTTTTAGGAATGGTTTTCAGTACGAAGAGAGAGTAATTATAAATGGATGAACAGAGTGAGAAGGATTTTCTCAGCATTTGCCCAACGGACTGCCGACTGGTGGAAAACATCGATCGATAGGAGGTGACTGTGGTTCTTTCACAATTGCAATAATGTTAAAATATTGGCTTGCAAATAACTCCTATAATGGAAAACGGAGAGAAAGGCATGCAACCTTTGCTAATTCATTATTCAATGTATTCAAGCTTTTTACAAATCAATTAGTTAATTAAATTCCAAGCAATGAAGGGACTACCGGTGAGTGAAATAATAAATTGATTCCTAACCATGCAAGACCTAGAAGGGCAGCCAAGCTTGGGAAGCTAAAACGTGTCGGGTGTGTTTCTTGGAAGTTAATTGTCCTTAATTTTAGTTCAGAAATGCTGATTGGCTGGTCAGCACTGAGGGCAGATTTAGTTTTCATGTGTATTTTTTATACATTCATGGTGGAAATATTTTGTTAAAGTGAGAGTAGCACTGAAGCAGAGAGACTGGATATTACATACACACATTTAAAGAGACTCTTTCTTACTTGCGCTGATGCAGTATTTTTTTAGGGTAATTTAATTGCTTTTTCTATTTAAATTGAATTTGTAAGATTGCAGTGTTCACAGTGTTTCACCGTTAAGAGCTGTAGAGGTGATCGTTGTTTAGTTGTTGACTGTTGGTAGCTGCAAGGACAACACACAGCTGTAGCTGATAGCTAATTAAGGATAATTAGGTGAAGGGTTGTTGGTTTAATGTCCTCTGCATGCCGGTTCTGTACAGTTCATACTCTTCAGAAGATGCTTTTTTCTTTTTTATAAAACTTTAATGTGTTATTTTGATGTCATAAGAGTAAAAGGGTGAACTTTTCTAAGTCTAATTGCTGTATTTAGAGTACAAGTGAGCGGGATCTGGCATGTAAAAGAGGGTGGTCCGACTCTTACAGAGACTAAGCAGAATACCTTTAAACTTTCAAATTCTGTGACGCAAACATTAGCTTCAGCTCAGCTAGATGTTGCTAAAGACAATCATTTATCAACATACGGTGTAGGATATAATTACAAAACAAATTGCATACAGTGTTTAACATAAAGAAACTAATTTTAAAACATAACTGACTAATCATTTTCTATATTTACATGTCAAGTTACCGTTTACTCAATATTAGTTTAAAGCTAACCAACCTCTAATAGGTTATAATAGCTATACATTTATTGAGAAACATCTTTAAGAAATATATAATGTAATATTCCCAACAAATCACTCATTTGTGTCTAGGTGCTCAAAAAGGAAGTACTTCAAAGTGTTCCTGTGTAAAATGCCGGCTTAAAATTAAAATCGCAAAATAAATATAAATGTATTTTCAGTCGAACGAAAATGCGCCTGATGAATTAAGAGGTCTTTTTAATTGACCTGCCTTGTTAAATACAAATAAATGGAATTCCCTAAAGGCCTCTTGGCTCAGTTTCATTCTTGCACACACTCTCCTGCTCTCTCACTCACTCGCTCCCTCCATCCTCCTCCACCTCGCGCACTTTGGTCCCTCATTTAGGTATCTGCACTTTGCGGCAATACACCTGAAATAAAAATGCCTCCGTGGCGGACTCAAAAGTGGATTTCTCTTTCTCTTGCCAAGCGTAGATTGATGACAGCATTACCATTAGGTTTACATCATTCCAAAAAGGCTAAAATGAGCGTACAATTCATTTCAAGCTTTTTCTTTCCTTCTCTCTTTGGTCATGGGATGGGCGTATCTTGTCTTAAAAAAAGAAAAAATTTAGGGAAAAGTGGTGTCAAAATAATAGGCAAACAGCAAATAGTGTTCTGTGTCTTGTGTGTGTTCGATTGAGATTAAGACCGTAACCCAACAATGCATTATAATAATGGGCAAGGGACTAAATATAGCTTCTGGTTTCCACTCAAAACTAAGAAATGTGTCCATAGGCTTCAATTGTTGCGTTCTACTGGTAATAAGGAGGGTAAAGCGCACATGTCCTGCTTGCGTACCCTTTCGTGCCACCATCCTTCCCTCTAGACCCTTGGCCGTCTTTTCTTCGGCCGCCTTCCCACCTTCCTCTTTTGTCAGCCTATTACTTTCTCCTCTCCCATCCCTCACCCCGCCTCCCCTCCCCCCGACCCCGGCCTCTCTGAGCCCTTTGCGTCCCCACCACCACCACCCCCACCCCCTCTTCTTGCCCCCCTCTTGTTCATCAAGTCCATTTACTGCCTGGTCTCCGCTCTTGGCCCTGAATATATCTGCATAGTAATAGGCCGTTAATTAGCTGTAGCCGGGTGCCTGTGTGGAGATTGTCATAATGGAGTGGGCTTGGAGAGCGAGCTCACCTGGGCCACTTCTCAGGGCCTCCAGGCCTTGTGCAGTGGCTTTGATTCATTTTGTGAGTGTGTGTGTGTGTGTGTGTGTGTGTGTGTGTGTGTGTGTGTGGTTTTCTGTTTGTTCCCTGTAAGCTAGAGAGCATACAGGATGTGTCAAAATAAATGCACCGTAGTGGATATTTATGCATATTTTTGTGGATGCACAGTGTTTTCCTCATTTGTGTGTGTGTGTGTGTGTGCTTTATACTCTGCTCCCCTGATTAACCAGCCCACCTAGCCCTCCTCTTTCTGCTGCATAAACAGGCGTGCTGCTGTTTAAGCCTTTGATGTTGGCTGCTCCGTCCCCCACAGGACTCTGCAGGACTGTAAAACTACAGTGCAGTTATCACCGCAGCAGCTGTAGCGCAAACCCACATATTACACACCACTCCCGCCACCCCTCCGCCCTCACCTTTCGACCTCCAGATCTTTGGCCGTGCCCTGCGGGAAGCCGTGCGTAGGGGGGCGGCGGCGTTCAGCGGCAGATAATGGAGTTGTCCTCGTGGGCGGGTTAAAGTGCAGCACGGTATCGCCACAGCTACACAAGCAAAGTGTCCCGCAGGCAGGCCCCGGCTGGACGTTTGGAGGAGGGGGCGTGGGGGGGTTTACTGGTCCGCTCGACCCGCTGAAAGGCGGAGGCAGCACCTGTATCACCAGCCTCGCACGCTCAAACGGAAACAGGTGCACGCAGTCGGGAGGAGCACAGAGGCAAAAACAGCTGTGGTATAGTTACAATAAAATGTTACAAAAATGTTTGGAATAGTTTAAGTGAGCATGAAAGAGGAGGAATAATTATTCTCTAACAGAGACAAATGGGAGCTGGAGGGGAGTTGTGGATCAAGGAAGACACTTCCAGTGCTGGTGAAAAAGACAACCAAAGGACACATTTAGATGGGAAGAGAGATCAGAGTGTCAGGAATAATGCGTCCCACGTAGCTGAAAGGTCAGCACCGCTGCCTCGGGCCAACATGACCATTACAATATGAAATGGATCCAAAGTCAGTGTCAAGAGGCACTTCTAGGAGGGGACGGGCCCACGCTCGGGCCCCCAGGAAGTGCTCTCACTTCCTGGCAGACCGTTCACTTGAGCCCGCCTGTGTTATATGGTGGCCTTTGGACTTACCTTGTTGGAAACAGTCAAAGGGTGGACATTTCTCTTTTTACATGGTTCGATTTTTATGGCAAAAGATGTGATTTAACCGTGAGTTGAGACTTCTTATGTTTGGACGGCGTAACAAGATAGTCATAATGTATAATGAGTCTTAGTCCCCGGTTGAGTATCTTTACTTCTCATTTGCTTCCTGGTCTGTATAAAATGACAACATAAGCCTCATTTTATGGCTGCTCACTGTGGAGCTGCATTGGATAAAACACAAAGAGGCCTAATTATAGATCACACAGCGCAGCCGGTGTTATAATTCAAGAAAAGCTTTATTTATATAGCACCTTTTAAAGAAACAAGTTCACAAAGTGCAGGCTCAGTAAATAACTACCGAACAATTAATTTGGATCGGTACCTGTTGTCATGCTTTGCCGGGCTTTAGATCTTTCCTCATTAGGAGCCAACTGCAGCTTCATCCGTGACTTCATCCTCATTGACCAGAAGGTTTGCGCGGGGTCCACCACTCGCATATTAGCGGCTTTGTTCCATCGATCCGGCCGCGCCAGGAACAAAAGCTCGGAAAGAGGAAAAGGCGTTTGACCCGGCTCGGTTGCAAAGGATTTGTTAAATAGCAGGTGTGTGTGTGTGCGTGCGCGTGTGTGTGTGTGTGTGTGTGTGTGTGTGGGGGGGGGGCTATTGACTACATTGCAGCAACTCCGCCACTTATCTGAGGCCAGCAGTCCAGGCATTGACAGGTCCACCGTGGGACAAGTCTCCACTGCCCAGGTGACCGTCAGGAACGCTTCCATGCCATCGCTGCGACAGCTTGCTTCCGTGTGTGTGTGGGTAATTCTCATTCAGTGTGTGTGTGATAGTGCTGCACACACTCGGCTGTGTGTACAGATCCCTGCATCAAGAAATCGATGAACCCCGGGGTTAATGGTGAGGAGGAACTGGCTCACCAGCTCTGCGAACAAACAGCAGCCTGTTAGCATAACCTCAGTCTCCCTTATTCCCCACGGAAAGCCACCAGCATTGATTATAACCCTCACACTGCAGTTTGGTGGAGTCTCCGCAGCTTATCACTCCGCTGTATGAAGCTGCTGTCACCCTGCCTCTCCGGGACCGAGCGTGAAGGAGTTAACCCTGCGAAATCTGAATAAACCCAGGGAACAGAGGGACAAAGAGACAACTCGGATTAGACTGAAATCCAATTTAAAGTCTTTCTGGAGGCCGGGTGGCATTGAGGGCTGAGCGTCGTCCTTCAGTTTAGATGATCCCCCCCCCCACCACCACCACCACCCCTCCCGTTTGATGGTCAATTACTTAATTACCGTGGTACCTTGCATATATAGTCAGAAAACACTTGTCAGTCAAATGGTGAAGGCCATATATCTTCCCTTGGACTAATGCATCATTTTAAGAATGTAGTTTCTTCAATTAAAGGCATTGCTTTTGCACTATACACTTAACACATTCAAAAATCAGCATCAACGTTTGGAGAAAATATGTATTTCTGCTTTTTTTCATCAGGCTATCACTCTTGCCTAAGATTTATTTCATTTTGTGGGATAACACGTAGGGTTAATTTTAGCTTTAAAGGTGCTTCTAGGTGTGTTTTGTTTTAGCTTCCAACAGTCTGATAGTCTATTTTATCTCAGCCTTTAAGCTAAGCTAACACCCTGCTGACTGTGGCCCGTATTCCGTCTACAGCCACCAGAGTTGTAGCGCGTTAACTGGACGAGGGATTAAGTTCAGGTCTTGGGGCGGATGTGAGTTGGCGAGCGGGACCTGTGGGTGGGTGTGTGTGGGTTGAGGTGGAGGAGGCCTGCAGGAGTACGAAGGACTGGCGTAGCATGTAATTAGAGCTCGCTGTTCTTAAGCCAGTGACATTTAGTTTTGGATTGGTGTACAGAGACTGTAGGGTTTCTAAGACCTGCTGAAAATTGGCTTCTGTTAGTCTCTGTATTTATTATTAATTCAACTTCTAACTTGATGTCATACATTTTGCAACAACATTCACATCCCAACATCCATTTGTTTTTTCTGCTCGTAAACTGAATCCTACAGAACGTGAATTTAGAAAAGAATGAATGTGTGTGACTGCAATAATAAATGTATTTTATTACAAAAGCAAATCCTTGCTCAATTGTTGATTTAACCTCCAATAATGTTTTTTGTGCATCCCTTTTTTTTTTTTACAGTAGCCTTGTTATATGTAGTAATCCCTGTTGCATTTATTCCTTTTTTTTGGACAACTCTAAAGATGAAGAAGAAAGGAAAAAAGTGTTATATAAAAACAGGTTTATCTTGGTCTGCCAGCTTAGCTCCCTGTAAGCCTCCAAGCGTGGAGAATAAGGAGGGAGAAGTGGATCGCCAAGGATCCTCTCCTGCTCACTCGTCATCCCGACGCGGTTTTGGCCGTGACCATCTGAAGCCGTGCGAATGTGTTGATGCGATGTGAGCTCAGCTCGTATTAGTAGGCTTTGATGTTTTTTTTCAATGCTAAACATAAGGAGTGAATGGAAGAACTATTTAGCAATCCAATTTTACAAATAGCATCCAAATGATTTTATATTTAAACATAAGTTTTATGTCTTTATTTGGTTCGAAAATGATCAATCCTCTGTCTCTCACTCGTTCCAGGTGCCTGTCCTGCGTCAACGGGAACTTCCCCTGCCACTGGTGCAAATATCGCCACATGTGCACGCAGGACGCCAGCGACTGCTCCTTCCAGGAGGGACGAGTCAACACCTCGGAGGTACAAGCAGGCACTCGCATGCATGCGTGGCTCAGCGCACAAACACACAAACACTCTGCCAACGATGAAGACGCACACCAAATGATTACATTTTTGAGTATTTAAAGCATGTGTACACACGGAATGGGGGTGTGGTGATTCCATGGGTACCTGTGTGCCGTCCGTGTGTGTGTGCGTGTGAATGAGTGCTGGTGTGAGTGGCCGAGTAGCAGCTGTTGTACTCCAAGCAGCGTCTGGATTTCTTTGCTCAGAAACCGGTTGGGGTGATGGACTATGCACCGTCCCAAAATATATCCTCTGCTTGCTAAAACGGCTCACCTATCCTGCTGACAAACACCTGACCACCTGTCCCGTCACATCCTCCCATCGGTCATATCCTAATGCAGCCAAACCCCCGGCCTCTCTCTACATTGCTTCACTCATTTAGTCTGCCTCAGGTATCTTGACAAGTGAGCGAGCTGTGTGTAATGTAATGTCTGTCAATGTGTTCCAGTTGCCCGGCTATTAGGGGCATTAATTGGCCATTGGGTGTGTGTCTGTGTGTTCGCTTCTGTTTGTGTCTCATCTTTGGTCTGGAGGACGAGGATGTAAGCTTTTTGTAGTGCAAGCGTTGCCATGACTACCAAGATATTATAAATGTCAGGAGAGGGGGGAGGGCCCTCTCTCCGTCTCTCTCTCTTATTGCATAGGTATAACTATGCGAAGCAATGCATATGCGCACTTGAGCCAACAGCGGTAGTTTTGTCATCACACATTTATCTCCTCATAGCCTCGGTTTACCAGTTCGCAGCGCCTGCCGAAAGCAATATCGCCCATCTCCGCTGCCTGAAAAAGTTCCCCCCTGTGTCATTAGCAGTAGGTTGCCAGAGTGATTGAATTCACACTAGACTGGTTATCTTCCCACAGGCATTTGTCATATTTCTTCACTTCATATCTGATACGAACCCGCGGCATTTGTGGCTACGTGGCACATCCCACAAATGCACACATGCAAACTGATAAACTGTTAATGTGTGGTTTGATTTTTTTTTTCGCCCCTTCTGAAGTCAATTCAATCCTTCGATGTCCCTTTCCTGGAAATGTAAATATGTAAATAAATCAGCTTTGTTGTGACAGCGGATAAACAGAGAGGCACATTAGGGGCGATCAGGCAGAAAATTGCCAGACTCTGAGAAACACTTGAGAAGGCCATGAACGGAAATGTGTATGAGCTCAAACAAAAGGGAGAAACAAACACCAGGACAAACGAACGCGGAGACAAACAAATTTGCTCTGCTCCAACGACTCCCAGCATTGGGCTGGTGGTGGCGACCGGACCGACGCACGCCCCGCGGCTCGCTCCAAATGACTTCATCCGGGTTTTGGTAAATGGGGAAAAATTAAGACGATACAAAAAAGCAACAGAAATGGTTGAAAGAAATAGGTTTGTTAGCGTGTAGTTTCCTCTCTTCAAGTGCGCCACACTCATTCATTCACTCGCTTGTAAATGAAGTGGTTCAGTCATCATGCATAGCGGCGCTTTTCATGTCCCACGAAATGAATGAATTAATGCCGTACGTCACTGACGGCAGAGACCCAAAATGGCTGCCAAGTTACACCCCGAGAAGAGACTTTTTCCTTTCTGGTTGTGTGTGTGTGTGTGTGTGTTTTTAATTAGTCATGGCCTGGGCTGCTGGTGATTGCCTTCACATACTATTGACTTAACATTTAGAAGCGCGCAAACTTGCAACAACACGGAGGAAGTTGATTGTACCGCTCGCCAGAGGTGTGGACTCGAGTCATGTGACTTGGACTCGAGTCAGACTCGAGTCATGAATTTGATGACTTGAGACTCGACTCGACAAAACGTACAAAGACTTGCAACTCGACTTGGACTTGAATACCGATGACTCGTGACTTGACTTGGACTCGAGCCTTTTGACTCGAGAAGACTTGCTACTTCCCATGAAAACTGGGGGAAAACATTTTCACACCACCGCGCCGCTCTGTTTATCTGCATCTGTCAAAAAAATGTGCGCCACCTGTATGCAGAGAGCGCTGCCTGAACAACAGCCAATCACTGCAGTCCATTTGACCGTATCAACGAGACAGCTCGTTCATGGTTACAAAAATCGGGATTTTTGAACCCGGATTCAGACTCCGATGGAAATCCTCGCCAACATTATGTCAACGTCCGTTTTAAAGTAGTGTAATGAGCTGAGTTAAAGTTATTAGTTAATCAGTTATGCAGATGTTGCATGTGTTCACGTTATGCTGTTACCAGCTGTAGTTCCGCGAGACAACCCGAGTTTTGGGGGGCCGTGTATGCGGAAGTGTTCGTTCGGCGTGGTGACGGCCAACAGTGACCGAAGTTGAGTTGTTTTATATAAATAAATGCAGCGGAGTTGCAAGCCAGTCATCGCCTCCTTATTTACGCTGCAGCATTGGGGTGAGCGTTACAGTACTATAGCACAGTCACAGTCGATCCACCATTACCCTTCCCTTCGTAGTCTAGGTCTGTGAGGCAGCGCACCATCACCCAGGGTTCCCCGTCCCCACTATAATAAAATGACTCGAAATGACTCGAAACTAAAATGGTACGACTTGTGACTCGACTTGAGACTTGTTGGCTGTGACTTGTGACTCGACTTGAGACTTGCTTCGTCTTTGACTCGACTTGACTCGGGACTCGAGGGCAATGACTTGAGACTTGCTTGTGACTTGCCTAACAGTGACTTGATCCCACCTCTGCCGCTCGCTGGTATCTCAGCCATCTGAAGCTCAAGTCCTGCCCCAAAGACGTCACTGGTTTACCGGGTTTGCAGAGTGGAAGTAGTGATGCCCGAAGTGCTGCGGAACACACGCCACAGCGCCGTCTGGCGTGATTGTTTGGCCCACAACGCGGAGCAATTCCATCCGCGCCAGCCGGCGACGGTTCACTCGCGACTGGCAGATTACTTTGTGACTTGAAATTCGTATTCCCGCCGTGTCCCTTTCAGAGCGGCAGCTATTTTTGGATTTACTTTGTCCACGTTGTAGGAAAGTGTAGCTGCTAGCGGGTGTTGCACTCGCTCTGATGTGAAGTCCCCGGAGTGCACGTCTCCGATCCATCTGCCACTCTGAAACGGTTTATTTAACTATGGAGGCGCTGACCTCGTGTGTCTTTGTCTGTATGAAGCTGCAACTCATCAGGCCTGACTCTCTGAGATCTTCTTTCTGTCTCTTCCCCCTTTATCTCTGCTCTCCGTGGCTTCATTTGGTTCTGTCCCTCTTCCCGGAAGCCTGACCTGCCCACGCTCCGTGCGATACAGTCGGCCCATGATGCACGGCTGCTGCGGCGGGGATTGAGCTTGTGGCTCTGCAGCCTGGCCTCGTTGATAATCATTGGCGTGCTGCGCTGGGCTGAACAGGACGTGGATATAGATACGGGGGGGTAGCCCAGATAGTCGTATCTTTTTATGTCGAGTCAACGCAGGGTGCACGCGAGGCACCGCCGCTCAGAGCACGCCGCCCACCTTCGCCAGCTAGCCGTCTCCTGTCTGATCTCCAACCCGATGAGCGCTCTCCTCTTGTTCGCCCACTCCCTCATCGCTTCAACAAGTCAATTAGCCGGAGCCTGACAAGCCGCTCTTTTTTTTCTCTCTCTCAGCTAACGTTGTTACATCTGTCTTTCCGTTGGCGCTGGAGCACAGGGCGCCACGCGGGTTCCCAGCTCCGAGGGCCCCGGGACCGGGGGCAGGCACAGAGCAAGCTTCCCTTCTCCCTCTGGGTCTCTCTGGCTTTTAGGGGGAGGGGAGGGAGGCGGGGGGGGCTGCCTGCTACAGATCGACACAGCTGTGTGTGTGTGTGTGTGTGTTAATTATTTAAAGTGTATTAAAGCTTAAAGATGCATCTCCAGATGCTTCTCTGATCGCTGGCGTGTTTAATGGAGAGAGACAGATGAGATGAAAAGGGAGAGGTGGGAGCATCCACAGTAAAACACAAGGGGAGGAGTGTGGCAGTGGCCTAGTTGTTGAGAGGAGAACCGAGCTTGGGAATACAGCCAGGGGCCTCATTTATGAAAATACAGCATGTGCACATGGAAGAAGATATGCAGAACCAAAGTAAGAAATGCAGTCCGCAATTAATAGTACACTTTCTATTATGCAGGTTTCCCTTGAGCACATTTTTTAGCCAGGCTGGTATTTTGCACACTAGTCACACATCTGACTCTTTCAGTTCCACAGTTAACGTATATGGTTAATTAAAGCCATATAAGTCAAACACGCTGATGCTACTTCTAATGAGGCCTCTGCAAGTTGCTTTATAATCACCCGAAAGCTCAACTTTAATAAACAGAAGATAAACGAAGAGATCCCTGCCTTGATGTGTTATCAACTGTTTTCTCTCTCCGGAGCGAGGCCAGAGGTCGCCAAACAATGCCTCTAATTAAGCTTGTGTCGGGGAGCTCGTTTTTAATTGTCTCATTATTCCAGAAAGACGGCAAATCGGACCGCGCATTTGTCCAAATGGCCAATTTGTCATCCATGTTCATGGAGTTAGGATGATTGAACCTGTTTTGTTTTTTTGTGTGCGCGGCGTACTTAAATGAGTCTGACGTTGGTGGTGTTAGAAGACGGGGGATACAGGAGGAACGAGGAAGCCGACTGAAGAGGGATGAAGAGAGCAAGAAGCAGCCCGATAAGGATAAGAGAGAGACATCAGAGCTGGAGGGAGCGACACTACCAGGAGCAGAGGGAGCGAGCGGGGGAGCGGATGAAAGGCGGAGCGGGAGGAGGACGCGGGAGATGCTTAACCATTCAGGAGATGAAAGGATACTGGAGGGTCGTGACACAGCCCGGGCCTCGTGTCTACTTAGCGATTCCGTGTCATTTGGTTCATTGTAGGTGCCCTACTTCTCCATCTCTCCGCTCAGAAGTTGGGCAGCTGTTTAATTGTGTTAGTGTTTTGCGACACTTGCTCTTGTCTGCGGAGCGTGAATAGGAAATATTCAAATGTCACTGACGATTAAGTCGCAGAGGATCCCGTGTTCCCGTTTCATTGCTTTATTCCTGCTTTACATACACGGCAGGGTGGATTTCACAATTCTTCTGGTATGAAGAGTCCACGGTGACTTTGATCTCTGGTGTGTTGCTCAGTCCTAATGGCGCGTAGTTTCTCGTCTGACCCCACCGCTGCCTCTCGCCAAAGGCTTAATAAACTTCACTCCGCCGTGCTCCCCCGAAGGCACATGAGTAATCATATGTGGGAAATGAGTTTTGATTGTGTTCTCTGTCTCAGTGGCTACGTTTAAGGACCATCAGACTGTTGAATGGTGCACTGAGGCACAGGGACGGGGGAATTGACTCCTCGCTCCATTGTTTCATGCCAACTGGCTGGATGAACCAGAACTTGCGAAGCAAAGGACGGATTATTTTAAACTTAAATGACCGAAAGTGTAAGAAGAATTTAGGTGGTGTCCTTTTTTTTCTTTTTTAAAGGGGTACTCATGTGAACCAGTCACATGCAGCTGCCTTCTTCTCAGACCAGTCTTTTTATAGATTTATCGATACAACATTGCTGTTTAGTCCTGCTGGTACCAGTTTTTTCCACTTGTAAAGAAGTACATGAAGCTCCGAAGTGGAAACTGAAACTACAAATACATGCTTATCAGTGTATAATGTGTTCCATGATGTAGACGCTGTTGAAACATTTTATCCTCGTTATACTGGGTTCTTGTTTCAAAGCGGTGATACCTGACCTCTGACAACTATATATTACTGTATAATAATATGTTGCTGAGAACTTTGCGAAACAAAAAGGTAAAGAAATGTCAATGTAGTGGCCAAAATCTGTAAATGTCTGGTCAAATAATATGTGACGGCCTGACAAAGCATTGGCATTTGATAACACAGTTTCACGGACGGATCTCCATTAAAATTTGAAAAGCATTTGGTTTCGATACCTGGCATCGTGGTTAAATTGGTTTCGCATTTGACGGATGAAACATGTCTGAAAGGAAACCTTTGAACACAGTTGTGGTTTTGGAGCGAGCACTCCAATTCTACCAGTTCAAAGCATTGTAATTGTGACTGCATCATTTCGGCAACTTTTGATCTCATCGGTGTAAGGGTGGAGGAGGTTGTGTGCCGTGCGGTTTGCAAAACCCTTTGAAGGACATTTGGAAATGGCGGCTCTATGAAACAAATTGACTGACTACTTCAAGTTGAGTTTGCACTGTCCAGGTAAGGAGAGGGAGCACATCCATTGTTCTTGCTCCCTGAAAGTGCCAGTTTCCAGCAGCTGTTTCATGGATTCCCAGTGCATCCGTCGCCTTGGTTCCCTTTTCCACGTGTTCTCAGCTTGTCACACGCGGTTTGAATTATTTTGAGTTCCTGGCTGCATCGCTCCCCTTGTGATGCCAAGAAGAAAAATGCTCAAATTAATGAGGATGAAACAATCAAGTTTTCAAAAGTAGGTAAAATTGTCCCGTGAGTTCAAATCCAGCTCTAATGAAGTCAAAGCGTTGTTTATGCTGCTGCATTCATTTTAAGTGTCAGAATCTCAATTTCATAACAGCGTGAACTCTATTTCTGTGTTTTATCTTTGTCTGACGGATCTTCCGGCTGGCTCCGTATCCCCTATAGGAACCGGCTGAGAAGAGTGGGTGGACAAAGGCTTGTGACGCAGTTCAAAGTGTCTTTCGTTGAACAGAGGAGCTCCGAGTCTAGTGTAGTGCGATGGGGGGGGGCCTGCCCTCCATCCACCTGAGACTACGAGGTCATTTGTGCAAAATAGATGAAACGTTCTCGCGTTGCAACGGAGCACAGTGGGACGAGTACTGATTCCAGGAGAAAACATGAATCGGATCTCGCGGAGAGAAGCGATCGCTTTCAAGCCTTTTTTTTTTTCTCGTCCCCCGGCATGCTGGGTATAATGTGACGTCTTTTTTTTGTAAAGTTGCTTAAACTTATCCGACCAAGGACCTTTGAGACCAAAAAGCTCATTATTTTGTCCCAGGACTCATGGAAATAAGTCGGTGCATTTATCACCGGCATTTTGAACTGACCTTGGAAGGTTGTCTGACTCGAAGGTGGGTCACCGAGATCTTTTAGTATTCACTGGGTCATAGTCTAAACTGGGTTGCAAGCCTGTTTTTGGGTTCCCACATGACAAGAAGCCCTGTGTCCTCTTCCACTCACAAGATGAAACAATCAAGTTTTGATCCTGCGGGCAGAAAAAAGAAGAAGAAAGGGAACATAATGAGAACACGGGACTGAGGCCGTCCTGAAGAGCTTCTGTGTCGCCCTGAGAAATACACACACTCACAAACAGATGTGTGTAGATATAGAGGCTCCTATCGATCCACCAGCTGATGCTTATCGGCTACATCCTCCTCTTTGACCATGCAGGCCAGATAGACACACAATCGCACTCGGTCATCGCAGATACCGCACAGGACAATGCTGTTCTAAAGGAGACATGTGGGATGAAGAGCTCCGGAGAGGAGTGGCGGCCTTTTCCCAGTAGGCAACCTATCATTTCCTGTGTTTACCAGACATACGTGGCTTAAATAGTAATATAAAATGATTATCTGCATTTTGGTGGCAGATGATGGGGTCTGGTCCAAGCTCTGATTCCAGTCCGACAATCTTGGACTGTATCAAGAATTCATCTGGGAGCTGTTTTTTTTTTTTTTTACTAGAAAGTATCCACAGACAGCGGCGGACACAGTTAGTGACTGGCTGAGGAACAAAGAAGAAAACGTATTCAGCAGCCAAAGAGACAGATGTGTCCCTCAAGAGTCGCTGCAGGCCGCGAAAGTTTTACAGTGTGGCACCCATTTAACGGCAGATGATGTGTCACTCGTCACGTCTTCTTTTCATTGCCCCCGTGTGGACGACGAAATGAGCTGTCGCAGGTTCAAAACCGTCACAGACCTTGAAAGTCAACCACGGACTCCTCCGACAGAGGTGTTAAAGAGGTGCTCCTTCTGGTGCTGTCACGGTGGAGCCGAGTTCACGGCTCAGACAGCAGCCTCTTACCCGGGAGTGTTGAAGTCACGAGACGTAACGCCATGCTCCTTTTCAAGCGCGCTTCTCTCAGAACAAACTGGCTTACATGTGGAAGTGATGTCTGTCCCCCCTGAAAAGAGGAGCTTTGATTAGCCTTCGTCGCGTGGCTGAAGGGGAGCGCGAGGCGCTACAGCTCCGCTGACGCTCTTATTCCTACTTAACCAGTCTGCAGGCCGTCGTAAATCCACGCATCGGGTATGGTCAATCAAACCGCCTCGCCGCGCTGATGGATGTCAACTGTGTGTCCGGCCTTCGTTTTGACCTCTTCTCTTTGGCCTTTCTTTCGGTATTTTTTTTTCACTTAAAGAGAACTGCAGCAGTTAGTGCTGCCACGAGGGAGGGTGTGTCATTGGACAGCAGATGCTTCATGATTCATCGGTGGACAAAGCACCTTCCACTTTGACCCCCTCCTCGGTTTCTTTCTCCTGGCTTATAGGAGACCGACACGGAGAGATAAAGCAAAGAGTCCTTTAATGTGGAGGGAGACGAGTATTCTGAGATGGAAAGATGTGTCCGAATGGGCGGATAATGTTTGAGGAGCTCCATATAGATACGGCCTTATGTCCTGACTGTGTGCTGATCGATGGAGGGATCTACTGGGATTACTTGCATGATCCACTGCCCGTTAGTGCGGTATTCTCCACTGTGAGTGTGTGTTTTACTCTGTTAGGTATATTCTCTAAGGGCATAACTATATTAGCGTCTAAAACTGAGACATGGCTCAACAGATGACTCTTCCTCTGTGTCCCCCGGGAGATGTAGTCATCATATCACTTTTCATCTATAGCTTTTCTCTCTTCCTGTGTGTGTGTGTGTGTGTGTGTGTGTGTGTGTGTGTGTGTGTGTGTGTGTGTGTGTGCGCGCGCGTTGGTCGATGGGGTCTCTCCCCCTCCACTCTGAAATGGTTCATTGGGCTGTAACGCTAATCCGCGGGGACCCTCTACACCGCGGTGACACTTGCACACATAGACAAACACACACGGACTCCGTCATCCATCATACTCGCAGTCTGTCAGCGCCTCAGCGAGGTGGCCTCATGGGTCGCGGCCCGCAGCCAATCAGGGCCCTTGCCTCATCTCTGACATCACCGTGGTTGTGATGTCTCCATCCTGGCTGAAAGTAATTAGAAGCGAGGGGGGAGTAAATTGATAATACGGCAATATGATGTCAGAGCCACATGTTGTTTGCTGTTTTTCACCTTCCACAAACAGTGCTGCAAACCACTAGTATCATTTAAGTTCATGCACACTGCACGTCCAGCTTCCACATATCATTGTCTCGCTAATTGTCCGCGTGACATCATGTTCCAGCAGCCGACGAAGAGGCCGCCGGCTTCATCCCAGCTAAACAAACAGCCGAGCAGGTGTAAGGGCAGAGGGTGGGAGGGAGGATTTCTTGAAAGCGATGAAGAAGATGTGGGGAGAGAGCCGCAGGACGGATGAGAGCGAGCTGTGGTATCTGTGGTTGAGTCGTAGGAAATGAACACGACCTCTGAGACAACTGTTCCATCCAAAACCTCTTGCTTTTCATTAGATAGGAGTTCCTGGATTGACATCAAGCGAAGGTGACGAGATACCAACACTCGTGGGTCTCCATATCTCTGCACTTCCCCTTATGTAATGAAAAACTTCCTGTTGATTTGCTCTGGACCTGTTATTAGGGCTGAAAACCACAACTCACTTTGCTGATTTGGATCAAAAGCTGAGCTGGGCATCACTGACAAGTCACTACATCGACTGTCCGAACATGTGAGTTAGTTCATTAGTACGGTACAATATAGCACCCCAGAAAAATTATACGCACTCACCAGGATGTTGTTGATACTGGTGATACTGGTTTAAGTGAACGATTTGATGGTGTTTTGCAGTATTATGCCGAAGGAATCAAAGCCATGTGTCATATTTACGCCAGTTGAGTTCATTTATTTAATTCATTGAATTGAATTTGTGCGGCACATTGTGACACTAGAAGCGCTGCTCCTCCGTTTATGACATGCTCCAAAGCAGGCCGTTCTTAAGAGAGCAAACCATTCTGATAAGGCCAATGTCCAATAACAATGATGCATTGTCATTTTTGATTACAGTTGATTTTCTCTGTGACAGAAATGCCCAACAACACTGCACTTGAGATCTGAAGTGACTTTAAAACATTCCACAGGCTAATACTACGTGTGTGTGTGTGTGAGTAATCCTTGTCTGGGAAATATTTAAGATATTTATATATTTATACTGTATAGTCTCCTGTATTGCAGAGCTCTGTCTCGCTCCATTGGGAACTTGACCTCCTCCACTCTCATCCCCCACTTTAATAAACGGGTGAATGGCTCCCAAGACCTCGCCTCGTCTCCTCCCCTCCTTCCCTCTCGCTTCACCTCTCCTCGCCCTTTTCTTTTATCCGTGTTTATCACCGCGCCGCAGTAAATTTATCTCAACGAGGCATTTGTGTAGAGGGTGTGTGCTGGGGAAACTTCCAGCGGTCAGAACCGGTTAACTCTGATAGATAAAATACAGGTAAAAAAAACACAAAAAACAAGGCAACTATGAGAGAGAAGGAGATAAAAAATAATGTTAAAAAAGATCAAGCACAAATGAGAGCAAGAAGGAAAGAGGAGAGGAGCAAAAGCGAAGGGATTAGAGGAATCCCCCAGGTAAAAGAGATTGTTGTGTCTCATTGTGTAGAACCGCACCACTATCTGATGCAGACTCGGCTCTGACACCTGTCACCACTCCTAATGAAACAGCTCCCACAATCCTCTGCCCACGCCCCCCCTGTGTGCATGCGTGTGTGTCCCACTGTTTTTCCTTCATGTGTTTGTGTGACTCTTTTATATACATATACATGTGTGTATATGGGTATATGGGTATAGGCTCAATGTGGGCAATGCGTATTTCTGCGTGTTATCGTGTCCCCCAGAGGAATTTGACGCCAGGCTTTTTATCCTGACACGATGCATCAGTAATAAGGAACAGATCTTAAGAATGAGAGAGCGAGAGTGTGTATCTGTGTGTCGTTGAGGCAATAGGGACCGGAATGTGCAGCAGACAGGCACAGTGGTGCCATAGTGTGTGTGTGTGTGTGTGCCTGCGAGTTTGTGAGCCAGACAGGATTTTTCATGCCACATTTGGAGCCGAAGCTTGAACCCAGTACCTCAAATGTTAACAGCCAGCTACTTCAGACGAGAACCTCCACCATCAAGCGTCTCTCACACACACACACACACACACACACACACACCTTTCCCTTCCTGGGCTTCTTTATTCCTGTTTTCCATTTTATTAGAGGCTAGAAGCAGTTCATTAGCGGCCTGTTGCCATCTGTGAATACTTTAAACTTTAACAGTCAGCCTCGCTAATTGACAATCTGCTTCGCTGGGCTCGCTGGCATTGATTTGATCTCTTCTCTGTGGCTCTTCTCCTCAGGTCTTTCCTTGCTCTCCTCCTCCTTTTCCTCGTACACAGCCACATTCACATCATGTAAGATATGAGCTGCCAACTGAGCGCAACCTTTTCATCCCGGACTCCTACTGATCATCACCCGCAGCTTCTCACATTACTCAACAGTGGTCATAAAGTGGACCGAGCCAGTTGGCAAGCATTTACTTAATAGAAGAAGAAAAAAACGCCAATCAGGATTTAGTCTATGGGTGTCTTAAAAAGTGACATATTCTTGCTTATTTATACTTTACCTCGTTGGCAGCATTTTATTGTTCTGAAACTGCTGCGGCTTTGGAGATGAGGTGGAGTTTGGTGGTGATAACCATAAGAAAAGATATTTAAATCACTGCATAGCCCCTCATCACTCGCATCATTTGCCCAATCGTTAATCTAACGAAATAACTAAATACCCATTAGGGATAAATATACTAAGCAGAGTGAAGTTTACCTCCTTCTAGGTGCGTAGATGAGTTTCACTGTGCTTTGTTTGCACAACAGGACCGGCTGTGTGAATTTTAGCACGTGTGAGTCTGTTGTGCACAATTAACTAGCCAGCACCTGAGGTTACACACTTTTTCATTTGTCCCCATCGTCGCCGCTGTTTTTGGATTCTGCCCCGTTTGTGCTCTGGCTCAGCCGTCTCAATGTTTACAGCCAGGTGGATTCAATTGATTACTGGATTCTGTATTGAGTGCCTTTCAGTGAACTCATCATGGACAAAAAGGGTGATTTTTAGACCTCCTTCGAGGGGGATTGAACGACTCTTTATGAAATGACGTCTTTACGTGCCTTCCACTTCAGTGTGCGCTGGATATATATATTGATTTAGTGTTGGAAAACAACGTTTGAGGCGCTGCCAGTGTCATGTGGCGTGCTGTAGCCATGATGGGAGCAGAGGAGTGTCCCCTGGTGCCATCAGGTCCAAACCTCTCTGTCGCTCCCCTCCTCAGCTAACCCAGGCCCAGTCTGCAAGTCATTACCGATGCTCCATTAGACAGCACCGCTCAGCACGGCCAACTCCTATTGGGATCACGCTGCTGTGGACGACTTTAGATATTAACTCAAATAGAATGCCGTTCCCACTGATTTATCATTGCAGATGTAAGGGTTTGCTTTCCTAATAGGAAAATTGTGGTTTCCTTAATGCCGCTTAAAGTGGAAGACGTCTTCATTTATATCTTTTAGTTCGGTATGTGTATGGCCTGTGTGATTGTTTAGAGCGTCTCCAGAGGAATACCAAACACACATTAGTGGAGACGACTTGTTAAGTGGTGATTACAGCCTGTGTGATATTGCAAATGCTCTTTTCATCCACTTACACCATAGTCATAGGCTTTTAGTCCGATGTAATATACATACATCAACAAGCAATAACTTGTGGACCTGTGAACAAGGAATAAAAGGCAAATTAGTTTCAAATTCCAATGGTTTGAAAGTATTTTTTCTTTCGTTGGAAACTTGATACTTATTCATTATTTTATTATTAAATTAAACAGGTTGAGGTAGATACTGTTCTATCAATGCCAAACAAACATGTCCAATTAAATCTAGTTTATTGAACCAGATGAAAATTGAAATCCAAATGAATCATTAAGTATGAGCAGTGATGTAGAGGGGATTCCACCTTACAGCTGCGTCTTCTCTTTTCATTTACTTTGGGCTGGTGAAAAATGCTAGATTTCAAAAACGTCCTTCCAATTAATATGGTGCAAGCTACCATTTCTGTATTGAAATACATTTGTATTGATTGAAGAGCAGCAGGAAACCTCTGAATGGAAGTACTGACTCTTCACTCATCTCCCTCTCCAATACGCGGCGTGGTGCGAATTAACTTATTGTCCTCTGAGAGGCTCGGGCTGTCCACGCAGAAAGAACTACTGTCTGCCTTACTGTGTTTATTCAGGCGCATACTGTACCTTATATCCATAACAGCCCCAATGATGCTGGGAAGGCATGAACTCGTGTTTGACAATTCAATCAAGTGGTCTGTAAGTTTTAGCAATCAAACATGCGCCACAAGAACAAAAGGTTGCTGGGATACATCTAGAAGTACATGGTTGGACAAAAGGATTATTGTGCATTCCAGGAATTCTGCAATGCCACTATGGTTTTTCTCTTTCCCATAGCACGTGTCAATTCCTTCATCCGTGTGTTTTCTCATCTGCAGGAATGCCCTCAGATCCTCCCCTCCACCCAGATCTACATGCCCGCTGGGGTCCTGCGGCCGATCACGCTGCTGGCCCAGAACCTGCCGCAGCCGCAGTCTGGGCAAAGGAACTATGAGTGCATCTTCCACATCCAGGGCAACACACACAGCGTCCCGGCTCTGAGGTTCAACAGCACCAGCATACAGTGTCAGAAGACTACGGTAAGGCCTGAACACTTGATTCAGGGTGCTGGCACAGGGATATGCTATTGGCTTTTTGCTAACCCTCATCAAGGGATAACCCCAGCGGAGCTGGAGCGTTCAGCATGAGCTCCGTTGGGGACAGCCATTTGCAGGTTAGCTGCAGTGCGAGACAGAGTGGCGAGTGCTCATGGACCGGTGCGGCCAAGACTTGAGGCGCGTGGCCACAGGGAGCACTTGTCTCTTTCCACCCAGGCCTCTTTAGCCCTCCGTCAAGCTGTCACCGCTAATATGGAACGACTACTTCCGCGGTGTTAATTTCCTCAGCTCCGAACTCGGCGTGAGGCTGCAAGGAAGGCAATTTGACAATGGCAATTATGAGTTATTTAACGAGACGTATGATTAGCAGGGCTCGCTCTGGCTCGTGGTGATGGGTCCGAGCAGCGGCCACTGTGCCTCAGTCTTTTCTTTGGCCTGTCACGCTCTTATGTGGGGCCCAGGGACATCCTGCCGGCTTCCCGCCGTCGCCGCCAGGGTTAGGACACATTGATGATTTGCCATTCCCAAAGTCTGCCTACTCAAAGGGAAAGAACGAGTTGGTCCGATGACGGGCGGTGACACGTAAAATAGTTCCAGAGCACATTAGCAGAGTTGATTTTCCAATCGTAATGATGGCTCCAACAGTTCTTTTGTGTTTTTGCAAAGGTAATTATTGCAAATTTGGTCCCTTCTGTTCCTGTAATTGCTCTGTGTAAGTGATTGCTCTTTTCTTTTAGAAATTCTAAAGCAATTCTAGCAATATGGAGTTTCTCCAATTAACTTCAGCAGGGTGAGGTCCTATCTCTGACTCCCATCACTACAAATATGCTAAAAGATATATCATGTGGATAAAACATATTAGTTATTTTGCTTAATATCCTTTGCATCTAAACTTCTAAAAAGTTGATACACATCCGTTCATTTCTTTGTTGGCTCGGTGGACTTCAGCGTTTTGAGAAACCCTGGTGTTCTCCCCCGAGGAAAAACAGCAAACAAACTGGCCCCAGCAACAACTCTGCAGCGACTTGCGGAGCTAGACAAAGGGGAGGCGGAAGTGTGTGTGCACGAGCAATGCTGTGAACTTCTCCCTCCACCCCCACAACCCCCCCACCCCCACAACCCCCCCCCCCCTTCCCTCTCCATCAGGTGGGACCGTGATAGGATCCAATTAAGGGAGCTGTAGATAAAATGATGATGAATTGCAGCGCCGTCGTGGAGTGATGGACGCACAAACACACACACACACACACACACATAATACAGAAATGAATGAGGCAAAAAGACAAAGAGAAAGAGAGAGACAAAGAGGGGGTGAGGGAATTAGGAGCAGACAATGCAACAAAAAACAAAAGGGTGTGATGTAGGAAGTAGAAAGCAAGCAGAAGGAAGAGAGGCAGAGGGGACGGAGGAAAAGCTAAGCTCAGCAGGCAGACTTGGGCGCACAAACAAGCGAGGGACGAGCGCAGGGAGAGAGAGGACATGGAATGTAAAAGATGGGCATGTTTGAGAAATTGATGCTGAAAGAAAAGAAAATCATGATCCCTGCAAAAGTAAAACTGCTGAGATTAACCAGAAGCGCAGAGGGCGAGAGAACCGGGACAATGGGGACATTTTTCAGAAATACCTATTTGGTTGCACAATGGAGAAGGAAGCCACGTTTCTACAGCTCCTGCTCCAGTTGCCTTTGAGCAAGGCACTTTAAAACCCTGGCCAGTGCTTCCACAGGATGATGAATATTACCTACTCAGCTTTGACAAAAGGTGAACGCTGACACAAGGTCGGTTGTGGGAATTTTACACAAGATCCAAGAAAAGCACAACACCAGTTGAGTTCATTAAAGGTGGGATTCTTTTTATTTTTAAATCACAGAAGGTCTACGAATTAACGTGGATTAGTTGTCATAGGTATTGCTACTAGTGCTAAGTAGAGACCAGCCTATTTGTGACAAAAACCATCAAGGAGTGAATGCTGATTGTAACCTTTCCCACTGAAGACAAAAGCCAGATGTTGGAGGTGTATAGTGAGGTTTTGGTCTGATTGTCACCACTAAAGACTGAAACGTGCTGGTAATATGTCTTAGCCCTGATGCAAATGTTTTCATAGCCATCCCACGGCGAGTAGCTCGGTCATAATAAGTGTGCATACAGCTAAATGAAAGAGGTTCCACAAAGCATTAACACACAGAGGATCCGTCTATGATCGAGAGCCTGCGTACCCTTCTATTCAGTATTCTCAGTAGGGAGGTGTGTGTATGTGTATCACAGCTGGCTGTGTAATATATCATAGAAAGAATTAGCCAGCAGTAGATGTACACTCATCCGTTCCATCTTACTGTCTCTTTGTGCATTATTTAGCCCATCGACAAAAACAAACAATGAACTTGCACCCTGAAATTCACCAGGGACCCACAGTATGCATGAGCGCACACTGGGATGTTCACAGGAGAACACACGCGCACACACACACACGTCATCCCCAGGGGTTTGGAGGCACAACGTGAAGCAGGCATATGGAGATTCTCCACACAATCTTATTCCTAATCATGTGAAGCAGACGGAGACTGTAACATCAGCAACACCAGCAACCTGCTTTACATGATTTATTACACTGACACGTGTGTGTGTGTGTGCGTGTGCGTGCGTGCGTGTGTGTGCGTGCGTGCGTGCGCGCATGAACTTCCCACTGTAAGTCCGTGCTTTTGGCTCCGGTTGGAGCAGGATGGTGCTCCGTGGGAGGATGAAGTGTGCATTTATGTGTTCACGGTCCACACATTGGTTCAGACTTCGTCGGGTCTAGACTTTTCACCAACTTAAAGCGGGAACACAGTGTAACACATGTACAGTGCCCCACCGCCCACAAAAATAAGTTCATTTGCCAGGGAGGTCTCTATGACCCCCATTTCTATAATGCGTTACTTAATAAAATACATCAAAATCTGCTGGATATGTAGTATGAACATTATGAGGTATTTTTAAATGAGTCCAATATCATATTAGTGATTGCAACAATTTCAGTGAGTGATAACTAATTATAAAGTATTATCATACCTGACCTTATAAGTCAATACAAATTGCTTGAAATAGCATTAAAGTTATTGAAATGAAACGAAATATCTGTGGGTGCGTAGAACTCCAGCTACATAAGGCTAGAAATGGATCACGCTAACAAATTGTATAAAATGGATACATAAATGAATACAGTGATAGACGTCATAGAAGTCTGTTTTTATAGATTATACTATATTGCCTCTACACTTTACAGACAGATCAATGTGTGCCGCATGCTTACAGTCAGCATTGTCTTATTTGAATATTGAAATAAGACAACAATCTTTCTATTATTATTATTATTTCCAAAGCACCTTGCTTTGCCTCATGTAACAATCAAGCAAAGGCAATATGTCTGCAGTAAACACATATGTTCATAAAAAGGTCTCCTGGTGATGTTGGTAAAAAAAATGCAATCAGGGCAGAAAAGGTTTTCCCTAAAGTGCATTTTCTCATGCTAATCAGCGACACACACACACATACACACCGCCACGTCTGTGCCTCACTTGCACGCAGACACTCCACAATGATCCCATTGCAAGAAATCAGTGAGAACATATAGCGGCACAGAAAGCACACTCTGGCTGGAGGAGGAAAGCAAAGGGGGAAAAGAGGGGAGCAAGTAAAGCAAAGTGGAAACAAATGTCAAAGCCTACGGGCACATTTCCCCAATTTGGCACAAACGTCCACCTGGACTCAGGAATCCACTGATGAGGGTCAAAGATCATTGTGACCTCACTAGAGTTCATACATGTGTCCAACAGGAGAAAACTGAAGGATTGACATTTCTGACATGTGAGCTGAGTAAATCAACAGGGGCAGACCCTATTGTTCCGTTAGTTGAGCGATTTATTTCTTTTCTATTTTGTGCGTTACCAAAATGGCATTGAACCAAACTCCAATGTGTGTGTAGTTTATTTTTAACACACACCGGTATCCTTCAACATGACTAATTACATGCAGGTGACCTGCACATATATGTGCACCTCTGGCTCCCTTTCTCTTTCTGCCTTTTCCCCCTCCTCCGCAGCCAGCTGCTCTGTTTTGTTAACATCGGCAGTTTTCAGTAAGTCAGACGCTCTCTCTCACACACACACACACACACACACACACACAGACTGGCCATATCTATTCACACAATCCATGGGGACACGCGATCCATGGAGACAATTCATGTTGCGAGAGAATAAACGAGTGCGGGAGCAGATAACGAATGAACCCGAGCTGGGCTGGTGTGTTACTGTAATGAGGCCAGGGACGGCTTTGTGCTCACCTTGTAGTTTTTTTTTACACCTCCCCCCCTCCCTCTCTTTTTCTTCTTTCTTCCCTTGTCACTTTGCCTTCCTCTCTCTCCCTTTTGTCCACCCCTCGTCCCTGTGCCTCTCTCCTCCGGCATCTCTTCCTTTGTTTAATCACTTCTTCCTCCCCTTGTGCTCTTCTCTCCCTCTTTCTGCCTCCCCCACTTTTCCTCTCCTTGCCTCTCCTCTTTCCTCCCGAGTTCCTCTCCTTTCACTCGCCCCCTGATCTGCACTCTAGCTGTCCTGCACTTGCATCTACCCAACTTTCCTTAAACATATCCTCCCCTTTTTACTCCCACCTAAGTTCCTCTTTCCCTCTCCTCTTGCTTCCTTTTGGGGGGGGGGGGGGGGGGGGGGGCAACTACACTATGAGTTGGCGGAGGCAGATTAATTACATGCAGTGACACGGAGGAGCTGGCCAGAGGCTTCGGTAATGAGTCTGATTACTCATCTCCAGCAGCTCTGGGCACTCAGGGGAGGAAAGTCAGGACGGCAGGCCACCAGGGAGTGGGAGTGGGAGTGGGTGGGGGCTTCTACCAATATAGCAAAGGTGCCACTAGTTTAAGTTGAAAGAGTCAGCGACATGCCGACAGTCAATAGCTGTTCAATTAGCAAGAGAATTTAACCAAGAGGAAATGGGTGTGCGTCTGAAATGCTTCATCACATGTGTGTTCATCGCTGTAACCAATTAAGGTGTCGGGGGCACCAGCAGCACCAGGGTAGGACGGAGGACGGAGGAAATCCATCCCGGGGCTACAGAGATACCATAGAGAGGGACGGCCGAGAGACAAAAGAAAACATAATTAGATGCAGGAAATGTGGGAAAACATGAGCATGGATAATAAATCACACACACTAAAGACAGCTTACAAGTTTCTCATTAAGCCAAAGAAAGATGATGTAAGGTGTAAAGCATCCAGTAGCCTGTGAGGGGGGGTGAAACTGGAAAGGATTTCTAGAATGTTTTTTTGGGGGGGGGGTCACGATTTGGAAACAACTGCTCGTTAGTTACAGTTCGATGACACGCGAGTGTATTTTGTTGAAGCCGATGCAACTCCATAGACACAGGAAGCACAGCACATCATTATCACACACTCTCCTCCAAGTGAGACCTTCAAGGGAGAGCAGTACGCTCGTTTCCTGTAGTCCTTTTTAATCACTTTACATACCCACAATTCAAAAGGTCTAATATCAGATCCTTCAAAATGTTGCCAATTGGTAAAAGACATCTTTGAGAAGAGGTTAATGCTTCAGCACCGATCCATTATTACATGCACTCTTCTGCCACACCTTGTGTTTTCAAAAGGTGAATGTCTAACAGAGATAGATGACACTGCGAGCACACCTCCACTGAGAAGACGCATTGTCCATGTTAACCGAACCCCTCATTCGTGGCGTAGTGACGTCGGGTGCCACCCGTACTTCTAAATCTCATTAGAGAAGAATTTAAAAAACTCAGAGGTCAGCGTAGAGTAATAACCGGTGACTGACAAGACCAGCGTGATGCATTATTAAAGGGCCGGCTTAAAGAGGCGCTCATCCCAACGCTCCCCTGATGTGGCCTTAATGCTTTTTAAATGAGGTTTTAGAAATATCCCAGTGTTTGGGGGACGCATGGAAATGCGTCTTCGGACATTCCTGACCCCCAAAAGATGAAGCCGGTGGATCCCTCAACTTCTCCACCACGAGGATGACATTCCTCTGAGAAATCTCTTGAATAGAAAATAATAAATAAATAAAAACCTTGTGCGAACTGACACTTCCCAGGTTGGATAAGTGGAAATATCTTTCGAGAACACAAGGTTAAAATGTCAGTTTGTCGGTGTAGACTTTTTTGGAATGACTCGTGACTTCTAATGCTCAGTGTAGCGCCTTCTCGCTCTTTCTCCTTCTGCTGCTTCTCCTCTCCGGAGCCCCTTTCCCTGTGTTCTCCTCCTTCTCCGCTTCGAACCGGCCTTCACGGCCTTGAACTCCAAAGCGTCCCCGGGATGCGAGTCAGGGGGCGATTGGCTCAGTGGAAGGCGGGTCGGCGCTGCAAACCATGTGACAGCATGAATAAAGCATGATGTGGCGAGCAGCAGGGTGGGCAGGGGACTGGGAAGAGAACAAGCCTGCCCAGTGTCTTGGTGACGGCAAACAAGTCGGAACCCTTAAAGTTTAATGTGGGGCCACGCCGCAGAGAGAGGTGTGTGTGTGTGTGTGTGTGTGTGTGTGTGTGTGTGTGCGCGCGCGCGCGCGCGTGTGTCAGCCCCTGTGGTTACTCTGGGGCTGGTTGCTGCCGTACCAAGGCTTTTAAACAGTGGGGCGTAGCGGGGATGCTAATAGAGTCAGCATCCCGCCTCATGACGTCAGTGTCACACTGATCTAGTGAGGAGGGAATATGCTTTGTGACACAGGCGTGTTTGGGTTGAATACCCGTGCAGCTGACCCTCCAGAATCCTGCGGTTTCAATCCGGTGGGCTCCTGTCAGCTTCTCAACAGTCTCAGGGCCAGAGCTGGAACCCTCGCTGATCTGAAATAACACCACGTTTTGACGAAGGACAACATCTTCATCTGTGCTGGTGCCAACCTTTGTGGCTCGATATTGTGGCCCTCCATGTCTGCAGATCTGTGTTCCAGCCAAAAGAAGTGATAACAGTTGTTCCCGCTGCCATGAAGGTTTTTCGTCCCAAAGGCCACCGTAGTTTTTGACGTCACCACTAGACGCCACTGTTAAACCCTACATATAGCGTCTTTTAACTTGTGTATGTGTGTGTGTCTACAACATCAGCCCCACTTTATCTACACGCATAATAACATCCTTCGGTACGAACATTGTCTTCACACGCTGTAAAATATCTTCTGTATTTGAGTTGCAGTAATAAATCAGAGAAGAGTGGAGAAAAGTTTTGAGCACATTATGTGTGTGTGTGTGTGTGTGTGTGTGTGTGTGCATGTGTGCATGTGTGCGTGCTCAGGGCCCATTGCCCATACGGGATGGTCGAGTCCCGTCTATCAAATGCAGCGTGTCAGGGAGCAAATTGGAAATGCCAATTTCACTTTGCTGCACTCGGCATCTTATCTCGGCCTCACCCTCATGCCACCACTTAGCTCGTGCTAAAATGAATACGGTCCTCTCACGCGTCGACCACTGTCTGACTCCCGTCCGCTTGCACCTCTCCGACCGCTTCCCCTTCTGCCTCCCATCCCATCTTCCCCTCCTCCTTTTCTCACCCCTGTCTCCCTTTGCGCGTGTCCGCTCAACTGTAACCCATCTGTTAAATGTACGCCGTGGCGAATATGGATTTGTGCATAGCTGTGCCGCATGGCTGACTGCAAAGAGCAAGCCAGTGGCGAATCACTTTGCAAATGACAGGAGACCTCCCGCAAGTGCTCAGTTTTCATGAGATCCATTATCAAGGATTCCTCACACGGGCCCTGACCTTCTGTTTCTGTTTCCGTCCCAGTACGACTACGAGGGCGGCGACATCAGTGACCTGCCAGTCGACCTCTCCGTGGTGTGGAACGGAAACTTTGTGATCGACAACCCGTTCAACATTCAAGGTAGAGCTTATTTTCTCTCTCGCTCTCTCGCTCTCTCTCTCTCTCACACACATTTTGGTGGTGCAAGTCTGTCATGATTTTCTGTGAAGCAACAAAAGCTGATACAGTGCCCCCCTCCCTTTCCTGAGAATTCTGTAATTTCATTTTTGACAGACATCAGGCAGGAAGGTGAGGGTGCGCTATCCGTTTGGAGAAGAAAAAAAAACCTGCTGTGCTTTTAGTTTCCGGCATAAACGAGAGGCAGAGGGAGTGATTGATGGACACTGATGATAACAAACAAACATCCAACAAGGAAATTAATAGGGATGGATGTTAGAGGGGAAGATAAACAAATGGCGATACAAGTTGGCAGAAGAAGGGAAGAACGATGGATGACAGGTTGATAAATGCACCGTGTAATACGGGGGGGGGGCAGAGTAGAATAAAGGGATTGATAAAACGGGGGATGGCATTTATTATTTCTAATCGCTATTTGTGCATGAAGTGGAAAACAATTACCAATTCTAAATTCTTTATCAAGTGTAATATATTGGGTGGTGGAGGCTAATGATTTTAGACGTCCCATTACACAAGATAATGTGAGTCTTGCTCTCGAGTGTGTCGTACAGTGCTTTGCTCGGATTTGCTAACCCCTTCCTGCCGTATTCTCCTCTGGTTTTTCTGGTCCCGTGCTGCTTTCCTTTCAGTCCCTTACACGACACGCGTGCATGTTTTAATCTCACGTCTTTTGTGTTCCACTTGGCCTCGTTTTTTTGAATATATTCAGTGTTTTTTGTTTTTTTTCAGAATTAGTCGCTTAGCGGCCATGGCGCAATCCTCCTCCTCCCCATGTTTTTGTCTGTGAAATGTGCTACTTTTAAAATATTTCAGTCTGTCTTGAGTTTAGCTCTTACTGAAAAATATTGTAGGGGCCACGGCGAAAAAAAAATGTTGGGCTGCAGGGTTAATAACTTTTTCTAATTAGAAAAGCACTCAACTGCATGTTTCAGTATTATTTAATATTTGTTTTGTGAGTCAGATAATCATATACTAAATTATCCTGTTTATTCTCTTTAACTCACAAACTATCGGTGGCTGCCATGGACGTTTGTACAGGCAATCGTGCTCCCCGGAGGATGAATCGATGACATTGATGACTTTTCCCTGACTTGTAGCCGCATCATACTTTTGCTTGTGTCCAAAAAGATCGCCAGCCTCGACTGTTCTCGACCGGAGAACGGCCACAAGGAATCCCCTTCAGAGAATAGTTAAACATGGACTAAGGCTTCATCTCAGCAGTGAAGATGCTTGTGTTTTCATATCTTCATATCTAAAAACATTTGGGAGCTTCTGATCCCAGACTTGCATTTTTAGCGCAGACTTATCCAGCAAACTGTTGAAACCGAGCGCGTTCTCCTCACGGAGAGTTAGGGTGTGAAATGCAATAATCACAGTGTGCAAACTCAACAAGTATTTCCCGTTGTTGAAACCACGAGCAGCGCTCGCTATTCAGCTTCTCGAGGTGGCCGAGGATTAACGCGGGCAGCACCCAAAAGCCCAAGACTGAAGTTTTAAATCAACAACCCCCTTCAGATATATTATGAGTTCTGTGCTAAAGCCTCACAGAATACCTATTAGGATTAACTTCAATACCATGCTTAGTGTTGAAAAAAGCGTGCTTAATAAAACCCTCCCCACTCATACAAATCTCATAAAGACCTTCTCCTCCTTTTCTTCCTCTCCATCCCCTATTAATCCCTCTCTGCCCCATCCCCGAGTTGGATCCGTATTATCCATCGGAGGCAGAGCCGTTGGTCCGGCTTTGCCCTGGTGTAAAGTGGGGATGTTAATGTTAATTAAATCATTCATTTGGTTCAGATTAATTAGCGTTGCAGCTACTTTTAAGATGAGCCGTGGCTAATCAGATTAGGCCTGAGCGGAGGGCCGGGACAGATGGATTCGCGAGGAGCTGGCTTTGAAGTCCGGCCGTCCTCTGTCTGCTGCCGAGGAGGAGGAGGAGGAGGAGGAGGAGGAGGAGGAAGCGGCAGATTCCTCCAGCTTTTTTCTTCTTCTGTTTTTTTTTGTTTCCACCCTCTGTTCATCTGAAATCTGTTTAACTGGTGTGACAGCAAAGAAACATGCCTGAAGGTTTAAGCACCATCGTATCAACTTAGATTATAACGATTAGCAAATGCACAAACAGCACCAGAATAAAACTGAAAAGAGACCCTGTCCATTTGCTTTAACGTCATGTTTTCTCTGTGCATTTTACTTTCCCTCCTCTATTCTATTTTACTCTTATTCCTTTGGTCTTATTTCTCTCAACCTCTCTGGCTCTCTCTCTCTGGCTCTAATCTGTTTCTCTCATCCTGTCGGCCTCGCGGGGCCTCCCCATCTTTAAATTCATAACAATTTGTGTTGCTTTTTTGTTAACAAGCCCAGCTAAAACGTATCCTGCCCCCTCCCCTCCCATCCCCCCGCCCCGCTGCCTTTCATCTCCCCATCGTCTTTCTTCTCAGGTGTTTGAGTTTTGAATATTTATTTATCTAGTTATGTATTCAGCACTTTTAATGACTTTTTCCACTCCGCGGAGTTCGGGGAATATACAGTATTTTTTTTAACACACCAAATTATCAATTTCCTATTGGATTTAGAAGACATTACCTGTTGAATTAATTTCTGTAATATCCCTGTAGGATGCTTGTTCATTTTCTTTCCCTCTGTTTATCTGTGGAAACAGTTATTTTCTCACCGTCACAGCCTCGTAGTGCATAATCACCTATTACCTTTTAAGCGTTTAACATTCATTTATGCCCGTTCCTCCCCCCTCTCTCTCTCTCTTTTTCCACCTCCCAAGCTCACACACGCAGACTGCTGATTACTTTTTTTTACTATAATTACTTTTTGGAACCTTTGCTTTCTTAATTAACAGAACTTTCCTAAGCACCACACAAATGTTTTTCAAGCAGTATGCAAAAGCTGGAGTTTCCAAAATAAAGCAACTAGTTCATGCAATTACATCATAAAACTCAATAGACATTAAGCATGCCCCCCCCCCCCCCCCCCTGCTGAATAAAAAAAAACAAAGAATATTCAGTTTTGAAACACAAGCACTTAATAATAAACCTATTCAACATTTTGGTAAATATTGTTACGTGCTCTTTTCTAAGGGTCATTGATGAAATCTCTGTCTCTATTTGCCATGTATTGGTCACAATCACCAAGGAGCATCCTTGTTTACAAGTGCAGGTAAAGGGAGCTATGAATCTGTCTGAGCCTGTTTATTGAAATGTTTGTACGATTACAACTCCCGTCACATCTAATGTGTCTCACTCTTTCTCTCTCTCTCTCTCTGTGTGTGTCTCCGGCCAGCTCACCTGTACAAGTGCAGGGCGCTGAGGGACAGCTGTGGTATGTGCCTAAAAGCCGACCCCAGGTTTGAATGCGGCTGGTGCGTCCAGGACAGGAAGTGTTCCCTCCGGCAGGAGTGCAACGGTGGAGGAAATTCCCACCTGGCGCCGCAGCTGACGGAAGGCGGAGGCTGGATGCACGCCACCTCCGGAAACAGCCGCTGCAGCCACCCAAAGATCACTAAGGTAGGCGGTGCGTCTGTGTTTCTTGTGTTTTACGTTTAGGTGCTTTTTCTACTGCTTAATGAGGATGGCTTCCCAGGTAGACTAAGAGAACTGCTGGCTTCTCTTCAGACAAAGAATGTGATTCAAATCACAGAAGAGTTCAACTTTATACCGACAGAATCCTTTCGGGGGGCTTTGGTTGTTGTTTGTTGGGCAATCTACCAGTCATCAGTTTGGTAACGGTGGCTTGCAGCAGGTCTATCGTTTGGGTGGTCATTTTTTTATTTTATCAAGATGTGGAAAACAATCAATGATGTCAAGTTTGGCAAATATCAAAAGCATTATTTTTGGGTCTTGTGGCTTGATAACTGTTTTACCAATTTTTTTTACCACAAATTTTACCAACGTAAGTAACCGTTTAAAAGGTCCAAACCTTCCTTGCACTTTAAATCCACGCAGTGTTGCTCAACAGAGTCACCATCGGAAGGAAGAGAGAAAAAGTCGGTAACCAAAAGAAACTCTTATGATCAACCTCCCGCCCCCATTATACAGTTCTAAAATCACCTGCCAAGAAAAGCAACACAGCTTCTTTGAGCCCCACTTCATAATCTTGTCAACTCTTGAGGAATTCCAAAGTCACCTGTGGAGATCCAAAGCTGGTAGACCTTGATAGGCCGTTGCGTCAGCTCCCCCGTGGTCACGAAAGCCCTACGTGTCCTGAACCAGGAATGAAAAGCTCCAATTTAATGTGCCGCTGTTAAGACACACAGTTGTGGGGACCTTGTGGCTGCCCTTGGCACAGAAATTGTATTATTACTCACTGTTACATCACACTGGTACTTTACAGAGAGAGAAGCATGTAAAGGTTTTGTTTGGTTTGATTCTCTTCTCTATGTCACTGGCTCTCGGTGCATCGATGTGTTTGGAATACAGCGTTTGAATCATTCACATCTGTTTTGTTTCTTTCCCTTTTGTTTAAGAATCTTCTCCTTGTCGCCTTTCTTTGTGTCTTGACTCTCATTGGGTATGAGTCACAGGAGTAAGACCAGCTCCTTCTCTTTTTCAGAAACCTTATTGTTTAACGTAAGACAATGGAAACTAATTGATTTCATGTACATAGCAGCTTCAAAGTCTGTGAATAGGAGGAGGTATTTGATGTTGAATCAAATGAACATGTAATGTAGAGGGTTATCTAGGTTTTGTAAATTAAAGCCTTAATAACTACTAGAGAAGTTCCTTTTTGGAGCCACGTTACCGCTTGCAGTACTATTGAGAACTCTGCATTGCTCAATCACTCCAAAAATGAAGAAGATTTTGGTTATAACTAGGGCTGTCAAAAATAGCGCGTTAACGGCGTTAATCAGCTGTTTGTTGTTAATTACGTCAATTTTTTTGACGCATTTCACTCATGCGCAGTGTGACAAATTATTCAGGTCAGTAAAGTGCCTCTTCCTCTAGGGAATGCACTTCATCCTATACAACACATTACTGCCACCTGCAGGCATATGTCAGGACGTCAGGTTCAGCAAGTCGTTTGCGCCAGAGACCCGCACCCCCCCCCCCCCCCCCCTCCCCGTTCTCGCGCAGCAAAACAGAGAAAAAAAGCTCCGCCCAGCAGAGCTTTGCTAAGAGCAGCGCTGAGGTAGAGGACCATCGGAGAGACCCGTAATACTGTTCTGAATATGCGGAGGAAGGGAAGCCAATGCGATCTAAATCCTCCCAGGTATGGGAATATTTCACACTGAAATGGGGGGTGGTAGCGGATTTCTTTGCAGCGCCAGTCGTTCTAATCGCCGCGCTCGACTTCAAGGTGTAACTTTTATTATTGTTCGGTCTGAAACGGCGCGCCCAGTGACGGGTGGTGCAGCAATATTGTTGTTCGGGTGGAAATCGGGAGAAAGGTCGGTCCGGGAGATTTTCGGGAGGGGCTTTGAAACATCAGGAGGGTTGACATGTCTGGTCATGTCTGGTCATCGCAGCCCTGAACCATCAGGAGCACAAACTCACAGCAGAGTGGGATAAACTGCAGAGGCTCGAGACCCTTCTAGAGCCATGCAGGGAAATCAGTCTGTGACTTATCAAATAACATTGCTTTGATTATTTTCTGAAATGAATTAAAAAATCAAATATCAATAACATGTATTTATGTAAAAAATTATAATGATGATAATAATGATAATTATGTATCTGTGTCCTGTTATTTATCTTTAGTATGCATTTCAGAAAGAAAAAATGGTTAGGATTCAGGTGTGATTAATCATGATTAATCCACTGAAAATTCTGATTAATTTGATTAAAATTTTTAATCATTTGACAGCCCTAGTTATAACGTCAGCATCCTGCAGCAAAAATAAGCGACAGTCAATCAGCCTGCTGCTGACTACATTCACAGAGACATTTGTAAGTTATCTTGTTCTGGATAAGAGTTTCATAGATGTGGGAGGATGTGAAAATCAATGTCAATGTAAACATGCAGAAAAGACATTCTGTACATCTGATAGTCGTATGTGATGTTGATTAACATTGGTTGTGTACGGCGACAAATTCATCACCCATTTTAATAGTGTTTGTGAAGGCATGCAATAAACATGTATTCTGAAATTTGAATTAAAAAAAAAAAGTATCTACAAAATTGAGGCTGCGCACAGGTCTGCGTGTGTGTTTCTGTGCACACAAAAGGGCCTGATAAGGCCGAGTCAGAGTGATGCCTTTTTGTTTTGTATTAATAGTGCAAGTAGAGCGAGACTGAAAGTAATAAATGTCCAAAGGCATGGTGGTTAAAAGTGAGAAACACATCTGCTATTGATATAAATATAGATCTTGATTCATAGATTCATTCTTGCCCTGATTAGTTTATATTCCCTTCCAGGATGATTTTATTAGCTTTTTTCATAACAGATCCGTCCGATTATGAGAACAGATACAACACATGCGCTATTCACATCAACCATTATGTTGACTTAACTTGAAAAAAATGACAGGAACATCACTTTTTTATACCATCCCGATGCTGGTTTTCTAATAATGTGACGCTTACAGTTCTTCATCAGAACTCATTGTATGGACAGACCATGGGCACATAACCTGTGGCTTGTTCTTCTTGTTTGGTTATCTTGACCTTGATGCTGGTACTCACCACACATCTATTGACCCTCCATCATCAAAGTCCTGGATTCTGGATCCTTTAAGAGAAACTTGTACATCATCTTTACCTAAAGAGATGCGCTCCAGCACGCTTTACAGCTGAATCCTCTACAGCTGACGTGACTTAGTTGTTTCTCATTTGATAGTATTGAATAGTATAGCGTGTTTCAGAACACACACACACACACACACACACACACACGTACAGGATGGATACTAGGAAACCGTTGCACTAACGTCTATGATGTGGCTGTCCTGTGGTTAGGGCTGCACCACATAACCATGCTGCACAACACATAACCACGCCGCACCACTTTACCTTCACTGCGTTCCTGGTCAGTGGTTTCTAGAAAGATAGGTCAAAGATTTTTTTTTTAAGAGCATTAGTTTTACTGCTACCTCCAAAGCGCCCTTATACGTTACATTAAAACATCTCAAAGTTCGACAGTGGCTGGATGGAAGTCCTATCAATTTTAACTGCAGTTCTCTTGAAAATTGCTTGTATCCTGGATAATGTAACCTTGATACTGAATACTGATACTGACAAAGCGTTTTCCCAAACAAAAAACAGCTCAGCCGGAATGCAGAATGAAGCGGCGTGGTGATGAATATGCAATACGAGTGTAGCTGTATCAGAACGCCATCCTACCCACACCCTCTGAAGTCTGTTTCCGGCTTCCAGGGCGTCTGTACTTTACATTTCCCCAATTGTGGTGGGGACGCGCTACAATGCGATAGAGCTCTGTCAAATCCCTGCAACTAGACTCTACAGTTGCTTGGAGGTCCCTTTCCCACAGTGTGGAGCCCACAGGCTCAGTGGGGTCAACTTGTTATGTGGTGCCGGACTATCATGCTACCAAGAGTTTGTGAAACCCACTCTCAGATATCACAGAAATAATGTAATGGCAATCAACCAATAGCCAGCAGGTGTAGTGGTCTGTCCCCACGCTCTGTACCATGGTGATGATGTCCGTGGAACCGATGGCTGAGGCTCCCATGTGGGTCAGCTTCCAAACAGTGAGCAGCATTATCACAGGCCACTCTTGTTGTTGCATCTCCCACTCGGTTTCTTACATCACTTTGCTTTGGTTACAATGAGGTTTTACAGATTATTTGGAAGGCATATTTTTTTAAACAAGCTCTGCACATATTAAGACATTACCAGGAGAATTATCCTGCTTAACCTCCTTCTCTTAAACACATTACCACTGATATTTGCCTGCTGGTCTGTCTTTGTGTGTCTAAAGTAATGTCTGTACTTGGCATGATGCTGCCAAAGGCATTATGTTTTTCCTGAGAGCTTCCAATACCATTAAAGATTTAGCTTGTTTCAAAAGTGGCTTTCAGGCTCGGCTTTTAATTTGTACATTTATTTGACACTTTTTTTTAAACTTTTCTATTAGTTTTCAAATTTTGATATTGATAAAACATTCTGCTTAACCATGAAATTGTGTAAAAAATGGAACTCCATATGTTTGGCAAGGCAGTAGACCAAGATTTGCATATCCAAACCCTGGATCATCTGGTTACCTTTTTTGTGGAGAGAGTCTGTTTTTCTAGTTGTTCTTGTGACTAGAAATGAAATGCCCTAGAGCAAGGCATTTAACCAGAAGCAAGGTGCCGAAAAGTTTCAAGTTAAATCCAGTGTGCCTGGCGAGACAATCGTTCACTCCCCAAACTAGTCCACACTGAGGAAATCACTATTTGTCAAGGTGCGTTGCTCGGGGCATTACAATAACTCCATGCCCCCATACTGTCACCGTCTTAGTTGGTATTTCCGCCCTGCTCTCTCTGCTCAGTCGAGCAATGCAGGAGAACAGGGCAACGGGCAGATTATCCATAATTACCTTGTGATGCTTGTTAGGGATTAGGTTTGTGTGTGCGCAGCCGCAAATGTGTTCTTCTTGGCGCGTGTGTTTGTGGCAGCCAACGTCCATCAGTCAACACATTTGTTTTGTCACACCACACCTGTCCGCGTTGCACGCTATAATCTGGCGAGATAAATCACATTATGGTTCGGCGGCGCGACCGAGCGTTACGGCGCCGCAGCCCCAGCGGCCAGGCCAAGCCGGTGTAATAAGTTTCAATTAACTCCCGAGATGAAGCCTTCGGGTGGGGCCTGTTTGGTTCCGGTGGGTTTTTGTTTTCGCCGTCTCTTTATCTCATTTTCAGTGTTTTTCAAAGCCATGAGGGTGATTTCTCTTCATTAATCTTAAATAACCCAATACTGGCCAATCTGTGTGTGTGTGTGTGTGTGTGTGTGTGTTGGAGGCGGCGCTGTGTGTTGAATTGATTTGAATCCTTGTGTATTTGTGTGAGGGCGCCTGTCATGTTCATGGACCATTTTCAGTCTTGGTCGAATGGCTCAACATGTGAATATATTTTGTGTGCTTTTTGTTTGTGTTTATGTGACCTTTGAGTCTCCTTTTCCCCTCCTCCGCCAACTCCAACCCATTCTGAGCTCCGTCCTCTTGTCGTTCCAGTTGTTCCCAGAGACGGGGCCTCGCCAGGGGGGAACCAGGGTGACCATCCTGGGGGAGAACCTGGGCCTGCAGTTCAGAGACATCCAGATGGGGGTCAGGCTGGGCAAGGTGCCCTGCGTGCCTATTGAAGAGGAGTACATAAGTGCAGAGAGGTAAGTTAAGGAACAGACGACGCGAGCATTCGAGCACACACAACAACGGCGCATTTTTTGCCGTTAGTGCACTTCATGCTACTGTGGGAGTCCACACTATATAGTTCCTAACAAAGTGGGTGCATTTCAACGTGGTGTTGTTATACAGAAGCTAACGGCACCATCCCTTGTGGTGCCAAATCATCAGAGACAGATTTACCCATTCACCACATAAACAACACGGATGGCTTCTTTTCAACAATAGTTTAGTGGTTCTTAACACATTTTTACAGTAATAACCCCTGCTTGAGTTTCCTCATTCAGCTGCACAGCCAATATGGTTGCCGTTGACAAGTGTCCAGCGGTCCACACTCAAACTTTTGGGCCGTTAGAAGTACACCATCCGGGTAATCATAGCGCACTGCACCGTGGTATACTTGTCACTGTGAACACACTTATGCACTCCAACATAATACTCCAGCAGACACTGAAAGTAAAATCAAAATGTGAAAATGGCAGAGAAGCACAGATGATTGCATTGACACGCACACACACACACACACACACACAGAGGCAGCAATGGTCCGCCTCACAAACGCTCATGCTCACTGATCTGGCAGCGCGCAAACACACACCTACACACACAGCAACCAGCAGCTCTCACCAATTGTGCGACAGCAGAAATGTCGACCGGAGCACGTTTGGGTGTGCAGCCTCATGCTGCAGCTGCAGAGATAGTGATATTATTGGTTTGTGTGTGTGTGTGTGTGTGTGTGTGTGTGAATTAAATCTGTTGTTCCCCTCCATTGCTCCCTACATATGCTCTATCCTTTATGTGTCTCATCCTGACATTTAGTCCTCTGCGGGGTCCTACATGGCTGAGGAATTGAGTTCACAAAGATCAAAATATCTCTCTGTAGTTCAGTTAGCTGGGTAGTGATGCTTGTTAAGATTGAGGGCATCTCTAGTCAAATATCACACACCCATCAGTTATTTTACACAATATTCCTGTCGTCTATGCACCATTTCAAACATGTCTAGGATTTCTGTTCTTTTTATAACTTCCCCTCCTTCCTAGTCATTATTTTCTGGTTTCACCCGTCCCAAAACACAGCTTTGTGGGTCAGATGCTTGACACATGGTGTGATTTTGGTTAACATACGTATAACATACTCTAAGGTTTGTTGAACAAGTGAGAATGAACTGAAGCAGCGCATGTTGTTGAAGGGGCAGTTCTGCCCAAACTGTAGTGCTATATATCAGTCTATAACGTTTTAGTGTTAGCGTTTGGTGTAGTTATCGACAGTAGAGATCTCTGCCTTCACCGATATAATGGATGACAATTCTCCATCCCTTCAACTCTCCATCCACAGAATAGTGTGTCTGCTGAACGATGCTACCAGCTACAGGGTCCAAGAAGCTCAGGTTGAGGTGTGTGTGAGAGACTGCGTCAACGACTACAGGGCCCTGTCTCCCAGGCCGTTTACCTTTGTGGTGAGTAACATACCAAGGTACTAAAGTTATTATTTTTCTTCTGGACGATAAAGGCTCTGAAAAGACACCACATCTGTGGAACGTCGACAGTGAATGTAAGGGTTCAAAGGGGAATACGCTTTCAAAAGATGGTTCCAAAAGAATTCTTTCTAGTATTTGGTTTTAAAGTTACCACTGATGAGTTGAGTGTTCCCTTCCGTCAGCCACAATTGGTTTTAACGGACAATCACGGTTTCATTAAACTAAATATAATTTTGCTTTTAAAAGACAGAGTTGGCACCAGTCAGTGCTTAAAAATGCAGGAGACACACTGATATGAAGAAACAGTGCCTTTTTCAATGAGCTCCATCTCCTGTCATTTTTGCAGCTCTCAATCAGTTCTTTGTTTTGAAGCGTCAAATATGCGGTTGGAATCAAATTTGTGGATTTCACTTGTAAAAAATGTTGCATTATTATTATTATTATATACACTTGTTTAATGTCAACTCAGTTCGGAACAATGTGATTGTTTTCTTTTATGCAAAGCATCTCATCACTGCTCTCTGCAAAAATGGAATGTCCTTCTATCGCCAACAGACTCCGTTCTTCAGCCGTATCCAACCATCTCAGGGGCCAATTTCCGGGGGCACCCGAGTCACCATCGAGGGAAGCTACCTCAATGCGGGCAGCTACGTGTCTGTCAGCATCGGACCACAGCCCTGCCACTTCGAAAAGTAAGGCAATAACGGTTGTTGTTTTTAGAATCTAGAATGGATTTTAATTAGACCTTTGGGGAAATTGGAAACATCACAATACAGGGGAGTATAATTTAGATAAGAATAAGACAAGAACAGAGGAGTTGAGATTGTAAAACAAATTCATAATTATGACTGAAGGTACTTTAGATAATTTGAGAAATTAATGGTTTGAAAGGTGTGTGTGTGTGTGTGTGTTCTGCAAATTATAAATATATTACATTTACATGTAAGAATGTCATTAGTGTTTTTTTAATCATTTGTTATAATGTGTGTGTGCTTGTTGCCTGCAGACACACAAAATCTCTGTCTACACTCACACTGGCTCGCTCTAAACTAGTGCAGGAAATAATCCAAAGTATCACCACATCCGCATGCTTGTCAAATGTGCGGATTAGCTTCTCGCAGCTGATCTAAATAAAAGCACCTACATGCTAGCTTTGATGTCGCAGAGCACGCTGCTGTGCTGCAGCTTCCTCACAGTAATCCAGACATTCCACTTCCCCAAAACTGTCCACTCAACCACGTCTTCATCTGCCCCACCCTAAGCGCATGGCTGTGTTTGTGGCATCTCGCGAAGGTCGCTCCGGCCCTGTGTGCTTTGTGAATGGGGTTGCTATGGTTACAGGCTGAGGGATTTAGGGAGGGTGGATGTTGCAGGTTAGCTCTCCCTTTTACTCTCTTAGTCTTCTCCATCTCTTTGTGACTGCCAATGCTCATAGAGGCAGAAAAGCATGCGCACAAACACACATATAACACGCACGCACACACACACATACATATATATATATATATATATATATATATATATATATATATATATATATATATACACACACACACACACGTTGCCTCTGTGCATGGCCCAGAAAAGCAGTCACCACTCAACTGTGCTAAATACATATTAGATAGTAAAGCTACAGGGGACTGCAATTGAAAATGTTATTTTGCCTTTGGGACATGCGCACGCATACACACGCACACACACACTCCTTCCATCCCTGCCCCAGTGCCTGTGACTGGTGCCGTTGATACATGTCAGTGCATAAATCATAGCAGGTTTTAACTAAACATGACTTGTTTTCACATCTTTCTCGTCCTCCCAGTATCGTAGAGGAAGGGTTTTACCATTGATAATATTGGTTTATTGTTATGTCCAGTTCTTTACCAATGTGGGCACAATCTCTTAAACTCTTAACTTGAGGTGTGTTTGTGATCAGGTTACAATCAGATCGTCCAGACCACCACTTAATGTGGAGGCTCTGGATCTCAGCGAGGTATGAATGTGATCCTTACAGAGTGAAAAGACCCTTGAAAAAACTATCCGTAAGTTAAAAGATTACTTAACTCTTAAGTATCTTCCTGTAGAGAAACTGAAGAAAAAGATAGGATGCCCATCCATTTATTGGTATTGTCAAATCTGACAACAATGCAGACCAAAGCTAGATAAATGGAACCCCCTTTTTTGGCAGGACATGGTGTACAAGAAGGATATATATATACTGTATGTATATACTAAGCAGCAAATGTCCTGAGGCAGGCTGGAGACTGTACAATTCACACACAATACACATGTTGCTTGCTGTACGGCACACATTGCTGCAATCAAACCCTCAACAATCCATAATTGCTGCGATCCAGCAGGGCAGGAAAGTGCCCCTTCTTGCAGGGTTTGCTTGTACTGGAGTCCAGTGGGATTATCTAATGAAATTAAAGGTCCCATTATGATTTGAAGAGAATGAGACTAATTGGCTTCCCAAACAGGACACTGGTAATTAGGAAAACCTTTAGCCAGTCAATAAATATGTCAAAGCTTCAGTTAGGCCCTCAGTATTTAGAGAATGTCGTGAAACGGGAAAGCAATCATTGCTTCTGTATTTTTAAAAGGATTTTGAGGTTTTTCTCATTTTATTTGGGAGTTGTTTCTCCAAAGTAGTTCTCCAAAGTAAAATAGCTTTCGAATGTATTTCCTCCACAATCTTTTATGCATGTGTACTCCAGATCACCCATTATTTATCTGAAATGTTAGTATGCTTCAAACATCAGCTCACAATCATTTTATGGCGAGGCTTTGCGCTGACAGGGCATTTTGCCTTTTTTTCTGTCCATCCAGGAGGTACGCCCGTGAGATAGTGTGCGTTACACCAGCCGGATTTACAGCGGGCCCTGCGTCAGTGTTGGTGGACATCGACGACGCCGAGCTCCGAAACCCAGAGGTCAAGTTTAACTACACTGAAGACCCCACAGTGCTGAGGATCGAACCTGACTGGAGCATTGCCAGGTAAGGGCCTGTGTACTGTCATCTTTTACTTTGCCGGATCATGTACTTTGGTTCATTTTTTCTATTCAGTCCATTCAAGTTCACATGGCATATTTATTGCGCAATAAGGCTTGTAGACAAAGCACTCTGTTGCTTTTTTTTGGCAACTTGTCGTCTCACCACAGATTTGGGTTGAGAGGGTATTTAAAAAGTTCCAGCTACAAATGGCTGTTGTTCCTGAACTAAATTCAAGGAGCTTTGTTCCTGAGGGGAGCTCAATGAAGGCCTCAAGCCCACAAGGTTTTATTGGAGGTGGATGTTCTGAAAGTCCTCGTGGCTTGAGGAAATCCGACCCTGGACCTTGATTTTCTTTTGTACTCCACTGCTTGTGATGCAGCATTAGCAAGACAAAATGTACGGAGGCGTTCTCGAAGCCGTCCGAGCAGACTGAAATGCTGGACGAGAGCTTCGACAGCGGGTTTGGATCGACGCAAATTCAGGCTGCGTCTGGATGCTTTTCAACTGGCTTGAGCAAGACATTTTGAGTCGAGGACGGAAGTAATTGCCTGATCCAAGAAATTTTGGAAATGCTAACTTGGCAGATTGATTGCTTGAATGTGATTGGTGGTTGAAGAAGCAGCTAATACAGATCAGCTGTGTGAGACTGAAGTTCTCTGCCTGGACTACTATATCAGTTTGACACTCAGCACAAACGTGCTGTACTGTGTGAGTCGAGCTGAAATAAAAATCCTCAGCCGTCCATCCAATGGCTCAGCATTGAACATTAAGGAGGACACGCAAGAAAGGGAGACATTAACACACATGTTGGTCTTTATTATGAAGACTGAATACTTGCAACCTTAGCTCTTACCTTTTCTCAAACCGCAACGCAGATTTCGGTGCTTACTTTCAGTTCCTGAGCCAATTGAAACACTTTATTTACACACTGTGATGACAGCGTCCCCTGACGCCAGATCGTTTGATTCTTTTCATCTTTATTTTACACAGCAAAGCATTGACTAAACGTAGAAATAATTAATTCTATCACACGGTAGATAAACAATATGCTCTCATGCTTAATGCAGCTCTTCTGTGTTGCACCTGCTGCATTCATGATGTCAATTCATCGAGACAAACGAGTCAATCCAACATAAATGCTTTTCAATATTTTACATATCTTTAGTTCTTCCGCAATGGGCATGAATCTAAAATTAAATTATTAATATTCCCCAAATTCCAATGAAAAAATATACACTTCAAGCTCTTATAAGAGGGGAAACACCAAGTTACTAAACTGAAAAATTAAGATATTGTTCATAGTTTGAAGTTAAAAAGTTTGAAGCCAAGTGTTTTTTATTTATTCTTTTGTTTCTGTTTTTTATTTTATTTATATCTGTATACAGTATTGTTTTAACAGTTAATCTCTTTTTCAATTTGAAGAAAAAATGTTGCCTTGTCATTTCAATTATTGTTTTGTCTTTTTAAAAAAAAAAGTAATAAAGTATCGGTTTAGGCACCGTTTTAGGCACCGTTTTCATTTTAAAAGCACCGGTTTAGCACCGGTATCGAAAAAAATCTAAACGATACCCATCCCTATTAATGAGTTTGCAGTATTATGTTACCCACCTGTTTGAATCGGCCTATTACGTCTAACATACATCAGAACACCTGCTTTACACTTTTCCGCTCTGTATTCTCTATTTCCACATTGCCTTATCTCCTCATTTATTTCAAGATACGAAAACATGTAGCTATCTTTTTCTGTTTCCTCAGTTGATCTCCTCCTGCTTTCTGTCTGCATCCCTCCCCCATGTGACTCATCACTAGATGGTGGCAGATAGATGCAGAGCTTGTTACAGGTTAATGAATCACTCTTCGTCCCTGCCCAGTAGGACCGGCCGAGAAGCAGCTGAGGCCCACAAGTACAAGAAATAAATAACACTGCCCATCTCTGCTCATTGAGAGGGTGCGTGTGTGGGTCAGGCTTGTGGCGCTAAAAACTGGGCTTCAGGAAGCTCACTTCAGGGTTGATGACCCCACATAAAAAAAACTACGCATGAACTTACACACCCCACTGATTCACAGAGGGCCTGATGTCTGGCCCCTGATCCTTGCGCCATCTGGGTTAAAACACCACTGAACAACACAACACACACCTCAGAAAGCGCAACAACCCGGTGTACGGCAGCTTAAAATTGAGCTGATGCGTTTCATCCATTGCCCTCTGTCACAGTGTCACATGTTGGCTCAGGTAGAAAGTAAATCAAACCAGTGAGATGTGCTATTCATTTCGATCATTGTCTGCCTTTGTGCCAATACGTGCACGCCTGCATATCATTATCATTGTGCTCGCTTAATGATACCAAGAGTGGAGGCAAGACGCTGAGTGGAGGAAACAGCAGGGGACGGGGCAGCGGGGATGGAGTACATTATCATATTGTATATGTATTGTATTTGGCTGATGATATCCCATTTAGGGAGAAGACTGAGCACTTCAAAAATAAATCAATGAGGAGTGCTCATCTGGGACAGCGAGGAAAGATATTTTGGCAGCAGCAGAGGTTAGAGAAGCAATTTTGGACTTAAGTTTTCTAAACCTCTCCCCAGAATTGTAGTAAAATTAATGAATAAAGCAGAGAGGGTTGGGCTTGCCACTCCGTCAGGAAGTGAATCAGTCGTTATGTATGTACACAGCAAGTCACACACAAAGAATTGCAGTCGACAGTAGGTGAAGAGGCTCCTCCCCAGATCCCTGACCCACCAACCTACAGGTTCCCAACCAGAGCTCCAATATTATGGGAACATGCTCATGCTATTCAGTCACAAAAAGCCTTCAAGCATCTCTATTGTTCTCTGTACTCTGTCGTCTATTAACTCAATTTGTCGTCTCCTAAATTGTTATTGAAGTTGGTAAAAATGTAATAGTAAGTACTAAATTCATTAATGGTGATTAATGTTGTAACCATGTCATTTTTAATCAATGTTTCTCACAAGTAATGAGTAATCACATGGAGTAATTCCTCTGCACAGTTGTGTGTTGCGCCTCTGTTCGTTTTACTTCTAATGCATAAAGCTTGAGCTGCAGTCTTGCTTTCTCCGATGCAACTGTTTCGTTTCCGCGGTCAACTTCCGGTTTATTTCCGCTATATATATATATGATATGACTTCATTTTGATACAATCAATGAGAGGAGGGTAGGGCCAAAGAGAGGGATAGAAAAAGGAACACAGAAGGAGCAGTAGAACAGAAAGAAATGACAGTGATGTCCACAGAAGGAAGGGCGGCAAACTGGGCGAAATACTAACCACATTGGTTGGATTCCCCCAGCCATCCCTGAGAGTTTATCCTGATTGTCTTGTTGTCTGTTCCCTGAAGCATGTACCTGAGTTAGAGAGACTCACTTAGACGGAGAGAGGAGCAACGGGGACAGGGAGACTCAGCACAAATATGCATCAAGCGGCGGAGGAGTGGGGAGGAGGGGAAAAGGAGGCTCAGGACAGGCAGCATTGGACAGTGAGTGCAGTCTGCCCAGTCCCATGATGCATTCGTGGTACACATTATTCAAATAAGTTCACTTGAATGTGGCCTCAGCTCCGTTGCTCCTTCGTGAATATACCGCTGCCATCCCACTGAAAATTGCTAATGTATGAGAAACCTCAGTAAGTAAAAAAATGCTTTTAAATATACCAAATATATATATATATATATATATATATATAAAAACGTCAGGTGTAAATTCCCCTGCTTTGATAAATTAGGAATCTAATTGGCTTTCAAAGTGGTATTTTTTTAATATTACAACTTTACTGAAAACATTAGTTCCACTTTGCTCAACAGAATAGACTTTGTAGTAAAAACATTTCAGCACATCATGGCATTTCCAATTGCTTAATCCAAATTTGGCTCTTCAAGATAGCAGTGCTGTAGTGAAACTCTCAAACATACAGTTTCACAAAACTAATTGTAGGTAGAGGTAGAGAAATACTGCAAAGAGCTCATAAGTCTTCAAAATCCCTCTCAGAGGCTTGATATGCCCAGTAACAGCTACCGTCACATCTTACCCATGATGTTGTCATCCAAAGAACCTTAAGATTAATAGCACCCAAACGCATATGCCACTATTAAGAGCCTGCCAAAGAAAAAAAGCTTGCTGAGAAGAATAGCCATACTTGAATCCTTTCTTCTACCAACAATGCCATAGACGGTACGTTTATCTTTGTTATTTACCCCCCTTCCCTCCCTATTGTTACCATTTGCTGTTATTCTAAATCTTCCTAGATTAGAGAGGGAGATGATTGTCGAGCGTTAACCAGCCAGACTCATCATCCAAGATATTAAGAGGCTTTGTCTCTGCTTTGTATCATCATATCACTTTCTCTGCTGTCAGTGCTTTTACACAAAGTCCTTCTGGATGAGTGTCGGATTAATGTCTACAATGAAAAGACACCTGCGTTTTGCGGAAATCAATGGTAACACACGCTTACCAGAAGGGTTGTCTTTCCTCTGCTGTGGATGGTTGGAGAGGGTCCTCTCTTATCTGCAAGTCGAGCCAGGGACAAAGGCTCTGCATGTGTGACCGTAATGGCTCGCAAACATGTCACCTGGATCACTTACCTGCTCCTGCTGGGAGAGCTCGAGCTTCGCTTGAATCAGCTACTCCGACTGCCACAGGGCCGTCCTTCGATCCTTTTCAGAGAGGTACGACTTGGCGTACAATTCGCCATCTTCAGCTCTAGCCATCCCCCATAATGGTATGGTCAAATGGTAGAAAGTCAAAGAGACACTTCATGAGGTAGGTCCATCATCTACACATGGATGCAAAACAGGCACACTTGCAGGATCTTTTCAAAGGCAGAGATCATTAGTCCTGAACGAATGGGATAAAGAACAGGGAGAGCATGTTATTGTTCACAGGACCAGCTCCCATAGATATGATTGAATCCACCAGGTATAGGTTTGAAGACGTGATTGGTCAGGACACAGCCAGATGTCTGTTATTTTCAGATGTTTGAAATACACTTGCAACAGCAAAAAGACCAACACAAGACAGAAGCAAAAGGCAAATCAGTCCTCAGGAGAGTTAATGATTAAGGCAGCGCTGCATGCACGGAGCGGACACACACAAGGCTTTTCTTTAAGATCACTCAGAAAAGCAGAGCCACATCCAGCCTGCTATTGACAGAGATGCCACAATCGTCTGTGTCAACCATAGGTATTTGAACTTGATACTTCACTAAGACCCAAAGTTCCCATTCAGTTTACATTGTTTTCATTATTTATTTATTTGTAAATGCTAAAGTACAATGGGCCTTAGGGGAGCTGGATATTGTTTAGACTAAAGATAAAAGGTTTTATTTCAGACTCCTGTGTTAGAGACCACAGTATATCCCCCTTCAGGCAGGGAGACACCGGTACTTCAGATCAGTCAATATATTGTCCCCAGATGGAAAACCTGAATTACGGTCGGGTGCACAAGATGAAAATACTGCTGAACAAATGGATATAAAAACGTGCACTTACAATACACAACAGAATCAGTAATAATCCTCAGTCGTGGATTGCATGCGCCATTAAAGCAGAGTTTTTACACAGATAGCATACCTGTCGCTCTTGAACCGGGTTACTACGAATGTACAGCCTGAGAAAAAAGGGAATCTTTCAAAGAACATTTCTCAGAGGCACAGATAGTGGAGGTAGCAGTGAATGTCTCCGAGCATAAAACAGAGTACTCAGTTTCAGCTGCCAGTGTAAAACAACAAAGGCATCAAAAAGAGAAGACATTTTTTACGGATAAACCCATGAATAAATCTGAGTGTTGCAGTCCAAAATTTGAAAGACTAACTCCATTTTTAAGTTGCAAGACTCCACCCGTAGTAAGAACTCTTTTGAAATGTTGTGAGCTAGTAATCTTAAATTGTATGTGTATGTTTGTTGGAGGAGGGGGTTGGGGGGTTTGAATAAAACTGGTTTAGCAATCATTTAGTGTCAGACAAACAGGCAATCCCACAAAAATGGTGGATTTTGCAAAACAAACCAGTCGTTTCAAATCAGCGATCAAAAGAGTTTCAGCCAAGGTGAAAAATGTTATTCAAAGAATCGATACGACCATATAGACATTGTTACACCGAGAGGCTGCGAGTCCGAGCTCACACACTGATCACCAATAAAATGAAACCCGGGTCTTGAGCCCCATTCTAGCGATTTACTGGATACAGTCCATTGACCTTCACCGGCTCGCAGCAAACACATATTTACTGTGGATGGACTTGTGATTATGTAGTGTCTCTGCGGATCTATCCCCTTCACTCAGTTTCTCTCTCTCACTCGTTGCCTCCTTCTCTTTCTCTCACACCTTTGCTCCCCCGCGTTCTCATTCTCTCCTTGTTTTCTCTGTAAACTCCATTATATAGTGTTAATCCCTGAGCCCGACCTGATGCCCAGAGCTCTCCCCCATACGCCCAGACTCAAACTTTCTTCTTTGTTTTTTCTTTTAGTAAACTTTTTTTATTATTGTGAACTGCACAGTTTCATACGTCAGCAAATCTCAATAATACCTCTTTTTCTCATGAATTTGCAAATAAGTTTGAGGTCAAATGGCGATTCATTTTTTTCTATTAACATATAGACGTAATCTGGTAATTAATGTACCTCTTAAGTAGCAAAAGACTGGCTTCATACTAACGGCGTTGAGTGAACTATTCAGAGACAATGTGTTTAATTAGTAGTTTTGTCACAATATCCAATCTTACAATACTTTCGGCTCATAGTGCCTACAGGTCTTGGTTTTATCTTACTAGAAAAAAATTAGCGGTGACTTGAACATAATATGTCACTAATTCGACGTTTGTTAGCTCCCATTGTATCCGGCTTAACTTCATTGACGTAATGAAATGTGTCTTTCTGACAAAGCACCACAAAAAAGGAACAACTGTCACTTCCTGCAGATGCACACAGCAGCAATGTCCATTTCACAGATAACAGATTTGTTTCTTCTTCTCTCCCTCCATCCGCCCCCCGCAGCGGTGGCACTCTGTTGACGGTGAGCGGGACCAACCTCGCAACCATCCGAGAGCCAAAGATCAGGGCCAAGTACGGGCAGGCGGAGTCCTTTCATGTAAGTATTTAAGTGAATGACACACACACACACACAGGCTAAACAGCAGGGTGATGATCAACGGCAGTAAAGGCAGGAACACACCCTGGCAACTATGAATTCACAAACACACCCTGCCAGTGTACACAGTATACATTATTCATCTCTATACATACATTAACTGGCAATATATTCAGAAATGCCCCTCTGTATGTGAAGAATATTTGCAGACAACGACTTCCGCGGTGCATGTGAAGGTGGCAGACAGTTTGTCTCTGTGTGTTGCTCACGTCTGCTCTCTCTGCAGCTACCGCCTCAGACATCTAACGCTACCTCAGGCCACATAGCTTTTCAAATGTCACCGCACCACATGAGTGTTTGTGTCACAAAACGAAAAAACACCGTGTGCGGTTAACGGAGAGAGAGAGAGACTGGAGAGTGTTTAGTGGAATGGCAATGAGAGGGAAACAATATCCACGCAAAAGCTGAGCTTTGGAAACATTTCATCAGCTCTATAGATCCATAAAGCACCTTGTTGATTGTCGCTGTGAGTTGAAGCACTTCAGTTGTCAAGGTTAGGACCCGAACTCCAAACAATACAACTCAACAATACAACTCACAGATGAAGCCGTTGCTTATTGAGGCAAACAGACGACATAATGCATCCCACACAGCCCTCACTCAAAGTGCTACTTTGCACTTAAAGGACCAGGCTGATGTTTTTTCCCCATTTACTACAAACACAATAATACTGAAATCTTTTCCAAAGTATGATGGCCTTACACATTTCAAGGGCCCTCCAGCGAGCATTTCTCTTAATTGCTTCATGACTGCAGGATACAGTGCTTGCTTTGGATAGACAATCCATTCCAGTGGACACAAAACCTGCCTTTTCTCTTATTTGCCATCATTTCATGTATTGAAAGGCAGTTGAATATTTGGAATGTTGTGAAAACTGTGCATTGAGTTCAAAGCAAAAAGGAATATGTTAGCACTGCATTCACAAGTTCCGTTGACACAAAAGAAGATGGTGCAATAAAAGGAGACAAATAAATAAAAATTCTATCTTTTAATTCCCTGAGCTTATTTAGGATTTCAACACACACAGAGAATGAGCTACTTCATATATATATATATATATATATATGGTACAAGCAAAGGCAAAGAGCACATTGCCCATTAATAGTGGCTGATCATAAATTTGCAACTAATTTACAATTACATTAGGTATAACAGCATCACTGTTTCACGGGGCATTTGCTTGAATAAAAGTAATGGGTTATTTTTTTTTTAAAACAAAATTACAGCCTGCAGGAGTTTTTTCATAGTATTTAAATGCTGGCTACCTGTTTTATTCAATGCTCTTCCTTGTAAAATATAAATACACTAGATTCTAATGAAAACAAATGTGTTTATTTGTGTGTCCTGTTTAGGAATTGTCTTTTTGCCTACTCATCCACACTAGATTCGACAAAAAATATCCTTTCTCTGGCTTTCAGAACTGTACAGTGTACAACAACTCGGTGATGGTGTGCCTGGCTCCATCGGTGGCCGACTCGGAGCTGGCTTTTTCCGAGACCGGCACGGGGCCGGATGAGATCGGGTTCTACATGGACAACGTTAATGCCCTGGTGGTGGTCAACGAGACTTTCAGCTACTATCCTGACCCCGTGTTTGAGCCGCTCAGTGTCTCCGGGGTTCTGGAGCTCAAACCCACATCGCCGCTCATTCTCAAGGTCAGACAGGCTAAAGTATTTTTTAATGGTTAATTGCCTTGTTGTTTATTTATATTTCCTTCAATCAATGCCACTATGTAGCTATAAGACTGAAGTTGAATCAAGACTGAAGCCTACACAGAAACATTATTTTTAATAATTAGCATTTTATTCTGTATGTTCAGAGGGAGACAAGAAAAAGTTCTAAAATGACCTTTTGCCTACTTACTTACAATTGGATTGTATGGGGGCTACACATCTAGCGTATAATTATCAAAGACTGAAGTTACATGGCTCTGGAAAAATGGTTAGCAGCAGAGAATAAAGTCATTTGGAAGTGACGGACAGAAATGGGACTGTTTCGCTGTCCTTGGTGCTGAAGTACAAGACCTCTTTGTAACTTGTGTGGGAGAACAAAGTGAACCAGGTGCCCCCAGAGATTTATGCCTATGTTACACCAGAGCAGGTACACGTACTGCTGAATCCATTCCTTAGGCGTATGTCCTTCTCCTTTTTGCTTTCCAAAGAAACTTACTACTACTTGGCTCAGGGTTACGTCGATTTATATTGTGGGTTGTACTGCTTCTTCGTAGTTGTAGCTATGAACAGTGCATGAAAACAACCCGAGCACCTAAGCAACCAAACAGAAAAGTGTGCTTGACGCAGGATGTGCACACATGCTTGATTTTTTATTTAACCCCGGGTCTCGGGTAGTGCTGGTAGTTGTTTTTCTCCCAAGGTATTTCTACTCGCTACTTGGGTCTCAAAGATATTGAACTCATCTTGTATTAATAACAAGGAAGCCTACATAGACAGACACATACAAACATACACTCACTGGCATTTTTATTATCACGTGAAGGTTGACAATCTCCAATGTGTTCACTCTCGATGGATGTTGAAAGCAAACGTTCACGGCGTCCAAGGCCAATTTCTTTCCTTCAGTAACTGACAGCACCTTGTTTGACAGACGGCCTCTTCTGCAGCCTCGAGCCCTCCTAAATAACAATTTCAATTCCTGTAATTAATTTTCAGTGCTGGAGAAGCAGTGCAGAAGCACAAAGGCCCATGGTCCGCCACATTTGGATTATATTGGATTTTCATTAACAGTCCTCGGACATAAGTGTGTAGAATTAATCAGCGAGTTGTGCGCACGGGCCGCTCAGTTATCTCTTCACGCGAAATATTCAGTCAAAGAGCTCCTGGGGAGGAATTAGAGCAGTTGTTTGGGGCAGGAATATACACAAGTCATCTCGGAGGCAAAATTAACTGAAATAACCGCAGAATCGGTGTCTGCAAATAAGTGAAGCCGGTGAAAACACGGCCTTAACTGCTGACAATGTGCGCTGTGAAACGCGTTCACCTCGATTTTTTTTTTTTATCTTCACTTTTCACAAGGAAAGGATGATATAACAATCCGTTTCTTTCAAATGATTGTCACATCCGTGTGTTGAATTTGCATTGCACTCCAGCGCTCGTTGCGTTTTATCTCCCGCTGGAATTGGCCTTGACTATCTCTCATGTTATCACGGGGAGTGTGTGTGTGTGTTGCGTTTCGTTCATTTGCGCGAGATTGCAAGAGATTGAAAGCAGCGTAACCGCCGTAATTCATTCCTTAAATGATAATTTATTAGCAAAGAGCCTCTCAGTAATTGCCAAATCTCCTGCTTGGCTTGTTGGTGGAACTGCCTATCCATTGGAAGCGCTGATGAGATGGACTAAAATGCAATTTGGCGGGGCGGTGTGCGGGGACGGGGGGGTGCGTTTCCTCGGAGATGCGTGCGCTACGCTCGACACGCAATTAATTTCTCATCTGAAGTGTCGGGTGTGTTTGTCCCGAGGTGTGTTAGAGAGAGAGAGAGAGAGAGAGAGAGAGAGAGAAACATTTATCTGGTCTTGGTGTTTGGTGAGTACCTTCCTGTGTGCGTTTGTGTGTTTTTCAGAGCCTGTCCCCCGCATGATGCTTCTTGCCTGTAGTGCATGTGTGTGTTTCTTTGTGTGGCAACAGCTCCTTGTGTGGCTTCAACTTAAGTGCCCGGGTTGTTGTAAATCTGAGTGTGTGTGTGTGCTAGTGGCCTAGATGGCGTGCCTGTGTGTGTGCCTGTGTGTGTGTGTTTGAGAGATGGAATGGGATGCATGTTTACAGGGTTGCCGGGTGGCGGCCTGCAGAGACGATGGGATTGGAAGACGGAGTCCCACTGCTAAGCCAGCGGGAGACGCGGCAGCTATCTCCTCTCTCTCTCTCTCTCTCTCTCTCTCTCTCCCTCTTTTTCTCCGCTCCATCCCATTTTTCTTTCTCCCGTCGAAGCACGTTTCTTTCATCTTTCTCTAACCTCTCCCTTAATCTTTTCTCTGCTCTCCGCACCCCTCCCGCCTTTGCTCATCGCTGATGTTTCCTCGCCACGTTTTGCTATCTGTCTTGTTTTCTTTTTGGATTCATCTCTACCCCTGTTGCTTGAGTCCCCTCTCTCCCCCCCCACTAACTGCCTCTCCTCCATCACGGACAAAGTATGTGTCATATTGGAACTAGCGGACTTGGTTATTGAAATGAAAAACAGGAACAGAAATTGACAAATGTTGGAATTTGCACACCTCGGGGTTCAGACGTTACTTGTTGAATTTAGTTTAGTGGAGAGAAGACCAGACAAAACCTGTATGATGGTTTGTGTGCCGCCCAACTGCCTTCATAGAAAATACACAACTTTTCTTCTTCCTGTCCTATTTCTCTTCACTAGTTTTTGGATCATTATTTATGCAAATGTGTTTAAACAAGGGGGAATGTTTAATGCTAAAACACCTTTAAAGCATTAAATTAGATGCAAGCATTGGTCCTATAAACGAGTAATTTGTGCGTCTCCATTCCTTTATGGATGTTCTTTTGTGCCATTGAGCTCCACTCTCTTGTACCCCCACTGTAGTTTGGATGAAGACGCACGCAGAAAGCACATCCCTCTCCCTCTGTCTGTGTTTAGGGTCGTAACCTGATCCCAGCGGCTCCAGGTAACAGCCGCCTCAACTACACGGTGCTGATTGGGGAGACTCCCTGTGTCCTCACCCTGTCCGAGAGCCAGCTGCTGTGTGAGTGGCCCAACCTCACGGGACAACACAAAGTCACGGTGAGAGCACGACTATCTTCTTCTAAAGATAAGACCCTTTTCTGTCCCAACCTTTGGACGCATGAAATGGATTATGTGAAAACACATATTTAGCGTGGTATCGACTGAGACCTTCATGGTCGACTTCTTTCTTTATTTTTGTTTCTTTGTCAATAAATAAATGGGTTAGTACTCAGTTTTCCAGATTTCTTCAAAAAGCAGTTTAAAAATCACCCCAAAATGCGACGTGTTCCACTCGTTCTACTTAATGATTCATGTTTCTGAATTGGAAAACACTCCGGCTTGGCGTCTGAGCCCGTGACGTCACTCTGACCTTGTTGCTGAGTTTGTGAATAACCTCTCGACGGGTCTAGGACGCGCTCCATTGAGCGTGTGCACCAAGGGTGCTGGTGAATATGTAATGCTTGATTAACGTGTTGATCTCCGTTGGCCTTCAGTTGGCCCGCTACGGAAAATTCATCCGTGGATTTTTTTTTTAGGAGTCGGGATTCCAATCATATTTTTGAGTGTGCATCCACAGTACAAATCACAGTTCTGCAGACGTTTGGCCCATTTCGGTGAAGTTAAAGTTAAACCCATGAAGAAACAGAGGGAAATCATTCACTTACTCACGTAATGGGCTCAACATGACCGCAGCCCACCTTCAAGAAGTGCAGATTGAAAACCACGTTTCTCTCCATCCCCTGAGGCGCATCCACATGGGCAGCTGAGCAGGCGTCGGCAGATCTTTGCCGCAGGTGCTGCTGGTTTGGGATTTTGTGACGGCCGACTCCATTTTTTTTTTCAATCATTTTTCATTAGCGTTGCTTTACTTTAACAGTATCTAGCTGTTTAAGAGTGCACTAAAAGTAAAACACCAAACCCCTCATCGGATCGACTGCCCGCCACACTCAGTCTCGAACGAATCACCTCGTTGATCGCCTGTTCTAAAACATGGCGGGAAACCGCGGGACATGCTCACCGCAATTTCCAAGAGCCCGCAATGACTTTCATTAACAGCCCCTAAATGCAAAGATAATTATTGTCTATTGACCGCGCTAATAGTGATGCACTTGAACATAATGCTCTGACCATGAACTCAATAAGCAAAGTCTGCACAGTGTTTTTTTTTTGTAAAAGCAGAAAACATTTTTCTCTTCATCTCATCATCAAGCTTCTTTTACATGTTTAACTTGTCCTCCAGCATCCCTGGTCTTCCTACAGGGGTCTGATTCAGGAGTGGTAAACGCGCCACACTGTGTCGGTTAAAGACAAATTCAGCACGTCTGTAACACGGTTCACTTTTAGTTTGTTTCCTTTTTGGAATGTAGCAGACAGGTATTTAAATACTTCTCAAGACTTCCCAACAGGCTAACAATAGTTGATCCACAAAAGAATGGCTCTCATAAGATTGAAAAGTAAACCCCAGGAGGCAGGCAGAGAGTTAAATTATGATAAGAAGTTACCACTTTGTCTGCCGTTTGTGTCCATGACGCTGTCCTAGACTGACATAAAAGGTGTTATTAAGAATAGAATCGTTTCTCCAGGATGCCACCCATATGCAGACGCTAAGCTTGTCTCTAAACTCTGATCCAGGATCTCCTTCGCCGCATAAACCTTTGTGATGTGCAAATTTTTGTCCAACTCTCAGCAAATCCGAGCTGACGTTGCAACTTCTTAAAGCCGTCGCTACATCATCACCGAGTTGTGCTTCCTGTTTCCCGTGTGTGTGTGTGTGTGTGTGAAGTGTCACAGGCTGCAGCCATTTGAAATGGCTTTATTTTTTCCTCATGTTGATGTCACTTTCATTTTCTAGACATCAGAGCACCAAATAGTGCTGGAGAAAGTCGAAGAACAAGCTTAGAATCGGTGTCCTGGGGAAACACTCAGCTTTGCTTGTCCAGATCTGTCAGCAGAGCACAGACTGAAATCCCTGATTCACTCCGACTGGAGCAGACTTTCAAAATCAACACTGAGGAAGGTCGAACCTCAGACGCTCCACTCACTCTGAATATATGTGTCTGAATAACCCGCCGTACGCGCCCCCGTCCCACCACGCCTCCCGCGGCTTTTAAACCTCTCACCAATATCCTTTAACAGTCATTTCACTGTATCTGTGTGACATTTACTCCCCGTTAGCTACAGCAAATATACCTAGAAAGCAAGTGGCAGCACATCCATGTAATTCGATATGATAGCACAATCAACACAACCAGGCGGTTCGCACCAGGAACTCTATTAATGTATTAATATATTTATACATATACAGTACATATAATATATATATATATATATATACACTTTTCTTTTGTTTCTTCTATATTAAGCGAAATGTCATGTTGAATATCGGAGCGATGTGTTGGTGGGGGTGGGGGAGTAAGTCCTTCTTCTGACAATAGCCAAAGAAAAAAAATGAAGCTGTCTGTTCAGATTTATTCTGCTGCGCGTGTGTGTGTATTGTGTGCGTTCATTATTGCGTGTACCAAATGTTTGTGTTTATGTGCACATCTTTGTCTCAGCGTGATGGAGCAGAGAAGGGCACAGCTGTAACACAATAATATTCCCCTTGTAGAATGACCTACATACAGGGGACCCCGATGGGTGTCCAGACATTCTGTGCGTTTGTGTGGGTGCGTGCACAGAGCGTGTATGTGCGTGTGTGCCTTTGCGTCTCCCTTCAGATGCTCAGCTGTGTGTTGGCAGCTGTGCGCCTCCCTTGAGTTTTTCCATGAAACTTGTTTGTAGTTTTGGCCTTCAGCTTTTTAAGTTCCTCCGTCAGTCTGTCAGGAGAATATAAATAGACAAATGGCTAGAAAATGTGTCACCATCTTAATATCTGAGGATACGTATGCCCCTGGAAAGTGGTACCAGATATAGCACGGACTTCTCATCAGATAATACTCATTATCATTTGTGTTATTGATACGGTTTGCATTCACTATGTCTGCATAGATCTGGAGGTGACCTGGGAAACTGTCTTGTATCATAAAAGCATCATCAATAAATCAAACATCTAGTCCACGCTATGAGCGACTTTTCCCTTTTCCTTAAAACTAAAAATCTAACTAATTTACATCAATGTTTTAGTATTTTATTATTTTACTTGAAAAGATGTTAAATGACAACAACAAAAAAAAACTTCTACTTTGAGGGTAACCAAGGAGACGGCCCTTAATGCCACTCAAAAGCAGAACTTCTTTGTTGTCTTTGTATGGACTTCAACATTGACAATGAAGCCCAAAAATATGACTTTAAAGGATGTGAGAGGAAAGGAAAACACACGCATCTATACACAAAAAAATGCAGGCTGAAGCATCAACGCAACGCACCCTGGTACATGTAGGCACTGTCAAGACTCAGCTCCATCATTATAGGACAGTCTGGGGAACCAATAAGCCTACCTGTACCTGTTTCATTAATTGCATACGGAGGATGATCGAGATATCTGGCTCTTTAGCTGCCAAATTCTCCATTTAATGAGCTGAAAAACGCTAGAAAGGCTCATTTGATGTCAATAAGTTTGCATATCTCTTTAACCCTTTGAGGCTGTCCAATACGTAAACCGCTGTACCTTGTTTAACTTGAAAGAACTACATTGTAACTACAATACCACCTGTACTGCAGGTGAGGAACAACACACCTAATTCCCTAACCAACCCGATCCAAAGGGAAACTACAGATGGCTAACATTGGGCGTACAAGTTAATTCCGTTTAACCCTGATTGTGTCCACGCAGCTAATTGGCTCCTTAATCTAATACAAGCTGTTCTAATTGTCTCTACCGCTGCAAATTACATTTTTGAGGCTCTGCCTACATTGATATTTATGTAACAGCTTCTCTATTTTATTGCTTTAAATAAGACTTTGATCATTTTAACATGCAAGTGCACGGACGGCTTCAAAGTGCATAATCACACGTCATTTTAATCGCTTATCAACCCCCCTTGTGGATGGCTTGATTTGATAGATTCCAGCACTGAAAGTCTTTTCTCTGTCCCTCTCTGAGACGCAGAGCGCTTATGTAAACGTAGTCAGAAAATAAAGAACAAAAACATTACATGTGTTTGACTTGCCATAATTACCAGGACTCCTGAGGGAGAGATTTAAATGCTGCTGATTACTTTGTTTGATTACCTATACATGTGTGTGAGTACGTGTGCGGTCTGCATGCGTGTGTGTTCCCGTAGTCTGCCCTCTGTTGTGTGCAAACTTTGTCACCACCGCACAGGCTTGACCTTGGTCACCGTGCACTAAACTGAAGACAGTAGAATACAATGTTTTTACATGAGGAAGGTAGGACAATGTTTTTGATGAAATATCATCAATTCTAAGCTTTGCTTTATTTTCCAGTTTTTATTAGATATTATATTTTCAATGGTTGATGGTGACTTGACACTAAACAACAATATAGGTTTTTAATGCATATGGTTGTAATAAACAGTATATTTTTGAATAGAAAATTGGATTGGTGGGTTTTGGTGTTTTGGGGTATATGTGTGTATTTTATTTCTTGATTATTAACAAACATATTTGTGTGTTTCCAGATCCGTGCGGGTGGGTTTGAGTACTCCCCTGGGACTCTTCACATCTACTCGGACAGCCTGCTGACGCTTCCTGCCATCATTGGCATCGGCGGGGGTGGTGGTCTGCTGCTTTTGGTCATCATCGCTGTGCTGATCGCCTATAAGAGGAAGTCAAGGGACGCGGACCGCACTTTGAAACGTCTCCAGCTCCAGATGGACAACCTGGAGTCCAGAGTGGCTCTGGAGTGTAAAGAAGGTATGAGACCGACGAGAGAGCCAGCATGTAGAGCGTGATAGTGGAAAGAAGTATGTTAACTGAGTCAAATGCAAAACCTTGTCATGGCTGAATCAAAGCAAATACAAAAGTGTCTTATATAAAAGATACAATGATGCTGGTGCAATTATTTTATTTTCCTTACAGAAATATAGAGACCAGATGTGTGATTCTGACACATACACCAGTGTATTAGGGTTATCATAGGATCACAGAGCCTGGGAGGCAGTCATTAATTCTTTTTTATTTTTGACAACGATAGAAAAGTTTGATTGCGATTCATTTGGAACATTTATGAGAAAAAAAAAAGTAAGTGAATATTATCCAGGGTTTATCGTCATTTATTGGAGAGAAAATGAGACAGTTGTCGTCTGAGTGTGGTGTTTTTATGGTAAGGATGGTATATTTGTGTATGTGGAAGTCTGTGATTTTCCCCTCATTTACTTTGATGGAGAACAGTCAAGTCATGTGACCGTTCTTTGTGTGAAGGTGGGGGGGAGCGCGAGAGAGAGAGAGACGCAGTGACAGGTCAAAGTAACGAGGGGATTGTTTGCAGAGACATTAAAGGTATCATGAGTGAGAGCTAAAAGGGAGAAACATGGATAATAGACGTCCCAGGCGGACGGGGAGCTGATGAGGTCGACGTTTTAGCATCAGAGTGGAGATGACTGATGTGAGGACAGGCCAGGTGTTTACTCTCGATTTATGCACATCCGTGGTGCGAGTCAGAGCCCTTTAGCTGCCCAGGATCAGTTCCCAGACAAAAAACTTTTTTTACATTTCAGTGTTGCATTTTCAGGGTGATTGGTGCATTATTTCCGACCTTTTCAGAAGGAAATGTTTTTTGTGATCATTTCTAACCTCCACTAGAAACCATGTTCTTTCCTCAAAGAGACTCCAGATTCAAAGTGAAGCACTCGGCTTTCCAGGAAACGAAGCATGGCCTGACTCCCACCCCGCCCCGCCCCGCCTGCTGTACTCCCAGCTGGCCTATGGAGACGAGACAGTGCGTGTGGGCGGGCGAACAGATGAAGTGGGCGGTCAGCCGCGTGTGTTCAAAAGACCAATCCTGTGTGCGAGGTTCGCTTTTGCTCCGGGAGTCTTCAGGGGAAGAAACGGGGGACGTTTGGTTCAGCCATCCGCGACGAGCAGACGTCGCCCTGTACACTAGGATCCACACTAGCATATTAGCAGTCACGCATGATTAGTCTCACGTTAGAAATGACAACTGATGGCTGCAAAGTGTCCCTCTTTGGTTCAGGGGAGGTAACATAGTTGTTTTTTGAGAGGCTTTAGAGGAGCAAACAAAGCACTGAGGGGTTTCTAGACACATTCATGGAGTATTGTTTTCACTCTAATACAAGCACAATTTGTACACTTCACTTGCCAGGCTTTGTGTAATCGGAGGTCCTAGCTCTGTGTACGGGAGGCAGAAGCACATGAAAGACCAAACAGGCTCGGTTTAATTAGAATTGGTTTAATAAACTCTCCACTTTGGTGCAGGGTGCAGCTGTCAATGGTTGCTGCAAAGCGACCCAGTTGTCATTTTGTGCCTGCAGGCGTGCTGGTGTGATAGGGCACATTGGTGGTGAGCAGCAGAAAGAGATTGCACCTTTTTATAAGAAAAGTAACATAGACCCACTCTTTCAAGTAAAGAGTTGAAGTCATAGGAGATAATGGCTAACTTTGCTCGCCTTACTCGGATTGATGTCCCTGTTAACGAGGCTGTTTATGTGATGATGTCTTTGCAGCTCACTGAAAAGAGAATGGAGAAAAAAGTAGGGAATTCATTTAAACTGCTTATGGCCATATTGGCTACATGTTCAGTGAAAGTCATAGATTTGCAATGTTGAGCAATAAATGAGAGATGGAATGACAGAGGAAGGGTTTGGATGATGATGAAGTGGAAGGAGTGGAGTGCCTTTATCTCTTATTCTGCGGCTTCTGCTCTGCTCATTTGATTTGTTGCACTCATCTTCACCTCTCGCTTACTTTTACACGCTGATCTGTCTTTCTTTTTTCTCCTAATCACTCACATCCTCTAAATTTCCTTTCCCTCACCACCCTCTCTCAAAGACTTCCTGATGTTTCTTCCCTTTCTTTTTTTCTTTCTTCCTTTTATCTTTCTGTGATTCCTCTCCATCTCTCCAGTGGACCAAACAGTCCAATAACAGCTGGGAGAAATTATGCATGAAAACTCATCCGTTGCTCTCCTAATAATTATCCACTCATGCAATTGATTGACTTTCCTTTCCAAGAACTTTGTTTTCTGTCTCCTGGTCCCCGCCCCTCACCCCCCTCTCTCTCTCTCATAAGTTGCATGAGCATAAGCATAAGTTGATTTGAAAATCAACTTATGCTTGTACTCACTGTTGCTTTATTCTGAATTTCAGGTTTTTATTTGTTACATTTGTGGGCTTCTTGCCATATCAGAGCTGAGCATCACTCTGATACTGAACTTCCCTCCAATCTCTGGTTTTAATCAAATAATAGAATTGAGATTTCCATGTTAGAGATTGATAGAATTAAGCTTGTAGAACATGGCACTCTGTAAGTCAATAACGAAAGTCATTGCTGGCGACGCAACAGTAATGAAAGCTCAATTTACTCCTCGCCAAAGGTGTGTCCGAGCTATAAGATCCTTGCATGATTGGTTTATTGGATCATATGATCATCAGCTATTTTGTTAAAATTAGGGAATCGATGAACTCTCATTATCACAATCCCGAGGCAATTCTCCGTGACTATTGTCATCTCAGACCTTATATGATGCCTAACGGCGGTGCTTTTGCTACGGTTTTGTCCGTAATAATGCGCACACGTTCCCACTCCTCATCCTGTCACCTTCTCCAATTGTCTATTTTTTGGAAACAGCTTTTGCCGAGCTTCAGACGGACATCCACGAGCTGACCCAGGAGCTGGACGGAGCTGGGATTCCTTTCCTGGACTATCGCACGTATGCAATGAGGGTCCTGTTTCCGGGGATTGAGGACCACCCTGTGCTGAAGGAGATGGAGGTACTGGTCAGTACACCACCAACCGCGCTCGAGACTGAAACAAACTGATCAATTCCAATAGAGCTAAGCCTTTTGCACTAATACGCTAACATCAGAGGGAGAGCAAATAGATTGCATTTCTTGCTGGCGCCAGTACCGCATCTTTCATCACTTCATATTGATCTCCTCCCTCGCCCACATTCACGCGTCCCTGAACAAAATCCTTCAATCTCTCAATGCTCTATGGGGTGGAAAGATATTAGGAACTTTTGTCATGATGTATCGCAAATGATTTATTTAATAACCATAACCATTTTATTTTTTTAAATGAGCGGAAAATTACAACCTAATTCACCGAAACAGTGGAACAGTTTGCCCACGCTGCGTGCTTAGGAACGAACGCATTCAGCCCGTCTCAATGAATGCAAATGACTTTACAAAAGTCTCATCATCGGTCCTTTGAACTAACGGGACGGACGCTCACCACATTCTCTAGAGAGAAATACCCGAAATGGACTAAAATTCACTTAGAATCTTATAATGGAAATCCAAGAGGATAAAAAGATGAAGAGAGCATAGCAAAGATTATTAGAGCAGAGAGAGAGAAATGCGATTCAGGGTTATCTGGATTCTAACTTGCATTATACATCACTGTTAAGTTATTAATTAAGTCAGTGCATGCAACCACCTTGCCAGCACAGCCAAATGGAGAGAGTGCACACGATTTATAAGGACATTTCACCACTGAGGCCAAGGGAAGTACAATTAATACGTGTCAACATAAGCTACTCCCCTGCAAAGGTAGAAACCAGAGAGCCAAGTTTGTAATCAGCAGTATCATTAAGACGTAGAATCTGTTGCTGCTCCGTTGGCTTTGATCGGAGCACTTTTGAGTCAACGAATAATTTGTTTGAGCTTTTTCTGGCTTTTTATTTTTTTATTTTATTTGTTCTAATCCAGAAAGTGGATTTATATTTTTTCGAAGAATAAGAGAGAAAAAAGGACCTCCATGACTTATTTTTGGCAATATGAAATAGTCAAAAAGGTCAGATCTTCATCTGATAGAGCAACCAGCCCACAGTGACTTTCAGCAGACTATAAAGCTAACGCTAATTTAGCGAAAGGAACCGGAATCCACAACATATTCTCTCTTTTGTAGTCTTGCATCGAGTTGTGTGACATAACTCAATCTAGTGCCAAATCTGCTCACCAGATCTAATTCCAGGCCCTCGATGAATCAAATTAGGTGTGGCTTTCAACATCTATAAAGCTAAAAATAACAATAGTCATCATTTAATTAAGTTTTACAGTGACATGTTATTGTGTGAGACACCAGAAACACTTCCTAATAGATGTTGACAACCTGCAGATACAACCTGAAAACTAGATAAAAAGCAGCATAGAATTTGAAATGTACACTAGTTGTTTGAATTTTCTAAGTGATGTATTGGTACCATGTGGAAGTTTAACAGGGAGACTCCTGAATCTATTCATTTGTAAGGAGCCATGATACATATTGAATGTAAATGTTACTATTTGTTTGTGAGAGTTTAAGCTTCAAGGTCATTTTTATCCGCAGTGAAACAACACACACAGTGACAAAACCACTCAATGACAAACTTGAAAAAGAAGATGGAACACATGATTCATAATTACACACAGTACATCATCAACGTAACCAATGCATGTGGGATAAACTCGTTACCTTCTTTTAATACACTTTCATTTAAATGCACACCATGCTCCTATTTTTCTAACCTTTATCAAGCCCTAACATAAACATTTCTTTCCCAACGTGAACAATGCCACTTTGTGTTTTTCTGCCTTAAGGCGATGCTGAAATGAAACGTATTGATGAAATGTGTTTTTTGTTCAAATCCCAAACATTGATCCAAAGAATCCAGATGTTTGCAGAAATGTAAGATGCCAAAACATTTTGGCCGACGAGACTGGGAGTCCTGGAGTACATGTTTAAAATAAAAAGCTAGCTTTGGACATGTTCAGATTCCAGCTAGCAGAGAGCACATGAAGCAGACATCAGCCAGAGGTTTACTGTTGAGGAAATAACATTAATTAGCTTCGGCAAAGATAATCTCCTGCCGGCCAGATTCATCTTTTTAGTCCGATGACCCCCAACTACAATCTAAATAAAGACTAGAAATACGGCAGTGAGGGTATTGTGTCCCTTGAAGTACAGTCCATCTCTTAAGGTGTCACGCCGGCGGTAAAGGAACCTATTTCATAGTTGTGTCTAGACTTCCTTCCTCTTCCTTCTGTATTTCCCCCAGGGGTTGCCGGTGTAATCCAATGGCCTGTGTAAACTAACACTCCTAGCTTTATTGCTCTGTGTGACTGCTCTCTTCCCTAAGCTAGACAGCCACACTACACACACACACACACACACACACAAGTACACAAGTACACACCAACATCTCGTGCAGATGGCTGGATGCACTTCCTCACGGTCTCTGTACCTACATGCATCTCCATCGGTTCGGTCTTCAGTTTTCTTTCTTTCTTCTCTCATGCTTTCACGCTTTCTTTTCAAAAGCACACACACACATCACACCCCGTATCAGCCCCGGAGACCTGAGAATCTAATTTAGCACTTTAAAGAGGCACAGGCACTTTATTATGGCGCGTCGGAGGAAAAAGTATAGATGTTACAGTGGTGCCAAAGGATGTCAATAGAGGGAGAGTGGGGAGGCGGGGGGGGGGCGTGATATATGTGTGTGTACGTGTTAGAGAGACAGAAAGACAAAGAGCAGGAGAAATTAAAATGGGAGGAAGACCAATGATGCGAATCAGTCGACAGCGCGCGCGCAGGAGAGAATCAGAGCGGTGAGGAGGACGGAGCGAGTGAGCGACAGCGAGGCGTCTTCGGGGGGTTTGGTGTGTTGATGATGAGAAGTGACAGGTGCCAGCAAGTGGAACAAGCAGGGTGCACCTCTGTCACAAAGCCTGAGACATACACACACACACTGTGCTGTGCCCACCCTTCCATCTCGTGCTCCCGCCTCCTTTTGACATAGGAATCTCTGGTGCCGGGTGGGTTCAGCCCGGTCAGGAGGGTCATTAAAAGATTCAGTTTGAGGGGCTTTCAAGTAATGTATTCAGCAAAGTGGTGAATGTGGAAGATGTGCGATGTTCGTCAATGTAGGGCATACATACATCATTGCAAGCACACAGACTTCTTATTACCAATCAATATCAATATTCAAATGCTTTGACCCACACCACCCGCGATGTCAAGTAGACAATTATTTGAAAAGAGCGACAACTGGAAAACACTCAGAAGGCCGTACACACCGGTGCCGTGGGAGAGAGAGAGGAGCCAATCAGTGTTATCTACTTTTTACAAGCCAATCTCCCCCCATCACACGGGGGGAAAAAGGCTGACAGATAAGAATCTGTCTTCGCTCAGTGTGGATGGTGTGATGGTGTCTTTTATATCATGGTCGCTATTTATAGCAAATGCAATACCGTTTCAACTGACTTGTTGAATTAAGTTTTTTGTTGCAATTACCAATTTTTAAAATGACTTTATCTCTACTTTGGAAAGTCACTGTGACTGGTTAAAGATGGAAGTAAACAGAACCGCAAGGATTTTTCTCTAGTTTTAAAGCGATGGTTGTTATTTCCTCAAGTGGGGCCGTATGAAGTCAGTGTATTTTCCTGCAGTAGACTAAGGTGGCCACGTTGGAGAGGCAGAGAGGAGGATACACACAGGAGCAAAGAAATGCACTGCTGTGGACGGGGGGCAGTAGCAACGGGTTTTTTTAGCCACCTAAATCGATAATAATCAATTTAGAAAATATTATTGCCAAATGATTGTGACACAACAAACCCACGCTTTAAAGTGCATATCTGAGCTGTAAAATGAGTACCAACAACACGAGGAAGTGAAACTCCACACTGCTCTTTGACTGTCGTCTCTGTGTCGTTCCTCAGGTCCAGGCGAACGTTGAGAAGGCTCTGACGCTGTTTGGCCAGCTGCTGACCAAGAAGCACTTCCTGTTGACGTTTATACGAACCCTGGAGGCACAGAGGTTTCTACCTTTCGTCAGATCTTTGATGTTCAGATTTAGGCTGCAATCTTTCCTTTTAGTCCATTTATTTCCAACCATGGGCGTACAGTCATATAGACTTTTTTTTAAACAAGCATAAGCAAGAACCTTTTGAAAAGACTGGGCAAATGATTGCAGACAAAGCCTGTTCTTTGGGGGGGGGAAGGAATATTTATCACCTGTTAAATTGGACTAATTTGACGTAAAAGGCTGCGCTCTCCGTCCCTTTAATTAGGACAGACATGAAAAAATGATAAACAGAGTAAAACATTTTAGCTGCTAAAATTACCCTAAAGCACTTAGGCAAATGGTCTTTGGCAAAACAGAGCTACAAACCCTTTGATTATTAATATTTTATGTGCACAAATATTTAAATTAACTGATCCAATGTTACACCAGTGTTTCGAGGCACAGCTTTAGATTTGATTGAACAAAATCTGGGGGACACATTTGTGAAAAATGTAATGTGTATTTCCAGGTCCTTTTCAATGCGGGACCGAGGCAACGTTGCATCGCTCATCATGACCGCCCTGCAGGGGGAGATGGAGTACGCCACCGGAGTCCTGAAGCAGCTGCTGTCCGACCTGATAGACAGAAACCTGGAGAGCAAAAACCATCCCAAGCTGCTGCTCAGGAGGTGAGGACGATGTGAAGAGACAGGGGACAAATATTAACGACGTTGTCAAAACACCTTACAGAATTCTTCTTTTATATTACATATATTTAATTCTAATTTCTGTTGAATTCAATTTGATTCATCCTAATGCCAGTTTCAGAACTCCTAATCGTGAGTTGTTGCTGAGATTCGTTGATTCGGATTGAATGAAAAACGCAACATCATCTCAAGAGGATCCGCATAACGGGACACTTCCTAGCATGCATTGTTCAAGGGTGAAGACTTGCTCTTTGGTTTTGAGACTCTTCTGCTCTGTGGTTCAAAGAAAACAAACATGGGGAAGACGGTGTCTTTAATAAGGTTGATCGGATGTGACAGCTGCCAGTGCTAACAGTCCAAACAACAGAGCAATTCTGACAGAGCTGACAGTGTTTACCTCAGGGGGAATTTCTATAAAAGTCTCGCTGCTCCGAGCATCACAAGCACAGTGCAACATGCCAACATTCGGTTCTCCAAAACCAGGCTACCCACAAAAAAATTGAGATTGATGATTACCTTTTATAGTGCCTTGAACTGCCTCTTAAGTTATACTTAAGATATTCATGTAAACAGTGTGAACCACAGTGAGTGCTAAATCTCCTGCAAGGCGTGTTCCAGTTAATACATTTATTCTGAATGAATTTTAATCCTGTAGATGGGAAGATAAATTGTGATTGTTGCCTTTTTTTAGATCATGGCTGGATTGTACACATTTTAACACCTTTTAAGGACGTTCTCCTGCAAACCAACAACTGCTTCTCAACTTAAAACAGAAAACTAATTAGTACAAAACCATTTGGATGTTTCCCAAAAACATTCCTCATACACTCTTGAGGTTTGTTTTCATAATCGTTTCACTCTGAGGTTTTCTTGGCGATTTCTCCTCATAATGTCGTGTTTTTCCCGTGTGTCAGAACCGAGTCTGTGGCTGAGAAGATGCTGACTAACTGGTTCACCTTCCTCTTGTATAAGTTCCTCAAGGTAAGCCCAACAACAAGGCATCATCCGATAACATCCTAATGAAATCTGTTCATTTTAAACCAATTAAGAGCATTGGAATTGGATTTATATCTTGCAATGTTTTTTAAATGCATTCATACGGTGTGTGTGAGTGTGTTAGAGGGTTTTATTTAAACCTTGTTCGGTCGCCCTTCTTCATCCGTAAACCACCTTCGTCTAGCAGCGCCGTATACAAACAATAGCTCATCAAAGCCCACCAGCACCATGCGTGTCTTCTCTGCTGTTTTAATTTCCTTTTTTATTTTTTAAGTCCACAGATCCCCTGGGCTCTCACAATTTCACTCATGTAGCCAACCGGTGTCTCCTCACTGATCTCCATGTTTTCTTTTTGCTCACATCTTCCTGCCTCTGATCTCCTGTTCATCTGTGTTGTTTCTGTTGTCATTGTCCCGCCGTCAGTGTCCTTTTCTGCCTTTTGCCTCAGCGGGGGGCCGATGTTACTCACGCTGTCTTTTTACTCCGTTCCCTCATCTTCGGGGTCCTCTTCTTGTCTGAGGCTGTTTCAGAGCCTAACGAGGGATCCGGTGTTTTGTCTCTCTCTCTTTGTTGGTTTGCCTCTGTTTATAAATTGGGCGCCGTTGTCATTGTATGCCGGTATAATCCTAATTGCATTACTAATGCATATTGTGTACATGAGGTGATTCTAGTGTATTTCCTGCTCAAAATGCATCTATACAGTTATTTAAAACATTACCTTTTCTCGCGCTCACATTTGTTAAATTGTAAAATAATAGATACACAATGTCCCCGTGCAGCTTGTTGGTGATGCAGTAGCTTTTCCTTCAGAGCGGCAAGAGACAGCTTTGTGTCCCTGAAGTGTAAATGTCAGCATACAATTAGGGACCTTAATGAAGCCACTATACGGCGCAAAGGCAAATTTCAAAGACAAGCCAGAGCGAGGAAGGCGAAAGCGTAGCAGCCGTGACGCATGCTTGCGTGGTCGTGTTAGCAGCTGCCCACCTAATTGGCCCAGATGCTAACAAGGTTCTCGTTAGGCGGCGGACTGAGGAAGGCGAGAGGGGAGGGAGGGAGGGGTTAGAGGTGTCAGAGGTGATGGGGAGAGAGAAGAGGATGAGAGGAGGCCATGACAATTAAGTAGAGCAAGAGGAAAGGAAATGGGAAGTTGGATATAAGCGGGAAATGAGAGAGGAAGAAGGAAATAAAGATGGAGTAGGAGGTACTGACAGGATGATTTGAATAAAGTGCGATATATTCAAATATGTGAGTAAGAAAGAAAAGGGTTTTCTTCACCACAACTTCTTTAAATGTTTTTTTTTGTCATCATTTCCACAACATTGGGAACATTAGTTTGAGATGGGCTGGACTGTCAGAGACTGACAACCCAACCAAAGTTATTGTCGTCGTAGGTAACACATGTCACTGTTCATTCCCCCCTGAAGCTGACTCAATAATTTCAGTTCAATCATTTTATGTCCATAAAAACAAAAATTCTCCAGGATTCCTTTTGTGGTCGAGCTCATCAAACATTTGAAACCTTCGTTGACAATTAAGATGATAGGGATTTACAGAAATATACAGAACATATTGCCTGTTGGAATGTAAAATGTGAAAGAAAAAGAGGCAGATGAAATAGCACCAAAAAATGAGAATTTTTTTGTGTTAGGAAGAAAAAGGGATGTGTAGAGTATGCTTAAAAGTAAGACAGATGAATTAGTGCTTTCCTCTGTTGTTATCTGGACCTTATTCATCTCACACACACACACGCGGTCTGAAGTATCTCCCTGAGCGCTGCACGGCCGATCATTAAGCTCTCGTCAGGATGAGTATAGGCCGCGATGTCTCCTCTCTCTCCCCTCTAAACTGCAGCTACTTCAGTCAGGGCCCAAGTGACAACTACTGACACTATTGATTGGCGAGGGTCTTTGACGGAGCTGAGAGTGGGGAAACATATTCATAACATCTGTGTCGAAGTCAAATGAGCGCCGAGATGTAGACAGCGGGGGAGAACTGAAGAGATTTACTTTAACATGGACATCAAGAGGTCTCTTCAGCTTGATTTGCCCGATGTTTACCCTGAAATTTCATCGCTGAGAGTAATGTCTTTTTGGCTTGCTTCACAACCTGAGAGCACCAAAAATGTTGTGCTAATGCTGCTGCACTATGTGTGGAGTACATTAATGTTTAAATAACCCATGCAATCACCAAATGCATTTTAATCCTGTGTCTCCCTCTGTAGTGGAATGAAGCAGCAACCTGCTTTTCTCAAAAACAACAAATGTGGACACTAATTAAATGACATGAAAGTTCATTCATCTCTTCTTTGGTCAAACTGCTTATAACTCCGACCTCTCTGCGTCTGCTTCCTCGCCAGGAATGTGCCGGGGAGCCCCTGTTCATGCTCTACTGTGCCATCAAGCAGCAGATGGAGAAGGGGCCCATAGACGCCATCACGGGAGAAGCCCGCTACTCCCTCAGCGAGGACAAGCTCATCAGGCAACAGATTGACTACAAAACACTGGTCAGTAGTCCCGTTGTGTCTCGAGGCTTGTCGGCTTCGATCCGAAATCCCCTGACGAGTTGTAAAGCCTCAGTCACGTTGGCCGATGACAATTTCAGAGCAAAGCTCAAACTAATCAGCGGCTGAAATGTGGCGGCCACCTCCGGCTGGATTGGCCCGCTGCGGGGGAAGGCAAACGCTCCCAGTGCAAACGCAGCGGCGCTGGGGTTGGGGAGGGAGAGAACCCGAACTGGCCGTGAACCTGCCCAACTGCAGCCCGCTGCGAATCGCACTCTCTCACCAAACCAAGCGCTCCAGGTTTGGATCACAGAGACAAACCTACTTGTCAGCGGGATCCGCTTCAGAGGTTTTGGTTTGGTCTGCTTGTTGTATCCCCAAGACAACTGAGCGGCAAACAAAAATGCCCAGGTTTTAAAAATAGCCGCCGCAAATCCAACCGGTTGTGAAAGTGCAAATCTTTAAGATTTCCCATGACTTTTGTTTCCAACTTGTTTTTGTTTTTGTGTTTCCCCCGACCCCCCCAGACGTTGCACTGCGTGAACCCAGAGAACGAAAACGCCCAAGAGGTGACGGTCAAGTGTCTCAACTGTGACACCATCACTCAGGTCAAAGAGAAGCTGCTCGATGCTGTGTACAAGGGCAGCCCCTACTCACAGCGACCTAAAGCTTCTGACATGGACCTGGGTAAGGCACACTGTACTGCATATCGCATATTAATAGCACTCTATGAGACATGTGCACAGGTGGAATGGCTCGACATAAAGGTCCTTCAGAGGGGGCATTAATATGAGTTAAATACGTAGTTCAGCACTCAACTCTTTTAGGGTGAATTCACAGAAGGAGTGGGCTGCTTGCATGACCCCTAAGCCTCCATCAATCAGCTCGGAGCGGCCTCAAAGGGTTCATTCATTTTTCGATCCAATTGACTCCCCCCATTGCAATAATAGTGCAATTTGCTGAACGGCAACCCGGTGACATTGTTGCAGACATGGTGCAATGCAACAGTTTGTAGTAGTCGATTGTTTGAGTACTCATTTATGACTAATCCAAAACATATCATTGACTTGAAGTTGTTTGAGAAACACACAAAACATGAAAGAAGAGATTTAGAATCGGATGAATCTGTATACACGTCATGTTCCTTCTTCCCTGAAGAATGGCGCCAAGGTCGCATGGCTAGGATCATTCTGCAAGACGAAGACGTAACCACTAAGATCGACAATGACTGGAAACGGCTCAACACGCTGGCTCACTATCAGGTACGCGGGCGCAGACGGGCGGGAGTCAAGGGCTCGGTTGGATTCACGCAGTGAACATTTTGGGGTTTGTTTGTTCTGGCGTACAGGTGACTGACGGCTCTGTGATCGCCCTGGTGCCGAAGCAGAACTCTGCCTACAACATCTCCAACTCCTCCACCTTCACCAAGAGCCTCAGTAGATACGGTAGGACCAGCGTTCTCCTCTCGAACTCCGCCCTATTTAAATCCTACGGCCAATGATTGCCGTCCCTCCACCTGTCTACCTCAGCCCGATTGTTTATCGTGGCCATGATTGAGCTCCATTCTCTGTCAATGCCAATCCTTTTTATCCCTCGCTATCAGCCCAGGGCAAGGCTATTCCAGGGCCACTTCCAAGCAGCAAGTAAATGACAGGCATTGAAGTAGACACCTCGATTCCCAGCTGACTGAAAAAGAGCTGGTGAGAGAGACAGGGAGCACCTGGCAGTCAGCGACAGACAGATGCCTGGCATCCATATAGTATACTTCACTGGAAAATTAAACAATTTAGAAGATAAACGACTCGTAGTAAAAGGGAATAGAGTCTTGTCTGACACAAAATAGGCAGTGTCCCATAGGCATGCACAGCTGTTATCACCTCTGCTGATCTTGACCAAAGAAATAATCTGGATTTTCTCTAAAAATACGCGGCAAACGTTTAGGTTAGAATACAAACCTTTTATTTTTCAATGCGTAACAGGCGGTTTTTGTGGTAGTATTTCTGTCTCTTATTTTTCATCGTGAATTCCTCCAGAAAATGTACAGAGAGAAGAGGATTTGACGTGAAACTAAAGGTCCTTGATGGGATTCATTTGAAATCAAGCCGCGGTTACGCACTATGCACATTAACCATTTGAGTGCTGGGCTCCCCTTTATCTGAGCTGTTATCTGAGGGCAGATTAATCGTGGTACCTGAGAATAGCCGCAGAGTGAGACCGCTGCTTTCTGCTCAAACCCTGTCATCAAATACAGACGTGGTGGTCTTTAGGTTTATGCGAAGAATCCCCTTTTAATGAAATCCGCAAAATAATGCAGAATATTTAGGCAACAGGAAAAGATTTTGGTATGAGCCGGCTTTGGTTGCATGCAGGTAAAGGTTCAGACAGAACAGCCAAAATGCAATTTAATGTGGCTATTTTCCTCAATATCTGCTCAGCATATCTGTTTGAGAGCTTTTTAGGCCGCAAACAGCTGCTTCCTAAACCAACATTGAGGCCAGTGCAGGAAGCTACCTGAAAGATACAAAAATCTCTGTGGAATTCAACGAAAGTGTGGACCCATGTTATAATTATTGGTGTTTTATTGCTACCAGCCCCCATGAGATTCAGTGCCGGTGTAGAAATATGTAAGTCATAGTCTATGATTTCATCTGTATGGAGGTGCCCTTTACTTGAACAAAAATGGAAGCAGCTGAAGAAAAGAACCACCAATGGTTGAGTACTGGGTTAGTGGAGAGACATTTCTTTGAGTTTTATGAATTATCTCAACCTGCAAAAACACTCACCTGCTGCTATTTTGCTTCAGAGCAATCAAAAAAGTGTCTACTTGTGTGTTTTTGTTTGCTTTACCATTTAAAAGTGATGACGTGTGTGTGTGTGCCGCATCATGGTGCGTTTATGAGCGCGGGGGGGTTTTGTCCACCGGTGGCCATGATGGGTTTGGAATCAGAGCCACTCAGCATCCCGCCGGCAAGAGCAACAGCAGCACGAGACACTCTGCCTCTTTCATTCGCCCCTCTCCCCCACTGCAAACCTTATTTGTGTCTCTGTCCATTCAGCCCACCCACCCACTTTTCCATGTCATCTCCTCTCCCTCCTTTCACTGGACATAAAGGGATTGCAGCCTGCATCAGCAACTCTCTTTTATCTCTCCACCTCTTCCACCCATCCCATATGCCCTCTTCCCAGAGAGCTAAAGCTTGTCAGGAGAAAAGCTCTCTCCTCCACCTCCCTTGTTGCTTTCTCCCCTCTCCATCCTAAATGGAACAGTCGTAGATATTCATCTCCTTGCTCTGCTCTTATCAACGTTGACTCTTGCGTAATGAATAATGAAGGAGTCACAGCCGATGGAGAAAAGGGAAGAGGTAGTGTGAGTCACAGTCACAGAGTGCTTGGTGATTGTTGGTCATTTAAAGAGAATCTACATGTCTTATTTGACTTTCCTGAATGCAATTTTAAGGGAGCTGACATTCTGTGACATTCAGTTTTGTGTTTGTGGCTTTAGAGAGTATGCTGAGGACGGCCAGTAGTCCAGACAGCCTACGATCACGAACACCCATGATAACCCCGGACCTGGAGAGTGGAACTAAATTGTGGCATCTGGTGAAGAACCACGACCATTCGGACCAGAGGGAGGGCGACCGAGGCAGCAAGATGGTCTCTGAGATCTACCTGACACGGCTGCTTGCTACGAAAGTAAGTTAAAAAAAACTCTTAAACTTCACTTTGAACCATCCGGGAACAGTAAAACTTACCACTGAAACTCAGACTGATGGCATATTTTCAGCACTATCCTCTCTTTAAAGTAAAGGGATCCACCTCACTTATTTGATGGCAGAGGAAACTACTAGTAGAGAGAGAGAGGAGACTACTAGGAGAGTCTGCAGCTCATTGAGCAGTCTTCAAATATATCACATGCGAATGTGAAATGAGGGTTGATTTTCACTGTGTAGTAAAGGAATTCAGGTAGGTGGGTTTCGAGCCAGTGGCCAGTGTAAAGGATGTTCAAAATTCACCCTATTTCCCCTATTTTTTATATCCAAGTATCCGCTGGGGAGAAAAACGTTTGTATTTGTTTCCGTTGTTGATGGTAAACACTGCAGGAAGCAGCTGGCATCTGTAGGTCAATGTGCTTCCACCAGCAGCTCTGGTTTTCCCCACTGAGGCTCAGATTCGTACAATGTACAACAGAAAGAAAAAAGGTTTTGCTTAACTTCTTCTGTATGTTTTTTATTGTGTCATGTGTCATACGTGTAAATTGGGCGGAGAAGTGGCTGTGTTGTCGAAGCTTGTTGTGTTGGAGAGCAGAAAAGCGTAGCTTAGTGCTCTCTGAAGACTTTCAATGTCATGGGTGAATATTTAGCTGATGTGGCCAATGTATATGCGGTATAAGATTTCTGAAAGACCTGCCGTAGGAGTAGTAGTACCTTAAATTGTACTGATGACTCTTATCTATAACAAGTTGTAAATCTGCTTATTTAACGAAGTCGGTTTGGATAAAAGCGTCAGCTAAATGACATGTAATGTAATGTAAATGATGTCTGAATGCTATTTTGTGTCCTCATGTTGTCTTTAGCTGTAGCAGTCGTTTGATCATTTCATTCTCAATAGACTGAAAAAGAATCACCAACTGAAATGTACATATCCTGCTTTTATATTAAACATTATATACTAAACACATCGTAGAAGTGACAAATCAAGGCATTAGTGAATGGGGCTTAGGTTAATGCCACCCTGGTGGGGTTTCCCGACAGCAAGGACAAAGCTGGGTATTAGGAGCATACCAACCGTGGGGAAAAAGAAACTTGTGAGTCAAGGGCGAGACCAATGGAGGCAATACATATATTAAGAAGGAAGAGGACCAAGCATGGATCCTTGTGGTATTCCGGTGGCAACTAAAAGCTTGGACGCTGTGTCTTCCGGCGACAAACAATTTTGGTCTACGAGAGGAAATTGAAGACTTGAGCAAGGCCTGAACACTGTACATCTGTAGGGTTGGTAGAGGTCTATCAGTCCTCATATTATAGATGGGTTTAGAGTGATCTGTTGCCAATTTCTGTTAGTCGTTGTGGGACGACCTAAACATTTTATTGAATAAGTACTTGATTGAAGATTACTTGCTATTGTTTATTACATTCATTGCAACAACATCTGTAGTACTGTAAGAAACATAACAATTCCTTCCATCTTGGATTCATGCAGCGTCCAGCTGTCTTTTTATTCCCCCTTTAAGTCTCTGGTCATTGTCTCTTTTCTAATTGTAGCATCAGGAGGGTAATACAGCAATGGGCAGTTGCAAGAGGGCCAGCTTTTCAATTTCAACTGGTAATAATAAAGAAAACAGATTAATAAAAGGTGAGCTTGTGGTGCAGAGTGCAGGGAGGCAGATACAGGAGGTGTCAGGAGACGGTGATTTGTTGAGGGACTGAAGATTTAGCCATGCATGATGACAAAGCAGAAAGGCAAATGCAATTGAGAAACTCATCTTGTCCTTGTCTCTCAATAGCTGTCTTTCTGCGTCTTGTTTATGCAGATCTCGGTACTTTGATCTGCGGCCGGAACAGGAATTCATTCCTGTTCCATTTCGCAGTGGCTGACTAAATGTGATCCCCAAACATTTCCTTCGTAATAGGTTCTGCCAGATGGAGAAATCTGGAAAACAAATGCGTTGTTGGGGAAATCCTTTTAGCTACATTTGATGCAATTATGTTGAGGCATTGTCATTGGAGGGGAGCTCCATCCAAATCCTCGAGCTGGTGTTCCTTTTGATTCTGTAGAATCAGCGGCCAGAGCGACGCAGTCAGGGAGCCCGAGATATCCCTGTGATTCCCACTGGGGCCATTCATACTGGAAATGCACAAAGCTATGGCCCATTCAGGGGCTCTGGATACAAGTGGTTGGAATTGGTACTTTGTATTCTGTCATAAAACAAAGGGAAAATAATGTTTATGATCGTTGTTCGCCTTCTCTCTGGGATTTCATAGGGTGGTTGATTAACCAGTCCATTTCAACTTGGCTATATAGGATTATAGAAGGTTTGTGAGGTTGTGTGGGAACGTCCAATAGAATCAAATGAGATCCCAGGTCTCGCTTCCGCATTACAATTTAAATCTTTAATGTCTAAGACCTAGAAACTAGAAGACTAATACAGTATGTGCACAAAATAGTTGAACTTCTTTGACCTTCCAGTTTAAATTCCTCTCGTTTTCCCTTTTTTTCCTCGTCCTTTTTGATCAGGGTACGCTACAAAAGTTTGTGGACGACCTTTTTGAGACCATCTTCAGCACGGCACACAGAGGCAGCGCCCTGCCGCTGGCCATCAAGTACATGTTCGACTTCCTGGACGAGCAGGCCGACAAACACTCCATTACAGACTACGACGTGCGGCACACCTGGAAGAGCAACTGGTAAGTGACACACGTATTTAGTTACCACGCTTATTTTTTTCTTCTGGCCAAACTGTTGTTATGCAACTGTGATGGTCTATATACAGAAGTACTATATTAAATCAATAAATCCAAAATGCATAACAAATGAAAACAATCGCCTTGTCTGATTCCTGATCATAATTTAATGGACAATTTAATAAAATCGTCAGAGATTGCAGTATTTCTTTGCGTTTATTGCAATCACAGGTTTTGCTCTTTTCCCACAGACAGTCTTTTTTTCCAATTAATGCTCTTTTAAAGTTTTCTACTAGTTGACTGCTACATTGCCTCAGGGCCATAGCACTAACTGTGCAAGATTTATACAAACACAATATCACCCATCACAAAAATAAGCTTTAGTGTGCATACGTTGCGTGAAATGAAAATATATCAAATCAGCTCTCGCTTCCATTTTCATTTAATTACGTGTTGGTCTATTTTGTTCTTTCTCTCCAGTCTTCCTCTGCGGTTCTGGGTGAACGTCATCAAGAACCCCCAGTTTGTCTTTGACATCCAGAAGAACAGCATCTCAGACGCCTGTCTGTCCGTGGTGGCGCAGACCTTCATGGACTCCTGTTCAACGTCAGAACACAAGCTTGGAAAAGACTCCCCTTCAAATAAGCTCCTCTACGCTAAAGACATCCCCAACTACAAGAACTGGGTCGAGAGGTAAGTCAAACTCGACCAACGGGCACTCAAATCCACATTGAGGGCAAAGACAGGTCTTGATATTGTGTGTGTTGCTGGGAACTTGTCTTCAAAAAAAGGGTGAGGTGGAGTGGTGAGATAAATTACTCATTTTAAACAACTCAGCTAAAAACATCTGTACGATTAAGAGAACATAACAGATTGAACTTTATCCGCTAGTAGCATTTGAAGCATTTCCCTGCTCTCAGAGTACACGGTTCTATTAAATTAGCGCAAAAGAAGTCGTGTACTTTAATTACCGGTTGCCCCAGGCCAATGAATATGAAATACAGTGCACACAGAGTAGAAAATATCCCTAATACCAGTTCTGTCTGTGACATTTTAAGGTCGCCAATCGAATTTACGTCTTAAGACAAAAAAAATCCCTTTGGGTATCAAATTCATAACAGCAAAAAAGAAGCAAAAAATCACACGGATTTGCTGAAACTATCTGACTTCTCTCACTAAAAATAACTTTTCTCCCATCGTCTGTAATTCAGCTCCAAACCAACAGTCCTTGTTTCTCTGGCAATATGAAATGCAGTTTCTCCCACTTCTTCTTGTAGGAGAGAATCAGGAAGTATATACACCATAATCATTTTTTAAATATCTACATTTTAAACTGCAATTTTTTAAAACACAAAATGGCCATTTTAAACGAGATTAATGATTGTTTCGGGTTGTTTTTTATCTATGTATGCTTTTTTCTGTTTTGTTGCTTCATTGTTTTATTTCCACGTGTGTTTATGTGTTGTGTAACTTGTGGCCATCATCGTGCTCCTAGTAAAAGAGTTTAAAAATCTCTATGGGATTGACCTGGATAAAGACAGGTTAAATAAATCCGATGAATGACTTGTCCTTTGTGCATGGTCCATTTCTTTATTTTGAGAGACACACTTGGACGTGCTACAGCGAGTCCTAAGGCTTTCACGGAGTGTGTGAAGGCACTATGAGATATGGATTTATAGGTGATGGTTAATTGGGTGAAGTTAAACCTTGATTTTATAGCGTCTCTTAATTCACGCTGAACAGCAGCTTGCCCCGGTGTAGTAAACCTTGAAATGGTTGATTATGGATTCTGCAAACAGATCTGTGTATAGCTCAATATTAGAATTTATTATTTAAATAATCCTTTACTTTCTAAAGAGTTTTTGCTCTTTAGGGGCATTCAACAGCTCTGAGATATACCCGTTAATGCTATTATGTTATATTAACAAGGGACTGTATGAAACGGGAATGGGGGGAGCTTGTATGCATTATAGTGATGATGCAGATATCAGATCATCCTTTAATCTTAAAGTTCAAAAACAATATGAATCTGGTGAAACAAAGGTCCTTCCCTGCTCTCCCTAAAAATTAAATCTACCCTTTTATCGAAATAGAAATACGTTTTTGATGCTCAGGAATGTTACACAGTTCTCTCCTCTTCCGCAGTGTCTTGATGCTCATGTCCCTTCTGTGTCCATTCGTTCCGTCGGTCTTCCAAAAACATACTGAAACATTAGCTAAATATTGTAAAAATGGAATTGTCAACTGCATCAAAGCTCCAGTGAGAAGGCCGGCCACCAGCTGCCACAGTTTGCATTCAAAATATATAATATACAACATGTACATTGAGTTTTGGATGGAATATGAAGGGCCCAATGCATAAAGCCCTTGTCTGAACTGTCCTCCAGGTATTACTCGGACATATCCAGAATGCCAGCCATCAGTGACCAGGACATGAGTGCCTACCTTGCAGAGCAGTCGCGCCTGCACCTCAGCCAGTTCAACAGTATGTCGGCGCTGCACGAGATCTACTCCTACATCATCAAATACAAAGACGAGGTGAGCAGAGTGCTGAACGATGGTTGACTCGGTAGCTGTGTCACATCACTTGACTGACTAGTGCCAAGAGGTCATTTTCATTCAATTACACTGAAACCCAGCCCACATCGCCGAGCGCTGGAAGGTATTATCACCATTAGGATGCACAATTATGGCGTGAGCTTAACACATTATGGCGTTAATGGCGCTTCATTATCAGAGGCTTGCTTGAACAATCCTACAGCTGCTGCCTGCTGATTAAAAGTCAGCTTTACTTTTCAACCAGGCGCGTGCACGTTGTTGTTTTTAAAGAAATATTTAGACATTTTTGCTTGTTGACTTTCTTGTTGAATGATGAGAAGATGAGTACGACTCCCCTTTCTCAGACTTAAAAATGAAGCTACAGCCAGCAGAGGTACAGTTTGGTTGCCTGGGCAACCATCTTAAAGTAAATAAGAAGTAAATAAGAGCATCACAGAGAAACCCTAGGTGTCATGTCAATGTCAGGTGACATTTCCAGTCTACCACACATTAAAAACTTGCTGTTTGAATGATTTGAACCATCAGATCAAGTTAATATTTAAAACATATAACATATCACCTGCCATTTGCTTTCATGCTTAAGCCCCTTTCACACATGCAGTCTATCCTTTTAATTTCCAGTAGCATTTCCTGCATATGCTCTGGTGTGAATGGCACTAGAATGAAAGCAGTACCATTGCAGGGTTACGTCTATCTAGTTTTTCACCATCTTCTTTTTCTTCTCTTCAGTCTTGAAATGTTGCATAACCAACTTTTGCTGGACTTTGCATTGTTCTCCCATCTCTTCTGGCATCACCATGACATGTGTGAAAAGGTCCAAGCTTTAATTGCTCCTGAATGTGGTACATGTGGGAATAATGCAAATCAGTAGCACTGTCTGAAAAGGTCATCCGGGTAATTTTGCAGGAACTATGTGTGGGGCATAGAAGGTAGATGAGATGATTGATTCCACTTTCATTTCTGCCCGATCAAAAGCAAGTAAAAAACATAAATTTGTGGTCTAAATTGCCCTTGGTTGGGTGCATCGACCCCTCTTAGGCTTCAGCTGGTTGCCTGGCAACCTCACAGTGACGACATGGCTCGAGGAAGTCACTGCACTGGCAAAGAAATAGGCCGGCAGATAAGTTCAAATATTTGATTCTTATGTGGATTTTTCTTAAGAATTAAACAGGCAAGATGCTAATTAGTGGATTTAGAAATGCTGGTTGTTCTTCTGCCCGTCCATACCTTTACATTCCCCTACCACGAATAGTTGACCTGCCTCTCACTCTGCTTGCTTATAGGCATGCACATGTCTCTGTCAACCTCTGCTTTTGTGCAGTGAAAGGTTGCCTCCCCCCTGCTTCCCTCAATGGAGGCAGTATTACAGTACTTTTGCTGACTGATTACAGCTGGCTCCATTCAAACCAAGTGCTCCCCTTCATTACAGCCTATTATCCAGATGTAGGCAGCTGCAAAGACTCCATCGCCCCTAACACATATGCTGACCTTACACCCACAAACGCACAGAGCCAAAAATGTATGCAGACGTGCTTTACATGCTAACGCACACACTAACGCTAATGCACTATACACATAGTTGCTGAAGCTGAAATGAATGAGCACACATTAAGGGCTAAAAAGCATATTATACCGCAGTTATAGGATTGAAATTAGTGGTTACGGTGTGATGATTTTGTTTAATCTGCTTCCACATCCCTTTTCTAGATCTTGTCGGCGTTACAGAAGGACGACCAGTCGCGCAGACAGCGGCTACGCGGAAAGCTGGAGCAGGTCATTGACACCATGGCGCTGGCCAGCTGAGGACCGGCCCGTCCTCACGACGACCTTCGACACGCGTGACATTTTTTGGCCCTTTGACGTTAGAAGTCTGTCCGTTACCCCCTTCACAAACAGCAGCGGAAAGGACTGCAAGGACACAAGCGGCCAGCAGCAGCAGCAGCAGCACACAGGAGAGACGGCAGAGTTTGGAACTGAGGCCACTCCGGGGCTGGCTTTTTCTTTTTCTCTCTGAGCCACCAACCCAGCTCCCAACAACCAAATCAAGCGCACCCTCAGCCTCAGCCATTATGGACCTCAGCTCAGAAGAGCGTTTATTTTCATCAAGGCCCTCATCTCATCTAGACTCCTACGGGTGCAGCACTTGGGTACTTTGTCCATGATCGGCATCGGCACACTGCTGACCAAAAAGCTCACCTAGCTGGATCCAGAGCTGAAATGCTACTGCAAAGGTGTAGGCCGCCAGCGAGGGGCTCTCCACAGCCAAGGCTACAAGTTTAAACTGGCAGCCAATAAGAAACAAGGATCTTTTATTTCCTGGCTGTCCACTACTGTGAGGTCAGAGGTCGAGGTCGGCTACAGCGCAGCAGCCTTGGTGCTGGTAAGGAGGAAGAACTTTGCAGGGAAACTCTTCCTCCAGAACAAACTCTGCAACCTGTGATCAACATTTCAGGACATTTTCAGTTTCATAATTCCGCTTATGTTTTATAAACCTATTTCTTTCCCTCCTTTAACTGCCTCCTCTCCCCCTGTGCTGTGCCACTTGTGTCACTGCTGAATTTGCACAACAAAGCTAAATCAAATGAAAGAAAAGGATATATGAATATATATAGATATAGATATAGATATATGAATACATACCTTGTTTTAAAAAAAAAATTGAAAATTGAAAAAAAAAAAATGTTTTCCATAGTGGTGTACAAAAAAAGTTTGAGAAGACTATTTGATATTTCCAAGTTGAAAACAATGAAAACACAAGAAAAAAGTCGTCCTGTGCCATGTTTTACTTTGAATGTTGTTTAGTGCAAAGAGACTTCTTTTTGTTAGAGGAGATGTGCTATGATGAAAATGTTGACATGCTTAGTGACTAAAAGTGAAATTTTAAACATATACATACATATGTATATATGTGTGTTTGTATATGTGTATATATACAAATATATATATATACACATATATATTACACCGACCTACAGTGCTTTTGTGTTTGTTTTAGGAGAAACCAAATACATGGCCTGGTCAGCTGATTCACACAAAAGACATTCCTGTGGAAGCCACTAAAAAGGCCCAGCAGAGCATTTGAGAATTTGGTACACTGCGCTCTTCGACTTCTTGATGTAGTTTTCTAGACTTCTCCTCTTGCCTGAAAAAAAAAGAAAAAAAAAAGGTATGGGTCAGGCCCAACTTGGGTGTGCAGAAGAAAGGTGAAACAGCGCTGTCTCATGTTTTGGCTTGTTTTCTCGTCTGCAGTGAAGACGCCCCGGCTAAAGGTACCCCCTTTTGAAATGTGAATGTGGTTTATGAAAACAAAATGTAGCTTGATTTATGTAAGTGATTTTGTACCGGTTGAAGGCCTTTCTCTTTTTTTGTTTTGTATTGTGTTTTGATAGGGTTTAAAAAAACTGAATTGTTTCCTTTCCAATACGTGCTGTTCAGCATTATCTTGCAATGCTTAAAAAAACAATTGATACATCAATGACACATTCCTTTCTCCTGTGAGTGTAAAAATATGCTACACGGTCAATAACAAACTAGAAAAATAGATTGAAAGATTGATAAACCAAACAGGGTAATGTTTACTGTGTGCCGTCATCCATCCTGTAAGAGTTTGTTTGAAACATGGAGCACTAGAACGGGCGTCTCAAGTACCGGGTCAGAGGTCAGAGGTCAAGATCAACTCTGTTTTGAAAGCAAACAACTGAACAAAGCAGATTATAATGCATCCGATGCATCCTTCTTCAAAGGAAATTGTTGGAGATGCCTCAAAACCATTTCATGTTTTTTCCTCTTCAACAGTGCATCCCTCTAATTTTTTTCTGACTTGCAACTGTGTGGAAAAGCCTTTAATCAGCTGACGCTAGAGTCACCCATTTTTGATCATGATCAGACAGCACAGAACTTTCCAGATGCATGCTGGACCTCTCGAGCCTTGGCTTAAAAGTCGGCTTGAGTTGGCGAAGGGGAACCTGAACGATGCCAGCCTTTCTTGGGATGTGCTGTGGTGATAGATGGCTGTAACTGCAGATTTAGTAGATCCCAGTGAATCAGAAACACCCAAAACGCTTTTAAGCACACGAAAAAGCCCCCTGCGATACGACCCACCCATGGACCTAAAAACGTGCCTATGCTGCAGTAACGTTGGGTGCGTTTAATACTCTGATGGCAAAGATGGCACATTCACACACTAGAAGATTTTTGAAAGAACTTTGAAAGCCCAACCCGGATAAAAACATACCTATACAGTACTCATATTTGTTAATTGTATTTATAAATATGATAAGCATCATCCTTTTCACATAAGTTTTTACAAAACTGTAAACTAAGTAAAAGGTATGTGAGCAAAGCTCCAGAAGGCATTTGTTTGAGGCTGGGATTGGTTAGTTAGTAGTCACTTATGCCCTTGTGGTACATTCAGGCCCAGGCCTCTTTTTTGTGTGTCTTTGAGCAGCAATTTCTCCAGAATAAGCTTTCAAGAACTGGCAAATAGCAATCAAGTTCAGGCAAGAATGAGATCTAAGTAACCGGATTTCTCTTTTTATGTGACAATGAGGCATTGCAGGGTGCTAGCTGCATGTTAGCTGATGTTGGTTATTGCAGTTGAGGCAGCTACCTAGCTAACATGCTAGTCTAAATAGGAATCCTACTACATAATGAATGATTTCCAAGGTGCATTGGCATGGAAGTTATACACTATTTTCCCTGATACTGGACATCAATTCTCTGCGCCCTTTCACATTTAGACATCACTTATTTTGTCTAGGTGTTAACTTTTTGTTTATTTATTTAAAGATGCATTCGAGACCTGGACCAACCCTTAACGCAACCTAACCAATTGCATGTTCGCTTGGCATTTAAAAGGCATACATTACCCTCGATGGATTCGTTCTTTTAGGATGCCGTGTTTGGCCCAAATGAAACATACTGCGTACTACGTGCTTAAATACTGGAACCACTGATCTCCGCAGGGTAAACCGAAGCTTATTTTAATCCACAACAGGAGAAAGTTATCTCTAATCGACCTTTCAGTTCTTCCATATGAAGAGTTAGCACTAAGTTAAAGTCATTGAAATACTCCTTCATGGAAAGTATTACGTTTTTGTATTTACGCTTGATAAGTGGTGAATTTGATGTAGTGTTATTTCCACACTCAAGCACTCTAATGCATTCTGGTACATATGATTTAATGACTGAACCAGCCTGATGCATTTATGTCTGGCTGTTATTCACTTGCTCAACTCTTCTTTTGATGGGGATCGTTTTAGAGGTGTGGAAATGGTAATGAGGCTTAGTTGGTGAAGTAAAAATGCAAAAAAGCGAAATCAGCGAGATGGCAGCAGAAAGCTCACTTGGTCTCTGGTTCTGTTGTATCTTAGTTTCGCTTCTTGTTTTCTGCTTTACCACTTGTTGGGATATAAGATGAAAAGACTTGGGCAAGGCAGAGGAAACACTTTGAAGGCCGCTTCATTATCCATTCCGTTGCATCTGTGTAACTTGACTTCCACATAGTTATATACAGTGATGAAGGAGGGAGGAGGAGGAGGGAGAGATTCTCTTGGCGATTGACTTCTGCAGATCTGTTCACCGGGGCTTTTCTGGCTCAGCCCATCCTGAAAATGGTGAATTTCCTTTAATGTTTTCAAAGGGTCAGATTCAAGGTACCTGTCCAAAATGTGTAATATACATGTTTACAACATCATGCAAGATGAATGTTGAAGTGCAATAGTTCTGTTAGTTGTGAGACTGAGATGATAGGTTTGTGGACAGAATGGCTGGCCCTTAAATTATGTCATTTTCTTATTTTTGTTTGACAAACAAATGACTTTTGGATCGTTGGTGTGTTATGTTCATTCACTATGATTCACCCTTTTTCACGTTCGGCTGAGCTAAGCTACTTTGTGACTTTAGCTGTGCACTTAAATCTACTCCTAAAACAGAAATTGGTATCGGGCCACTCTCAACAAACAAAGTGAATCATCTCATTTCTCAAAATGAAGGAACTGTGCTTATTTGCTTTCATGGTGAAGCGTTAAAGAGATAATTGAGAACACCACCCTCAAATCTGTCTGAGTGTGAAGCTGGGGGAGAGAATATGGTTAGCTTAGCTTAGCATGGAGACGCGGAGCAGGGGAAATAACCTGCTTACCTCTGCCCAGAAGTAAAAAAAACAAGCACTGAGAAGCTGGTTAGTTGATTTATGTGTGCAGAGACAGGCTAGCTGCGCTCTCTGGTAACTAGTTCCTCTGCTAAGCTAAGCTAACGGTATCGTAGCTCTAGCTTGATATTGAGTATAGGTTGCAGATCGGAAATTGGTATACTCAAATTGGGAATAACGGCATTTCCCAAAATGTCAGATTATTGCTATTTTTAACCAACCAAGATAATAATTCAGGAACCTACAACCATTTTCTTCAGAAAGAGATCTCTGAATTTATTATGAAATGTTTTGTGAAATGTGCTTATTTTCAGTATGGGCTGTACCCTCCAACATGGCTGCTCCTGCAACGCACAAACTTAAAGCCTAATGTGTCATGTTCTGTCCCCTCCCTCTTCCCTTTAGCAACACTTTGTCACAAGTTTCACATCCCTCGGGTTCTCTCCTGCTTCCACACCTACTGAGTTCACTCAGATTAAAGTACACTTCAGAGCATATGATACAAAAAAAACCTTCACACACAGATTAGGGAAGAGAGCGGTAGAAAGAAAAAAAAATATCTTGAAGAGTTTTAATACTTTATGAATTATGATACCTTTTTAAGAGTTTCAGACTTGAAGCTGCTGTGACAGGTTTTGGCTGTTTCACGCCTGTGTAAATATCCTGCTCTTTCCTATTTTGCAGATTTATTACATGTAAATAGACACGCATCAAGGAGAGATTAAACATGTTTTTTGCTAAATCTGTGTCGTCTGACGTTTTCATTCCCCTTCCCTATATAGCCCACTGTCTGACTTATGGATTTGAAAGTCATGAGATGTTTTAAGTCTATCTCAAGTGCATGCCACAACAAAGCAGCTTGAAGTATCAAAAGCAGTACATTTGAGACTAAAATGTTATTGTATACATTCTGGTGGAGTGAAATCTGCGGCTTCTGTTGGATTCCAGCACTTTTACACCGTGATGGTGATGAGGACATTGAGAAAGATAACAAACAAAATGACAATGAGCCTTTGCAGACATCCTTCCTGAAGCAGGCCAGGAAGATGTAAACAATGGCTACAAGAGAACAATCCGTATCCACTCATTTTCCCAGACTCCAACGTCTCAAATGATTCACTGGGTGGAGAAAATACAGGGTTGCGTGTGTGCATGTGTATGTGTTTTTGTGTGTATTGCACACACATTCAACAAAAATGTTGCGGTTAAATTACATTACATGTAATTTAGCTGACGCTTTTATCCAAAGCGACTTACAATAAGTGCATTTCCACATAGAGATACAAACTCAGAAGAACAAGTAACAAGAAAGTACATTTTTCCTCAAATAAGCAGTTTCTAAACATGTTATTGAAAAGTGCCATTATAAGTACAATTTAAGTGCTACCATTTGTTAGTGCTACGGTTTGCTAGTGTTTTAGTCAAGGTAGAGTCTAAAGAGGTGTGTCTTGAGTTTTGGACGGAAGATGTAAAGGCTCTCTGCAGTCCTGATGTCATCAGAGAGCTCATTCCACCATCTGGGAGCCAGGACAGCGAAGAGTCGCGATCTCGTCGAGTGCTTTTCTCTCAGTGATGGAGGAACAAGCAGCGTGGCACATGCAGATCGGAGTGTGCGGGTTGGGATGTAGGGTTTCACCATGTCCTGGATGTAGACTGGTCCCGATCCATTTACAGCATGGTACGTCAGTACCAATGTTTTGAACTGGATGCGGGCAGCCACTAGTAACCAATGAAGAGAGCGGAGAAGTGGTGTGGTGTGGGAGTATTTCGGAAGGTTGAAGACCAGTCGAGCTGCTGCATTCTGGATGAGCTGCAGTGGTCGTATGGCGGTGCCTGGGAGACCCGCCAGCAGAGAGTTACAGTAGTCAAGGCGGGATGACAAGAGCCTGAATCAGTACCTGTGCCGCCTTCTGAGTGAGAAGGGGTTGTATTCTCCTGATGTTGTAGAGCGTGTATCTACAGGATCGTGTTGTCGCTGCGATGTTGGCAGTCAGGGTTAAAATTCAGGGTGCGCACAAAGATGGATCCTAATCATGTTTGTGGTATTTTGTCATAGATGTATAATTTATAGCACTGACATTCCCATCAGTTGCAAGTGTACAAAATGTTGTGATAATTAGCAAATGTTATCGGGCAAGGTTACTTACATAAGATGATTAAGGCTTATAACACCTGCATGTTAGCTCAAAGCAGCTCCATACTTGAGTAGAGCAGCACAAAACTGCTCCAATTTTTCAAGAAAAACATTAATTGAGATCTTATACTCACAAGTTACTGATTTGTAAATGGCTTTCACTTCAACATCAAAGTCACAACAATGGCTGAGAGCCAATAGAAAAGTGCCTGAAAACAAAGAAACTGAACAGTGGATAAATACTTTATTATTTACTGCCCTTCACGATTCCCATAGTGGTACAAAAACATTATCTCCAGGGCATGTCCACTGCTTTGTAATGACAATCAGACAAGATGAATCAATCAATCAAACACTGTCACATTATGTAGATGCAAAAATGACTCTTGTGTGACTACATCCGTCAGCAGTGGCACAAAATGTTAATGATTCTCGACGCTGTGGAGCAAACATCGTAGTGTCCATCTTGACGGCGCTTTGGTGTGTTATTTATGTCTACTTTACTGTCTCCATTCATCCTTCCTTCCCCATCAAACAGATCAAATCCTGTTTTTCTCCCCATGTCTCTGCGACTGTCCATTACCAGTTGGAAAATGTAACATTTAAAATCTGTCGAGCCCGCCCCATCGGGGACCTGGCGGTTTGACAGACAACCCATCAATCAAATTAAAAAGCCCATTACGAAAACATAAAGAAGAGAGATTCAGACCTCCGGAGAGACTGTGACCTGGATATCACAGACGCCTCTTAGTCTCAATGGATTGAACTCACTTTATTATTTCAGTGTATATTTGTTTTTTTTCTTGCCTTCACCTGTGGGGCCGTCTCAAACTCTTATTTCTTCCTCTGCATGGTGAGGTTTCAAGCTGAGGACAGACTGAAGCCAGATAGTAGCATTTGTAATTATTCCCCTTTTCTTTCTCTTTGCCCTCATCTTGCTTGTCTCTCATCTTCTTTAGATTCTTTTCCACTCTCTCTGCCTACTGTGGTCCTTCAGAAAGGCAGACAGGAGTTTTCCTCCACTCCTTGTATTTGCCTGTTGCATGTTATTTGGATTGCCTGCCTTAGCACTTGTCACAGTGGGTGGAGCACAGCAGTGTGTGGATAAAGCTACGGGTTGCACGCTCTCTCACAGATGAGTAGACACCACCTCCCGTCGCCTGATGTAACCCTCGTGTGTAGCTATGTTTTCAAGCATCTCAGGGCGTGAGGTTCCCATGTTTGAACTGTGCAAATCTCTATCCTATTGTTTTTCTCTCTCACTATCTCTCTTTTATTTGGGCCCAGAGGCTTCTCTGGCAATTCAATCACCCTGACCACTCTCAACATAAATACTCTGCTGTCCTCCGAGGTGCCCCGACGCCAAATAGAGGACAAAGTGACATTGGCTTGGGTCCCACACCAACGGCTCTCAGCTGGAGATCACACTTGAATAAGACCCCTCTGTCTCAGCGGAGAAGAGCATAACAGAGATATAAAAAGGTAAAAAAGATAGGCTAAGAGGAGAAGCAACAAGAGGTAGGAAGGACAGAGGGGACAAGTGTAGACTTCGGAGAGAGAGTTTACTTTGGTTGCCCTAGGAGGAGGCGGGAGGTTAATACTGCCTCCATCCTTCTCTCTTCATATGAAGCCGCTATAAATGACGACCAGCAGGGGAAATAAGATGATGGCGCAGAATCAGGGCAGCAGACGGAGTCACGTCCGCCCCTCGCTACTTCCTCTCTGTCAAAGCCGAATTAAATGCACTGCTAAGTTGTGAGTGTGTGGCCACATGTCTGCATGCGCCAACAGGAAGTACGTGAGCTTGCATGATTCAAACTAATCACTGATGTTGATGTTAAAATAGTTATTCAAACTACAGACTGGAGTGTCCGTGTAACATTGCTGTTCTGAGGAGGTTTTTCAGCTGAAAGGGATGAAGTGTGTTGACCGATTATTGATGTGTTTGGGAGAAACCCAAGAGAGACTCTAATGCAAAGTGTTGCCTTGTTTAAAGTCTGTTAAAAATGGAACCTTTTCTGCCAAAATAGAAGAGAAACATTTTTGTAATATCTGTAATGCAGTGAATGTTAAACAAATAATACTGAAAATAGCCAACATTCATTGTTGTGAAGGGATGGTGAACTCTGCACCACCTCCTCATTCTTTTCTCTGCCTCGTTAGACAGAGGACACATCACTCGGTGCCTTGGGGCTCATTGGAATTGGATGTAAATCACGAGTTGCAGGCTTGTCCACTCAAAAAGAATTCAGCAATACTTGGCTGGTTTGGACCCATTTTGAATTTCCACTGTTTCCACTTGTCTATTAAGTTAGTTGCAAATTACCTGAAAAAAGGAGTGGTGGAGACGTCCCAAAACAGCAAAAAAAAAAGGTGTGATACGCCTTTCTTTAGCCGGGACTCGGGGGATAGCAATATGGGTCAGTCAGTCGTTTTTCACTCCACAAAATTTGGATGGACACTTGGATGGATTTCCATGATATTTTGTAGAGATGTCCATGCTGCCCAGAGGACACATTCTAATGACTTTGGCAATCTAATGACTCTTCATTTAGCACCACCATAAGGTTGACTCAAACTCAAGTGACATTAAGTGAAATGTCTCAAAAAACGCTTGGATTGCCATGAAATTTGGTACAGACTTTTAAAGTCCCCTTTGGGGGAATTGTAATAACTTCTGGTGATCCCCAGTCCATCTCTGTCCGGTTGAAATTTTTACTTTGTGTCAATCTCCATCAGCCTCAGCTCACTAAAAGCAAAAACATCAGTGTGTGAGCATTGTTATTGTGAGCAGGACAGACCACTGGAGACAATGCAAAGGCAAACGTGGCATTAGGAATTCAGCTCGCAGTGCAGCTCAGGTTATTTTCACCAACTCCAACCCCCCCACGCTCTTTGCTCCTCACCGTCCCCGCAGGAGATCCCTTCACCTTTCCTCTCACTTGCCGCCGAAGCCATCCTCACACTTTCATCTCTCTCTGTCTCAGCAGGCATGGACGGCTGCTCAAACAAACTAGTCATCTTAGACCACCCCCCCCCCCCCCCCCACCTCGCTCTCTCGCCTCTCCATCCTCCCCTGTCACTCTTCCACTTCCCCAGTCATCCTTTTATCTCTTCCGACCTCTCATCTACCCCCTCCCTCTCACGCCGCCGCTCCTCTCCCGGCGCCCCCTTGCTTCTCTCTCTCTGTATCACTTGGCTTGGCTGCAGGCGGTGCTGCGGTATTGGAAGCAGCATGAGGCTTGAGGAGTCATCTTGTACTAAGCAGAGCTAAGCCCGGCTTCCGAAAAGCATCTTAGCACTTTGGTTTGGAGAGGTTTACAAAGAATATCACACGATAGAGCAGTAAAGCTGAGCACTTGGCCTCGGACACCTTGAGATCGGGACGAGGCGACTGAGCTATCAGAAATTTGGTCTAATTGGAAAAATGTGCTCAGCTGTGCAGCTTTCTAAAATGAGAAACGAGAGACCGAGACAGACTCCACCTGCAGATTGAGAACTATATCTTTGCAGAGGGGCTTGTTTTTTCCTCACAAGCTAATCAGAGCAGACTGGATACAGGCCCCTTGTAAAGTTTCATGTTGATGGAGCAAGGACAAACCACTCTACAGAAGGCTTTTGGGAAGGCCTCATGTCAGACGAACAGCTGGCTCAGATTTTTTTTATAAGTCGATTGCAGATTGGCCAATTCACGTCATTCCACCATCCACCATGGAAACCATGGAATCTGCTAGCAGCTCATGTCTTCTACCGGGTGGGATGTGGCTGAGCAGCTTGGGAACTGTGAGTTCCTGTTTAATGTGTCGGCAGCGTTGTTCAAGGCCAAGACACTAATGTTATATTAAACTGTTAGATAGCCGTGTAGCGTTCACTGCTGTATTTTTTTGCAGCACCGAGAACCGCAAACCAACCAATTTCTTCTCCGCGGCCACATGACGTCACCTGGCACCCAGTGGGTGGGGGGTCTGCAGTCTTACCTTGTGGAGACTAAATAACAATCGCCGTGAAGAGTGATTTATTTATACATGCAGGGCATTCGATCACCATACTATGGAAGCCCATTTCCGCCACAAAAAAAAGGAAAGGTTAGAAAGTCGAAATTATGAGATTAAAATTATTATGGCTTAAGATATGCGCATATATACATACACTCACCTAAAGGATTATTAGGAACACCTGTTCAATTTCTCATTAATGCAATTATCTAATCAAACAATCACATGGCAGTTGCTTCAATGCATTTAGGGGTGTGGTCCTGGTCAAGACAATCTCCTGAACTCCAAACTGAATGTCAGAATGGGAAAGAAAGATGATTTAAGCAATTTTGAGCGTGGCATTGTTGTTGGTGCCAGACGGGCCGGTCTGAGTATTTCACAATCTGCTCAGTTACTGGGATTTTCACGCACAACCATTTCTAGGGTTTACAAAGAATGGTGTGAAAAGAGAAAAACATCCAGTATGCGGCAGTCCTGTGGGCCAAAATGCCTTGTTGACGCTAGAGGTCAGAGGAGAATGGGCCGACTGGGCAGATTTAATCAAAGCATTTATTTAACTTCCCCCTGCATTTACTGGAGCATGTCCGATATTAAGCGTACAGATTGTACAAAGACATCCAACACATTAGACAGGGGGCCTTCAGCGTTGTAGCTGAACTTCAGGGACCAGAACACCAGGCTGACGATGACCACACGGTCCAGTCCAGTCAACTCCAACCTCCATGTGGACCTGCAGTTAAAAGGGTTCAGGTTAAAGGGTCTCTTCATCCAAAAGTTTAAGTTCTTATGCATGCAATCGATTTGAAATGGTCTGAAAACACCATGTAGCCAAATGCTAACAGCTTCTGCTGAGGAGCAAACTTCAAGACAGAAAGAGTAGACCAGGAGCGATTACACTGCTCTGACCAATCTTGCTTCAGACAGAGGTTAGGACCTCCCACCTCATTAGCATACTGTGATGCCCCACACATACAGGTGAAACTGGAAAAATTAGAATATCGTGCAAAATTACTTTCAGTAATTAAACTTAAAAGCTGAAACTAAAATATTATATAGACTCATTATATGCAAAGTGAGATATTTCAAGCCTTTATTTGATATAATTTTAATGATTATGGCTATATAATTTATATATAATATTATTAGTTTCACCTTTTAAATTGAATTACTGTAATGAGTAATGAGCTTTTGCACGATATTCTAATTTTTCGAGTTTCACCTGTATTATTATGAGTAGTGGATGGTGTGCCTACCTAACTGTCGTCCTATAGGTGAGCCTGGGCGGGGCATTGTCCTGATGGCTAATGGAGAGCACCTGGGCCCGGTGTCTCCTAAGGTCTATGCATGCCATGCTCCTGCCAGCTGGAAGGGGGAATCCAGAGGAGGCAGACCCGGCCTTCACTCCGGCTGTAGTCTCCACGCGTTATTTCAGTTGTGTTTGAGCTATTCTCTTCATTCAAACACGCACCACACCATTTTTCACACATCCACACTTACACCACTGATTTACTGACTTCCCACCTCATAGGATCCTTATGGTTTTTGGGTATGTTACTTCAGTTCATCATTGAAGTTCTTTATATTAGGGTTATACTTCAATTAACATATATTCTTTAATCTCATGCACTGTCTCCTGCTCCTGAGGTTTGGCATAGCTTGAGCCAGCTATGACAAAACAGACACAAGCATAAATAAATGTGGAAATAAATATATGATACAGACCCATAAATAAATGAAGAAATGTAGAAATAAATATATGGTATGTTTTTGTTTATGACCTGTTTTATTATCAACTTTTATTTATTTATGGTTACATTCATTTACGTATTTTCATATTTCTGCATTTATTTATTCATTCCTGTATTTATGTATACATTTATTTATAAAATTATAAATGTATTTTTATTTATTTATTTACTCTTAAGTCATTTTTTGTCCTCCATACATAACTACATCTCTGCCGTTTATAACAAACCAAACTGTTTAAAAATCGGTCGAAAGTTGAGCAAGTGATTATTTTTAAGTATGTACCACTACCAAAATGGGTGAGTCAGCTGACCGTACCAAGATGGCCGCCATGTGCGGACGTTCTAGACTCCGCCGTAAGACTTTATATATATATCTACGGCAGCAGAGCCCGGCGCGCAATCCCGTCGACCGGACCACCCCCCTCCCCCCGGTTGACCCGCGTGACATCAAAGTGGACAGTATGTGGGCCCCATACCTAAATTGAGTTTCACACCCTTGGAGTAATGTATCTGTGTCTTATCTCTAAGAGCGGTTAACAAGGCCTCTTTCCAAAAACCGCGGATTAAATCCATACATTCTGCATAAACAAAGGTAAGAAACATTAATGATTTTTTCGCTTCGGCATGGTTTGTGGTTTGTCTGAAATTGTACTCCAGTCACCGTAATCAGCGCGTTCTGCTCGTGCTCTATGATGGCTCAAATATAGCATAAAGCAACGTAAAAATATGGCTCTTTTGTCGGTCAAGTCCACAATGTCTGGACAATCTGCAGGGAATATGTTCTAACTCGTTCCCCACTTGCTAAAGTTGTGTTTGGAGTAGTTTAAAGTAGTTTAGGGCTTATTGTAGCCAGGGCTCTGACGTTGACAACAAGGCTAACCAGGCCTAGCTGTGAGCTTGATTAAACCAGCTGTGCGTGTCTGCTTGGAGAATTGTTTTTGCTGTGTGGTTATTTTTGCGAAACCCTCCGCAGGCTTTGTCTGAGGGAAACAAACTCTCTACCACTAGAATAATTGCGATCTGTTGGTGTTATTTCATTTGTTGCTTTCCATTTATAAGATTTATTTTCGACGGACTGAAAAAGTTGTACACAATTGCAAAATATGCACAATTTTTAGACACATTTGCATAGTAATTTTATTTTACTAATATTACCACAGTTGGGTATTTTATTTGCAATGTTATTTATTGTAGCCAGGACTCGAATGCTTCGATAAACCTAAAGCATTCATACCTGTGTTCATGATGAGTACCAGAAATGTAGGTTCTGAGCCATGTGCTTTCTGAACGTAAAGGCATTTAAACATGTAACCCAAAATACAGTACACGTTATAATATAGTATCCCAAAATACAGTACAAGTTATAATATAGTATAAGTTTGCATTATTAGCATTATGCACACTTCATTTTTATAATTGTAACCAAGACGGCCAAAACCTACAATAGCAAAGGTCATTCTAAACCACACTAAAAAATGCTAATTTTGCAATTTGACGTGGAATTGCGTGGACTTCCGACATTTTAATATTTAAAAAATGTAAAACTATCTTGCCATGTTTTGTTGTACAGTTCAATGAAACACAACATTTTATTTGTTTAATTCAAAAGACTCCGAAGAAGATGAGTAAATCGCTAATTTGAAATGATTGAGTTTTGACTTGTTAGCAAGCAAATAGCTACATGAGATAAAGCAACACGAGATTAATTCAATTCAATTCAATTCATTTTATTTTGTATAGCCCAAAATCGCAAATTACAAATTTGCCTCAGAGGGCTTTACAGTCTGTACACATGCAACATCCTCTGTCCCGAAACCCTCACATCGGCACAGGAAAAACTCCCCAAAATATGAAAAAACCCTTCAATGGGAAAAAAGGGAAGAAACCTTAGGGAGAACGTCAGAGGAGGGATCCCTCTCCCGGGATGGACAGACTGCAATGGATGTCATGTGTACAGAATCAACAATGTAAAAGATGTACAATTCATTCAATTTCTCTAACAGAGATGATACAAGTAATTGCAAGTAGCAGAACAGGTGTACGGCAGGACCACTGCAGGGACAACCACCATCAGAACCACCATCCACAGAGGCTTCTGTGGGGAGGGAGAGCAGAAAGATGTTGGTTTATGATGATAGTAATATGAATCATATTTAAAGTAATGGTGATGGCAGCAGCAGGTGTCAGCAGAGCCATGAGCCAGGAGTCAGAACCGGGGTCCAGACGGAACTATGATCCACGGAGACCTGCTAGGCGAGAAAGCACAAAGAACTTCCGGAAAGAAGCTTAATTAGTGATGTACATTAATAAAACATGGATGATTGTGGGAGGAGAGAGTGAGAGTGAGAGAGGGGCTCGGTGTGTCCTAAGAAGTCCCCCGGCAGTCTAAGCCTAGAGCAGCTTAACTAAGGGCTGGTCCAGGCTAACCTGAGCCAGCCCTAACTATAAGCAATATCAAAGAGGAACGTTTTAAGCTTTATCTTAAATGAACTGACTCGGTCTGTTATGTCTGCTTCTGTGTCCTCTTTTTCTTGTGATTCATTTTCTCCTGTAGTGGACTTTGTTGCTCGTTTATTAGTTACACCCAGCTGAAACTAAAGTGGTCTAATAAACAGCCCTTTGATGAATTCAACTTAATGATTAATATAATGTGCGCTTTTTATTAAAACAGTTTTTTGTGCTGATGCTGTGCACTGTTAGAGCGCATTGCATTATACTGAAAGACCTTTCTATTATTTTCTGTAACCTCATTGATATAAATAGGGTTGAAAACATTTCCAAAATAAAAGGGCTGTTGTATTAGACTGCATTAGTTTAGCCAGGCTGACGTAATCGACTGGCAAGCGTTTACTAATTGAACCTGTGACTGCAAAGTAGTTAACTCAATCAACACCCTTTCTATCAAACACTCATGGTAAATTCTCCGCAGGGGAATTTTGACTTGGTATTGAAAGATGTGGGGAGCAAATCAATCAAAAAGTTCAAGTACTCTGCTCTCCTTGCTCAGTAATCCCAAATGCTCGTATTAACACGATAAACTGGAGCTTTCATACCATTCCTGATCTCCCATAGTAAAGAAGCACTTTTGTTGAATGCGTTTTTCTCCACTTTATTCCTAATCAGATGCTTGTGTGCAACATACTCTTACAAGATGTTGACTGTTGTGAATCAAAGTCAAGGATGTACAGGGCATTATGTGTCTTAAAAATGATCGTAATTACATTTTTGTTTAGGGAGCCCCAAACGCTTTAATATCATCAACTACTTTAACATTGGGGAGATTTTCCTAGTGTAGTAGATACACTTTGAGGAGCCACATGAAGCCGAGGGCAGCAGACAGCTGGTGAGAGCAACTTCCACAAAAGACGTTATTTGGTTGCTCCAGATATCATCAACCCACACTGATCCCAATGCAATTGTTTCAACACCCTGTTTAACCAGAATCACCATGTTCAGAGAGAATCTAATTAAACTGCAGATAAATAAATTGTGTTGAGAGGTGCAATAATTACATTAACTCTATTGTTCGGAAAACGCTCCGTTCAGTGGAAAAACATGATTTCCGGGATAATGTGGAAAGCGGGCTGAGTGCATGGGAAGAGGTTCTCGCATAGCATTAGTAGAGGAGCATTTGGAGAAAACAGTCATTCATTTGTAAAAAATCAAAGAATTAAATATCAGAGAAAATGAACTGCAGAAAGCCAAAGAAACCATGCCGAGGGAAAGAGAGGACATCAGTGGATATAAATGACAGATACAGTTGGACAAAGTCAAGGTGTTCACCTGGGACACATGGACATGGGGGAACTGCAACCAACTCCTCCACCAGAAGAGCAAAGGACCAATCCTAAACCCAGTCTGTACAGAAGGCCGATCAGAATCGCCGATCGCCAAAAACTGTGTGCAAACGGGACATCTGGACACGGAAGAGAAGAGGCAACAAAACTTGGCAAAGGACGAATCTCCAGAGCATTTGGAAAACAAGCAGAGTGTATGGGAAGAAGTTCAAAAAAAGAGGAGCAGAGGAACATTTGGAGCACACTTCTCAGTAATGAATTAGTGGAAATATTACGCCTGAGAGTCAAAGAGTAATGAAAAAGACGTAGAGGGACTGCACAGAGAAAGAGAAGGAAGGAAGTGAGTGACTCCTCAAGAGCGAGTAGTTATTTTCAAAGTTTAGACTTTTATTGAGTTTGTTCTTATGCAGCTGAGCTAGAGAAAAAAAAAAGAAAATCCAAAAGTCTGGCAAAAAACGGTAGCCAGAAAAGATAGTGTAACACCACTTTTTAGGGCTGTCACAATATCAATCAATTTTTGTGTGATTATTCCAACTTTTATTGTGATATGCGTTATTATTGTAATTTTCAGACCATTTTATGCCACTGATAACATAACAATGACAATATAACAGCATTGTAGTAGGCCTACGCTATTTCAAAGAACAAAGGACGTTTTGTTCGTCAGAATAGTTAGACATTAGAATTGGAATGTGAAAAAAATATATCTTAAATAAATAAATAAATCAAAAATATAATTAGTGCAAGGGACACTTGGCAGGCGACGCATTGGGCTCGGTGCAATGCGGTCAGGTTTGAGAAAATGTGTCCGGCGGAAAAGCGCGCCGCCGTAGCCGGGGAGGTTTTACCCGGGGCTTCGACCGCCAGCAGGGCGACGCGCTCCGGGGCTGCAGGGAGAGACTGAGGGGCTCGGCCCCGCTAACAATTGGCCGGCCCCGGGAGGAACGCAGAGAGACTCTAATGAGCAGTCTGGAGGAACCGCCAGTAGTTCAGGGTGAAAGACTGGGCGCATGGTGGTTGTTTTAGGTGAGATTTTAGCTTAGTTGTGTTGCCTGTTTCCGTTGCCACTGTTTTTAAACAAAGTTGACGTACCGGATCATTCGGCTTAAAGCCCAAATGTTCCCAAACATTGCAACTATAATCCTTCATCCCAAAATGAGTCCAGTGGACCAGACAATGTGTAGTTTTTGTACATTTAACAACGATGCAAGTAAATAGCTGCCTTTCAGCAAAAAATAGTTGTAGCCATCAAACGTTGTGCATCGCATTTCAGTAGCGTTGAGAGAAATAGTCCCTGTACATGCATGTAAACACCATTGGGTCTCCTTGCAAGATCTCATTCATTCACATCACTTATGACGTCCACCTTAATTGTCCGGTTGCAAAAGCTCGCGTTGCTGAAACCGAAAACCAACTGTCACGCAAAATCTGACCGTTATTTTGAGTCCATGTGAACCGATACTGTACATTATGGCTCAATAATGTACACCCTGTGACTCAGTCTCAACCAGACTCTGAATCAAAATGCTGTATTTCATCTACCCGTATTATCATACTAAAAAATGAATGTTATTTCTGCTGTATTCTCTTAAATTCAAAGTGAAATTGGGCTGCTCATACTGTGCAGGTTTTTTTCTGTTTTGCACTCTTAATTACGGTCGAGGCAATCATCTTCTTTTTCATCCTTCATTGCAGAGGTAGCAGCTGTTTTATTTGAATTTTGATGTTATGAATATCAACAGTATTTCTGGGGAATTTCTGCTTTTGCAAGGGAGCACTTATTTTAAGTCACTCAAGGCATTAGTTACTGCAGATTTAAATATTTCTGCAGGTGCTCTGTTTTTGTGAGACACGGTACTCATCCCTAGTTATATTACACAGCATATTGCATCTGATGGCCCTGAAAGTTAGATTATCGGTCCCTTACTCATCTAGCTCACCAGTTGTAATCAGGTGTCAATCAGAGTGAAGCCATTAGAGAAATCCATTTAAACTGCATTCTTCAAAAGCCAGCTGGGGGGAAATCATCTGGTTGCAAAGAGGAACTGAATGTGTAGTGAGACAATTTAGTAAACATTAGTTTATTTATTGCTTTAAGTTCATAAAAGTGAATTATCACATTCTGGTTTGTACAAATGTTCTCAGCTTTACCTTCTTGTGTCAGAGTGACTATGTGCACTTATTAAAAACAATCTCCGGTCTTGCTAACTTTGATGTTGTACAACATCCTTTGATTAAATGCTATTGGGAACCCAAATCATTTAATTACTCGATTATTGTCATCTTTGCAGTCTCAAGTGTTAAACCTACTCTTTAGTCATCTTGCTGATATGAGATCACATGTGAAACGTGTCCTTGTTTGCTCCATTTTAGCCTGGCTGCATATAGAAGTAACTTTGCAGAATTGCTCCGAGGCATGTGTTGGACTAACACCAAATTACACCTGCGATATTAGAGTCCCTCCTTATCAGCCCGCGGCAGACTGGAATCCTTGGGCCGCAATCTGTTTAGCATGTGAAAAATCCCAGCTGGAGGCTGAAAGATGAAACCTCGTCAGTGCAATGTTTAAAAGCAGTATTAGAGAAAGCAATCTATCCTTTTAACTAAGAAGCATTTATGCTACACAAAGCTGACCGACTTAGTCTTCGACATTGAACAACAGGTGCATTTTGAGGCTCCCCGATTGAATTAAACAAGTCCATATGTTTTTTGAGAACTCGAATCCTTCTCTTAGATCCCTAATCTAAGGAGACAAATACAACTATTGGACGAGGCAGGACCGAAGAGAACGTTGTCAGAGATGGCTTCACTGCACCAGACAAGGTCGAGGCACCGAGGGTCTGCATGTGTCTCATTGATTATCAGACACGGCGCAAACGGCTCAGCCAACCAGCTTTACAGACCCAGAGACCGCAAACTACACAAAGGGAGACGGACAGGAGAGACGCAACGTAGTATTTAGCAGACAGGTGTGGCTGTCAAGTAACATGACAGTGATGTCCTAAGACAGTGAGTCTGGCAGATACAATGCAAGCCAAACAGGACAGGTCGACGATTCGTCTTTGCAATAAGCAATAGGGAGTGCAGGCAGAGAGGTGGGGACACAGGTGGGGGGAGAATATTACAAAAAAAATACTGACAGTGTCAGTCTGACAGAAAGGGAGGATACACACGTGTAGAGCAGGAATAATGAAACATTGTTTTGAAACTGCCTTGGAGTGTTGAAGATAATAAGATGGGCTATCCAGGCATAAAGAGAGCTGTGGTGAGTAGAGGGATGTGAATTGTAGCTCTTTTGCAGAATGAAGCTATGACTGTCGTGCAATTTCAACAACAAAATATTATTGACCGTTGACTAATGTGTTACGACATCCCAGACCTCCTCTGCTTAGTGGGGAGTTCAAAGGTCAAGTACAAATAGCCTCTGCGCTTTATCTGATCGTGTCCCAATTCCTGCTCCCCAGAGATTAGTCACTTTCAAAAAAATGACCTCATCTCGTTCATAAAACTGTTAAAACTGCAGTACTAGTATTTGAGTCTCTTTGGCCCTGCAGTAATGATCTGATCACACTTTTTGGGTTGGACTGTAAGTAGCCCAGCGCCGCTTGAGAACGTGTCATTGCCCAACTGGTCTATAAGTATCCTGTAAGTATGTCTTTTTTGTTTGATGGTGCACTCTGTGCTGACACCAAAGCCTGCCGTGGCTAAGGAACTGGGCTGTTTTTATGATTGATGCAAACATTTACAATGTACTTTAAATAGGTTTTACATTTTCTCATCAATAATGAAATGTTTCATCTGCCAGCGTTGGTATCGTTTCTATCAGGCATCCTGCCAAGGGTGAACATAACTAACTCACCCAACCAACCAACAACCTTTTAGTCATGCTATTTCCACTCACACTGCCATATAGAAAAATAAAACGACAATCATAACCAAGCAAAAATATATGGTGCTTTCTTTGATCCTAAATTTAGATCAAATCAGGGTTCATCCCCGTGACTGAGTAACTATAGAAGAAGGGCAGGAACTACACAGTCAACCCGTCTTCTCAGTACATACATTGGAGAAGCCAAACCCACGCCACAGTTTGAAGTAACATCTACAAATAAAGCTGCTTGGCTAGCAAACACAGAGGATATGCATATGTATCAAGCATAAAGCCTGTGACATGTGCAGAGCGTGTGGAGCGGCACTGACTCAAAGCCGGGCTCCTCTCTAGCCTGGAGACAAATATTGTACCCTGGCAACGCACGGTACACCAACGGAGGAGAGCGGGAATCAAACGCTGCTGCTCATCTGCAGTACTTTTCTGCTGCCATAGGTCACACGGGAGAGGGTGACCCCAAAGAAGATTCAAGCGCGGCTAGGGAACAAAAAACACAGGCATTTTGGGTTTCAAAGTAAAGCCTGCTAGCGTCCTGACGGGCCTTTGTGGAAAGACTCTGATTGCAGCTCCGGCTTTCACGATGCTTCCTCATGTGAAGGAACGGTTGAGGGAATGAAAGCGCATTCAACAGCACTGCGATTAATTATTCATTGCGCAGCACTGCTCATTGATGATGTTTAACACACAAAGTCCATTAAGCTCTGATGTCTCACTGAGGGCGTAGAAAGCCATCTTAATGTATACCGAGTTGATGAATACAGAAACTGCTTGTTGTCTCTCGTCCCTGTAGAGCCGGGAGCAGGAAGCGACTGCAACCCCGGTTGACTCTATCTTTCTGTATTTTGCAATTGGAAATTAAATAAGATTGTAGGAGGGGGTGGAAAGCTCCAGAAGAGAGTACCGTAATTTGCACCAGAACGATGTTAGTTTCTAGTTACAGGGCAAATGAGGAGAAAGCATTTTCATTTCACTTTAGTTTTCAATTTGTTAGTGCTGAAGAAAGGAGGAAGATGCTGTTGCCATCTGCTGTCAAACCCCAGGTCAAGGGTCTCCAATGGCTGGGCTGCCATCTTCCTCCAGTGACAGATTGAAGGGAATCTGCCGCGTTGTTGACGCTTCGATATGCGTGATTACAGGAACCAGCCCCCCCTGCAGTCTACTAGGGCTGTCAAAATTGCTCAAAAATAACGTTTGAATATTTGCTTTAAAAAAAAACACATATTTGAATATCTGGTTGTGCATTAGGCACTTGAATAGGTAATTTCTTTAAATATATCTAACAACCTATTACCTACACAGAAATAAGTAATCTAATGGCCAAGACCTATTGAAACAAATATTATTAGCATTAATTGACATTAACATGCAACTTCTCCTTGGCATGAAACGGCAAATAATCAAAGTGCATGAAGCTGTTGTAGCCTATTTTATTCATGCAATATAAAGTCTGTACAGTCTGCTGCTGCCACCGTTGTTTTTTTTCATTTTCAGTATTTGAATATATATATATATATATATATATAATATATATATTTGAATATATAATATTCGTCGACAGACCTACAGCTAGCTTCCAACCCTACGTTCTCACGTCCAGGGTGCCATCTTCTCTCCTCAACGATGTTTGGATCTAGTGAAACAGGCTTCTTTTCATGTAGTGTTTAGCAACAAGTTGCAATACAACGTTCGAGTTTGCAACATTTGCGCAGCATTCAGGGGACAGTCAAGTTTGGAAGCCTGTACATTCACTTACTGAGTTCTCAGCCAAATATTATTCTATGTTTTGTATGCCAGTAACGGCGGTTCCCACATTGATTCTAATGATTTCTTTTAACCATGCAAATCAGTGGCAACCACTAAGTTAAGTACGGTTAAGTGGTACCCAACATTAGCAAACGTGAGTTAGCAAATTAGTATTCTTTTACACTTTTAAACAATAGCTTACTGGGTTGAGCCAGTTCAGTTATATTCTTGGGCACACGGTTTTTGTCTTGCAAAAGATTCTGCCTTTTCTCTTCCCTTTAACTGCCCGATGTGAACTGACGCGTGGCGTTCACTGCTGTGAGTGAAAGAAACACTTCCAAAAATGTATTTTGGAGTTTGCCTTTATTGTTAGTTAATTTAGCAAACAATTTAGCAGAGCCATCAAATCAAAGCACATTTGTGACGTGACGTCATTTTTTTCATCGATGCCACGCGATCGACTGGTACTACCTTCAAGATCGACCAATTGGGCGCCCCTGATTTAGGGGTTCTCCACGTAAAGCTCTAATATAGGAGATTAGTAATACATGACAATTAACGGCACGGGCAGCAGATGTAGAGACTGGCAAGTAGGACTCGGCGAGTGAGGCAGCGTATGTAAAGGCCACAGGCCGGCCGGGTGAGTGAGAGTGCAGACAGCATGAGCTGCAGAGTCCAGGAAAAACCCTGTCTGTGCTCTTTTTCTCTGTAGCTTTTCGCTCCAACAAACAGACATCAACAACCTCCATGCATTTTTCATGACCCGTGTTGGTTGACGAGCTCCCGCTCCCTCCCTCCCGCTCTCACTTTCTCTCACCTTTGCAGTAACACACCCACACCCACACACACACACACACGCACACTCTCTCATAAACAGGATCAAATGCGCGCAATCACACATTCTTTCACTCGACTAAGCTCTCAAACCGAGACCCTCAAAAACCATCTTTTTCACCAATTCCCCTCTTTAATGCAGAATGGCATTTCATTCTGAAACGACAGGCAAGGCATGAAAGACGCCGAGGTGGATGAAAGAAAGTAGAAAATGAGGGGGACAGAATCTAAAGAGGATCGCTTCATGACATTCGGTTAAGCTTATCAATAATAGCTGCTACTCTACCATTGGTCCAAGAGAGTAACATGGTACATGTAACAGGATTACAGTCAAAGGACTTCCAAAAAATCTGATTAAGGATACTTTGAATAATACTTTATTGAGAACTATCTGTGATCTGTCTTTGTGGTCGGGTATTGGCTTGAATTAAACATTCAGAAAGGGGAAAAGAGGTTTGTAATGGTTTATTGATGAACCGTTCAAATTACAGTACTTCAATTGAAATAAATTGTCCCTCCAACTTTGCACTCGATAGAGTTCTGTGGCACAGGTATCTCAAAATCCCCCAAAAATAAATCAGACTTCAGCACCCGAGCGCCTGAATTACTGGTCGCCGCTGCATGCAGGTCATCAGTCATATTAATTGGATTATCCTGCTTTTGAAGGCCCAATTCCGAAAGCCCAAAGCCGGCCGGTTATTGTCATCCACAGCATTGGTCGTGGTTACACACCAAGGACAAACCCAGTCCGTTCAATTAATCCAGTAACAAATGTCCAGCAGCGTATTAAGTTCTAATTCAGTCTCGGGATAATTAGTTTCTTACAGGGACCGTGTTTACCGCCTGCTTCTCAATGCACTGCTGCACCCACATTAACACGGACATTATTGTTTACTTTCTTGGATCAGTTGCCTGTTGAGACTGGTTTGATTTATGAGCGTAGTGCTGTTATTTCGATGCCTTCTCCACTGGAAGTTGGCACTTTGTTTTCCAGGTCGACAATTTCCTAAATAACTTCCTAGAGGGGAGATGATTCTTTTTTTGTATGGATGTTATTTATTTTTTTATTTTTTTAAAGAACAATGACAGTACATAAAAAAAGAAATAAAATCTCAATGTTGCAGCAAACTCTAAAGTTATTCATGATTTATGTTTTTGGAAAACAGAACTGGAACTGTTAGAAATATGCAAGGAACTTTCACCATCACACATTTTAGTTGCCTATTGTCATCTAACTAACTGCAATAAACTATTAAAATGTTTAGTGTTTCATGCACAACAGTAGAGCCGTTATGTACGTCCAACCTTTTCCCTGATGGCTTGTGGTAATAATACATTTGCAGCGATAATGACAATGGGGATTATAGCTCTGAGGGAAATATACACCTAATTTTAGCAAAGGTTTAATCTAAAGTTAGCGTACCTCGCTAACATTTGCATTCTTAACTAAAGTGTAATTATTGTTAGATAAAATTATGGGAGCATTTTTTTGTCCCTCTACCAGTGATATCTGGGGCAAAATTATATTTCTTGCGGGCACTATCGCTGCGCTGGACAAATACACATACAAAAAATATACATATTGAAACAACTTGATAGTCTCATAAACTATTGTTAACCTAATGACTCTGACCCATCTGTAGAAAGCCGTTGGGACAATTTCCTGTATCCGCTATCGTATCTTTTTCAAATCAACCCAAATATGACCTATATTTACATTATTAGAAAAAGGCTCCAGCCACATCCTCATCTTCTATCAGACCACGAAAGGGAACTGAGTAACTTTCATTGCTGTTGCTGTGACCACCAGTCTTGCTTAACTTTTTTGATTATGGAAGATGTCAACTGGTACTCCTGTGTGAGATGGACAGGGAAAGCTATTTGGTCATGACCGAAGAATCACATAAGGAAACAAAGTTCTTCTTTTACATAGTTACTAGCTAAAAATATCTTTTTATATTCATTTAACCGTCTCTGTATTTTGTATTAGAATGACTCTTGACTGATCCATTTTAACATTTGAACTATTTAAATTATTTGAATTATATTGTATTTTTAAATACTTTATGGAAAGATGCCAGAACTCATTTTACATTTTGTTCTTTTCATACATTTTCATGAACATGTTCTGATAGAGCATTATATAATGTGGTGTTTGGATGTACTTAGTTCCCGCGAGTATTACATATTGCAGCACAAGTGGATACTCACAGTATTCGAGAACAAAAGCAAACCTAAACACACAAGATAACATTACAATGTTAAGTCTGTTAGAGGCTGGAGACAACATGAAAATGTTCAGTAACTTGTGACCCCAAGGCATCGCTTCTGCTGCGGCCACCCAGTGTCATTACTACACAAAAGAGGCCCTCACCAGGGGATTGGGGATTTTCCGACTCAATCACGACCACAATAAACACTTTTTATTTCTCAACTCGAAGGCTGAGTTGTAGCATGTAGGCGGTTGCTTCATTCAAGATGGTCTCATCTAGCATTCGTAGGCGATGCCTATGGAAAATCATGAGACTTAAATCATGCACAAAATAATTGAGCTTGTTTTCTACGTTAACATGAAAATATAAAGACCACTAAAGCACAGGAGGGCGTGCAGGAGGGGAGGTCCAACTGACCTCCATCTTTAACTTTGCATCAATTTACACAGCCCTAGAAAAGCGAAAGAAAGCATAATTATTACATTAAAGTGGTGTGGAGAAGACGAAACAACATTCATATATCAACTGAGCCTCAGCAACAGTAAGCCAGCCTGTTCAACTACAGAACTTTTATTTAGGAAATTACAGTGTGAGTTTCAGATATATTACTCATTAAATGCTAGTCCCCTGATGTTGGAACCTTGAGTACCCCGATGATGGAAGAGGAATCACGGTTTGTTTGTGTTTCTTTAAGACTGGAAGTGTGTACGTTATCCCCTCCTCAAGCTGCTCTACTCTGTGTTGCCCCTTCTTCTGTGTCAGTGAATATAAGCCATATTTGTCACTGCGGGGGCCTGACACACTGCACCCAACTCTCTTAAGAACACACTCGGGAACAAATGTTGTCTCTGCTCTTTCCTGATCTCAGTTCGTACCCCCCAACGGTCACATTTAACATGTTACACAGCAACACAAACACGCCTTGCACCCCACTTCTCGGCCTCAATCTGCTCCACCTCATTCAGGGCACGTTCTTTCCCTCCACACTCTTTTTTTCCACCCTCCCTGCTCTCGACTGATCAGGGGTCAGCCTGCAGTGTCTCCATTAGTCACGTCTCGTTTCTTCCCCGCTCCCCGACTCTGATCCAGGGTCAGGTACTGCCCAGGAGCCATTTCCCCTCCCTACCGGAGTGCAGGTCTCCCAGCTGACCCTGCCTCTTATCTCTGTTAAGTCAGACGCTCTCCGGCGGTGGTCCTCTCATTGCCCCCCCCATCCCCCTCTCTGCAGGCACACAGATGGAGTGACATTACACTCGCATACACAGGTGCACATCTAAGGAGTATCTCCTGTTGCATAAATTGGACTTTGATTGAAGCCATCGCTTTGAAATGAGTAACGGAAAGAAATAACTAGATGTATAGGAGATCAAAACGTATCCCACATTTTTAGATAATTGGCAAATTCATTATGAATTCTGGTTTCCATCCACTACCGTTTATCCAAAGTCTCTTCGATGGGCGTTGAAATAGCATGCTTCATGTACCTCATTTGTTCACAAAATCTGTTTCCATTCCACTGACACATTTTTCTTTCGGTCTATACACAAACTTTTACACAAAAGGTTTAAAGAGTAAAGATCGCAGGGATCTTAACACACACAAAAACACACAGCATCTGTGAGTTTAGTGGAGATGACATTAATGAAACATTCAGTTGTAAATAGAAGTCCAGAAGGAACCATGCCGAAACAGCCCCTGAAACACTCGAAGCAACAAACCTAATCAGACACTTATTCATTCCCATCTTGCTGCTCTGGTTAATAAGTGACACGAAGCTAACCAAGTAAGAACATACCCTCTACTTACATTGTTAACATTGACTTTGGGATTGTTGAATTTAAGCCTTGCAGTTGACATAACGTGCTGTATCTCCTTAAAAGCATCTATATCCAGAAAAGAACATTTACAGTCCGTGCTGCAAAATTGCACAGTAAAGTAAACCGTAGGCCATACCTTAATTTTTTTTGCTTAATTAGCTGTTAACTTAATAACTTGACTATTTAGTCCACATATTGTCCATTTGCATTAAGACAAGTGTAGTGAAACACACAATGTGACAACGTACAAAATGGGTTTCAAGAAATCAGCCCAGGGCTTTTGATGATGGATGTTATTCACCATTAAACAAATCACAAAATGAGGAATAAATGAATGAACATAACAATCAATGCGCACTAATCAATGAAGGAAAGCAAATTTGACTTGTATAGCACATTTCAACAGGGAAATGCAAAGTGCATCAGATAAAACCAATAAAACCATCAAAACATCCGGCAAAAGAAAAGGACATTTGAAAACAATTAGGTAACAATAAAAAAAGAATAAAAGTTGCTTTGCAGTTTGTGAAATAAACAACAAAAAGCCTCCACCCCGCCCTTGAATCTGGTTTAATTTTAAGGCAGAAGCAAACCGAAAAGCCTTCAATGTTAAGTTGAAGCTTGTTGAAGATATGTGGAGCAGAAAAACTGAAGGCTGCTTCTCCATCTTTGGTTCTGACTCTGGGAACAAAAAGCAGACCCTAACCCAGGAATCCTGAGGGGTCGGGTGGCTCACATGGTGACACATGTATTTTAAACCATTCAGTGCTTCATAAACCAACAGCAGGATTTTAAAGTCACTTCTTGGCGTAAATACCTCAGAACTGGAGTGACCTCGGGCTGCAGTCATGTGATTGACTCTGTACAGAGACCTGTGAGCACAACGTTCAAATAGTGCAGTCCAGTTAAACTCTGCTCAATGCTGGCGTGTGTGTGGCTTCTTTGTGGCCGTGTAGGTCTACGCCACTAAGATTTATGCTTTCCTTGCCTTCGCTGATACTTTCCTCTCTGTACAGCACATTGCTCCATCGTACTTTGCCTCTCGGCCCAGTGGACCTGGTGGAGGAAAAGCCAAGCTGTAACCGTCAGTTTAGTCTGCCGTAGACAATTATTGTATTATTTTAGTGTTTGTCATTCTAAGGATTTACACATCATTTACACCGTAGACACGTCAGCACACACGCCAATTACTCATCAGCCAAATTGCCCCCTCTGATTGGCAATCTGCTCCGACATAAATCTCGCCTCCCCTTTGAATGCCTTTCTTGTTTTGTTTTGGACGCCATGTATCGCGTCATCACACTTGGTCTTATTTAAATGATTTGTCGTATATGCGGCTGGTTTACGCCGACTTGATTCTAATAATAATCCTTTTTCTGTTTTTCTTTTATCAAACTTTGCTCCCATGAAAGCTATTTCAGCACAGCCGCTGTGTATTTCATGGCTGGTTAACGTTCCGCTGCCATTTGATCATGGTTTGCATTTTTTGATTTGTTATTTTATTTTAATTTTTTAAAGTTGTTTTATAGTCTATGGGGCAAAACAAAAACAAATCTATGAGGCATCTATAGCGAGTGTTTCCTCATTTTAAATGAATAGCCCCACCATGGTTCATTTTTAATCATTCATAATCTAATCTTCAATGTAATAGTAGCTTCGGGGCACAATAACCTGAGCACCTGGTCTATAAATGATGGCCTGGCATTTGGCCACACAAATCGATACAGGGGCCCTGTTTCAAATGCAGAAGGATATTTACCTGTATCGCTTCAAATGAATGAGAAACATGATTCATTAAATTCAGTCGCAAAGATATTTTGTTCGTCTCATCATTAAAACTGCGGCAGTGACGCTCCGCGATCTCTTTGTTTCTTTTTTCACTTCATTCACCCGTCTCTTCCATTCAGCGCTGGCCCCCGCACCACATAGACACCTTCCCCCGCCCCCACCCCTTGTATCCCCATCAGAGCAGGTCTGTGCAGCTGAGGCAGAGACAACCAAAGTGAAGCTGCAACCTTGAAATAAGCCTGTAACTATTCCCTCATCAGCTCTCCTCCGCTCTAATGTATAGTGCATGGCAAAAGAAAATATGAAAGACTTTCAATGTATTATGAAACAAGCTTCTATTGATTTGTGGATGTGGTACAATGACCGTGTGTGTGGTTGCTTGTGTCCATTTACTGCATGTTTCTAATATATAAATCGTGTGTTTTTGTTTGGGAGCAGATAAGTTATTAAGCAGTACTCCCGAACCATGCGGATGCTAACGCTCGCTAATAGAAACCCACTTTTTACGGTGCATCTCTGGTCTCTCGTTGTTCCTCCCGTATCGCTCTTGTGTTTTCATGTAGCAACAGATCGGTGGGGTAATTTTTTATAAATGTACAATTATTAGTGTTACAAATGGTTTATGTGTCAAAAGCTGTGGTGTTTTACCCTTAAAGAGAGTCTGTTGTGGGTTATTCACTGTTGTTATAACCATGACTCAATGTCAACACGCGTAACACAAGTAACTCCGACCGCTGGCCGCTCCTCATGACGGGTAAAAATAAATTCTGCCGCCTGCCGAAAAGCAACGTCATTTGTTATGGCGTAACACCGCCCAGCCCTGCCTTAGATACAACTGTTATAACAGCTGAGTTGTTGGAGTCTTTTGCGCTGTTACTTTTCTACAACCCACGTTATCGTGTCACTTCACTATTTTCCTCTCCTAGAAGGGCCTTGCTCAAAAGCTTTGAAGGACAATATTGTCTTTAATTTAATGACATACTGCAGCATCAAACCTGTGAGTATGATGCACGCAAAGCCTGCTGTCATCCATGTGACTATCTTTCTGACACCAGCCGAACACGCCTTCTTTCAGTTTCTCCCTCAAAGGCATTCAAGGTTGTTGAAATTTTTAACGCACGTACACAGGAGTAGTGGAATGAATGGGGGAAAAAAGAGGATGTCTGTGACAAGTACTTTGTTGACGGCCTTACGGCCCTCGAACATTTTCTCTTATTTGGAACTGTGGGGCCAGAATCTTATCCAAAAGAGACTTTATGGATCAATATAAAAGTAGATATTTGGTGTGATTAAGAGGGCCAAACATAGCAAGGACAAAAGCCGGGAAAAATACTCCATTTACGGAAATGTTGTAGGTGATTTTAACAGCAGGATAACTACTGTAAAACAATGCAAGTCCTTAAATGGCAATAATTCTCCAATTGTCATCTTTCAGGTAAAAACAGAAACCACGAACATGAAGATACGATCGTGAGTGATTTTCATGAAAATGTTCTTTGACAAAGAACTGCAGCGGGGAGATGAAGGACGATATCAACAACATCACAAGAGGAATTCACTTCAGCAGCACAAAGACTTATTGTGGTGTGACTAGATGAGAGCGCTCTGTACCTCCAGTAGGCTCCATCTCAACATCAAAGACATTTGTCTGAAAATGAATGCTACCTCATTTGGCTAAATGTGAAATTATCACCATGTCCTGTTAAGATTCATTAGTGTTCCACGCTGCTCCAGGTAATGCAGGACTCGTGTAGGTCAAATTGTAAATTAAGCAAATAAGTTGCCATAGCTATAATGACAACTTTAATTCACCCTTGTATTGCATCAAGAGGGAGAAATTAGATGCTCAGTAAAGACATCCAGGACTTGGCCAAGTACCTATTTTCACTCCCCGACGCAGGGCGTGAGCAATTACAAAGATGTTTAGCACCTATCGTTTATCACTATTAAAAAAAATCAAATAAAAAGCAGCTTCGGTGTGGCACAAAGATTATCACATTAAGTTAAAGCCGATCTCTGCTCTCCACGTTCGGTGCACTTTTCACTCTGTGCATATTACACCTGATTTTTTTTCTGTAGCTTCTTCTAAAAGCCGTGGCTGGAGAAAACCAGTGTGCAATTAAGCTGTCACCGCTCGGACGCTTTAGTCGCTGCATTGGGTATTCTGGATGCCCTTTGGGAAGCCAAGCCAACGGTAAACACTGTGTACATATCTGCCTGCCTCCCGCAACGAAGGGTGGGTTTGCAAAATCGAGGACGGTAGACTCTTGCAGACACACAGCAATTAATTATGAATTCTCCATGTCCGATGTGTTGTCGATTGGATCCGTGTCGGAGCGTGCTGCGGTACGGTCAGGTGGGCGGGTCATTGAGTCGATGGGATGTGAAGCCCGCAGGCTGACGTTTCATACACACAAACCGTCTGCCACACAAAGGTTAATTATGATTAGGACAGCTGCAAGAGCCGACACAAGAATGCAAAGTTTCCCAAAGGGTGATGGTTCCGACTAATTTATAGATCTCCTGTATGTAGAAGATCCACCACAATTGTTAAAACAACAAGATCTTCCACTAGTATTTTGCTGTAAACTCTTGTCACAGCTCCAGATTAGTGATGTGCCCAGAGAATCCCCTGACTTTCCCTCTGTAGCAAGAGGATTTGTGGTAACTTCAATCATCACAGTCTTACCAACTTGTAAAACTCTTCCTTTCTGATTATTAAGGTATATAATATATATTATGATGAACATTGAGGTCATTTCTTTCATGGGCTCTGAACGTTTTTTACTGATTGCAAAAGTGTTTACACCAGCAGAAAGTTCTTCATACATCCTCATACTTTGGTGCAACTTTTTGGATTTTCTTTGATCTGGATTCCCTGTGGTGAGGTAGTTTAAAAAGAGTCACTGCCTCAAATATCTCAGTTGTATGCAACGCTTGTAAAACACTTACAATACGTTACGAGGAGTGATAATTAACACATATCTCTACTAACCTGCTGATGTGATCAAGTTCTGCTGCCATCAAATTCACTTCACAAGAATAGATTAATATGCTTCTTTTGCAGATTTCAACTACTTTGTGTCTTTATCGCTTTCCTCCTTCTTGCAGTGTATTATTATTGACTTCTGTTACTTTAAAAGTTAATCTGCTTAAACAGCGACAAATTGAACATATTATACAGAATTGTGGAGCGTTTTTTGTTCTATAAATACATGCACCCCCGACCTGGTCCACCCCGTTGTTCATGTCATGAATAATGACACAGCCTGACTAAGGCCAATTCAGAGGTGACGCTCTGCCTTTAATGCCTTCAATGCCTTTGTTCTACTCAAAAATAACCCAACAAAGGGCTGCAAGTTTGCCATAAAAAGTTTTCCATTTGGGCAAATTGAGTCAATCCTGACTTTCTGTGTGATACGCAAATTAGTGGAAAGAAGGAAAGCAACTAAGCTACATCTTTTGCAGTCTTTGTGCTCTTAAGCGCTTAATGGTTTGTATGCAAGAGTTATACTGGTTAACCCTGCAAAACCAGTAAACTCATAAAGGACAAACCAACAAAGCCAACGCATGCAGCTGAAGACAACAAAAAACAGAATGAAAAGAATGGCCCCAAAGGAGATCATTGAAACGGCAGTTTAAAGTAGGATTAAGAAATAATAGTAAAAAACATTTAAGTCAGTTGTGTCAGTTCAAAAGGAGGCGTTTAATTAAATTATCTCACTCCTTCCTCCTCCCACTCATCAGTGTTTTTCATTTTTCCATCCGCGTTGTTGTGGCCGTCCACACCTCAGTCTTTAATTACAGCTGCCATGTTGACAGTATTATAAAAAAGAATGAGTTTAATAATGCTTATAAGTGTAAGTGGGGTAGATCCCAAGGCACAAACATTTCTCATGTGTGTTTCCTTGTAGTTAACATACAGTAGAAATGACCCCGTTTGAGCTTGTGAAGCAACACAATGATATAAAGATGTGTGAATGAGTCGCTCCAGAGCGCGCGTGCGTGCGTGCGTGCGTGCGTGCGTGTGTGCGTGCGTGTGTGTGTGCGCGCGCAGTGTGTGAAAAACATTACTTTAATAGACCATTTGGGGTCTTGGGTTGAATAGAGGATTTACTTTTTAAGTTTCACACTTGTTGCTAAAAAGTTTTCTACTAGTAGTGTAACAGACTGCTGTCAGTCCGTGGTCCATATCCTTGCAGTTTGAAACGCATGTGAGTGTTATAATCCATACCGTCCATCGAGCAGGAGATGACTGCTTGCGCATCAGCATTGTGTATTTTGTCTTGTTGAATACACAAATACGGTACCAACATTAGGTGATTTTGGCACGTGGGTTTTTGGTTGAACCCCAAAGCCAATTTTTCCTGCTGGTACACAAGTTGTGGCGATTATAGCAAGCGGTTGTCAAATAACAGGTTAATTGTTATTTGCCTTTTGGTGATGTGGAAGGTCATAGCTGTTGAGACGAGGAAGGAGCGACATTGAGTTTAAAGTAGGGCTGTGCGGTATACCGGTTCAAACGGTATAACATTTCCGTGCGGTATGAATTTCTGACGTAGCGTCATTTCTTACGTAGCCTCATACCAGTGTTACGCCGTAACAACTGGTGTGGCTCTTCGGCAGGCAATTTATCTTTACACCTCATCGCTGTGTTGAGATTGAGTCTTGGTTATAACTTTATACGGACAAAAACTCTTTAAACCACGACACAACGGCATGTTACACATTGATAATTGTAAATTTATAAAAATTAACCCATGCTGGGTACAGCTCACAATAAGCAGTATCTGTAGCTACATGAAAACACCAGAGATGCACCGACATTGATGTGAATCCTGTCAAACCTCGGCCTGCTTCCATCTAAAACCGAGAAAGACTAGACATTCCTCATATTTCCGTCTCCAGCGCACTGTGTGTCCGTGGCCACACAATCAAACAACCTTCACCACATTATAATAATCTTTTGTGTGTGTGTTCTCGTGCACATGCCCCCCCCCCCCCTCCGGTGGATCTCGTTTGGACTCTGTTATTGTTTCTTTATGTAACTCTGCTGAGCCAGAGAGCGAGAGAGGGGCCCGGCGTACATCACAACAATACCATGATGGATGAGTGTGGCTGCTGTAATTATATGAGGACCAACAGGTAACGGAGCCCAGAGACGGAGAGCAGCGGCCTGCTTAGGGATGATAGCGCCGGTCTGCTCTGTTTTGTCCTGCTACTCGGCTGCCACAGGCCCCGATACTGCGCACACACACACACACACACACACACACACACACACACACACACACAGGCGTGCTTGTGCACATACACAAACCCTTTTGCTCACATATGCATTGATGCTAAAATATCCTCCTGTTGCTTATTTTGCTCTCTGCATTGCTAACAATGTCTCTTACAGACCGTCCGGTAAAAACGGAGTCAAGGAGAAGCCTGGGAGAAATGAGGAAAGACGCCACTTCAAGGTTCTCCCACTTGAGCGTATTACAGAATTATTGTCGCAGACGAGAGCTAACAGAGACAGACAGATTGAGGTCGTTACACAAGAGAGGGAGATGAGAGAGAGAGACACACAGAGAGAGTAGATGAAAAGGCTTTGGGGGTGTGCCTCCCTGCTGTTTTAATACCGGGCCACACTAAGAACAAGGAGATGAGGAAGAGGAGACAGAAGATGGAGGCAGAGGAATGTGTGGGGGTTTTCTCAAAAGTAAGACAAAGTGCTCTGAGATGTTTTGGACCAAAAGGTGGCAGTTTGAAGAGATGTATGAAGAAAAAAAAAACTGAGCCAACTTGTAGTAAGTTGTTTATTGTTTTGAGACAGAACAATGCTGCTAGTTCTGGTGATGTGAGTGACGCTGTATGCTGCAAGAACATGTCCTCCAGTCTACAAACTAAAGAAATGCACTCGCCATTAACAGCCCTAGATGATATGAGTCATATCAAAAACTGTATTCGAATAATTCCTGTTAAGACTTTGAGATGAAATTGTTTTATTAGCCATTGATTTACAGATAATACAACTTGTTGCCATCTACAAGACGGCTTCATATTCATCCACTACTTTTCCATCAATGACCATGGAGTCTAAAATGTTCGTTATCATCCCCGATGCTTTGCTGTCGTGATAAACACATTAATCTGTCAGACGGGCATCTCAGACTCACGGTGGTTTGATACATGTAATAAAACAGAGACTTATGTTTTCCGTCGGACGCCTGAGTGACAGATGTCAAAAATGCTTTCAGCGTTGGATGAAAAAAACTCGCTGCTCCCTATGTGTGTCAGGTTGAGTTTCAAGAATCAACAAAGTGAAAACATCAAAACATATAATCACCTTTTAAAGATCTGTTTCAGTTGAAACAAAGACCTCCCTTACTCACTTTAACTTTAAGTCCGATGATTGATCTCTGGTATGATATCAGCTGTTTTGTCTCAGGCTGGGGTAAGTCAACTTTCTCTCTCCCACCCCCCCCCCCCCCCCCCCCCCCCCCTCCTTGTGATTGGGCTCAGAAGTAGAAAAAGGAAGACCGAAGAGTCTAGGTCGGAGCAAAGTGTTCCTCTGATTGTATGCCTGCATGGTGGCACTCACAAAAGATTGTAGTGGGAGGTTGAGAACATCTGGTTTGTTATAGTGATTTATTTTGTTTGGCTCAACTAAAGGTCCAATCCTCACCAACTTTGTAAGCTATTTGTTAAAGAAACAAGTCATACATTTTTGCTTTTCTTGTCTATTTCATATTTCTGATTGTTTACCAGTTCCTCCGATACACCGGCAAGAAAAGGGCCGTAACGTGTTGTATTGTATTTCAATGACACTTGTGCTTTACGACCCCTCCTCCCCATATCGTGGCCTCCCGCTCGCCGCTGCACTCTCGCTTCTCCCTGACACCAGTGTCATTTAAAGTTGGGTTCAGTGTTGTTTATTAGCCCATCATTCTCTCTGTGTGCGACTTTGTGGTCCTGCAGAACCAGGCTGCTGCTCCGGTGCGGCGCAGTTCATCATCATGCATGTGTTCATACACTGATCTAACGGCAGCATAACAAATGAGCTGATTATCGTGTGTGTGTGTGTGTGTGTGTGTGTGTGTGTGTGTGTGTGTGTGTGTGTGTGTGTGTGTGTGTGTGTGTGTGTGTGTGTGTGTGTGTGTGTGTGTGTGGCAGAGACTGAATAGGCAACGGGAACAGGTGTACGAGGGGCCACAGACACTCCATACATCATATTGCAGCAGGTAGAAGCACTCTCCATCACCCCCACATTGCCCCCCACAACACCTCCACTCACTGGAGAGCAGCATGCACCCGGTAGCAACCCCCCCCCCCCCCCCCCCCCCCCCAAACTGCCTTGACGCGCACACACACATACATATCTACACTTACACACGCCAGCAGACGAGAACCCCTGGAGCTCGACCTACATTGTGCGTCCTCCTGCCTCAGATCTGACTATTCATCACCGCATGGCACCAGTCCCCCACTGGGAGGGAGGTGGTGCATTGTGGGAGAGAGAGAGCGAGCGAGTGAGGGAGAGAGAGTCCGAAGGGGAGAAATGGTGTGGTACGCTACGTAGTGTAGGACAGGGCGTCCTTTACACTCCCAGAACAATGGGACCTTCAACGTTGGTTCTGCTAAAACACAGGAATGGGAACGGGGGAATGGGGTCACACACGTCTTATGTGTCGGTCCACCGCTTTCAGACTGAAATGTCTCTGCAACTGTTGGACAAACATTTATAGTCCCCAGAGGATAACTCTGGACTCTTCGAATAGCACCACCACCTGGCCAAAAATATCTTCTTGACAGTTTAGTTGAGACTTTCTATATTTGGTCTGCCATTTACTGTATCATACAGACATGTTTGTGGAATGTCTCTCAGCGTCGTCTTGGAGACGTCTTCTTGGGCGTTCTTTAGATTTGACACAAACCGCCACTTGGAGTCAAAGATGAACTCGTATCATTCGGGTGTTGAAGGAGACTTCACATTTTTATATTTTTTATTTGTGCTAATAATAAATATACATACATTCGATACATGGTTTACTCACTTTAACTTCCCAGCTGAAGTCATTTATCCCCACTGGATTCAGCAACAAAGTGTAAATCTAATTAGTGAAGCAAAAGTTGCATGTAATTGAAAGTTATCACCATTTTATTCACAGTTAATTGGTCACAGTGTGCAAGTTGTCCAACCACTCAGCCACCGTAAAAAAAATCGGTGATCCCACCCGAGGTTGCGTACACTGATTGGGGAGTTTAAAAGTAAGTGGACAAGAACAAACAAGCAGAACTCCAAAAAGGACCAAAGTTCATCTTCGGAACACATTCTCTGCCCGATGCATCCATTACAGCATCTCAGTCAGCGCTCCCAAGCTCTGATTCCCCATGAACCCTCTAGCGTAATATAGAAGAGCTGTATCTGATCAAAAATGTGTTTAGATTTTTGCCTGTGTCTACAAAATATTGTATAAAGCTGTGAAGTTGGATTGAACAATCAAACAATTCAAAATGCTGTGTGCTCTATAGTTTTTCACACAATTCTATCCATTAGTTAAATATGTCATCATTCCCTCTGTTGTATCTATCTATATTGTTCTGAAAAAAAATACTTCAAACTGGATTTATTCGTGCTCCTCACCAAAACTACATTTTCCAATATTACATTTCAGCAAATGATAACCTTATATTAACCTTCGCCCAATCCCCATTTCCACCTAGCAGAGCCTGAATGCACCAAAACCGAACACATGTTCATATTGTGAAATGATCAGCGATCAGCTAATAGAGACTGCTTGACAATAAAACGTAATTTCACGCTACGCCGGTTAAACTCTATAGTCAATCACAAATATGCCAAACTGTGAGTGAGTGACAATCGAGTCCCTTTGAACGGCTCACAACGAACAACTGGCGCTGTGTAGGCTTTAGGTTGGAGTTGGTCGCCGGCCTAGCACTATAGCACTGACGAGGGAGACGGCTTGATCTTGGACGTATCATTACCTTCCCAGAGAAACTCGCCCTGTCCGTTGGATAGAAATCAAGCAGTACTCAGCGGCTGAGAAGTGGTGTTTTTGGAGATATCGCATCTCCGTGGGACGCTCCCAATCCAATCCAATCATTTGAGCTCTATTTGTTGGGCAGCCTGATTGCACTGATCTTGACTGATTTCGCTGATTGGAGGGTTTGAAGATGATGGGATGATAGGACAGCACTGGATAAGTATTCTGGAAGAAAAGACGGATCCTTCTGAAGAAATATGGGGGGTGTTGATGTAAATCCCAGCACATGTAGTTTAATTATCTCATGTGATTTGTGTTCTATTAAAAAAAACACATTTTGTATTTGTGAGGAGCAAACCATGATGAGATTGGAAAAAGACAATGTATACATAAATACCTTTTCAAACACACACACGGCACATTATCATATATTCAGGATACCCGGTAAGGGGAGCTCCCTCCAAAACAATAGCTCATTTTCTCTGACACACAAAGGGATGTTGCAATTTTCATGTGTTAATCTTACCTCATCTATAAGCATTATCTTCACTAAATGATCATGTGTACTGATTACTTGAGGCAATTCTTAAATTCTCTGTGATATATGCGGATGTCTCTTAGCCATGGTTTCTGATGCAGTACGAATAATACAAACATTAAGTTCTCAGTTAATTTAAAAATACTTCAGATGGTATTAAAGATCAGATAGGAAAAAAAATTGAAAGATATACTGCATATAGCATTGTTTGTTTAACACAGGCTTGCAGGTGAAGTGCATTGGAGCTGGAGGCTTTTAGTCATCTGAATAAAGCTGCATATTATCTTGGAGAGGTGTTGGGGGGGGACTAAAAACCAACATTGTTGACTTGAGGAATCTTTAATATTGCTCCACTTAAATGTTGTAGTGTTGCAAAGTGATGTTTTCAAAAGCAGGGCCCTGCTTTGCTTGTATCTGGTGCATTAGGAGGGACACTGGTGGCCTCGTGAGCATGTGCAGTGCAACGTCCGTTACTGCCAACAATTATGGAGAGTTGCTGGCAGGCCAAGAAACGCGACAGGGTGCCAACAAAGGCAGGCAGGGAGGAAGAATACTGCCAGGCTATGTAAGCATGTGTGTAAACAATCCAGGTTACAAAATGTTTTATGGTAATTTCTCTCATTTGTGGTTTTACAACATTATATTTTATATTTGTGGTCGTATTCTTGGTCTCAGAAAGTAAACTTAAGGAACAAAAATTGTAGGGACCATAACAAAGAATTACAAATGAACATACGACATTCAGGAATTCAATTGCCACCAGTCAACTTAACAACCCTAGAGGCTTTTAATCATCTGACTATCGGAACTCTAAAAATTGTAAAAAGTACCCAGTCTGAATGTTTCCACCTCTACCGCATCGTAGTGAGCCAGTGAAAAGCCCTTAGAAGAGTGTAAGGGTCGGCCAACTGGAGTCATAATCTCTCACACACAGTCTTTGCTTACACAAACTACATAAGAGGCAAAGAGTATCGAAGGTGAACACTTTCTCTTTTCTAGCGTCTCACTCACTCCGTCCATTAGAAGGAGAAACATTTCAGCTGCTGGAATCAGGGTTTTTTTCCCCCCCTCTCCTGGCAGTTTGTGTTCATGTTAAAGAGGCCAACGAGAGCTGAATTTTCAACCTGAAGCCACAGAGTTATTTGAAGCCAGAATCCTCTACATACACAACAGTTACTCCCGACCCCAATTTTGTCTGTGCCAGGGTTTTGTCCTCAATAGGCCAACATGTCCTTGAATCTGCATCAGAGAGGTGCCATAAAAAAGTGATTCTTTTGTCTTCATTCAGCCTTCAGAATAGGTTTCTTTGATTGAGATGAGATTTTCCTTTCCTTTTTTTGTGCTTTCAGTGGGGCCAGACACATCTTATGTCTCCCCGTTTTCCCTCTGGATCTGGAAAAAAAAGGAGAGCAGAGACTATTTTAATTGCTCTCCTCTCATCCACATCTACCCTACCACATTCATCAGTTCGTCTACCCCTTTACAGAAAAGGGGCTGGAGGGTGCCTGGAGAGTTTTATTTCATTATTTCTGGATGAGGAGGAATCCTCTCTTGGGATGGGGCACATCTGGGAGAGGGATGGTGATTGAGGATAAAGGGATGAAGCAGAGATTGGTGTTTGTGTGTGCATGTATGGAGCTGTCTGTCCGTCCGTGTGTGTGTGTGTGTGTGTGTGTCTCATGGGGAGAGGCAGACGAGAGAGGGCATCAAGTCCACAGGGAGTGTGTGATTCTGAGGGAAATGGAGAATCGGGACTGTGGGAGTACAAAGTTGAGGTGGAAGAGGCAGAAAAGGGAAATTTGGAGAATGGGGAAAGTGAGAGGGCACATTAATGCCAGGGTTGATGTGCGGGAAGACCGGGACAATTGCACAGTACTCGTAAAAAGTGTCTCCATTGCTCAAAGCCTTTATTTGAAATCACTCATGTCCCTCACCTGGTATTCACACCCTTCTCACCCAATCCCTCATCAGTACATCCCTCATTTGCATTTGTCCCAGACCAGATCGTCTTGTGTGTTCTTCCAAGCGCTCCAGTGTGACCCGGTGTCCTGTATTCCTGATCTGCCTGTTTTCTGATTGGCATTGTGACTGCTTGTTCTGGTCAAACACTTGACCCTGACTCAACTTTAGCCACAACCATAATGTCATATCAAAAGATAATGAACTGAGGAATGTATAACCGATGGTGAAGTTTCATCACATGCTTTGTCAGACAGCGACAGACTTCTAGCAGCGGGTCAACCGAAAACCAGACTAACTCTTTTCTTCCTCTTTGAGGGTTTTGGCAGCACCTCCGCTGGCTAACTAGACTGATTAGCAGATTTGTCGAGGGGTGGAGGCGCGATTCAATTTGCCACAGGCGCCACCTCGTGATTCTCTACGTAAGAACCCAGTCATTTGCGTTGGCATTTGATGAATTATTAAACTAAATGTGAGTCTGACTTCCTGAATCACATGTCAATGTTTCACCAAAGTTGACAATCTCTTTGAAGATGCTTGTAGGATTTGATTTTACCACATTTCCAACTCCAACCTAAAAACCAGACATATAAATCCAAATTTGCCCGTGAGCGACATTTGATGTAATTTTTGATGCCAATCAGTCATTGTTTAAATCTGTTATGAATTGTTACAAGGTCAATATTCATGTCATGCGGTGCTCTTAACAGATATTTTTTGGGTATATAAGAAAGAGGAGGTCAGAGAAAGGGACTGGTGGGGGAGGGGTTGGTGGTGAAGGGGTAGGACTCCCAAAGGTGGCGTCCCAAAAGCCGGGAGGCCTCAGAGGACCATGGGATGATTGCTTGTGTCCTTCCCCTTGCACTGTTCAAGGGCGTGTGCGTGTGTGGCAACAATTCTACATGCATGCAAAGCCAAGTGTGTATTTGTTTATTGTGTGTGTATGCGAGTGGTGATGGATTGTCGACTAATAATTTACCCTCGCTAGACTTAAGAGACACAAACCTTCATGTTTAAACCGCTTGTGTGGCTCTTGTCTAACAGATCTTCTTTATTTCAGTAAACCAACATCTCATGTATATTTCAGCAGCTGTACCTAGAGGCGGATGACTCAGCCAGCAAGGAGGGGCAGAGCAAAACACACATTAAAACAGAGTGGAACCGAGGAGCACCAGATTAGTCCTCATTATGCAGCATTAATCATCTTTAATCTGTTCTTAATCCAATATCTTTAGCTCACCTCATTAATGGGCCATGCATCAAGACTGGATGAGGCTACAAACACGGAGAGATCTAAGTGGAGGGATGGGAGTGAGAGATGGATGATAGGAAGAGGGAGGAGAACGGGGAGAAAAACAAATGGGGGGAGTCAAAGAGAAGCTGCAGTGATGAAGAGATATCGAGCAGAATTTGATTTAAGATGAACTAATAGAGCTGCTGTTCTGAAACAAGTTGAGGCCCTAGTTGTAGATCATGGAAATATCACCACTGTTTTTTTAAGAACCATGTGAGATTGTCTTCTTCCTGCTTTGTAACGCCTGGAAGCCGACTGGAGGCGTGATGCTTCTGGGTCGTCGGCCTGAACCTCTGTCAATATTGTCTCAGAAACATCTGGAGAACTGAAAAACACTCACCTGGACTCCAGGATGATTAGAATTTGGAGGGAAATTTTTTTAGCAAATGTTACTCTGACCTCAGGTGAACGCAATTCCGCTAAAAGTTAAGCAAATACTTGTGATGTAATAAATACTTGTGACTGATATAGAAATGTGTGAACATTTCATCTAAACAAACCACAGAATCTATAGAATGGCAATTTTACATTTGAGGATTAATCAGTCATTGATACCATTTTTATTTTTATTATGAATAACTGCAATAGCCCACCTTCTCTTCCCTTCTATCTCTATCTTTTCCAACATTTTTAAAGTTGTAATCTGTTTTTGAATGATCTGGCTCTGGTTTCTGGGTCATCCTAGTCATACACTCACAAACATGCGCCAGTTTCTGACACAAGATTCTTGCAATATATAACACCTTCCCAGAGGTTAAAATGTTGTGTTGAAACGCTGCCGTTTTATGGAGCTGTTGAACTGGATTACATTGATTCTCTGTTAGGGTTGGGAATCGAGAATCGATTGGAATCGGGACTAGCTTTGCGATTTACCCGGTATCGTTCAAAAGTTTAAAATTCGATTCCTAGTTTCGATTCTCAGTCCGCCGGCGCCGACCGGAAATAGAACCCGCTGAACACCAACGAAGAAGCGTCCACCGGAAGTGTTGGCATAACAGCGCTATCGAACATGGATAGCGTCCCTGTTGTTGTGAATTTGTGACGCATCAGACCAGTGTGCGCGGGCGGGTGCCGGGTGGCCAGGGCGGAGCTGTCCTATCTGTCAGCGAAAGTGTCCCTGATTTGGGGTTGGGAGAGTTGGCCCCGTGTTTGACGCGCTGCCTCTGGCTCCAAGGGCCCATCAGTGGGAGCAAGGTAACGTTTAAGTACCTGCAGTATCATACACTCACGTGTAAATGTGTTTTTGTGAGGTTTCAAAAATAAAGCTCTCTGGAGGAAAGTGTACCCCTGTTAAAATATATTCCTAATTTATTATCTTTATACAATATTCAAGTTCATAGTTTGATATTTATTTTATAGTTGAAAACAGCCCTGTTAGAAATTCATAGTAGGGTTAATAAAAAGTTCATAGAATTAACATTGATGGAGAAGGTCAGACTATTTCCTTCAGAAAGACCCTTGGTTAGCTAGCTCATTTAAAATATCTTAAACTTAAACTTTTTTGACCCTGCCTCTTGAAAGAATCGGAATCGAGAATCGCTGGGAACCGGAATCGAAACAAGGAATTGGAATCGTTCAAATTCAAACGATACCCAACCCTATTCTCTGTAACCATTCTGTTCTAGAATGTGCGTGACGATCATCCGGCCATTTCGAAGCTTGCATTCCACTTGGCATCAATTTTAAACACATGCTCTTTTTTGAATGGATTCAAAGTAGAAATGTTTTTATTGATATGAATAAATACTTTACATGAACATAAGTACATAATGGTGGTAGCGATAATTTAGACGCGCTGCTGTAATCAGCACTTCCCCAATCTCCATGTAATGATGAAAATTGCATACCAAATTAAGTATTTGATCATCATTGTCTTCTATGTCGATCTATGCTTTTTTTATAGCCATATAATCTTTAGTATATTTAGTAAAGACGTAATAGCTCATGGTAACACTTCAGTCTAGTAAGATGGCAGGTCACTATAAAATTATAAGCGATTATACACAAAAGGGCTTTTCCGTTTCTTTTTTCTTTGGTATTGCTTGATATATTTTAAATCCGTCCTTCTCAAATAAAGCACATCAACAACTACGAAAGAGAGGCAGCATGAGGCAGAGCCACAGTACATTTGGTAACACATTTGGCCTACAAGTTCTAATCATGCTTGATGCCTTTCACACTTTCTCTTCAACTTCACAACTTTTAAATTTTTGTGTCCCTATATTTGTGATATACTTTCCATGTACTTGTATTTATGTAGTGTAGATATTTCAACTTGGTAGTCTTTTTATAAATCAATATATTAAAAACCTGTCGTATGCCCATTTTACCTCAAGTTGATATGGTTCCTTGGTCTTAATGAAACTGTCTGTAACATACTTTAGTCAAAATACCACAAGGATAATTTAAAACAGCCCCCTTTTGACCCTGTCTAAAACAGCCCTCCACAGAGTGATCTGCTCCTTTAATGCTAATGAGGGCCCCCCTCTACCGCTCCTAGTCTATAGGGAGACAATCCGTCCAGACGTTGATCAGCTGTGCTCATTAATCCCACCATGCCACCACCCTGAGGTTTGCAAGTTGTGAGTTGGTAGACATGCCAGATCCACAAATTAACATGTAGAAGCACTAAGAAAGTGGAATTTACATAGTATTATTCAAATCAGAGTAGGAATGAAAACTGTACAAATGAGTGAATCTGCCGTTTTCCCCTGAGCTGTATGAGCGCTCCAAGTTCGACTCAAAGTGGTGACCTGATCATGGAGTCTGTATAGCTTTTCCCTTGATTTGTCCCTTGACCAAATATGTTTGGGTGGTATTGGTTGTCTTTGGGCTGGTATCGAGGCTTTCCGTGAAGCTGGGGTGCGGTCTCACAGCTAGACGGAGACTCTGAAAGTAGGGTTCATGTCAATGTCCTTGTGGTTTGAATGTAAGAGCTGTATTATGTGCGCATTATTTGGTTTTAACATTTGGAAAGCTAAGCAAGCAATCCATCTGCTGATTGTAAACTATTTAGTTAAATCTTATCATAACATGCCATGTTTGTAAAGATGTAAATCATATAGAAATGGACCGTGAGAGACACTCGCGCTAATCTCATTGCATCATCTCAACTTTTCTTCTATGCTATGTGCTCATTACTCTCACTAGATTTACTGCTATTTAGGCTAATCTCATTCTATCTCAGCATGGTAACCATAGCAACCACTTAACTCCTTGTCCACTCAATGTCCAAAACAAACTGACATCATCTTGTATTACCTGATTTGGTTGTCTTGTCACTTTTTTTACTTTCAAAACCTTCTGAAACTGTTGTCAACTTAGAGTGTGTGCACGCGAGAGAGAGAGCGACACAGTCCCTCCATGTTATGGATGCAAAAAGCTAAAACTTCATTTTGTTGTTAATTATATCAATGCAAGTTTTCAAATTGAGGCAAATTTACATCAGAATGAGTAAACATACAGAATAGTTGATGTTCTATGTGATGTGAGGACAGAAGGGTCTACAATAAGAATTTGAATCTGGGATAATAATCTAACAGAGCATTAGCTGAAACTTCCAGATAAAATGAACTGCCATATTAACTGACGAGCGAGTGAGTCTATTGTCTGTAGTTTTCTGCTCGTGCAAAAATATGATTTAACTATTAACCAAAGTTCACAAGAGCCAGGTCTGCTGAACGGTGTTAGCAACAGGTGCTTAGATTAGAACAACAAGCTGCTCTTTGCCTGTTCTGGGGTATTTGTACTTACGAGGATGGGGTCTCTACCAGTTGGTCGATATTTATGTCGTGCTGTCAGTCTGCAGTTTACTGATACGTTTGTCCATGTCACACTGATGTGGAAGTACGGTGAAAACTAATGGATTTAACCAGAGATTTTAGATAGAATATTGTATCTTGCAGCAGGTCGGTCATAAAACAAATTCTATTTGTGTGAAAGGGTTATTGCTTTTGATAAGTCTGTTGTCATCATGATTGTCTCTCCTCCCATGGAATTTATGTTCTCGTCTCTGCTTAAATCTCGTCACTTATAGAACAGGTTGGCATGATCCTGGAGCCACTGTAGATCCAGTTAAAAAAACAATAGAACATACTTTTACACCACTCAAAAGTAGGACCACAAAAGCAACACTGACAACATTTGGCCACTTTTGACAGGTCTTCTACATGGAGACGTGATATGTGGTATTTGCAGCTCACTTTGTGGGTTGAAGTTAAATATGTTAAAGATTAGGTGTGTGTGTGTATGTGCGTGTATGTGCGTGTGCGCCCGGCAGAATTCTAAATACAGCATCAACTAGTTGCTACCTGCGTTTCCATGGGAACCGGGTCAATTCACCCGGCTGCTCCTGCTCTTTCATGCATTTATGGTTCATAGGCAGAAACGGAGATAAGAGAGCGGCAGAAAGTCAACAGGCAGGCAAGGAAGAGCAGGATCAAAGGAGAAGAAGCAAAGAAATAACCCAATCATTTCGACTTTAGTGTGTGTGTGTGTGTGTGTGTCCAATATATTGGGACGCGGCAACAAAACATCAATCAATGCTCCAAGAAACCTCCTGATTATCAATACCGGTGTAAAATAATTTCTGAATAAATGCAGGCAATTGAACGGCATTCTTCAAGCAGAGGAAGTGACTGTAAGAAGCATAAAGTAAAAGACTAGAAGACATATGGAGAACCAAGCTGTAAAGTTCCTTAACATAGTTTTGCTTTTTGTCAAAGCCAAACTTTATGCAACCGATATTAGAGACAGTAATTATGACAGTAATTAATGTACTGGTATCTGAATAAATGTCACTTTGAGAGGGGCTACTCATGAGCGCTGGACTCTACATTGCAACCACGTAGTCACAGTTTGGGTTTATTTGCAAAGTTCTTTTTTATAACTAACCCTACTAGTGGTCCATATCTTTTACTTTTTCAATGATCTATTCTCCAAGTGTTTTTGCGATGTAAACCTTGCACTGGTTTTATATGTGGTATATCAGGAAAGCTTCTTACTTCAGATTAAAGTTTGTATGGTAAATCGATGGGCTTCAAATGTGAAGAAGTTTCTTCAAAGGCAACCACAACTGACTGACAAATAGTCAAACTAAGAACTTTTTCAAAGGGGAAGATGACAAACATGGGCCATCTTTCTAGAAACCACAAAATGTGAAAAGAGGATTGGGGGTGATCAGCGATGTCACCATTACTCACTACTTGCAGACCGGTCCTGGGTAGGAGGAGCTTTCGCTGGCTTCCCGGTGCCTCTCCGACAGACAGAGATCTCCCCTCGGCTGCAGCCAAACTTCTGATTTGTCTTTTTTTTCATCCCAGAATCCATTGCACTTTATTTGATATGCCTGGCACTGTTTCAGGCAGCATGTGATGATGTCAGAAGAGACATTTCCTCAAGTGATGTGTCCTTTGAGTCCTCTTGTCCCACTGCCTTGTGCGTGCTCTCCCTCACTGTGGCATCTCGGTGTCAGTCCCGGCTTTCATGCTTTGCGTCTTATTTCCACTGCAGCGCCGAAGTCAGAATATAGACTTTATGTGGTCAAAGGTATGTGGACAATAGGTGCCAACCTCTGTGTCTAAACACTGATTATGATCCCATTTAGAGTTGAATAAACCATAAACGTATAGTGCTTTAGGGCGTGGCTAGCTTATGATTGACAATGTTTACCCTCATGAGTGCTGCTGCAACAGCCTTCAGTCCCTGGGGAAGGCTCTGCATCAGATTTTAGAACCTCCCCCATTAAAATGAGCCACAAACTGTGCTATAGTGACACAGAGCACAAAGAAGAATGCTTTTTAAAACGGAATGATATTCAGAAGGAGAAAAAAATATTTCAAAAAATCATTATTTTATAGAATCAATTTTCTTTCAGTGGGAGTTCCCCCCTCTGCTTTATATCATTTTCTCTCCTTCTCTTCATCTGGTTCCGCCTTCTTATCCACAGCTCAACACTGCATTCACATCTTCCCTCTCTTGAGCCGCAACCGCATCGTCTGTGTGTGTCGTGTTTCTGCGTGCATGCACTGCACGTGTGTGCTAGAGCCCTTTTGTACGAGTACATGTGTAGCCACTGCATCTCTCTGGGCATGTGTTGATGCTACAGTATATGGTCCCTAATCACATCCTCTCTCTCTCTGGTCTGATTTGGTCTTCTTTGGGCCGTGGTGACCAGCGGAGCAGAGAAATTGCCTGTTATCCAGGGGATCGATTCTTCATGGGGTACCGTAAATTGCTTAGTATTGACACCCTGTCAGAATGGGGATTCTCACATTTACCCCAAGATCTGGCCTCAGGTGAGGAGACTCTCCCCCAACAACAACTAAGCCCCTGCTGTCCTTCTCTGTGTGGGATGTGCCAGATACTAACTGCTGGAATACTGTCCGGAGTGAGGGGCAACTAGTGGCCGTTTTGCAGCAGGCCACGCATCAGCATACATTCTGAATTTCTAAAACGTTTTTTAAAAGCCGGTTGGAATAAAAGCTTCGGGTAATTCAGATGGAAGTCCACAGTGTGTGACCCGTGACAGCTCTAGTACCTCTTCCTCATCTTGTGGGAGGCATTTCATCAAAATCCATCATATTAGGATGACAGCTATGGTGGCTAGCAGGGCTCACCCAGCCCACAGAGGGTGTGATGGATGTGATTGTGAACCACCCACACGGTGATGGAAAGGAGACGTTTCTGGTTAGTTTTCCAGCAGCATGCCATCTTTGACAGGCGTTACTTACATGTGTAGGATAGTTTCTTTTTTGTTACTTGTGCAGCGTCTTATTGAACTTGCACCTGTTATTAGATTCCCGTTACAGTTCTGCGGATACAATCTCCCAGTTCTAAAAAACATGTGAACACTGAACTTGTGGCTCTAAGCCACAAGACCAGATCTTGTTCCATTAAAGTCTCCAAATCCCCTTTAATACAATACTTTAAGTGTGCTTTTCAATTTCCTTTCTAGACATTGATTCATTTCAAACGATCCATATTTTTACAGGATAAAATGCTCTTAATTTAGCTGGTGTCAAATTACTGGGTATTTTTTTAATTTTTTTATGACCAACAGGAGAATATTCTCATATGTGATTTCAGGTCATTTTAACTATGTGGTTTTATAAAACTAACAGATCAACGCAGCGTAGCTTCTCAAACCTTCTGAATATATATTATATATATATAATATATAATATTCAAAGTTTACAGATCCAAGTCAAAAGAACAAACACAAATTCACTCCAACGGGAGGTAAAAATATTGTTGTCGATAAAGTCAAATTCTGAACAATTCTTTTGGTTCGATAGCAATATTGGAGTTCAAATAGACGATGCATTTTAATGGTGATAATGACTAATTGACATATTGCTTTTGAATCTAAATGTATGTGGAAGTGTCTTCGGTGGACAAACTGTAATATTGTGAATATTTCACAATATCCTCAAGGTTAGTATGGCATTTTCCTGTTATGACATCTTGTTGCGTATTGTCTTGGATATATACCAATGCAATAAAGCTGCATGTTAAATTTAACATTTTGCTTCAGTAGATATTTTGATTACGGTTCTTGCAGTCATCCGTTTACACAAGAACATTTGGTAAAACACTGGAGTTTAGATTATTTTGAATTATAACCCCCACATTTTATTTTATTTCCTCAGAATAATATGTATTGACAACAAAACTCTTAATTAGTCGCTATTTGAATTTTGAAAGTATAGCCCCGGAGCTTTCCCATTCTGTGTGTTGAACATGTCATGTGGGAGGTAGAGTGGGCCCAATAAGGCTCTCAGCATCACTCCACCACTGGCCCTCTCCCCAGTAAAGACTGGGACAGCATCCAAACCTCCCACCGCACTTTGTCTTTGAATGTTACTCAGCTGTAGAGCGTGGTGTCTCTCTGTCTGTGTGTGTGTGTGTGTGTGTGTGTGTGTGGGGGGGGGGGGGTTGGTGTTCTGCAGTGAAGTGTGTGTGTGTGTGTGTGTGGGGGGGGGGGTTGGTGTTCTGCAGTGAAGTGTGTGTGTGTGTGTGTGTGTGTGCACACAAGAGGGTCTAAGAGATGGATTTAGGAGAAGGTGAGAGAATGTGTGTAATGTGTTGTGATAGGAAATCCACTGGGGACGACATGAGGAGCTCTGCATATCTCATGACTCGCTCTCACACAAACACACACACACACACACGCGCACCAGCTGGCCAATTCCTCAGACCTTTTGTACATCTGCTTATGTGTGTGTCTCATGTGAAGTGCTTGGAGTCCAGGTGGTTCATCCTAATCCAAAGAACACCCTGGAGAGGCGCCCACTACCTTCTATCCCTCCTTCCTCCCTTAGAGACGGACAGTACCACTGATTGGGTGCATGCACGCTCTCATCACTAATAGAAAAAGAGAAAAGGGTTATGTTTGCTTTAGAATAAATTTTATGGTCTTTTGGTCGCTGTCGACGAAGAAAAAAAACAGAGAGGTCATCAAAAGAGAAGGTGGCCACTCTTTGATGGAAGTTCTTGGTCCTCCTCTCTCTGCTTCCTGTCTGGATATTGCCATAACAAAAAGTGTGTGTGTGTGTGTGTGTGTGTGTGTGTGTGTGTGTGTGTGTGTGTGTGTGTGTGTGTGTGTGTGTGTGTGTGTGTGTGTGTGTGTGTGTGTGTGTGTGTGTGTGTGTGTGTGTGTGTGTGTGTGTGTGTGTGTGTGTGTGTGTGTGTGTGTGTGTGTGTGTAAAATAAATAAATAAAAAATAGATAATCTTTTGGTCACACGCTTTATACTCCACATTATTTTCAAAAGTAATTTCGTCTCACGTTAAGCCTGAAGTATTCCATTTCTTTTGTTTTCGTCGTACCAAAAAGCAAAACTTTTCTTTACCCAAACAATATCCTCAAATGTCATGTCATTCAGTTTGGATTAGTTCTGAAAGTAGATGGGTCACTGCACTTGTACCGAAACGGAAAGAAGGTGGATTAATAGTCTTTTTTAACATCATACTGGTTTGTGAATATTTACTTTCTTTTAGTCATAACTAAACCAACTTCAGAAAGTGTTTCTTAAAGCAGGCAGTAGGGTTGCTTGTGGGACCTTTCTCTATCTCTACACTTTCTTTCCTTTAATCTTTTTATTTTCAGTGTATACAGGTTACATGTGGCATGTACCTGGTAATAGAGCTGCAACTAACGATTATTTTAATAATCGATTCATCTGTCGATTATTTGTTCGATTAATCGATGAATCGGATAAAAAAAATAAAAAATGTAAAAACATTAATTTCCAACCCTTTATTGAAAAATAGAACTGACTGTGCACTTTCTAAATATGTTTTGTTTTAAACAGATTGCTCCTTGAACATCCCTAAGTAAGCAAATAAAATGGACTAACACAAAAAACATACACACATCGCATGATGTATACTTTACAGCCGCCAAATTAAATATATTAGGCACAAAATCATGAATCATTGCCGTGGTGCTCCCGTGCCAGGCCATGTCGCTTTTGCATATCTTAAAATCAGACATGTCAACCCTCCTGAATTTCAAAGCCCCTCCCGAAAATATCCCGGACCGACCGTTCTCCTGATTTCCACCCGGACATCAATATTGCTGCACCATCCGTCACTGGGCGCGCTGTTTCAGACCGAACAATAATAAAGGTTACACCTTGAAGTCGAGCGCGGCGATTAGAACGTAAAACTACTGAAAAAGAAAAAACTAAAGAAAACCGCAGGTGTGAGTTGGGGTCAGAATCTTTAGGAATCTCATGACCCCATGAAAAGAAAACTATTCAGTCAATAAACATGAGTAGTCTACGATTGTAGGCTTTTACTGCACCGTGTGCCAAACCATCATCATTTGTGTCACTACTCCATTATATCAAGCTGAATGCAAGTAGCAACCCCCTGCCTGTTTGAGAATAATCAAAGGGCAATTTACTGTCCAAGATTTACTAGAAAAACAAACTAACAATTGTGAAATGTTTTTTTTTGCAACATTGGCACCAGTGAAAGTAATATTTATCCCAAATGCTATCTGGTGGGAGAAAGAATACCAGTCGTCTCATTGTTTCAATTGTCCAGAGTTACATTTTGTCTGGTCCTGGTGGAGACTAAAGCAATGATTCTTGGCAACGTGGGCCAGATTATCAAAGTATCCTTTGTATTCATGGTGCCTGGAGAGTGACTCCATCTTTCTGTTGACCATTAACACTTGAAACGTTATCAAAAGGATACTTATTGTCCATAGAGGACAAATCCTGATGTTCTTGGAGACTCAATGCAATGAAAAATACTGAGCATATTGATGCTCCTGGGGATGAAACCTTTTTGACACAATGTCTACATTTTCCTGCACCAAATATCCTAGTTTTTGCTCTTATTCCAAAAAAGACCGAGCTTATTGCTGTGAATATTCCATTGATTTTTACATTTAAGTGCAGCCGTAAAAAGCACCCTCAATCCTCTATTCCTCTCTTCCAAATGTGCTGTAAACTTGTTAAGAATAATGGTTGTAAAAATAATATTAACATATCCTACAGTTCTTATCTGGAAAATGCTCTATTTTTGAATATCCAAATGGAAATGGTTTCTTATCAAATATGTTACTCTTTCACCAAAGTTTTCCGATTCATACACTTTCTGTATTTAGTCAGGAGTTGAGCTTCGTACAATTGTTTGTCACATTGACTTTTTCTTTATCGATTATGGTTTGCAGCTAAGCCTACTTGAACATAAAGATGTGTCTGAATATGATACTTAGGAGGAGAAACTGGACTTGGTTGTCAACACACTTGAAAGTTGGTACCACGAAGACAATAGTATGTCACTCTATTGCATTGAGCTGCAGCTTGGGCATCAGGCAGATATTTACCAAACTAAATCAGTCTCCTACTCCACAGAAGGCCTTTTCATAAAATTGCAAGCACCACTCGAGTGTTTTTCATTACCGGGTGTTTACGTCATGAAAGGTTTCGAGCTTGTGTCATTAAACTTTCTTTGCCAATTTCAACCGCTCTCCAGAAATCGGATTGAAAATGTAAGCTGGTAAAAAAAAAAAGAGCATGTGAACCTATTTAGTGTGCCTCCCGAGGCACCTGGCATAAATGCGTCGTCCCCGCACGATGATACACAGATACTGAGCGGCGGTCCTTGGCCGCGGCTCACCTCCATTTGTAAAGGTCGACGTCTTTACTTTAAAGAAAAGGTCCCCCCGGGGTGAGCCACGGAGGCCGTTTTAGAAAGCCAGAGAGAGGTGAGAGAAGGGGGAGGGGGGGACGGGAGAAAAACATTTCCCTCAGTACAAAGTGCTGCTATTATTCACGTGGTGTTGAAATGTATTCCCTGTGCGATCGAGGTGTGTGTGTGCGTGTGTACTCGCGGGGACTCGACTGGAGTCAAATCCATTTTCAGCCCGCTGAAGAAAGTGGGGCTCCGAAGTGACGCCTGGCACACGGGTGTTAAACGCTAAGCTGCTGGTACCAAGCAAATATGTGAGTGCGCTGGAGTTTGCGTACAAACTACATTTTAAATCTGCCACACCACAACAAAATGATGTGAATGGCTTTCGGTAAGAATCTTTTGGTATCGACAGCAAAAAGTCCTGAAGGGGGGGAGTCTGTGAAAGTTATCTTCTACGGCCTTTTTTTACTCCTGGTCTGATACGTGACTCAAACCATCCAAACTGTGAGTTTGGGTTATGCGTTTCAACCTCTCAGCCGATCAGTCGGTGCATTCTCCAATAACTCAATACATGCAGAAAATGTCAAGAATAAAGCACTGTTGAACTTTGAAATAAACTGTAAAAATAAGACTCAAGGAAACTTTGTAAAGTCCAAACGAAGCTGCTGTTGAATGAGGGGGTGAGTAATACCACACCCCCCTACTTGGGGGACTCTGACTTTAACCATATCCCAGTTGACTATTTTACTATGTTTAGTCCAATAAAAGCCTCACTTATTTTTAGAAATTTAACCCCAAACAAATAACCCTAGCCCCCACATCCTACAATGGCTGCCTTGTGGGTTTTTTCCAGACATATTCCCCTCCCAGACTCGTAGATACGCCCGTCAACTGCACCACTCTCTCCCCTGTCCTTCACACAACTCTCCCATTGGGCCCTGTCATTGCAAAAGAAGGACAAATGAGAGGCGAGGAAGATGGAGAGGTGTGAAAGTGCCGTCTGGTCGCAGCAATCCTTCCTACTGTTAAATCTTTTGTGTTAGGGTTTGTGTGGACACTTTGTCACAGAGCCTCTCTCGCTTGATTCTATTGTCTGCCGTCTTATTTATCTGGGTGTATGTGTGTTTGCGTGCGTGCGCATGCATTTTGACGATGTCCTCGCCTGCCAGGAAAAATGTCTCCTTAGAGACCAACGGCACGGCTCCCCTCCTCTGCGAGGTGTCAGGATGTTGTTTCCTCCCAACAAAGTGATGACATCCTGTCTGAGATTTAGACCTCCCGCATGGATTCACACCCGATAGAAGCCGTGGCCTCGTAATCCAGGCACTCAAGTGGGCTCAGGAATAAGGAGACCGCCGGAGAACGTGCGAGATAACTGAAGGAATATGGTAATACTGAAGAGGTGCACGCTCTCTGCGCCCATACTGTACTTCTCCCACACGAATGCGCGCGATCAGCGGTGACAGCTGACATCGGTGACTTCGACGGAGATGTCCTTTCTTGTCAGGCGGCGCCGCTACACTCACTGTGATGAAGCGGCGCAAGGTCTTACTTAAGTAGGCCCATTAGGAAACCACTAGAGGAGGAAAAGTATTGAGATGATGTCAAAGTAGAATTGCAGCTCCTTGCCGCAACTTTTTTTCCCCGTGTCGAAAAATACATTTTGAAAGGCTCATTTGAAGGCTAATGCACTGCCAATCTGCGACGGATGTGCCATTTTGATTCAATAACTGTCAGGCCTTGGTTACCCGGCTGATATTAACGGCCTCTTTCTTAACATCAGGTGTTCATCTTTGCGTCTGCTGGGAAAAGTTGATTGGGTTCATTTTCTTTTTATTCAGTGTGCACCTAAAATAAATAAATAAATTACTATACCGTATTTTCGCGACTATAAGGCGCACTTAAAATCCTTTTTTTCCTAAAAAAACGGCGCGTGCGCCTTGTAATCCGGAGCGCCGTATATATGGCTCAATCCATACTGGAGGGAAAGTCTGGTGCCAGCAGCCGCGGTAATTCCAGCTCCAACAGCGTATTGTAACGGACTGTGTTTTCATGTTCTGGAGCGGCATTGCACTTTACAGAGTTTTGGGATGGTCAGTGAAGGGCGCACAATGTGACGTCACTCATCTTAGTGCCACCTATGGGGACGCGGGAATTGTTGTTGTTTTGGAGAGCGATGGTGTGTTTTTGTTCGGCGTAGGCTACGGCCGACAGTAGCCTGTTTCTCGACAATAAAACCAGAAGATAAGCACATTGTCCAGAGATTCATTAGCGAGAGTCGCTACAGTATATTAAAGCTCGTAGTTGGATGTCGGGATCGCGCTGACGGTCCACCGTCTGTTCCAGCGCTGCCTCTCGGTGCAAGATGCACCAAAGCATTTGCCAAGAATGTTTTCATTAACCAATAACGAAAGAGATATTGTTAATATCCACATTAACGTTTGAACAACGTTACCATGGGAGTGAAGAGTTTTCAGAACGCTTAATAACGTTTGATTTAGCACAGCCCGATCTAGTGGATGCATAACGCAGCCCCAGTCAAACGTTTTACTGCAGTTACTTCTATGCGCCTTGTGATCCGGTGCGCTCTATATATGAAAATAGTTCTAAAATTGGCGATTTATTGAAGGTGCGCCTTGTAATTCAGTGCGCCGTATAGTCGCGAAAATACGGTAATCAGAAAGTTGGTAACAAAGACTGAGAAGAACAAAGACTTCTGAAATTGTGTATCAGTAACATATAAGTAAACCATATTTAGCCTAAAGTTTAGAAGTAGGGTTGGGTATTGTTTAAATTTGAACGATTCCGATTCCTGGTTTCGATTCCGGTTCCCAGCGATTCTTGATTCTAATTCTTTTAAGAGGCAGGGTCAAAAAAGTTTAAGATATTTTAAATGAGCTAGCTAACCAAGGGTCTTTCTGAAGGAAATAGTCTGACCGTCTCCATCAATGTTAATTCTATGAACTTTTTATTAACTTTACTATGAATTTCTAACAGGGCTGTTTTCAACTACAATATAAATATCAAACTATGAACTTGAATATTGTATAAGCACAATCTTTTTTTTTTTTCTTTCGCCAGCCTCACTGCTCATTTTAACAGATAGGACAGCTCCCCTTGGGCCACCCGGCACCCCCGCGCACACACTGGTCTGATGCGTCACAAAAACATTTTTGCTGCAAATGCTGCATTTTGCAGAGTTTTCGGTTTGTTTCGAAAAGTGTAACCACACTTTGGACCGTGGACGCACGCTATCCATGTTCGATCGCTTCCGGTGGACGCTTCTTCGTTGGTGTTCAGCGGTTCGAAACTAGGAATCGAATTTTAAACTTCTGAACGATTCCGGGTAAATTGCAAAGCTAGTCCCGATTCCAATCGATCCTTGATACTCGATACCCAAGCCCAATCCGCGGTGTACTTTGGAGAGGAGGAAGGAGACAAGTGCCGGTGAAGTGGAAGACGCCTTTTCACCAGCTTTGAATCAACCCGGTTTGAGAAACTTATAATAAATCAGACACCTCAAGTTTCAACCAACGACCGAAATGTTGTAATGTATTTGACTCAAAGTTGTTCTTCGTTGGTGGTTCTCGAGCGGAAGCATAGACGTAATGTGGACTGCAGAAGCTCAAGAAGCCTCCAAATGTATTTTTTGTCAAATTGACAGTTATCACTGTTAGCGATGTTAGCATCGTTAGCTACGCGCTCAGGCATCTACACGTTGAAAGCTGTCAATATAAATGCTGAAGAAATAAAACAATTTCATTCAAGTCTCAAAGACCGTTTGAAAAATATGTTGGCTGGTTGAATGTTTCTTTCCTATTGTTTTTTGGGGTTCAAGTCCATGTAATAGCTACATACTGGCAATAATCATCTCAAATAAATAACAGCAATGGCCCATAGAAACACACAACTTATACGCAGCACTAATCAAAAAATGAATAAATGTATATGCTGTCTAAAATGAAAGACCTGGCTTTGTCGATACTCTATTGATTAGCTGTGCTGCGTGTTCAGGGAATTATTGTGTCTTACAGATATACATAATATGTGGGTTTTCCTAACAGAAAGGGGGTCTGTTGTTATAAAATAATTGCTGATATTAAACACCTGTTTATAGCATTTCATTCTTAGCCTTTTAACAAAAAATCCAGAGCCACACTTCATCAGAAATATTTCATGTCATGTGAGCTCTGGCAAAATCTATCTCCGTTTGTTGTTTACACACTGAGGCAGGTCGACTGGTTTCCCTCGGTTCGTGGATTGCTTTTCACACAGCGTGTTGGCTTATTCAATTATTGATAAAAGAGAGCCGTGGAGAGAAAAGGCTGCATGCCGCTGATGAATACCAAATGAGGGCAATGTTAAGGTTTCATACTAAATTAAGTTGCACTTCTTAAGTTGAAAAAAGATGAAATATCAGTAATTACTGAAGTCAGACTTTTATCTTCATAGGACGAGTGCTGGAAGCCAGAGGGAGCATACACACACATACACACACTTCTATACAGAAAGAGTTTTATGTAAGATGTCACTAATAAAATCATAACCTCTACTCAAAACGCTCTAAAACTGCAGATGAATGTTTGAGCCGTTGCAGAGAGTCATTTTCTCCAGAGTTGTAACACTCAAGCTTCTCGAGAAAACAAAACCTCTCAACACATTAAGACATACCGGACACTGATGTCATTCCTGAAAAAGCATAATACATTTCATTATTTCGCAGGTCCAGCTGTGTGTGGCTTAAAAGTAGCACTTTTAAAAAATCTTTATTTAAAGCATGCCGCATACCACCAGGGATGATTTGATTTTGGGTTCCTTCAGTTTTACCTCCAAAGAGGCTTGCATTATCAGGATAAACAGGTTGGTTGATTACAATAGAAGAAAAGTGAAGAAATACAGCCTTAGGTACAGTGACATGTACGTTATTTGCCTCAGCTAGTCTCATGGCAAGAGACCAAATACTATCAGCTGTGGGCTGAGGAAACGAGAGCACTTGTACCAGGAAATTGGTGTTTCACTTTGTTCTTCAGCTGCTGGGAAAACAACAAGCATAAGTTAAATGACTTTCTCTACGAGGGTGTAGTTTACCAAACCCTTTTTTAAGACAGATTTACAACAACAACATTCTTGTAGTTTGTTAGACTTTTATTGATATATTTCGCTTTTTTTTCTTAGCCGCTCACCAACTGAATTTGTTGGAACGGTATGTTTTTCCTCACCTAAAAAGCACAATTATTTTTCTGGATGCATTCCTGTCACAACATCATAACACAAGGTCGTGCTACTTGACCACTTCAGAATTGATTGCTATGTGTATGTTGCAATGGTGAGCTTGTTTCTGATCAAAGCAGGCAGAGGAGAGGGGACTTCTGGGTTAGCTGAAACTTGGTATTTCCTTTATTGAGGCAGTGATTTAAAAAGTCAGATTGCAGGATTTTAAGAGTACTTCGGATAATCCACTGCATGTTTTTGGGCAGTTTGATTTAGGAACACAAAACAATGGAGTGTCGAGCATTTGAACCACGTTTGAATCTGGGTTATTTTGGGGGTTACAAGCAGAAGCTTTTCAGTCTGTGCAATGCTCATTAAGCTTTGCATAAATTGAGACTGTGGGCTATATATCTGGCCCCATGATCCTTTGCATGAATTATGACTACATGTGCTTTACTAAGTTGGCGTGAACATGTATGTGGCAGATTGAGCAAAAAAAAAAGATGGTTTGTGCTATAGTTTGTGCTTGTTTACTCCACCCTGTTAATACACTTTCACATTATTTTTGCCATTCCACTAGAATTTAAAAAATCAAGGCCTTTGTTAGAAATGCTGCAGCCTCCATCACACTCAAACAGAATCAATAGGTGTCTGAAAACAAACGTACTTTATATAATATTCAGCGCTGATGGAAGTGCAATATCCACTTTGTTGCAAATGTAAATAGGAATGTTTAATTTATTTGAATGTGTAACTACGCCATACTATTCATGCATGCAGCACTCATTCATTTTTCATTCTTATGAATATGAGAATGCTCCCTAGTCTCTGATGTCAAGCTTGGTGCCATCACTGTTGGCATGTGTGTGTGGTCGTGGGTGTGCATTAATAGTAGAGCTGTCCTCTAGTTCTTTGGTTACTAAATTAAACAAGTCAGAGAATGACAAAGGCATCAAATTACATCATAGGCAAGGTTTGTACAATCCCTTTACTTTTGCTGCTCATAGTGTTGTAAGATGTCTGTACTTCACAATACACGGGGCTTGTTATTTATAGGGGTGCAACAACAAATTAATGAAATCCATAACAAAATCGATTATTAAAAGTGTTGGCAACGAGTGTCATTATCTTTGTGTCGCTCAAGTATTACGTCACTCAATGGGTTGCCGATATGCGCGCGGAGCAAAAATAAAATAGCCGAGCCAATAGAGGAAAGAGCAGCCACCAGCGCCGGCAGTTGTTGTGAGTCACATGACGCAGGCAAAGACGTCTGTTCGAGTCAAGTCGTCCAAGGTGTGTGAGCATTTTGCATTGAATGAACTAAAAAAGTCAACGTAACATGGCACGGGAGCACCACGTTGTCCCGTTTTGATGTAAGGAACCTCCAGCTTTATCCAATTTGGATTATTCTTGTCTAATAGTCATATACGATAGTCTAGTGCGCTTGTGCATATACTGTGAGTTATACAGTAGTTGATGTTATGCCTGTAAAGGGAGACACACGGTGATCCATTAAACCAGCGCTGCTAACTAAGAAGCCTCTAATGCATTTATTTACAAATGACATTTTAAATTCATCTCATAGCAAGCACTTGGTTGTGTTTTATCTGTATTTAGATGTGTATAGATTTACTTAAGTTGCATTTACTGCAATGATGATAATAATTTAATTAATAAGCTTCAAGTGAAAGTGGGGGTGTGTTTCCAAGTGTGTCGGAGTGTGTGGATCAATGAGTGTAGTATAGAGAACAAGTTCTGACGTTATAACAAATCCTGTTACATTTTCTGATTTGTATTTTTCTTTTTTTTTATAAATGATTATGTTCAACAACCTGTACTTTCTGAGGTATTTTTGCAATGTGAATTTGGAATTCTGTTTTTCAAATTAACGCTTTTAATGCAGTTTTTTTTATACGAAAATAATCAATAGATTATCAAAATAATTGCACCCCTAGTTATTTATTTAATCCTTAAATCCTCTAAGTATTCTATCTAGTTGAGTGTAATGATAGCCTAAATGTTTTGACGTTTTGGGGCTCTGAATGTCATCATCAATAAAACGCTTGGATGTGATTTTGAAAAATGACTCATTTAATTGATAAAACTGTTTTGTTTTTGTATTGAAGTTGACACTGGACTAAAGGCCTTATTTAAGTTGTCTGTTTATTTAATTAAAATAATCCTTTTGTGGTTTAACCTAGCTGTCCACAGGGACCCCGCCAACCCCCTCTTATCTTGGCTGACACAACCTATTGTACAAACGATGCACTCATGGTTTTATTTTGTCTAAAACCCCTTCTGATCATGACATGACACCATTGCAGTTTTTTCAACATCGAGCCACTATGTTTTGTCATTTCAGTCTAAGCTTTTCTAACAAGATATTTTTGTCCAATCTCTTTTCAACTAGAAACCTAATTTTAAATGCTTAATTTGTCATACCATAATGTAACTTGATGTGATTCGGTTCCAGTAATGTCCAGAACTGGAAGTGACACGGTTCAACTGCCAGCCGCTGCCTGCATTTACTCAACCTGACAAATGCGTGGCTCACCATGACAAATGAGGCCGATACAAATTGATCGCACGTATATAAAAAATCAATAACATATACCCTTCTTCTGGAATCTTAGCAGTCAGTTTTTATTTTTGTCCAGGATTAATTGCGGCGTAGATGAGTCATATTTCATGAACCGAGCGAGCAGTAACAATGGTGTCCCCTTGAAGGTGCACGGCATCACGTCCCCGTGCTGTAGTGACCCAGATCCAAGTCTGCTCAAGAACTGCTGATATCCCATTGTACGTTTTTTAGTTTGTACAATAGAATATCACCCAGTGAGTGTTTTTATGTCATATGATGTCATTATGAGGCAGTGTCAAGGAGGAACCCATATCTTCACCATTTAAAATTTCATTTCTCCAAAATTTGTGTTTGCTAAATATATTTATCCAGGCCCTTTTCCTGGCTTCAACGTGACAATGCAAACTTTTTTTTTTCTTTAAAAGTTTGCCAGAATTATTTTGATAACAGCTTCAATTGGTTAAAATGTGTGCCAATAACTCCAGGTCATATCAAAAGTTTCCCTCGTACTGAAGAGAGAACTTTCTTCCGCGATGATTTTTTTGCTGTGTGCGTGCGTGCGCGCCACTGGTACAATCCAACTTGGCTGGCAGTAGGCAGAATGCAACCCGAGTGGGCAGAGCAGGGGGAAAGTGGCAGAGGCCAAAACAACATAGAACTGATCCGAGGACAGCTGCTGCAAAGGTAAGCACACAGGGACAGGGATGGGAACTGCGCATGTAAATATAGAAAGATTATGGCGGTTTGACACGTATCCATACCCATCTGATTCACATCCTGGAGCATCAACTATCTCCATCTGCTCCTAAGACGGTATTGACAACCAAAAAAAGACAGTAACCAAAATCATCAAAGTTTAGCAGAGATACATGAATCTTTGAAAAACATATCTTGCCATCATCTGTTACTATGCCAACCTTCTGTAATCTTCTGACCAGAATGCTGCCTATAGCCAGATACAGTGAAAAGAAGCATTATACTGAGAGGTGGGGGATGAAATATTCCCAAGGCTCCTCTTTAATTCATCTCTGGACTGCATTTTAACCAATAGGACAAGCTATGGAGAAAACATCTTACTCATTCGGATCTCAAGAAGACAGCTTTGATATACTCACCATTCTAATGTAGTTCATTGTTTACTGCTTGGGGATATCACCGTGTCTGGTGTCCAATGCAAGTACATATCTATAACACCACTTAGAAATGATAGAAACTCATCACATCCTGGTTTTCTACAGCGTCAACGCTCATCTTGTCACCTTCAATTAGAGCTGATGCTTTGTTATATTTGTTCATGATGAGTGTCTCTTATGAGATGGTATGTGGCAGAATTATTGATTTTCTGGGGCAAAAAGATTTATGAGAGAAGTACTTTTTTGTCTTCTAGCTGAAATAGCAACAGCACATTTGATACCTGCTCTACTGATGACCATTTTAGCTTCCAAATAGTTTAGTGCTGGAGTTTGGATAAGTTTGTATTCATCAGACTTGCAAAAACTGGAACGCTTTTGAGTCATATTTTAAAATTGAGCTGTAAAAAAAGTTGAAAGACCTGCACCTGCATTCACAAGGTAACAACCGTAGGATCCTCCTCTGAAAAACAAACGTTTGTGCGTGGGATTCAACTTGCAAGAGATCCAAGAAGTTCACATAATAACAGTGAGTAACTGCTGCTCTAATTATTAGCGGAGGAGTATAAAATGACCCACGTGCTTTAGGCACGAGTAAAATGTCTGACCAGTCCAATCCCCACAACTTTCTAGAGAAATGAACCCAGTCTGAATGGGGATTAAGAAGAACACAAACTTTCAGCAATGATTTATTTAAAAAATGCTCTGCAGTTGAATCATTTCTTGATACCTATTAAGTCTTAACAAAGTTGTCCAATCTGTTCAAAAACACAAATTGTTTTACCGCCCACACTTCTCGCGCTGTGTTAAAGTTTTTATTTCACCCCGAGTGAGGAAATTAACTTATGAACACAGATTGAATCATATCGTATGTATTAGTACAGTTTGTGAGCAAAGTTTGTCGGGTTATCCGCACAGTGTTCGATATTCTGACTGCAGAAGTCAATGCAGAGGCTACTCTTCCCCTTCTCTGTTGACTTTATGCAACGTCTCGTTTTATAAAGTGTGACAGCTTCGATCGCCTGGAGACTTTGTCTCCTTACTGTATCTGATCTGAGACAACACAAGGTCATCTGCCAGGCGCAAACGAGACTCTCGAGGCGTCCGCCCACTATCATCAGCTGACAAGGTCAGTGCGTTGGGGCCGCTGTAGAGAATGCACCGAATACACAGAAATGTTGTGTCTGTCTAACCTCTGGGACCCCAGGGTCCTTTCAGCATAATCACAATTGGTATTTCACATTATTACAACATGAATTTCAAAGTGTGGAAAGGCATCACATCACACGACACTTATTTTAATCAAACTGGCTGCAACTGTTTTAGCCTGAATATATACATCTTCAAGCCATTAAAGTAGAGCTTTCAGAAGCTGATTATCTATCATTCCGTTCTGTAATGCAACACAAATGAACATCCTATCCACAACCCTAAAAGTAACAGAAGGTTCAATAGAGCGAGTCTGTTCATGTGAGAAATGTGTGAGATGCTTGTGTTGAGCTAAAATGTTTCAATATAATATGGCTTTGTTTACTGGAGAACTCCTGCTCTTTAGAAGAAAACACGTCCCCAAAATGTTCCATCTGCCGAGGAAAAATTGACCAGAGTTTACTTTTAAAACAACTTTTCACAATGGCGCACAGCCAAACGCAAAAGGAGGCTTTGGTCTGCTTCAGAGCAAAGTCTGCTCACCTTCATTGAGGGTGAGAAAGCAAAGCAAATGAGATATACACATGCAATATTTCAATTTGAATCAATTGAATTTTATTTGTAAGTCATACAGAGTCAAAGAGGGAGCATGTACGGTTTCATCAAAATGTAAAAGGACCTAAACAAGCATTATGTGACTCTCAATTATCATACTTTATGTATTTAAGCAGATCCCCATTAAAGTAAATGAAGTTACCACTCTCCAATGAAAATAACAGTTATAACGCTTTTTTTCCTGTCGCGTTTCTACCTGTTTTACAATTACAATAAAAAAGGTGCAATCGCTGTCTCAGTGTTATGCTCCCAATTGACTCCAGATACAGAGATGAGAAATAAAGCCGAATGCCCAACGACCTGCTGTCAAAAGGATTTTGTTTTCTCACGCGGCAGTGATGTGGCCATGATGATGACTTTCCAAAGTAATGTAAATAACCTAAATATTCATGTCTTACATACAATCGTGGGTTTGTTTTATGAAGTCATTTTGAACCTGTGTTTCCAAACACTACAGATGTGAAAGAGACAAGTGAACTGCGAAACTGGCAACTTCCAAAAGCTGTATGTTGAGGTTTTTGCCAGAAAAACATGAATATTAGTTAACATAATTAGTTATTTTGTAGCCAACTGGCATCAAGCATAAAAAAACCACCTCACAGTTTCCGCTTTGTCAAAGTTCTTTTCTTACGGGAGACAATACCACTTGTTCCTGCCATTTGCGGCAGATTTGTAATTCGGTTGCGATCGTCATCTCCTTTGTGTAAAACCGAAGGCTGTGGTTGCAAAGTGCTAATCGGCGAGCTAAAACAGAGGGATCCTTTGTTAAAGCCGTGGCACTGGATGCAGTGGGCTCGTGTGCCATGGGTGGCCAGATGGACGCTCGGACAAGGCAGGCGGGGTGCTAGACGGACAGACCGCAGGGAGGGCCCCCGCGCCGCGGCCCACGATGTCTTGTCACAGTCGCTCCTGGGATGTGATGCCAACTCTTTTTTTTTTTTTTTTTCTTTCCTGCCCTCCATCCCCATGTTTCACCCACGTGCAAACAGACTTTCTCGCACGTACAAACACACAGAGCTCTTGATTGGGGTTTAAAATGAGAAAAAGGCAGTCTCTGCCATCTGCCTATGTGAACTCAAGGTCTCACCTGCTGAGACTCAGGCAAAGTTCCATCAAGGAGACGAGGGGGCAGAAAGACCGCTCCCCCTCCAGCCTTGGTAGTACGTCAGCCCTGAGGTCGGCTCTGCCAGTGGGACCGCCTGCGTTAACGAATAGAATAGAGTAGTGGAAATGTGTGGCAGCTTTGGTACCAGCTACCGACACAATGAGTATGAGTAGCGGAATGCGGTGCTCACAGCCATTTTGGGCTCCGTGCTGATTCAAAAATACAGCTTTTACAGTGAGAGGGCTCGTGTGCGTCCCCGGCCAGATGAATATTGAGGTACAGGCACTCGGCTTTGGAGAGCCTGTCATATTACCTCTGAATGCCATGATATTAAAGAGGAGTGCCGGTGCAATATACAATACAAGCTGGTGTTGTGTGTTTTTGTGTGTGAGTGTCTGTGTGTGTTTAGGCGTGTGGGTCGGTGTGTCTATGGAGAATACGGGAAAAAAAGCTGAGAAGTGTGTTCCCGGGACACAAACGTATCACTAGATGCATTAGAAGTAGTTCAAACAATTTCAAACTGTGTGTGTGTGTGTGTGTTCATGCAAGGCACCAGCTCTTAAAAGCGAGTGTTAAAAGTGGTAGGGCTGCAGGCAAGGCCATCCATCAGAAACACAGCACAGGCAGGTAACTCCCACAACACTTTTTTTCCCCCCCTCAGTGTTTCTTCTTTGTTTTTCTCTCATCTCCAATAACACTATTAGTACTTTATTGAACTCCCCGTCAAAACGGCGGCGAGGGAAGCAGGACCAAACGTAGAGAACGGGTCAGATGACGAGAAGTCACATCGTCATTTTGGTACGGCCGCTTGTCGTTTACACGTTCTCTTAAGCCTTAAAGCTGCTTTGACCAATGTTTAAATTCAACTGTGGATTGGTTCACTTGTATCACCTGACAGGATGTGAGCACTGGAAAAGTCAAAATACTTTTATAAAAGTGATCCACTCATTATCACGTTTTGTGATGGCTCGCATTGATCCTGTCATGCAGAACGTAACGGGTAGAATTGAAGTGAAAGGTGGCAGCGACTGGCAGCGGAGGTGCTGCAAGCTCTAATAATGCCGACCGACACGTGGTTGCCTTTCAATTAGTTTGAAATGAAGCTGGAGCAAAGAAGCCGCCTCAATCAGGATATGAGTAACATGAGCGCGAGTGAACCATAAAAATCCAGTTTCAAATATACTGGAGTTAAATCTCTTCTGTCAGTGCAGCGAGATCGCTCATAACAAGCTGCGTCATTTCAGGATCAAGAGTTATTGATAACCTGCGGGGGGGTGATTAAAAGGACTCTGCTCGTCTGTTTGTGGATTAAACAATGCGTAATGACGTGATGCATTTCTAGTCCATCGCTGTGGACTAACCCAGGGGAGTTTATATTTAAAAAAGTATGTGAAGTTATTTATTCCTTATTTTTTTGCCATTTTATGACCCTTTAGGTTTGTTCATTCATTTATTGCAATCAATCATTACACTAGTTTAGTTAGTATTTTGATTCAAATCTTCCTAATTCTCTTCTCTACTGTTTGATCCATCGTTCAAATACGTTGCCAGATTTCTATAGAAAACACACCATAAACGCGCCTTAATAAGTAGTGGAAAAAACACCCAATCTGGCAACACCAGCCACCAGTGTCACACCGCACATGCGTCATCAAAAAAAAATTCATGGAGGCGACCGCTGCGTGTAGCAAAGAGGCGGCGTATAATAATTTAAATGAGTTTTATGAAGTTACTGACAAGGTCGGTGAGGATGGGAGGAATCTGACTTTTCATTGCAAACATTTGCACCTTAATGATAACTGTCGTGTTTTTATTCCTTATTTAAAAAAGACAGCATGTGTTTGAGAATGTACTGTAGGGGTGAACGCTGCAGCTGCTGCTAGTGTGGAGTGAATGGACAGCAACATTAAAGCAACAAAGTCCCCTCAATGCTAATGTGAACCCTGGTTGGATAAGGATTCTAAATTGGATATGAAGATTAAATCTGATGCATAGTTTCAGTGTTAAAACTGATTCAATAATTGCTGTCTGCGGTTCTGGGCTGTGGCATTAATTTTGAAAAATAATAGCTTGCAGCAACGTATGGAAAAAAAGAACTGAACTAGTTGAAACTGTGAACTTAGTTCAAATATTTAAGTTTGAACTATGAACTGAAATAGTTCATTTTCAAATGTGTGAACTGAACTTTGAACTAGTTCATGTAGAAAGTGAACTTTCCCAACACTGCCAACGTGACTGTCAACCCAGGGGGCCAAAACAACAACTTGCAAAAAAGGTCACAATGAAAACAATTCCTCATATTGATCGTCACATAAGCTGCTTGAAATAGCAAATAGTCAACTGCTCACCTATAGCTGCCTCTTTTAAGGTGACAAAAAAGTCCAATATTTCAGTTAAAGCAGCTCTTAAATCTGAATTCTTGTTGTGTCGTACCTGTCCTGCTGCACCTTCTGCCGAGTGTCAGCATCGTTTGTAAAGACTTTGTCACCTTTAAGGAATGTCTCGGATACGTGTCACGAGGGAGAAGTGCAAGGCGTGGAATAAAGATTCAAGAAACGCTGTAAACTGAAAACTTATTTCATGTGGAATTAACTAGATATTTGTTTTGGTTTTACCGCTTCCTTTAAAATGAAACATGAATTCATGCCAGTTTTAATGTTTCCACAAAGTGTGTTTTACAGCCTTGACCAGTTGATTGTGCTGAAATGTTTCATTCAGAGCTGCTCCGTGCTTTTATCCCACACTACTTTGTCATGTCACTCATACAAAGTTCTCAAAAAGTCTCAAATCATCCATTCGTCCTTGAAAGCCACTGCCGTTTTGTGTCTGTAGACGGCATCATAAACTCCTCTCAACCCACATAGGAGCACATATCCTTTTAACTTGTTTAAGGTAAAAACGACCCCCGTCCCTTTTAAAAATAATTATTGCCCTGCTTTCAATTATCAACAACTTCACCCGGAAAACCAGAAATGTCTTCTTGTATAACTGCGTCGATTCAATACAGAACCAAAGAGGTTTCATTGATTTCACTCCGAGTGAGTTTCCACCCTGTTTATGGATCCTTGGCAGGAATATTCTTCCTCAAAGACGAGGTTGCCTGGGCAACAGCCCCAGGGTGAGATGGCTTCAAAACTCTGGTTTTGATTCCCTTGGTTTGATTCCACTTTCAAGATGTGTGTGACAGCGTTTGTGCTTGTGTGTCCACGCTTTTTGTGCACGAAGATGAACGTTACATCTAACTTACGCTTTTATCCAACGCGACTTGCATTTTAACCCTTGCGTTACACTTTAGCCTGGGGAGCAACCGGGGGGTTAGGTGTCTTGCTCAGGGACACTTCGACATGGTACATGGAGCAGCCGGAAGTCGTACCGCCGACCTTGCGGATGCCCGGGCACCACACTACTCCATGCGCCACCATCGCCTTTCGTCAGTTTGTTTTGTATATGATGACCACATTCTTCATGGTAAATAAATAAACTGGTCCCAGCAGTCAAATCCAGAGCCTGGAGAAAGTACACTATTCTGTCTTTTCCACATTAAAACTATTTGTGTCAAAATAGACCCTTTTTGCCAGAGCCATTGTGAGTGCGCGCGCGCCTGCACCTTAAAGCTTTCGGTGTGCTTTCTCTTGCGGTGTTTGTCGGAAATAAGAGAAAGAGAGAGAAAAACAAACAGCTGCGTCTACACAAGAGAGACAATCATTTTACATTGTACCAACCTCAATTTGAAATAATGCCGTTCAGAAGAAGTCTAGAAAGTCGTACAATAGACCTAAGTGCAGAGGGGAGGACATCAGGAGAGGAGAGAAAAATAATTGTTGGGACTGTGTGTCATTATAGCGTTTTCATACCAAAAACCTATTATGGTGTTTGCAGCATGATTACATGCTGCGGAGTAGGAATGTGCAAATGTGTGATGTGTGTCTGTTTTTAGATGAGGTAATTAGAGGTAATTACAATGCGACCGTATCCACCTTCTAGCTCTGCATCGCTCCGCTCCCGCCGCTGTGGCATGCGAGGCAAAACGTGATATTCTGCTTCAGTCATTTTCTCAGGTATCTCTTCATGGCCACAAAAAAAACCTTGTGATAGCACACAAACAAGATCCAGATTGTGGATTCTGTGCGATTCAAGTGACTTTAACTCTGACCAACTCCATGGCACAGATCTGCACTCACGTTTGTACAACATGACTCCGGCACAGCGAGGATACCTTCATGAGTTATTTATATAATCCAGCATTACAGCAAGTCTTTACTGAGCTTCTCTGAAAATCTGTAGAAAAGCAGCAAACTAGCAAATCGCGATACTCATGATTTGCTATTTTACAATTGAATAAATAAGGGTATAAACCAGGGATTATAACTGAGGGGAGGGGGGGGTTAAATGTGGAATTAAAGACTTTGTATTGTATTATTTTCCATGTTAACAGTATAGCTTCCAGATTTACAACTCTTGTGGGTATCCATGACAGCAGTTGTGTTGCTTCAAACCTCTTCTCTTCAACGTTTAAAGAAACTACATTTAACAATTAACATTGAGCATATTTGGAAGAATTTTTCAAGTAATATAATGTTTCACAGGGTAGGTTTTCATCACTTTTCAAGTGAAGTTTTGTAGGACAAAAAATGAATTGAATTATTTAGAGGGAAGTATGTGTTCCATACCTCAAAAGAACAGTGGTGGGGGCTTACGATCCAACCTTGTTCATGGAGTCATGTATGATCTGAAGACAGCGTTGGCCTGATTCCTCATGTGAGGAAGGGCCCAGCTTAATAATTCTACTTTAATGCAGAATGCCAACGGAGCAACAGCTCAATGAAGCCATTTGTGTGTGACTCTCTTCTTACTGCAGTGGGAAGACTCACTCGCCACGACAGAAGGCTTTTTCTAGCCCGCAGCTCGCCTTTCTCCTTTTGAACGACTTACTGTAAACAGCGCTGCCTTTGAACGGAGTTTGCCTAATACATAATATATCACAAACATCAGCTTTCACAAGTAATGAACCTCTGCAGTTTCTAACAACTCTTTTTGAAGAGCTGTTTTAATTTACTTTTTTTTTTTCTTGCCTTCCATCCCAAATGATTCATCCATTGATGAAACACTATCGAACGCTAGTTCAGTACTCCTCTGGTAAATGACATGATGTTTGATCTCATACCCCCATTAGCCAACAATAAAAGAGTAAATAGTGTGTGGAGATAGCGATGAAATGTGGATGCAGTGACGCTGAGATCACAATCTATTGGAGGGCACAGAGACCATTTGAGTAGGTGGCACCCAGTTAACCCAGTTAAATGTGTGTGTGTGTGTGTGTGCGTGTGTGTACGTACATGAACCCCTCACTGCTCATCTCAACAGCTGGCTCAGCAGCACTGAGGGTGGAGTTTCTGAAGAAGTGGCGTGAAAAGGAAAGATTTAGCTTAAAAGAAATGGATGAAAGGGAGAAGCTTGTCTGTGAATGATGCCCTTTGAACACTAGGAAAACATCGCTACGGATCTGTGGAGCTGTTAAGCCAATTACTCGTGTTTGATGACACCAAGACGATCAAGACTGCCGGTTACCTTGATTATTTTTCATTCATTACCAGTGACAAATGTTGTAATAAGTTCCCGTGCAGCATGGAGGTGACATGACATGAAAGCAGAGTCTCTGCTGCACAGCTGTGGAATAGATGCACAATATGTTCACGGACACGTGGGTTCCACAAAGTGGTTATGCAGAGGTTTAGCTTAACAGCAACGTGATTACTGTTGAATTACTGTGAATGTAAATGTATTCATATTTGTGGCTGCAGCGTTTTTAGGCAGAGCTGTTGCTAAGAAGGCAGATTTAATGGCACTGAGATGTTTGTTTTACTTTGATAAAATAAAAAAAGAATAGGAATGAATAACCCAATGCATTGGTTGTAATTTAACATTATAGGTTAGAAACACAATACAATCGAGCTAAAATTATAACTGAAAATATCTTGTAATATTCACCGGATATTACATCTTTAACTGAAATTACAGGACACTAATTGCCAGTGATTGATATATATTGGCAGATCTATATCCCTTTATTGTTTAGTTTGATTCTAACAGCTGGTCTACAAGGCTTTTTTTCACCATTGCGAAAATAATTTCAACCGCTTTGGGGTCAACAATCAGCAACAATTCTAAATGTTATCTTTTGATCTGTTATAGTCAATTATTGTGTTTTGGTATTCCACATAACTCACTACTAAAATGATTCATAAAAGAGTTTGTATTGATCATAAGAAATAATATAGTTTAAATGATGACAAGCTGCCTCGAGCTGCTGTTATGGAGGCTAACAGGAAATAATACATTAGAATCTCATGGTAACGTTATAATTTAAACTTTATTTTCACTTGACTTTACATCATTATGTAAACGTCTCCAGTTACCAATCCCCAAATGTTTTGTCTGTTTGCAATGTAAAATCATTATGGTTCACGTTTTCTGACCTCAAAGATGAAGTGAACAGACTTATAGGTTAAAGGCTACTGTGAGCTCAAAAAATACATTTTGGGCTATGAATCAAAACGTCAAATGTTATTTCAAAAATGTCTAATTGGAGTGATGAGAAGTGAGGGCTTTTTGGACATTATTTTATACGGCATCTTTAGTTAAAATCCAGTCTGGAGTATTATTCTTTTTAATGGTGTGGGATGTACAATGTATTTAATTTTTGGTCTGTAATGACAGATGACATGCATGACAGCTACTTCTGACGATGTACCACAGAACCAAAGAAACCTCCAAAACACAAATAGACCTTTTCTACTAACCCATTAAAATCAGTGATCTAGTTATTTAATTAATATACAAAAACAACTACTATCACCGTAAACCAATTGTCCATGAAAGCTCCTCTATTAAATGAGCTGTAGCCTCTGCTGGGGGAAAAGTAAGACAAACTCACTAAGCTTCAAAAAGGGGAAACATCAAAGTGGATGGATTAAAAACAAAACATCTGACACAAAACAACCTCTGGAGGATGGGAATAGAAAAGTTGCAAGAGGCCCGGGGGCCTTTTCATGATTCAACCAATTCAAGCTCATGACGTGCTCGCAATGTTGTCCTCGCCCCTGTCAGTCCGCACTGACCATTGGTGGGCCTCTCAAAGAGATTGGACAACCTTAATTATGTATTTATCACACAAAACTACCCTTCATAAACTCATGCTGCATAATTAACAGCACGATTGCCATTTGTCTTCATCTGGGATACTCTAAGGGGTTGTGGATGTACACATTAAACCGCATAAAAAGGTAATGTGGCAGTCCAGTCAAAGACAAAGGGAATAGCAAATCTCTAAATGGCTTTTGAAACACGTCCAGAGCATCGCCTCTCGTTACGGCTTAATGTTTGACTAAGGAATGCCTTGACCCTTATGTAAAAGGGTCTCTTTTTCCCACATTGGCACTGAACGTTGCAAAATGTTGAAGTTTGGAATGGAAGTTAGAGCTCTTCAATATAAATGTAACCCCAAGGATCCTAAAAGTTGTCGTGCATTCATAAATTGTGTTACAGATCTATCAGTTTCTTACCCCTGAACAGAATTAATCTGGAATCAAGACAATTGGAACATAACGCATTCTGTATTTCACAGCATAAAACATAACCACAAATCTGAATATAAGTATTAGCAAGACCATTCCCAATGATCATAGACCTAAATGGAAGTGAGTAGTGGGAAAAGAGCAGTTTCCATAATACTCAATCCAAAGTTTGAGCATGGCTTTTCTTTTAGGCACTTGGCCAACGCACAGTCTGAACTCTTGGCATCTCGCGGACAAAGAACCTTTCTGATTGTCTCACTACTGTTTCAATTCTGAATCCTATTTGGGTCAGCATACCGTTGGCTGTAGTGTTATTCCTCTGTGCTCTCTCGTAACCTTTATCAGTTTGTGGACTTTCCCGGGGCAGAATTCTCAGGTAACCAACCCATGGCACCAACACAGGCACTGACATCTGTGTTTTGCTGTGATTTCATGTACTACTTGCAAATGTTCCTGTTGTGTGTAAGGCTGTTATGAATGGTAGGTATATGAACTCGCAGTTCATTCTGTGGATAAGCTGCCCACAGTTCACCCCTCAGGGGAGTTGGAAGCCACGGCTTTGTGTGCCTTTTCTGTTACACATGCAGTCGCTTTCCCAGCAAGTCTCCGCATTAGTTCAGCTGCGAAGTTGTCAGCTGTGCGTTCCAACAGTGCATTTCAAGACTGCCGTGTATGTGGTGATGAACGTGTAACGTTGCAGCTGTAAACGTAACAGTGCAGTGTGCACAGTTTATTTCTCAGTGGATGATGGCCTCAACTTCTCAAGACCTAAGCCCCATACGTCACACACTTGGGTCCCGCTAACAGTTAGCTAAACTGAGTTAGCTGAGCCAAACCAAGGAAGCGCACACTCACCAAAGTGTTAAATAGTCGTCGCGGTCCGTATCGGTGTACAAGAACCACCGCGGCCCCACGGTGACCGAGCGGTCTGGGTTTGTGGATGATGTCATCGTGACACTTTAATAACCGCCGTACGTTGCCCGTGTCTGTTAGGTGCACGAAAGAAGGAAAAAGAAAAAGTTAAAGTATTGTGACTTCGTCACCACCAACATTTTTGTCCTGTCTCGTTAACGAAAGTTAGCATAGATTTAGTCGAAGTTTTTATTTTTTAAGATCCGTTTTCGTCTCGTCCTGGTGGTCAAAAGGTCGTTAATGAATATTTTTCGTCATAGTTTTCGTCAACGAAATGAACACTGTGGTAAACGTTAATGCGTGGTACACGTGCGTGCCAAAGCGCAGGGGGAATCTGTGCGGCTCACGGATACACACATCGGTTACACTACTACTGCGTGGGTGTGTTCTTCCCATTTTCTTTTTGCATATTCATTCTATGCAAATCTTTTTGAGCGAGAATCCTAAAAGTAGAAAACTAACTGTTTCGCGTTTACGAAATTTAGAGTTAGCATAATATCAGTGGTCATGCCTGAGGGGGATACAGCACTCAACCTCATTGCCATGCACAAACACACACACACACAAAACCCACAAGATGGTGGGACAGGACAGCGGGAGCCTCTTCTCCTAATTAATCCACATTTTCATCCCAAATCTGATTGCGGGAACAGAGGGATGCGAGAAAAGGCTGTCCTCTTCAAAGCGCCTAATGAGCTTAATCGACCAAACTCTACAATCTGATTTAAGCCCATTTCCTCGCCCATGAATTAAACTATTACAGAAAACTGCTTGAACTTAACGGGCGGCTCCTTAATTACGGTAAATCACTGTAATCCTGCATGTCAGAAAGAGCCTGCAGAGGACCAGGGCCTCTTATGATAGGGTGTCTGGGCTGATGAAAATGTAAAATGTCACACACAGGTAATAAATGTGACAGTTTGCATGAATTTTGCGTTCTGTTGCAGCTGGAAGAGCATGCTATGCGTGTGCTGCCACTAGGTGATAGCTGGGGGGTAAAGGCAAGATAATGGCACATCCTCATGGTCCGTTTTTCCCTTTGGGGTTACAGTGTCTATTTTTCCCCATTGCTCATTGCCCATCCCCCCTTTGCCTTTGATGCCCCCAGCGAGCTTTGTTTCAACAAAGCCTGTTAGCTGATCGTTCAATTTTCTGCTCTCCTCCTCAAGCCCCTGCCCTCCTCTCCTCTTCATGTTCCGTCCTTGTCCACCTCGGCTCAGTGTTTCAGATCTACTTCAGAGCCGCGGAGGATGAAGAGACGGATGAAAGATGGTGGAATCTGCTGTGCAGATATATGTCTATTTTTTAATTGACCTATTGTTAGGCCAAAATGTTCTATTTTGGAATAAAATCCAAGTAATTGTTTAAGTGTCTTAGATAAATTAACTGGTATTTTGGGATTAGTTAAATTAGCATTAACAACAATTAACAAATTAGCATTAATACCAATAGAAATCCAGCCAAGTGAATTTGCTTTAGTTAAGCCTTTAGATAAGGAGAATGTTGGACTTCTTGGACTTCAAATTACTGTCATTTTTTGTCACTCCATCAATGCTAATTTTTCAGCAACTGTACAGTCAACTTGCTGAGCATAAAACAACAAGAGTTACCAGTTAACTGCTCAATCCCCCCCAAAAAACCTCAATTCCCCCTTGGCAGGCTAAACAAGTACATAAACGAAAACACGTGGCAGGGGGAGTGAGTGAGCATTTCCAGATCATCAGTGAAGGCTCGTGTGCTGCATTTCCTTATGTTTTTTTTTCTGTGAATTGCTACCACTGGGGAGCTCTGGAGGATCTAAGTCTAATTAGGCTGTTTAGCCCTGAGCCGGGAGGACAAGGGCTAGACAAAGTCCAAATCTGCAGCTGCCTCGGAGGAACACTTTTTAATAAGCTGTCGGCTGTATGTTTACCGTGAGATCTTGCTCCCTCTGTCTCGCTCTCACTCACTTCCTCTCACCTGCGTCGTCTCTCCTTTCCGATTCAGGAAGGCAAAACTGAAATTTAAAGACGGGAGATATCTTTAGGCTTTGCAGCACAAAAAGAGCAACACATTCACAACATAATGCCACCGAACCTTTATGAAGCTCTACAATCAGATTCTATTAAGACCAACAACTAAAATTGGAAAAAGATTATAGGCTTGTAGCACAGCTATTTAATAACACCCCTCACTCCATCTATATACTTTATGCATTAACACAAAAGCAGAGACACACCCGTCAGGCTCCCCCCCCCCCCCCCCTCCCCCCCCCAAACCCCACGCACGACTAAACACATTAAGTCCACTTCTCAATGGACTTTAATCTCCAGCCACAATCGACCACATTTCAACACTTCAACGCTGCTTCTCTCTATTTTATAAGCGTGTGGGAGAAAGTCAACTGGGCTGCAAAGGGGCAAGCGAGGACAGCTAATCAACTGCGCAATAATTAATGATAGTGGAAGGGCTTTTTAGCGACTCTGGCTTTTGGGGGGAGAGTTTTGGAGCTGAGCAGAGGGAAGATTCCCGAGAATAGTGAACTCTCTCTGGACGGAGTCCACTCTGAGGGAGAGTTGTGGAGCTGGAGAGGATGCTTAATGATTTAGTGAGAATGAACGTTCATGGCTTCACTTCTGTGGATACGTTGCTGTTGTCAAAAGGCTTCAAAACTTAATTTTGATGATACATGTTTAGTGGTTTGACAGATGAACCTCCTAACAACAAATGTGGTTTCTGGAACTATATTTCAGCAATGCTCGACAAAGCCAATAGTTTCAGGTACTCTTGAGGATGTCGGGGGGGGGGGTAATTTTCCCAATAAATGCTACATCATCCTTAAGAGATTGTTGGAATGCACCCGGTCTTCACTAGGACTGATTGAGGAGAGGGTTTGTTGGTGCAGTTCATTCAGCTGAAAGTCATTACGCCTAAAAGCAAAAAACAAATCAATATAACGCCACTCCTTTCATTGTAGTTGGCCCGACGACAAAATGGCATCGCAACAAAACTGCAGTTCTATCTTTATCGAAAAAAGATTAAAGAGCCAACAAAGCATTTTCTCGAAAAAAAGATTTTGCTCTTTTTCTCACTTACTTTGGAAAGCGTTTGATTGACCGATGGTCCAATAATTTTCAACAAATTCTTCCAAACTGTCTTCCCTTTTCCCTACAGTTTGCAACAATTGCTTCCTAGGTGGTTAGAAAAGTGTTTATGTACCAATACACAAGACTATGCAAATGAATTGGTTGTGAGATTAAAGCTCTTCTGGATACCTGATCATGATTGGCCCGATGCGAAAGCCAAGTGCCATTGAGAACAGAAGAATGTCGCCAAGTTAAAGAGAAGAGAAACCACGGTGGACCATCGACTCGACTCTTGTGAAGGCCACCGGTGGGTGATAACACTAATTGACAGTTGGTTCGTTCCGTAGCCTGAGCACGAAAAGTCACCTTGTCGTCTCGGAAGGTAGCTGCCTTTGGGAGCAATAATATAATGACTGCCCCTCAAGCAGGCCGACCATGTACTCCACAAGCCCCATTTTTTTGTAAATTATAAACTTTTTTTCCCTGCAACTGCCCCTCCCTTTTCCATGTTTCACTCTCTCTTGACTTCCTCCCTTTTGCTTTCCTCCCTTGCCCTTCCACACGTCACCCCCTTCCACGCCTTCTCCACATCCCCCGCCTGTCTCCGGTTTCCCCCAGCTCCTCGTTAGGGGCGGAGATGAATGAGGTGTCGTCCCAACGCCGACCCCCACGGTACCCTCGCAGAGCAGCACCTACGGGAGAACATCCCGCCATTCTGTCAGGTTGGATCAGGTGGTCCCTTTGCTACAGACCACCGATCATACCCAATGAGTTTTGCAGTGGAGCAACTCAAAAGAAGCCTTTACATTGAACTCATCACAAATGACTGCAGCGCTGTTATTAGTTAGGGTGCTTTGCGCTAACCTCCCTTAAGTGACTTATGAATGCAAGTGTACATAAGTTACTTTTAGATAAAGCTAAAGATAGATTGTTACAGCTAAAATGTTGTGAGTGCTCTCTGCACAAGCTTACTTTGACATGGATTTTAAGGTGAGCAATTACTTTGAAAAAGCATTACTCTCCCTGAGAATTCCCATCTTTGATGTCCTCAAAGTGATAGATCATAAACCTTTTACGTTAAAGTTTTAGTCTGAGCAACCGCTACTTTATCATCTAGATTGTCCAACCTCTTCCTTCCAGTTTGCCCAAATCAATTCCCTGCATTTTACCTATCTCGATATTTTAGAAAGAGCCTTGATGCAAACATAAATAAAATCAATGTTCCATTTTCCACTGAAGTGCTTTTAAGGGGGACGGGGAGGGGGGCGCATTTTATTACTAATTAGCAGTAACAAAGAAAAAGAAAAAAAGTTTCAGAATGTAAAAAGGGGAAAAAAACAACGCTGCCAACCGCACTTCTAGTATGATGATGTTTAACCTCCCTGGAAACCGCCAGCTCTAAACAACTATTGATTTGTTAATTGCCTTCACTTTCAATTCCATTGTTCCTTAAGGTGGTATTTAACCCCAGTGACACGGCGTATTTACAGAGAAAAGAAACACTCAACATCTCCGCCTCAGTTAGGTCAGGACTGCAGGTTTGACCCAAACTTTTAACAGAAATAAGGAAACGAGTGTACAGTAGGTGTGTGTGTGTGTGTGTGTGTGTGTCTTATTGTTATTTAATTTCTTGATACACACATTTATTGGTTGTGGACCAAAACCAAAATTTTCCAAAGTTGCATATGATATATTTTTTCATATTTAGCTCAGTGATGCAATGAAATCATAAAGCTAGGTAAATAATTTATATAAGTATATATTAGCAACTCCAGTCGATGGTCATAAGAATTTGGATAATTGAATCAATTTAATCAAGGAACATACTCTTACATATATACTCTGGTTTTGTTTTTTGTAATCATAAGATTTACATCTTAGAAGGTTCCTCAATAATTTCTCTGTTTTGATCCAGTAGAGGTTGTGCAGGAGGTGTCAAATTTGTTCCGACCAAAAAGAATTACCATACCGAGCTTATGAGGGTGGAGGGGGGGGCAATGTCTCCAGATGAAACTAAGATTGATCTTATCACAACAACTCATTTAGAGGGTAAGACTTAATCAATAGTAACTGTTTAGTACAAGGCACTATTAGCCTGCAGGCAGTTCTGCGCCTTGTTCAGCACATTATTACATGTTAGCTGGCTCTCATCTAACTTTACAGTTGGGTGACATATGCACACATTAAAGGTGAATTATAGGGGCTGAATATGAAAAGAAATTAAATGTAATGGTCCACTCAATCCAACAATATCCATTCCAAATATCTATTTGTTTATTTAGTTGAAAGGCTTTAGTGGTTTTTAAGGGTTAACTAGCCAAGGTGGTTCAGGCGCTCCATTCCCGAAGGCAAAGGGTCAGATCTATATTACAATTAAAGAGCTGACTATAGCTATGATTTGGACTCAATACTTCACAACCAACTTGGGCCATTCAGGGGTCATCAAGGGTAATAAAACCATGATGTGTTTTTGCCTTCTGATCATTAATTGATCAGCTACGTGGGTAAGTAAAATATTTGAGTACCTCTTACCTCACTGACTAGCGAAACCCATACCAACCTTATTAACCAAACTTAAGTAGTACCAAAGTATTTTTTAAATTCTGAAAACAATACCAAAGTTACTAATCACTAATTACCAATCTTTTTTAGGGTTGACTATCAGTTTGGTTTCTCTTCTTGTAGTGGACACTGCTATGGAGGAGGTTAGCAAGTCCATTGACAGTCGAGCCTACACAGGACTAAAAACACTGGTGAAATAAGTCATCAAGGTTTTGCATTTATATTTCCCCAAAAGTCTGTTCCTGAAAATACAATATTCTACTTCCTCATTAAATTATCCATCCCACTGGAACTTTAACGCCCCTTCCCTCCAGCCTACATTGATCCATCACCACCTTTCACCCCACCAGAGAAGGCAGTGAGTGGGAGCTTAAAGTGGGTGCGCCATTTTGTAATCACAGACCGTGGTGTCAGCCCCATGCCTGCTAGATTCACATTGTCTCATCTTCTCCCGTTGGCCCGCGTCAATATCTCATGCATGAACCCTGCAGCAAACCAACAGTGCAGCAGCCAAAGGTATTGCTCACAGCGCTTCCAAGTGTGTGATTGTGTGTGTGTGTGTTGTCATGAGAGGGTGCCTGCTGCTCTGATCCAGTTGGCTTGAGATGGATCTGGAGCATCATGCTACAGCTGGTGCGCTGGCAACCTGTCTGCTGCCAACCGCGTGTGTCTTTTGTGAGTCTGTGTGTGATCGAAGCTGCTTCACATCATGACCAAAAAAACAAAACAATAACCCCACTGTTGTACAAGTGTGTGATTTCACTATACACACTCTTGCCACAAATGACAAAAAAGAACTAGCAACACTGAGGGATTTATTTCCCCCAAAAATATTAAGAGCTTCGAACATTTGAGGCCTACCATGTGAAAGCAGCTCCTCATTGCAGCGGTGCAGGGAACTATATAAATGGCCACCAGACAGTTTCTCTCACTTCGAAATCAAAATGATGTCTGATTATCGCACGCATTGTTTTCTAATTCAATTAAAGTCAAATCTTGTCCCCGTTATTAAAATCTTTGATTTAAATAATAGTCTGCTTCTACTGAAAGTATGATCCTTTTACAATAATAATTCCCAGTAGATGGTTGTATTAAGAGTTATAAATATGCATTACCAAGATAGATATTAGATTTTGTGATGAATTGCCAAGGACAGAGAGATATTAGTGTTCAGATGATGCATAATTCAACTTCATTGAGTGGGTAATTTGGAGGTAGGAGCCTCTCGTCAATCTCAGCTGTGATGGGAAGTTTTACAGAGATATGAATATTGGTTAGCAGTGACTCGATGAACTCTGTCGGCGCTCAGTACCCTTATGTGTGACAAGACTATGCTTGTCTATGCCAAAACTGCCATGAAATAGACTTTTTTTTGGACAAGATTAGTTTAAAAGCATACAGTGTTCATTTAATTCATCAAACAGACTGGTGCAGATGGTGTGTCATTTTACTGAGGGAATTTTGTAAGAAAAGAATATAAATATAAAGCTATACTGTATATGACATCAATAGTGCTGTGAGACATGACCTCTACTAGTGATCAAAGACCTGAAACTTGACTTCTACTTGTGACCAAAGACCTGAGACTTGACTTCTACTAGTGACCAAAGACCTGAGACATGACCCCAACTGGTGACCAAAGACCTGAGACTTGACTTCCACTAGTGCCCAAAGACCTGAGAATTGACTTCTATTTAAGCATTCAAACTTCTTGAATAAACCTCCTGGAGCTGCTAACATCGCTGAAGACAAACTAGCTCTTAGCAGTAAACTTACACACCTTTCTTAAATTAGGCCCAATAATATTTCCTAAATATTACCTGTTTACGTTGTATACAACCAAAACCTATGCAGACGCAGGCAAACATTTTCATTTCGCCTGACAGTTAGCTATAACCCATGTGTGAAAGTGTGAAAGCATTCTTAAGGCTCCACAAATTCAATTTTGGTAAGTTTCCGATTATTTCAGATGACAATCCGTACTAGGTGTTAAACTGCTTTTAGTCTGGTACTACATAACACATGTTCTCAACATAAGAGTTGGGAGTACTTGACAGTTCCCAATACGTGTGCGTGGTACAGTTGGTCCATACAAAACCAAATATTTTTGTTCAAAACCTACCTTGACCATAGGAGGTTTTATGAAGGCAGGGAGCTTCTGTAAGTGACTCAATATGCAGGGGTATATCGATATATACTTTACTGCTACAAAGAGAACAGTCCCAAGCAGCCCCAGATGGTCATTCTTTCTCATGTCTAGCCATAATCAGGGTGAAGGCCCTGGGGGGAACCCTGTTGATCTGTAACCCTGGTTATTCTACTCAGGCCGTCACCCACTTCCCACTAGCATTCAGCTGGAAACCTCAATGCACCGGTGTAATTATGGCCAAACAAGTCCCATATGCACACACAGGGCCAACACAGTCAGACACGCACAGGCACACACACACACACTAGCTAGAATCCGTGAATCCACCAACACAAGCTCACAGATGCATGCACGTTAATACATCACACTCACTCGAGCATATGAAGGCACACAGACAGTATAGTTTGTATGGATGAACACACAACGACACATCATGTGAGGGGTGTAATGGCATGCTAATCAATGCAAAGCCCTTGATGTAGTGGAGCAGATGGCCTGAGGATGAGCAGGGCTGACAGGTACACTCCTCTTCTACTTAATACATTTTCTCTTTCTTCTTTTCCTTCTTTTAAGTTTGCTCTCCTCCTATTGCCTTCATATTACTTTTTTTCGCTGGACTTTATTTTCTCTGTCAATATTTGCCTTCTCTGGTCTAACTATTTCGTCCTCTTTCATCACTACGCCATCTCTCTTGACTTTCGTAGTTCCTCATAGATGATTTGAATAATCAACAGCATGCAGAGACGCTGCTGTGCCTCTGAAGTAGTAAACAGTAAACGAGAAGGCTGATGTCTTGAGGGCAGCTCTTTGGAAATCCCCGAAAAGGCAAATGCAACAGAATAGCACCTTTTTTGAAGAAAAAAACCCTGCTTGTAATGACTGATATATTTCAACTTTCAATTGAATAGAATGTAAATGGTGCCTCCTTTGTTTTTTGTGCTTTAGGGCTGATAGAGAACCTGAAAAATACTTTTTTCAAGGCTCCATTTTGGGCAGTTAAGAAGATAAAAACAAGTTGTATTGCAGCCACCACATGACTCATATTATAATCATTATAATCTCCCTCATTTGCCCTTCACAGGTATAACTTGCCCTTCAATAGCATGAAATTAGTAGCCCTCTTAACATTACGCCATTGTGAAAAAGAGCACATAATCTACCGTGGAAACGCTTCTCAGATGCTCAACTCTGGGACGGGAATGTCCACCCCAACTTCTGTGATGAAACACGGTGATGATTCGGAGGCAGCTGTGAAAGGAGGGCCATGTAAGTCATCACTTCATTTATGTATGACACCAACAAAATTATGCACGTCTGGTGGCTCCTGGTAATTTTTTAAGATGCCTTGGAGCAAGAGAATCTGCACATGTTTCAGTACAGACGGGGCTAAAACAAAAGATCTGCAAAGGTGCGTTGCATCGCACGATGCTGTCCAGTCATCTCGTAATGCTCGGGGCCTTCTCAAGTTGAGCCTGGGCAACATTAAGCGACTATATTTACAATCAGGATGTCAAACCGACACAATAATGACCACATTTCTCACACTACAAAATTAAAGTGAAACAATCTTTCTCTGCACATGGGACATGAGGAAATACATCACTAGAAAGCTTTTCACACAAGAAGACTTGCTCAACGAATCTATACAACGTTTCTTTGAGCATTGCATTGATTGGTTGGTATTGATGAGATACTTAACATTTTTTATGGTCACCTGGAAAACATGCGTTTGTACCTTTTAAACATCTGAAATCACAATGTCTCAAATGGCAGTGTGAAAACAAGATGTGAAAGATGTGCTAGACATTCAGTGACTTGCTCTTTCAGGGACGCTTAAGCCTTTTCGGTAGAGAGAGCCCACATCCTCATCATTTAAATCTGAAGTGGCCCCATTTGATTTGATCCAGAGTGCTAACATTTACACAATGGGATTCACTGTAGTGGGCCGTTTCAGCCCAAAACAAAGCTGTGGGTGCCAGGGTGGTGGACACGTAAAATGTCTGACTTCCATGCAGGAGGAGTTTGCAGACCAGTTGACACTCAACACATAGTTGCCATACACATATTTTATGAATTGGAAGAGAAATGTCCTTTTTTCCCCACCACAATCATCCAGTATGGATGCTCATGTCAGGCAGTGGGGTTGTAATAAATCAGAACATCCTGGTGCTGCATGACTAGAGAGTGATTTATGGAAGTGCTCTTTTAAAACTTTAGAGCCACAAATATTGGTGAAAAACATTGATATTTTTGGTAATGATGGTATGGTCAGTCATGCTGAAAATGCAGCATGCATTGGTGTGTTTTGTCACTCCTGCTAAATGATGTATTGGGGGCTCTTTTTTTGGGGGGGGGGGGGGGGGGTTGTGTCCCTTTTCTCCATCTATTATTATTCTCACCTGGCTCTCTATGGTTTATGAGGTATTAAAGCAGGACTGTGTGTGTGTGTGTGTGTGTGTGTGTGTGTGCGCGTGTGTGTGTGTGTTATTAGGGGCATGCGAGTCAGTCGCTAGAGACCAGCTTCAGGACAACCCTCTGGCATCGACTCCTCACACGCACACCACCATGCGCCTCGCACACAGACATGTTAGCATGCTCACAGAACTCACACACTCCGCCGCACTCCATTATTCAGCAATCTGCCAACGGAGCAGGGAATGAAGGAGAAGGAGATGAAGAGACAGGCTAAGACGGGATGACAGGCAACTTGTTTGTTTGCCAAATAATTAAGGAGACATCGGTCTGTGCCAGAGCTCCCATTAAAAGAGGCAGGCAGAAAGAGTTGTAACGGCGCTGACGTCTGTGTGACTGTGTCACTAGTGTGGATTTGGACTCTCACAGAGAAAAAGTGGCAGGTCATGTTCAGGAAGTGCTTTTATAACAAGCAAGGTTTTAATGCTTCACATGGGATCTGAATGAACTTGTGGTGGGATGTCTTACAGTAAATAAGTCCAGAAAAAAGAAACCCCAGCAATCACCCTACGCTGTTTCTGTCCAGCAGAAGCCTCACAATTTCAATTCCCCCAAAGAACAAAACAAGACTACCTCTGTGTCCCGTTGGGAACCTTTGGTTCTGACGAGTAAAGTGGATGCAGAGGTGTCTCATAAACTTCTCCGGTTACAGAGAGTCCAATGCTACGGAAATCCATCTGTCTGTCTGTGCAGCATGATGCACATTTTGTGAACTCATTCTTCTTCTGGTGTTTTAGCAATTACCAAACAGCTTTAGGTGCAATAAGAACTCCAAGAAGGAGGTAAGCCCACCTTGATGTACTTGGTAACAGGAAAATTAGGACAGACTGAATTCAGATTAATTATCTGGCTATGGAGATGCATTTATGTTACTATGAAATATCCAAGCAATAACTACAATTATCAAAGGCAAACATATTCTTTTATATCATCTATTGCAACAAATGACCAAATACTATAACTTCACTCAGTTTTTACCATGTTACCCTCACATTATTCAGGTGCCAAATGGATGATTTGGATTTTCTAAAAGCAAGTAGCAGAGTGAACGGAGACAGAGGGACGATAGTTTGTGCTTCTTTATATCAAAGCGTCTATGCTAATCAGCTGGCTGGTAATGTGAGGTTGAGCTGCTCGGGGCTCTGTGGGTATTTGGACCACGTTGCTCTGCTGCGCTGGCCAGGTAAGGCAGGCGGCCAACGACGGGCTCGCTGCCAAGCTGGATTGGAAATGCACTGCCAGCGTACTGGCACTGGCTGCCGGCTCCGCTCAGCACATTAACCTGCGATTGCTGCTGTGAAAGAACAGAATATGCAAACAAGTGCCAAAATACCACGGTATCACATCAAATCTCTGGCCTATAATGAAAAATATTCACTGGAGATAAAAGACAATAGTCACTACTACTGCAGATTCAATGCTAATATTCCCACGACAATGCTAACATGAAGATGTTTAAAATTCTTAATTATTACCATAGCATTAATGTTAAATGGATTGTAGTTACATAATGCTTGGTGTCGTGAGGACACTTAACACACACTCACACACCGGCTAATGGCGGAGTAACTCCCATACAAGGCACTCTGGCCTGCCCATCACATTTCAACTAATCAGCCATGGCCGTCCAGTTATGTACATTTTAGCTGTTACATGCCATTCTGAAGGGGACATGGGTGAGTCGATCTAATGGTGTAGTTATGACATACACTCACCGGCCACTTTATTAGGTACCCCATGCTAGTAACAGGTTGGACCCCCTTTTGCCTTCAGAACTGCCTCAATTCTTCGTGGCATAGATTCAACAAGGTGCTGGAAGCATTCCTCAGGGAGTTTGGTCCATATTGACATGATGGCATCACACAGTTGCTGCAGATTTGTCGGCTGCACATCCATGATGCGAATCTCCCGTTCCACCACATCCCAAAGATGCTCTATTGGATTGAGATCTGGTGATTGTGGAGGCCATTTGAGTACAGCGAACTCATTGTCATGTTCAAGAAACCAGTCTGAGATGATTCCAGCTTTATGACATGGCGCATTATCCTGCTGAAAGTAGCCATCAGAAGTTGGGTACATTGTGGTCATAAAGGGATGGACATGGTCAGCAACAATACTCAGGTAGGCTGTGGCGTTGCAACGATGCTCAATTGGTACCAAGGGGCCCAAAGAGTGCCAAGAAAATATTCCCCACACCATGACACCACCACCACCAGCCTGAACCGTTGATACAAGGCAGGATGGATCCATGCTTTCATGTTGTAGACGCCAAATTCTGACCCTACCATCCGAATGTCGCAGCAGAAATCGAGACTCATCAGACCAGGCAACGTTTTTCCAATCTTCTATTGTCCAATTTCGATGAGCTTGTGCAAATTGTAGCCTCAGTTTCCTGTTCTTAGCTGAAAGGAGTGGCACCCGGTGTGGTCTTCTGCTGCTGTAGCCCATCTGCCTCAAAGTTCGACGTACTGTGCGTTCAGAGATGCTCTTATGCCCACCTTGGTTGTAACGGGTGGTTATTTGAGTCACTGTTGCCCTTCTATCAGCTCGAACCAGTCTGGCCATTCTCCTCTGACCTCTGGCATCAACAAGGCATTTCCGCCCACAGAACTGCCGCTCACTGGATGTTTTTTCTTTTTCGGACCATTCTCTGTAAACCCTAGAGATGGTTGTGCGTGAAAATCCCAGTAGATTAGCAGTTTCTGAAATACTCAGACCAGCCCTTCTGGCACCAACAATCATGCCACGTTCAAAGTCACTCAAATCACCTTTCTTCCCCATACTGATGCTCGGTTTGAACTGCAGGAGATTGTCTTGACAATGTCTACATGCCTAAATGCACTGAGTTGCCGCCATGTGATTGGCTGCTTAGAAATTAAGTGTTAACGAGCAGTTGGACAGGTGTACCTAATAAAGTGGCCGGTGAGTGTATAAGGCATAATGACATAAGAGTGGATTTCATCTGCTGTCGGGGGCGTGGGGGTTTCTTTTGTTAAGCTGGAAGTTAACAAATCCCACTGTTTTTTGAGATAAACTTCATTATTCTCCATTATTTCTGTATATTTTATTACCCTGTAGTTACTCCTAGACTGTAGACCTGCATTATTTATCAGAAGTTAAAATGACAGTGGGCACTGTAACACAAACATAAACATATGTAGTTTTGGGTTACTTCCTGTCACTGTGACCTCAAAATAATGATGCTAAAGGTGCTCAAAATAAGTTTGGGGGCGTTTGTATGGCCTCTCGAAGGCTCTCTGCACAGCGACAGGTAAGACGGCAGCTTGCAGCTATCGGAGCTTACAGCGCTAAAAACAACGATGGCCAAAGTGCTGACAGGGCGAACAGTGTGAGGAGAGGGGGAACCAGAGGGCGACCGGTGGGTTTCTGTGACATCAATGAACTACTAGTAGTAACCACTGAATGAGCATCGGCCGTGAGACTGCCAGTGGAGCACACTCATAGAATAAACTGAGCAATGCATTAACCAGATTTCACTGAAAACCTTCTTTCATTAGACATACAGAAAAAACCAGCTATGTGAACAAAGCAAGGAGCTCCGATAACAGCGACTTTCCTCTCTGCACTGTATCTTTGCACAGCAAATTGGTTCTTTTTGCTGCAGAATATCAAATATGAATGAGTGCACCAATTTTTCCAGTATGTTTTTTGTTTATATACTCCTTAAAAGACACCCCATGAGATTATTATATAGGCCAGTACACCGAAAGTTAACGTGAGGCAAAATGGGGTAAGACATTTCTTTTTTTTTTGGATGTCACCAAACCTGAAAAGCACAACATATTTACATACAATTTGAAATTCATTCTTCAGAACAAAAAGGAATTTACCTGCAGTCTGAATAAGTGAAATTATCAAATTTTTTAAGACAAAACTCAAAGCTTATTAGTATGATAAAAGGTTAATCAGCCTGCACACAAACACATAAAGCCTCTTCAATCAACGTTGTCCTTTAAATTTGAAAATCACTTCAGCCAAGCAAGACAAGTGGGTAGATATCAGCGCAGTTCGGTGCAATTGTTTTGCACAAAATGTAGGTAGTCTGATCCCGATGTCTTAATGACTCTGCCTAATGATTCTGATAATAGAGGGCAGGGGGTGGTGATTTGGGAGAAATAAAATTGTACAAACAATTAGCTCTCACAGAGAATGATGTACGCTCATGGTGCTGCTGTTTCTGGTACAGTTGCTTTTCTCTCAATAACAGCTAGAATAAACAACTTAACCACCTTTAGTCAATGCATTTACCAGATTTGACTAAAACCTGCTTTGATTGGAAAGACCAACAAGTCAGATATTAGTTCATTAGTGGATGAGTTAACCTTTTAGTCCTTTCTCTGCATTTCCTGATTTTATCTAGTTAGTGAGTACAAAGTTTGTAATCACTAATATACCTGATGGCTAGTGCTGCACAATTAAAATGTAATAAATTGTAGTTTTCTTTTATAATATAGCCATTGACCAAGATCCAAGATCACAGCTTAAAATGGACTGTTTCTAGGGGATACTAAAAAGTGATGCAGTCATCTGGGACAGGATTGTTGCGCAGGAACTTACCAAAGGCAGCTATCCATTGATGTGATTGTATGATTCATATATTTTAATAACAGGCAAATGATAAACAATAATCTGCACTAATATTTAGATACCCACCCAAAAGTATGGCTAAATAAATTCTGAGGGATTTCGAAAGCTAATCTTTTCTTTCCCTAAAGGATTCAAGGCCAAGGCCAAGGTGAGAGGAAGAGCCCTTCACTCGCCTACCAGTGTATGTCAGTTACAAATGTGCCAAACCTCCTTGTCATTCATTTGTCCCTGTTCAAAGCATCCGTCAGAGCCATAAGTGACCCTCCATGTGTACACAAAGAGGTGTTTCTGAATGAGGAGCATTTCGAAGGCCAGCACCAAGTGCGTTCTCAAGGGTCACATGATGCTCTGAAAAGACAAAGCGCGTTGTTCTGTGTTAGCTGTTTGAGTGCCAAGGACGTGCCATGTTTGGTTGGATGGTTTAAAGTGTTTTAACTGTGTGCTTACCTCGCTTAATATTTCTTTCTTGACTCTGAAGCAGATTAGGAACAAGTGCTCAGAGGTGCAATATTTTTTATTCCACACAGATTTTATTTATTTATTTTCTCAAAAACGACGTGCTGCTGTAGTTAAAAAGCTCGTAGTTGGATGTCGGGATCGAGCTGACGCTGTTCCAGCGCTGCCTCTCGGTGCAAGATGCACCAAAGCATTTGCCAAGAATGTTTTCATTAATCAAGAATGAAAGTTGGAGGTTCAGAGATATTGTTAATATCCACATTAACGTTTGAACAACGTTACCATGGGAGTGAAGAGTTTTCAGAACGTTTGATTTAGCACAGCCCGATCTAGTGGATGCATAACGCAGCCCCAGTCAAACGTTTTACTGCACTATCTTCTATTCTATGCGCCTTATAATCCGGTGCGCCCTATATAGGAAAATAGTTCTAGAATAGGCGATTCATTGAAGGTGCGCCTTATAATCCAGTGCGCCTTGTAGTCGCGAAAATACGGTATATATATTGCGGCCATTTTTCCAGACAAAGGCCACGATGACTTTAGATGACAACATACTGTTTATCTCTGCCCATGATTTAAAATTCTGTAAAGTACAGCATGCCAAATGGAAGCCGTAGTTATAGCAACAGAACTGCGGTTAAGGTATTGTTGCATCTGGGCAGCACTAGGGGAAGGTTGATGGAAAGATGTCGGTCATTGTCAAAGAAAGGAGTTTAAGGTACTGCAAGGTACTACTTTTAAGAGTTTGGGAATATCATCCACATCTATACGTGCTAATGATCAGTGTGTGTGTGCGTGTGTGTAAAGGAGCAACTGAGTCCTACTCTCGTTTAAACACAGTCACAAAGAGCAGAGGACAGAGCCCTCAATGGCACCACGAGATGCAGCTATAGATTTAGTTCAGAACTTTGACAAAATAAAACAGATTTTTATTAATTGCATCCACATGTATGCAAATTCCATGATATTTCTTGTTTCACTGTTGATTCTGCAAATTTGAATCCAAATTGGATGCAAGTAACAAGGTGTGGAATCGGGTAATATGGGCGTGTTTTCTCTGGATCGATGTTGGGGAAGTTGGATTCCCACAGGTGCCTCTCTGCTCCCGATCACGTTATGCATAGGCCCCGATGTACAACAAGTGTGTGTAGTTATTTGTGTCAACTGGTCACACAGTGTCTCTGTAGTCAGTGTCAGCAGATTTAGAATCCAGCTGAATATATGATAGCAGCTGCATCCCATGACATCTGCCTACAGCGGTAATGGCCCTCAAAGTGTTAGCATTGTCTTAATTGTATTATTTCCAACAAGCTCCCCCCCCCCCCCCCCCCCCCCACACACACACACACACTTCCTTTCTTCCCTCCCAAATGAGATGCCATGATGGACTCCTCCATTACATGAATGCTTTCAAGGGAGTGGTTAATGGCAACGGATCGGTCTGCTGACCCATTATCGGCCCTCATTGTGGCAAAATCTCATTTCACTGTGTTTTAATTTAACAGCGACAGGCAGGTGAAAGGCCGCCTCACATCCGGCACCGCCGAACCCGAGACCCGGCAGCAGCAGTCACTTGGCACAGGTAACTTTTTAATCGTTCTGCCGGCGCGGCGCGGGACTTACCCTCCGCTGTGGTATGTAGGCAGCTCATTAGAGGCCTCTTTTTGTCGGCTGCCCCCAATTGCTCTTTTCGAAGAACAGCGAGAAACCCCAAAGCTCCCCCCGTTTCACACAACCCGCTCCATGGCGTGTGAAGAGAAAAAGAGGGAGGATAAAAGGCGAGGAGGAGTTAAAAAAAAAGAAAATCTCAGTAAAGCAAACCATGCTTTAATCAGCCCCCCCTTCACACACACACACACACACACACCTACAAGTTTTCTATCAAGCAGTTACCACCTCCGCTACCAGCTTTCTGCCTGCGAAGAAAGTTTTGCAAGAGTGCTGTGCACTTTTCCTCGGAGGACAGAAACTTAAAAACAGAAAAAGAAAAAATGTTGATTTCAAGATAAGAGAGTTCATATGGAGAGAGCTGAGGAGAGCAAGAAAGGGAGAGTACCGAGGAGACGGATAAACTATTAGAGACAGCAGAGAAATAGAGGAGGGGGGAAAAAACCTGACTGTGAGAGAGTGAAATACTGTACGATTGGAAGAAGTAAAGAAAAAATAAGTTGTGTCTCTTGCCTGGCCTGGTTAAGCAGGCTGACTGCTTGCCTGACTGGCATGTACGCAGCCCAGGGGGGACAGTGAAGCTCCCCAAACGACACCAAAGCCAGAGAGCTACGACTGGGGATGAAGCCACTCGCGTCGCACAACCTCCTGCTGCTCCGAATCAAGAGCCGCAAAGAGCGGGGAAAGCGCCTTTGATCTGCCCTCTCTGTTTCTCTCGGTTTCTGCCTTTTTCTCCACCTCTCTGACTCGACACTCCCCTCATCCTTTCTGTGCTCTCTCTATCGTGAGCCCTTGTGTGTCTTCCTCCATTAGCAGTCGTCTAGCTCTCTTCATCAGAGCTTCTCCCAACGTGATGTTTCAATATTGGCTCTTTGTTTTAACGATGTGCGTTGTTCACGACGCACACAAGGCGTATACACACTTCAATCACGCTTTCCTTGGAGTGTGATGCCTAACAAGCCGATTAAAAGCCCTGCAGAAGGACCTTTTTTCTATGCATTTCTATTCTACCTTCAAGGTACATCAACAGTATATACTGGGGAAGTGAATTATGCATACGGTAGGGTTTGTTAAGTGGGAGCAGTATGGTGGACTGGATTGGGAAATGGATTCATGGATTGACGCACCATCTCCCCCTCATCTCCCAACTCTTCCTTCCAGGTATCTCTTACTCTCAGCTAAAGCAGGCCATTGAAATATTGACTGGGTTGTGGGATGGTAGCTTCTTCACAGAGACGTCTTCTACAGTGTTGTGGAATATGCAAGGGGCGTTACAAGTGAGTCTGACATACCATCCTTTGTATTTAATTGGACCACTATAAAGTGGGAGGGCTTAGAATATGGTGTAATGCAGGCACATTGATGCTAAATGTTAGAGTTTGATTGATGGATGTCATAATATCATCGTTTTAGTGTTATTTGATCACACTTTATATTATGTATATTATTAAGAACAAAAATATAATTGGACTTGGGAATCAATATACAATTATTTGAATGTTTTGTTATGCTGTGCATACTTTGTTAAACACAATTCCTGTCTTAAATTTATATTTAACATCTACAAGTTCTATTTTAAAAACCTACGGGCACACGAGTAAAAAATCTTTTCTCGATAACTTGAATGACCAAGTAGGGCCCATCCGGAAGGCTCAGAGGTGTTAAGTAACTCATCCAGCTTCCACTGTCAATGACTTTATTGGCCCCCGTATTGGCATTTGTATTAGCCTCAGTGAAATGCCAATCACAGGGTATGTGAATGCGCATCTGTGCTAATGATTAATTTCTGAGGAGTTTCTCACAGGCTGTGATTGATCAGTCACTGAGCACCAGAATCAGTCCTCGAAACATGCATTGGTCAGTGGACAGGGAGTGGCTTTTATGCTGTGTGATTCAAGGCGAGGGAGAGAATGTGTTTGCATTTGTATTTATGTGTGTGTTTAATGGATTAAACACGCACATAAATAGTGGTTAGACCAGGATATTTCATGTGTGCCCACAATACTCACTGCACGAGTTTGCTGTTACAGCTGACACATTGACACCTGCATGACCTTGTCCTTTGTCTACCCTTCTAATATGACACGGAGAAACCTAGTGGCTCATTGTGAGCATGGCCACTTAATACTGGCTCCATTCGAACTTAGTTCTAAGTGTTTCCATGCAAGTACAACCTCGCAGAGCAGCAAGCGTGACACTCGACATTTAGTCATTTTGACATTAGATCAGTAATCTTGATCTGGTGCAGTCCAAAACAACCAATGGCACTTCTTAGCGTTTCCAAGCCAACATTAATGAAATTCGATAGCAGTCAGTACACAAGCTGACCCAATTGCAGAAAGTGGGACATCTGTGGCAAAGAGAACTTCCATGATGTTTAATAGCATTTCAAGATAAAGTCGAGGAGAAGCAGCTTTCATTTGTGCACTGTGAAACTGAGCGATCTGTAAAGTTGAAGCTATGCTGAACCGAATCAGTGGATTTACACCCAAAACACAGCTGAGCCTGTTTCCTGCAGCACCTCGTGTAACATCTCACCTTGGTGGTTTTCCTCGAGGACCGTCCCTCCAGACAATATTTAACCGACCTCCTGACCAAATGTCCCCCAGGACATCTGTATCTTGTTGTGCGGACCAATTTGTGCACAGCTGTAGGAAATGGCTTTTCCTGCAGCTGCCAGACAACGAAGCGCCACGCTGCTTGTTTGTGGTGAACCTTTAATGTGGGGCAGCAGCTAGCAAGCATTGCGTTTGCACAAGCAATAGATACAGCTCAAATTAAGCATTCATGTATCTGAATGTAATCATTAAGACAACCCTCATGACAGACGTTTTACTCCACACCTACCCAGGTGGTCCAGCAGCCAATTTGACTAAATTACAACTCTTTAAGATGACAGTTGTCCTATCTTCTGGTCATTTCTAGTCACGCTCAATCTGCAGCCATGTTTTCAATCAGATTGTTATTATATCTGTCTATTTGGTTACTTTACTTTATCTCCGCTCGTCCCCACAAACACACACACACACTTTATTCTAACACCAACTCATGCCTTTGTCTTTTTCACACTCATGTTGGAAGGAGATGACTCCTAACATTGTTCTCTCTGTTGCGTGTCTGCAACACTACACGACTACAACCACCAACACCAGCTGTTTGGGATCAATGTATGTTGCCGTCTTATGACGTGATGCTCGGACTGCAGGGTATGTGGCAATAAATATGGAGGCTCATTTCTAGGATTTTTATTCACCTAAATCAAAAAAGAAATTGGCCAAATGCAAAGCTTCAAGTTACTGCTAGCATGGTAGGCAGTTTCTGCTAGTGCCATTTAACTAACTGAATATTATTGAGAATAGTTCAGAACATGCAAACAGTTCAAGCAGAGCGCTCACGCCGGGAGAGAGGAGTCAAGGCAACAACAAATGAGAAGTCCTCGCCTGGCAGCATACTTTTTAACGCAACCTCAAATTCATCTGGTTTATCGTTTTGTTACAGCCTTCTGCTGTATTTTGTGTTATCAGATAAGCTCAACAGCATCCATGACATATTTATGACTTTCATTTTTTCAAATCACATACATGGTGTAATATACATAATATGCACATACATATATGAAAGGCTTTTGTATATTATATTATGTGAAGCCTTATTATGTATGAAAACAAACGTACAAATACGGAGGGACATAATTGAGGGACAAAGGCCACACATCTGTAGTCCTGCAAGGAGTTTCCCTTTCCTCATTCCCAATTTGAGCTTGCCCCGTCCACCAAATCTAATCTATAAGAAAGTACAGTATATCGCTTTTCTATTTAGGCCATATATGACTTGATACTTTCTTAAAGGCATCAAACTGGTGCTACAAGCATGTCACCTCCCCAAATTAGAAACATTTGAAAGGCAGAAGCTTTGTTTTTTGCATTTTAAATGAGTGGTGCTTTAAGCGCGGCTTAGTTAAACATTGTGATCGGCATTTCACTGTGTCAATGTGTGACAGACTGGCAGCTTATCTATTAGAAATATACTCTATCTCAAGTGAGATGGCGTATGTGGAGCAAAGGCCATCGCTGGTTTTGCTCTATATTATATTCTTTATCACCAAAGCAGCATGCAGGCAAACAGGTGAATTCTCCTTTCATCACATCTAGCGGGACATACGCTTCATGTGACTGGACGTCAATAGTCAGAGAAACCAACAAATGCAGTCAAGCAGTGTCATTTCATTGGGAGTGCAGGAACCTTATCAATAAATGTGTTGCAGAAAGAGTGGTTAAAGAAATTAGAGGCACCTGGAGCGCAATCGCAGAATCCAAAGAACCTCAAACTCATGCAGAAGTGCTACAAACCCCCGCCCCCCCTGCTGCTAGAAAGGCTGCTATATGATTACAGGCCTAAGGCCATGCATGCCAAATCAAACGTAATCATCGCAGGGTGATATTCACGCCAGTGGATTAAAATAAAAGAATGGCCCTTGATTTAGGGAAATTCATGTAATCAGTGTGTTTTGGCTCTGCACGCCATGGAGTATTGCTTAAAACTAAGTATAGTCATGTGTAGTGGAGGGACAACACATCTATTCTCTACCCAACTAATATTTTATGAAAGCAAATCATATTTATATTAAAGCTATGGTGAGATTTTTTTTTTGTTTTTGCACTTTTGGGTATGAAATCAATTGCTATCTATTTATGATGTGCTTGTTTTCAGCAGCAAGCTGCCTCTCATTCTTTTAGCTAGAAATACAGGAGAAGCTCAGTACACCTGACTTGGCCAGGAGCTGAGATTCTTTGCTCCTTTTCTTTTCTTAGCCTTTCTATAAAGTAGAAAGGGAATGTTGTGCTAAGCTGCTTTGCTTCAAAGAGTGGAAAACACTGTACAACATAACGCAACACAACGACTACCTTAAAATACACATTTTTACTTGACAATATTCCATAATTTGGATAATCTGAGCTGCACCTTGTTCAAAATTAAGCATCTGCCGCTTATGACATGTTAAATATGGCAATATTATTTGGGTTTAGTAACATCCCTTTGACCTGTTTACGGCTAGATTCAGAACATTGTCTTATTTAGTTTAGAACTACAAGCTGTATATTTAGCACATGTAAATGTAGTTCTTACCTTAAAATAAAATGGAAAAGTTCATTTTTGCCAATAAACTATTTAGTGGTTTATTGTATCTTTTATTTTTTTAGGATTTTCTGCATTTCAATTTGGATCAGGGCGATGGTGGCGCACAGAGTAGAGCAGTACCCTGGGGGCCGCAGGGTTGGTGGTACGAATCCTGGCTGCTCCATGTGCCATGTTGAAGTCTCCCTGAGCAAGACACCTAACCCCTAATTGCTCCCCAGGCAATATGTAATACATGGGTTATAATGCAATGTAAGTGGCTTTGGATAAAAGTTTTGGTTGGCTCAATAACCCTTTCGATCTTTCACCAGCCACTCCTATCTAACCTATGACATGGAGGGGAAATGTTTTGCAGACTCTGTTCACTGACATTTGACTTTATGCCCAGGAAGCTTTAAAAAGAATCTAACAATTAGAAACAATCTCTGGGGTGAAGGAGGTAGATTTTGATTGGATGTGATCTGAACAGCCATTAGCAGCACTCTTACCTGGTTGGCTTCATGCTCCCTCTGTGGTGAAGCTTCGTTCTTTTTCCCTTTTTCTGCAGCCTTAACAAGAAGCTTTTAAGGACGGCACACTGATTAATGAGAGGTCGAAATATAGTGTACAGGGATGAAAATGGACAGAGTGTGGGGACGTGGAGAGAGGCGTGAAGGAGGATACATCTGAGCAGAGACGGAGAGGGAGGGAGGCGAGGAACAAGGCTTTAATTGAGTAGGAGGAGTGTGGGCGGAGGTGAAGATCTGAGGCAGCGTTTCAAAGTAAGGCTGAAGTGCAGAAATAGTTAGCAAAGGGAGGATGAATTAAGAGCAGTGGTAAGGAGTAAAAGAAAGGGACTTGAGTGGGTAGAGGTAGATGTTTTTCTACACTTAATGTGCTTTAGAAGCTTGCACCTGTGAGATGTACATCACCGTTTATGAAGGCTTTATCCATTCGAAGGAAGTCTGCTGAGGAGCACCCTTCATATTTACCCGTTAGGTCCTCTGAGCTCGAACATCCTTTTAATCCTACAGCCAATGGTTGTTAAAGAACTCACATTCAGGCTGTGATCATTTCCTCATCAATAACCTTTAGAGGACTACGAATTACAATAACCTGCACATAAGTTTCCATTTAAATTAATTCATTGATTGTAAAGGCTTAGAAATACTGTTTATCATTCTCTGAGGGGCACTTAAATCGTTGTTGACCTTGTCCATCATGGAAGTCTGTGACAATTGCAAATAATGATCTCTTATCATTTTAAAGGGTCCATTCCTCTTCAAAAATAGGCTGAAATGTGTTAGTGATCCAAGGTTATTTCATCCGTTTTTGTTAAAAATGAATTAATCTTTAGTCTGTAATCCTTTATCTGCTAAATTGCCTGATCAGCTACACTGGGATTGTTTGCTTTGGTCTTCACCTGCATATTCTGGGAATTCGCGGGTTGTGCTCATTCTAGTAAAAACGTTTACTGAGGAAACACCATAAAATCACTCTTGTGACTATTTCACCCCATTGGCAGGTATGATAATGTAGTTCTACAGTTGTGAAATGATTGGAATGAGTCCAATGTGACAAGTGAATGTGTATGCCGTTTTTTGGGGGTTAACGTTAATACAGAGCAGGGTTTAGCCGCACGTGTGCCGTTAGCTTGTTAGCTAGGTTTAAGCTGGAGTGACGCAGCTATTTTAGGAATTCACCTGTCAATAATGCATGTATGTAAAGATGCTGATTATTCTGTTACGGTCAATGTTGTAAATGTATGTAACGTTAATGTATTCTAGTAGATACGTTTCCAGAGGAAGGACCATAAAATCGCTCCTTTGATTATTTCAAGTCCTCGTTTGCCAATTTTAAAGTAATAATTTAATCTGACTCAAAGGCAAATGTTCCATTTGAGTGCACATGATTTATGCCAAAATAAAATTAATAAAAAGTAGTGATTTAATTATTACATTTAAAAGACTTTTTTCATGGAAGACCTTTGTGGCAGAAATATGAGCACAGGTGTAACTAATGACTAATTATATAAATTATACTTTAAGTCCTTTTAAGCTGCCATAGTTCCAGGCTTCTGGTCACAAAGTCAGACTGTCATTTTAAATGCATTTGCAAATTTTACTTTACAATTTCTGTTTTGAACGTACAATATATATTATATTATATTAAATTAGGATACTTGTATGAGACACTAAGTTCAACGATGACAAGAATTGAAAGTAGATGATAAATTCAAGCAGTTGGTCTGGTTGGTCCTTGTTTTGTTACTTACGCTCTGGTTTGATAGTAATTAGATTTCCATCATTTACTTCACCATGTGCATGTAGTGCACAATACAGCTAAAAAAATCTTAAACAATTTATCCCTAAAGATCATTGAGATTTTCAATCAGCAGCATTATTATGATCCAAACATTTGTATACTGTCCTTCCTTGTACACCAATTGATGTGTCTGATGCTGATTGTTACTTAAACCCTATTACCATCACCATGGCAACTAACCCAATGAATACACAAGTCATACCTTGACCTCGTTGTTCCGCTCTTCTTCCAGACTCTTTCTGGCTGTCACTCATAAACCAATCATAAGCTAACATCTCCCTCCTCTGGTCTTCTGCCACCTCTGACCCCGCCCCTGAACTCAGGTCTCCTCCAATAAGGCTTGATGTCAAAGCAAAGCACTCACCCATGGCCGCAGACAGAGCCGCCAATCATCTGGGATAATCAGAAATGGACTGACCCTGAGGTGACCCGGCCTTGCAGACGGCTGACAGGATGAGAGGCGCTGGAGTGAAACTTACAGGGTATTTTCACACAGTCTCGCGCACACACACATACGCACACACACAGACATCGAGCACGCTCAAATACTGTAGTGTTTGTGTATAGATATCAGAATCCTTAACTAGACAAGTACGTTTAGGCATACTAAGAATGTGAGTCTTTGTTGTTCAAAACATATATGTCCTTTTATACATGAGGTCAGCACAAAAACTTTTTCACAGATTTATGATCAAAATATAGATGTGTGTAATAGTCTAAAGAAGGTCTGACTATGATGAAGTCTACCTCTCACATGGTGTCCCATCTGATCAGCTCGCCTTGACATACAGCCGCCACGTTAATGATCTGATGTTTTTTTTCTATATACTATGTGCAGCAGTGGATCCATTCTTGGTCTATTAACCTTTAACATGCTACAATATTCATCATTCACTCGTGCCACTAGAAGCGATTGTGTCCTTTCTTGTCATTATCCTTGAGGATAGTTTATGATTTGCAGTCAACGCAGGAGTGACACAAAGAGACATCGGGTGGTGTAAGGGAGATGATTAGAAACCAACAAACACGAATTCCGTTTAATGTTGGTGAGTTTTTCCTGTGACTGAGAAACGGTAACTTTAGCTAGCTCAGTGCTGGATGAGCTAGCAGTATCTGTTATCTATTAAGTATCTGCACGCTTTGTTCTGCTTCTTCACGGTTGGTCAGTAGATTATCTAAAGTAACCAATGCGATAGCAATTTCGTATTGAATATATTTTTCCTCCAATCTCGTTCCATTGTTTTTGCGAGTGGGCTCCCAATGTCTCCGACAGTTTGATGAATAGCACTAGATGTAAGAGGAAGAATCTCTAGTTGATGCACTTGTATCTTTCCTCTGACGCACCACAAACCGTTTATAAGATTCACTTCCATCAGAGCAATTGAGAGTGTAAAAAGAAATATAGCATGAAGGACGCTGGTTATTGTTTGCTAATATCTGCCTGTATGTTTATCCGACAAAACCGCTTGCAGATGATTCCCTCTGGAATGCAATGTGGTGCTGACTGTTTCATGTAATGTACCACAAATCTCCAAAGCCCTCACAATATTTGGCAGCTGAACGAAGGGCAAAACTGTCACTGTCTATATAGACGCTTTATAGAAACATCAGTGGTTTCATAGCAACCACAGTGGCAACCTCATTAAAGGCCAGTGGGAAACGAGCCTACCACAAATATATAGTGAACCAGGTGGAGAAATAATATTTTGTGGATCTTCCTTTGAACAAGGGGGGTAACAGAGGCAATGATTAAGGTCCCGGGAGTTTTGAGATCACAAACACATGGACAGAAGCACTTTTCTCATTTCGATATAATGGATTTATTTATGCTGAAATGAAAACCTTTACTTGGCATATTCGATTAGCTGCTGCTAGTGAGCTAATATTTCTAGCTGACTCTTGAATTAAAGGGTGTTACAGATGCATATGCTGGTAACACACATGAGAGTTTGATAACTTAGCAAATAACACAGCCAATCTTGATCTTTTGAGGGAATGCTAACTTACTCTTTGTACACAGTCTATGGTGCAGAGAAGGTCTCTGAAACAAATCACGCCTCTGGAACAGTACAATTTTGGCATGAATGTATTCACGGACTGTTGATGGTGAGTTGCTGTGTATTTATAGCACTTATAACAATGTTAGCACAGCAGCTAGGTGCTTGAAACTCAGTCAAATCGATGCCTCAACTCCTCTTCTCCCGAGTTCTTGCTTCGCATTCAGTCAAGAGCAAACACCTGTATCATTAATATTTGTTTTTTTTTAATGTAATTTTTTATGCAGTCCATGGATAATGTGCTAGTTAGCAGTTGCTCACGTCAGCGGCTTCCATGTGAGCAAAATCAGTTATAGGAGCAAATCTTAAATAATTCAATCAATCGACTCTTGAATGGGCCGTTACTTGACCTGCATTGAGCCATTGTTAGAGCCTGTTCTCCAATGCTGGAACCTTGATTATGTGGTTATCCCTTGTTTATATTGATGCAAAATGAGAGCCTCCAAACACCTTTTGTCGTATCTACATAAGTGGCAGTGTGACAAGAAAAAAAGGGGAGTGAGATGGTGAATGCAAAAATGTTGAGATGAGAGTGGCAGAGATGGGAGGTTGGGATGTTAGTATTCAACCTCAGAGTTGGCCTCCCCTGAGACGTCCCATTTCCAATTCCCAGAGCACCTGTCGTTTACCGACGCAAACACGTGGGAGGAAAGCAGGACAGAGAATGAAGATTAGACAACATAAAAAAAATGAAAGAGTGAGATGGAAAAATAAAAACACAAGGACATTCAAACTCTGAGTTACTGATGGCGTGTTTAATCTCTGATCTGTCTTTGTCGGCTCTGCTTGTTACTGCTTGTGCAGCGTCCGTCTCTGCGGCTGTCACTGAATCAGAGGTAACACTTGCAATAGTCTTTCTTGCTTTTTTCAAGTTGATTTTTGCTGGCATTTGGAACTTCAGTTTTTCATTAATACTGACGAGCGAAAGGGGACTTGTTGAAGGATATTGAAAGTGGATATTGAAAGCCCGCCCACACTTTAAAAAGTCACAACGACAAGATTCCCATTCAAATCTCCATGGTAGTGTGGTCAGAACGGCGGCCATTTTAATGTGAACCTTTGCAAAGAACTGTGACTGTTGTAGAGGGCCAACATATTCTTATTCTACTCCTGCTGTCAATGCACAGTGCTGGGTGCCGGTTCCTTCTGAAATAGTTGAATTACAGCAACAAACGTTGTCCTAATAGCTTCTAGCACTGCAATCCAGGCACTCCAGTGCAGAGACAAACATCCCTGTAGCAGCATGGAATGCTAGTACCATTAACACTACTTCAACAATTGCGTTATTAACGAAAATATCCTGATAAATGTTGATTTAGGAACCGCATTGAGGAACCACAATGCTTCCCGGAAGAGTCATTATTTGTTTTGAATGCATTATTGCATTCTTTGTCATAAAGTGTTTTTCGGCTAAAGGGCATTGTTTGAAGCGATGCAGATAAATCATGGCTTTTCAATTTGTATTTCTTAGATGTACTTACTACTCCTATTTGACCAACCAGGGTATAGCTAGATATGCTGTCCAGTGTGCTATATTTTTTTATTCATTTTTAAACAAACAATATAGTGTATAAATAAACAATACTTTTTTTTGGCTCAAAACTCATTGCAATAAGCAAGCATTTCGCCAACTGTTAAGATAATCCTTCAAGCAGTGATGAAATTAGTTCATTTAATGTTCAAATTTCCCCTCAGAGTGATGAAAATCCTGGATGGCTCCTTTCACCTTTCCTTATTTTAGTGAAGTCTCCCTATATTAGCTTCTGAAAAACAATATCATCAATAACTAATCTCTTTTGTGGCATGTTACTTCCTCTTATACTTAGATATTTTCTCTTTAAACAGGTGCAATTCAGGCAAAATGGTTAACGTAATTGTAAGAAAATGGCCCCCTCATTTTCAGTGTCCACCTGCTGATACAAAACTGGGGCCAGGCCAGTGGTAGTGATACTATGTTGTGTCACATCTGAAACAAGAGTGAGCGAGTGAGTTGCTGTTAATGACGACTATTATCTTCTCATCTTTTTGAGTGCGGCATTTGCAAAAACGAAAACTAAATTATTCATCCCACAGAAATAATAAATAACCATTGCGATTCCAATGGGAATCTGTAACATCTATATTTTATGAACGAGCAAAAGATTTAAGACAAACTGGTTCATTATAACACACACACACACACACGCAGAGAGTAATTGGTATGATTGCTTCCCCAAACATCCACAGTCTAAACCTTCAAACGAGAGTGCACAGACGGTCTTATCTGAGAAAAATCAATGCCAGCTACACAGTGTCTTTGTCTCCCTCCCTCTTTCCCTTACTGGCTATTGAAGTGATTTTATGCATATTCACAATATCAAATTCTCTGGCGTTCACCCTGAAATACCCCTCTGTGAAAGGCCGCTCTGTGCGCAGCTGCATGAAAGGAGATAACGGAAAGATGCAAAATGCGTGATAACAAGCCACACAAAGAGTGAGAAAGATACACCAGACTTCATACAGAGTGGAGAGGGACTGCTTGGTTGTTGGACTGATAATCTGATCCAATGTTAAGTCTTAAAATGAAATTTTAAAAAGTCTGTACAATACAGAGTTATTTTGCTGATAACAGAGAAGTCTGTTTACTTCATCTTGGTTTGTCATGGCAAAGATGAGTGTAACACAAAGCTACTACCCCTTTATGATTTTGTCACTATTCGCATGAATACAGGAAGTGAACTGCCTGAATTCCTCGCAGAATTCCAAGAGTTTCTTACAGTACCTGTGAGTTAGCCGGATATAATGGGATTGTTTGGATTAAGCGAAGGCTGAATTTGGATGTAGCCTTAGGCATCTCCATTTCTAACCCTTCCAAATTCTACTATTTTTTGCTGGTGTTAGCGGTCTGGGCTGCTTGTTACTGAAGACAATATTAAAGTCCATATTAACCAAATAGTACACTTTTTGCTCATTTTTAAAATGATTTTCACACCGTAGTAACATGCAATTCATGCATTCAAAACTTTCGTTATTTCATATCCGATGATCACTGATTTAAAAGTTGTTGCGTGCTATGTTTGTGCAGATAGATTTCCATTTCATTCAAAAACCTAGTTGTTGGCATGGATAGATGTTAAATGACCTCTACACTTTGAATGACGATGATGGTGCTGGCAAAAAGGTTACAAAACAAACTCTTTTTAAAAGACTTTACATTTTTTTCATTTTGGTCAGTGCATGTACTGCTTACAGGAACTAGTCACAGCCTCTAAATCAGAATCTGACAACAGCTCTCACTTTCCCGTACCAATTTTAAATCTCTGCACTTTGATTAAAAGTCTGCCTACATGCAGTGGGTGCTACTGTTAATATTATTAATGTATTTGAATACTTAAATGCCATGTACCCTTGTTGTCCAAGAGGTCTGCAAAACATCTAGTAGTCAGGGTGATGTTTGGACTAAGGTAACAGTCAAGCTTCTCAACACTAATCGTAACCTAAATCTATGAAAAATACTCTTACTTTATAAGGTCGTACGCTAGATGCAGTATAAATGTGCTTTTAACACAAATAGACAAGCAATATGTGAGACTGTTTGTTTGTTCATAAGAGTGCAAAGTCATTACTGATTTGCACTGAGAGCCATCCTTAAGTAATATGGCCTTCAAAATCTTCTGTCTGCCTTTTTTTTCTTTTGCATAATGGAGCGCACAGTACCATGATGAAAAACATTATTCTGAAAAGGTTTTTTCAGTAGTTGGCATAGCAACAAACTTATCAGGTAAGGTGGGGAGCGGTCTGCAGAGCTGGAATCTTAAACTAGGGTAGGAAGTACTTCTCAACAATTTCAAATTACATTCTGGATAACTATTCAATAAATGTACACACGCATGCACAACATCTGCATATTTCCCTTGGGGTATTCATAATTGAGCCAATACAAACAGATTGAATGGAAACCAAATAGTAGTTTTTCTTTTTTCCTAAGAAAGTTTTCAGTGTCCAGTGTTTTTCAGATCTAAACTTTCTGTGTGTGTGTGTGCGTGTGTGTGTGTGTGTGTGTGTGTGTGTGTGCGTGCGTGCGTGCACTGTGTAGCATCCACTATGACTCCCAGAGTGATGTCAGCATGTATTGCACCACGTTGGAAAGAATGGTGCACCAGTCTTGATTAATAGAGATTTCATTAATAGTGGTCTTTGCCATTAGCCCATCTTAATATTTAACCTGCTTTTTAATGACTTTATTTTTTAGACCTTACACGATCTGCTATAATGTCGATTCCCGGGAAATTGTCTTCAAATAGTCCTGGTCCCCAGTGCATGTACGTTACAAAGTAACTGGTTTAAGCTTTGACTTTTCCTTTTAATGGCCACCTCGAGTTTGGCGTTTCTGGTTTTGAGGGAAACATCTCGACAACCATGGGATGGATTGGTTTAAAACTTGAAAGAGAATTGATGCTGCATCTGGGATACGTCTCATTTCAGTGACTCCTGAACCTTTTCATGACATTCCCAATTGTCTCACATGTGGTTTTTTTTAGCTAATTTGCAAATATTTGCATCCTAAGACAATGAACATGGTCAATATTATAGCTGATGAACAGCTGACGTCATGTTTGCATTGTCAGTGTTTACATGTTGCAATGATGGCATTTGGTTCAAAGCCCCATTGTAAACACAGCCTAAACTAAGCAGCTAGCTTAGCTACAGGCTCTTGTTTGAAGCTTTTTCTTAAACTAGAAAATGTATTTCCTGCTGAAAATGCGTTGGAATGCGTAAAAGCTGAAATTAATTTCAGAAAGTTGCTTAAAGTACAGAAATTAAGAAATTAATTCTAAACATTGCTGAAACAAATGAAATTGGAAAAGCTCAAATTAATTTAAAAATTGCTTGCTGAAAATACAGAAATAATCGAAGTTGAGAATTAAAATAGCTCATTATTTGTGAAGACGCCTGAATCGGTGTGCCGGGTTGTATCAAATCATTTAGTGCCACGTTTATTTTACTCAAATGACTGATTACTTTTAGGAAAGTACCACATGGGTTTCAGGATCACTGACAGTACAGCTGCTTTACATTAACAAGGGAAATGACTGAGTGTAAAGAGAAAAGATTTGCTATGGCGATCTCATAGAGCAGGGGTGTCGATCGGCCGGCCCGCCGGATGAGTGTAAAAATTAATAAAATAATATCCAGAGATTGTCATTTAGCTGACAGTGCATTTCCACTTAGAGATACAAACTCAGAAGAACGAGTAACAAGAAAGTACATTTTTCATCAAATAAGCAGTTTCAAAACATGTTATAGAAAAGTGCCATTATAAGTACAATTTAAGTGCTACCATTTGTTAGTGCTACGGTTTGCTAGTGTTTTAGTCAAGGTAGAGTCTAAAGAGGTGTGTCTTGAGTTTTGGACGGAAGATGTAAAGGCTCTCTGCTGTCCTGATGTCATCAGAGAGCTCATTCCACCATCTGGGAGCCAGGACAGCGAAGAGTCGCGATCTCGCAGAGTGCTTTTCTCTCAGTGATGGAGGAACAAGCCGCTTGGCAGATGCAGATCGGAGTGTGCGGGTTGGGATGTAGGGTTTCACCATGTCCTGGATGTAGACTGGTCCCGATCCATTCACAGCATGGTACGTCAGTACCAATGTTTTGAACTGGATGTGGGCAGCCACTAGTAACCAATGAAGAGAACGGAGAAGTGGTGTGGGAGTATTTCGGAAGGTTGAAGACCAGTCGAGCTGCTGCATTCTGGATGAGCTGCAGTGGTCGTATGGCGGTGCCTGGGAGACCTGCCAGCAGAGAGTTACAGTAGTCAAGGCGGGAGATGACAAGCGCCTGAATCAGTACCTGTGCCGCCTTCTGAGTGAGAAGGGGTTGTATTCTCCTGATGTTGTAGAGCGTGTATCTACAGGATCGTGTTGTCGCTGCGATGTTGGCAGTCAGGGAGAGTTGGGAGTCAAGTGTCACGCCGAGGTTCCTGGCATTCTGAGTGGGCGTTAACACAGAGTCGCCGAAGTTAACAGTCAGGTCCTGAGTGGGCGAGTTTTTTCCAGGGAAGAAAAGTAGTTTGGTGTTGTCGGGGTTGATCTTCAGGTGATGAGCGGACATCCACTGGGAGATGTCAGTCAGACATGCAGAGATCCATGCCGCCACCTGAGTGTCCGAGTCGGGGAAGGAGAGAATTAGTTGGGTGTCGTCGGCATAGCTGTGATAGGAAAAACCGTGCGAGCGAATGACGGAGCCAAGGGAGTTGGTGTAAATTGAGAAGAGGAGGGGATCCAGGACGGAGCCCTGAGGAACTCCAGTAGTAAGGGGACAAGGTTCCAACACTGATCCTCTCCAAGTTACCCGGTAGGTGCGTAACCCTGTTACTTTAGACTCCAAGGACTGTAATTCAGTTCATTGGATGTCTTTTCCTCCAGATCGTCATACTTCTGCTGCCAGGTCATGTTGTTGACCGTGAGTTCCTCACTTTTGACAGAAAATTGTTCTGTGGTCTTGGTGAGCTTCAGAGACAAATCCTCGTTCTCTCTGGTCAGGTCTGAAAGCTTTGTGATCGTGCGAGCATAGGCCAGACCTTGGCTGTCCAAACTGCGGTCGGTACTGGCCTTCAGCGTTTTAATGTAGCCATTAAGTTCTCTTTGCCTTTTCCAGTAGTGCACTTAATGTATGGCACATGAAAGTTCATTCCTCACATTGTACCCAGTCGGAGGAGTCCAGAGTCCTCTCATTGGAGGACTGCCGCGCGTGTCTCTCTGAAAATATTTAAACTAACAATGAGAATTCCAAAAGGTATACAAAGTGTTTCCGCTACATTCAATTAGGGCCCTAAAAAAAGTATGTTTTTGATGTCTACAATCATCCACTATGGATGGGTATCGTTAGGCGTTTTCCTGAGACCTGTGCTAAAACAATACTTTAAAAAACATACCGCTGGCTTAAAGAGTGCCTAAAACAATACTTGACGCTCCTTGTGTGAATACAAATTTGAAGAACAATACTGTTGTTTGAAACGTTGAAAAAGACAGCCATCCTCGATTAACGTTTATTACTAATTACAACTCATTATTGACCAGGTGGGTGCTTTCAAGAATGAGGAATGACATTTGTATAAATAACCAAGTCGATTTCAGAGGCTCACGTTGGCACATAAATAGCATCATTTGTGAGCGCTATCCTTCAATGGAACAAAGTCAAGCATTTATTTTCCGTGAATTTTTGTGGCTTTTTTAAAGTCGTTCAAGTTGGAGAGCCAGGATTTTTCAAAGCCCTGAGCAAGGATAAATATTTCCCTTGAAGAGTTTTCTGAAATGACAGACATCAGGCTTGCTCTGTAATGTACCTTTGTACTCCCAGTGCCCCGTTGCCATGAGTTCGATCTACAATCAAAATGTCCTTCCTAGAGTTTATGTCCTTGAAAAATATACAGATGTGTTGGCATAAAAATTCAAGTTTTGCTCGGACAGAAAAGGTGTGATGGTGACATCCACATAGTGAAAAATAATTTAAACGAAGGGTCGACATAAGAAACTGTCACACTCACCTGCCAGCTCCGCCTTCCACACCTGCTCCGCATCTACATCATCAGCCTTAAGCACTTAAGCACTGCACTCCCAGCCTGTCATTGCCAGATTGTTCTTCGCCTCATGCAAGTCTCTCCAGCACTCTCCCTTGGACTGACCCACTGGAGATTTACATGAACCTGCATGGTCTTCTTGCCGGTTATATCGTCAACTAATGTGGATAATACAGAGGCATCAGTTAAATTGAGACTGTTTCATAACCAGTTGAGATTTCCTCACAGAATTCTTGAATATCTTTCTTGAACATCATCAGTTATTTTCTTTCCATCCGTCTTTGTGTTGAACTCTGAAAAGTCATTGGGAAACACAACTTTTTGCACTTTTCAAAAAGTAATATTTTTGTGACTAAGACAAACCAAAGGAAATTATTTTTAATGATATTTCAAGATTTATTTTACATCTTTCTATTCAGTGCACCCCACAAAAGTGGACTAGGGGTTTTAAGAAAAAGCTACGGGGGAGATGAATGGATGAAGTGAGGATGGGGGAGAGGTGTGGTTGTGTGATGGAGATAGAAGACAATACGAGAGTAGAAAAGATTGTGAGTTTAGAAGAGTCATTTGTGAAGAATGAGTAAGAGGAGTGAACCCTGAGATGAGAGCATCGAGGAGAGAAGGATGGAAAGGGGCACAAAGTAAGGAGGGTGTAAGTGGGTAAAGATGGAGGATTAAAGGAGAGGGAGGTTAGGATAGCCTAACCGGATGGAGGAAGTTAATAATTTATTTTTAGTCTCCACACTCCACCACTGATGTTTATTAATCTGTCTTCTTCTTTACTCTATAACTCCTATTTTCTCTGTGCAAGTATGCCGAATTTTCTCTTTGCTTCCTCACTGAGGTGCAACACAACCAATGGCAATATCACTGCCTCCAAGCTTAAGCTACAGAGAGGATATCTGTGGATAAACTTAAATTTAGTTGCATTGAATGTAGCTCTTGGATCTTATCAGTGGACGTACTATTGTCATATCAGAGATTTAAATGCTTATCGAAGTTAACACTTGTTTGCGTCATGCATAACAAATGCAACAACATTGATTACATTTCATTATGTGTGAACATTCTACTATTACATGTTCATTCTCTGTCATCTTTACGGACCAATTATTATTATCAGTGCTGAAGCACAGAAGAAATCCTGATGTTCAGACCGTGTTCTGTTTAATTCAATCTAACCTGACACCCCCAGATCATTTATTACACAAACCTTCCTGAAAAGGCACCATTGTTGTTTTCAACAGTGGCTGCTTGTGAAGAAAGTGAGTGAAGACTCTGAAATAGCTTCAACAGCTCTGCCTGTGTATGCCACCTCCTTACAGTACGGAGATTGGTGCGTGCTCGCTGACTCCCAAGCTGCATTACTTAAAGCCTGACGAGATGGGTTTTCGTGTGATAAGTGGTCCTGCAATCATGCGTAATCTCATGACATGTGGAGAACCCACCCGGCATGCACGGTACAATGAATACAGCTATCTTTGTCATTTGTGGATTCCCTTTCATTTGGTGCCAGACTTGTTTGGCCACAGTGGGAGCAGGACACCGAGCCTGAAAGAGGGCATCATGTTCCAAATGCGCAAGTGTTGCAACACTTTCACATTGTGTGGCAAGAGCTATGATGGTTACCACAGTGGGCAACCCTAGTGTGCTGCATGGCTTCAAAGCTGTGTGTAAAGGAGATGTAAGTGTCTGAGAAGACAACATAGACGGAAAGGAACAAAAGAAAACGTGGGGAAATGGAAACCCAATAAATATAAATATGTTTATGTCAGGGCGGTATTATTGTTGCCACACTGCGCTGAGATTAGTCTGTAAACAGGGATGTACTTCTGTCTCCCAAATGGCTTCCTCTGAACCTCGAGTTTGTCTGGCTGTCTTGCGGTTGTGTCTGCTGTCCCATTAAACATATCGCTGGCAGTGTGTCCATGTTCTGAGGTCTCAGCAATTATAAATAAAATTAAAAGTCCAGTTTCTAACATGTGTAAACTGCTGGGTCTCCTAAACATGACTGTACGAACCAATTATTGTTCCTGCAATGTCATTGATGGACTGTGGAGCCCAAAGGCAAACATCAGTTGTGGAAGCAAGTTACAGAGTGACATTTCACTGATTGCATTTTTATTCATAGATAGTGTCGTTAACTGGCTTATGCTGAGAATCTTGTCTTTTATGCAGCACACATAAGGAGCGGAGAACAACACACTTGTTGTTGCCCCAATCTATCGCGGCGCAGCTATCAAAGCAGCAGTTAGTCGACGCCTTCCTATACGGTAGCCTCGGGTACCAGAGATGAATTAAGTTGGTACACGGCACAAGGAACCAGGAACCCAGTCTGAGGAAATTAGCTGTATTTAATGCAGGCACACTGAAGATGTTTGCCTTGTTAAGTAGATAAAAGAACACTTACTTTCAGCTGGGCTTCTCCAGCAGTGGCCTGGGGAGTACACATAGAACAGCACAAGACACGTACTTAAACACAGTACACCTCCCAGTGACACTATTTCACCCTGTAGATCCAAAAATACTCCTTCCTGTGTCTTGTCTTCCTGTCCCACCTTTCAAAACGCTGAATACATTAGCTTGTAAAATATCTGATGCTGTGATTCCTATCCAGCAGTCACCAGGTATAAACTGATAATACAACATCGCACCTGCCATTGTCACAGTGTCTAAAATAGAAGTCTTCATTATTTATCCTAAAAATAAAATGTTGTTATGTATGTTATCTGCCAAACACTCCCAGGATAGAAGAAACTTAAGAGGTCACATATTTCATTATATCCCATTCCGCACTGCGTTTCTACCACTCGTAAAGAGTCTCACATCCGCTGCATGTTTTGGTTTTCTTTTATTTTGCAGAGTAAATGTAAAGCCCGTTTCACACTGTCCATATTATATTTGTTGTATTAGATTTTTTTTTGAAAACTAACCACTCAAATGATGTTGCTAAATGCAGTGGCAAAAAAAGGAAAATGACAAGAATGCAGGGTAGTAGCTTTAATGTGTGGTATTTCCATTGAATCAACCCGTTTTGGTGCTCTTTGGTGAAATAAGATGAGATAATCACAACAGAGCACAACGATACAAAAGAAAGTTGTAGTGGGAGAGGGGAAAAGACTCAGACCAGGATCAGACAGGGACAGAAACAAGCATTACCCAGAGGGCCTGTAACCACGCTTGAGCGGACTGAACCTCAGACTGCTAAACCCAATCCTTACCTCAGTCCCTCAATCTGTGTTTTCCTCGGTTTGGATCCATTGATGACTGAGATCACCAGGCTGGTGCAGCACACACTGTACGCCGCACCCCATCCCTCCCTTCGTTCCAGTCGGGGATTCCACATCCACCATCAACACGTTTACCACATGGACACTTCTTGTTTCATTTATGGCACAACCTCTTTGGAGTGAGAAAGAGAGTAGCTTCTGTTCCTGATATTAAGCAAACTTTCCTTGACCTTGGAAACAACATATTGGATTTTGTAAGTTTTCCTTTTAAAACCTCTCTTCCAATCACAGCAGATGTCTATAATTCGAATGGCAGGCTTTTGCCAAATATGGTGCAAAGATGGTACCAAGCTCACAACAACTTTTTGGGCTTTTCTTTAATTAAATCATGATCAAATATTTAACCTACTTTTTCCCAATTCTATTGGGGCATATCTACCAAGCTAATTTACCAAATTTCATATGGGGAAGCTCAGGTTTATTTTTTTGCGCATATTCACATTTTATCATTTTCCGTTTTTGTTTTTTAACTTTGTAAAGAAGCTCAATTTAAAATAGGCAAGCAGCAATTATTTCAATAAAATTCACAACGTAAAAAGGGCCAAAGGGCAGACTCAGCCCTCACACAGGGAGTAACCACTCTAATGTATTTTTTGTTTTCAATGAATAGGATATAAAGTATCCGTGTTTGACACCATTATTACCTTCTCTGACAGCGTCGACCCAATTTGTCACATTGGTAAGAGCGCTCCAGGAAATACTGAATATTGGCATGTATGTAACCTGAGCAGGACCTGTGGCACGCACACGGACATACGCCCACCAAGGTGAAGAGCAGGAGAGGTCAAACACATCCACCAATTACCACCATGAGGAGGAGGAGGAGGAGGAAGAAGAGTTCGGCCTGTGTGTGAGGGGGGAGGAAGGGGCGGGGTTGGTAAAACATAGGGCTGAGAGTGGACAGCTGGTGGCAAAATCATAATAATAGATGGATAAATAAGTCTTCCCCCCCCCCCACCCCCTTTGCCTTGTCACTTGATGTATTTGGCTTTTTCCTGCTTTCTTCATCATGGTTCTCCTCTCTCTGCCACCCTTCTCCTCTCCGACCAGGGGAGGTGCTGGAATTGTCCCTGCATCACCTTTCCTCCTCTCTCATTTATTTCAATTTGTCACGGTTTGCTCTCCCCCCTCAGTGCGCGGTGGATAGTGGTGAGGGGGGGGATGGTCGGTTGAAGAGGACTGCGTCGGGAGAAGTGAGGAGAGATGGGCAAAGAAATTGGAATCTCCACTTTAGCTATAATGAAACATTTAGATGCGGACCCAGCTATGCCTCTGCATTAATGGCTCTCGATGAAGGAGGGAGGGAGGCAGTGGGGGGAGGGGGGAGGAGAAGGGGACCAGGCAGTCAGACCACTTCACCCTAATAACCCTCAAATCCAGGTCAGACAGGAATACCTTCAGATAATCAGTGCTGCCTCCTTCCTTCAATGAGCCTCTATTGTGGCTTGAAAAGGGATTCGTGTGTGTGTGTGTGTGTGTGTGTGTGTGTGTGTGTGTGTGTGTGTGTGTGTGTGGGGAGGGAGGGAGGGAGGGAGGGAGGGAGGGAGAGGGCGACACACTGACAGAGCGTTAACAACGTCTGAGCTGAAAATGCTTGCATGTCTCTCATTCCTCTCCAGGGAATCTGGGTGTCATATATATTTCCTCGGTAGGAATGAATATTGACATTTTTCATCTCGACAAAGATTAGACTGTTAGAAAACTTCCTTTAAATTGTTTCCCAGTTTAAATCGCAGCAGACCCTCCAGTGATGAAGTGGCTGAGATATACCTGAAAATATCTCATGATTGACTGGCTGCATGGCGACGCATTCATGTTGGAGTGAAATAAAACTGGCTTGATGGTATCTACAAGACTGCCTTTCTGATTAACAGCCTGATATTTTAGAATCCTTTCATCAATACAAAGTGAAGAGTTTATGCACATCTCTAAATGTTCCAACTGAAACCCCGCCAGGACACCATGCAACTTTGCACCATTTATTTTCACTGCTAAAATGAATTTTATTAATAAATGATTTGCATTAATATCAGAACAAAATCAGAGCCGTTGTGTAGCTTCGTACTCTTTTGAGATGTCTCCAGCAAAACATTCAAGTCCGTTGGTGAATTTCCAACCCCGCCGCTCGACTGTCACCCGAGTGCGTTTGCGATGAATCTGCCCCTCAACACTTGTCACTTCAGATCTATCGGGTAATGTGCGCCGGTGCAGCTTCAAGCCTTTGTGCTATTATTTATCTCTGACCGGTAAGTGAGGATGACACACAGAGATAGAGCGTGTCAACACACAGCAAGCTTGATTGTATAAAAAGTTAAAAACTTCAGATATACATATGTGGCAGATATTCAGATAAAAGAACAGAACTCTTTGCAATATGAATTTCCCTTTTTGCACTCATTAATAATATCATAATTAAATGGAAAACATGTGTAATACGGATTAACCAGGCCAAGTATGTTGGCATTGTACATTTTTTAAAACCTGGGATATGTTGAATCTTGAATGAACACTTTAAATCAATGTTTTATTGTTATATAGCAGGTACTTGGAGCATTTTAAAACTGCACTTTTACTTACTGTAACAGATGACGGTAATATTTCATGAGTAAAATACATATTAGATACTTGTGACAACCTGCATAAACTCCACCTAGTGTCACTTCCTGTTTTTAGGAACAAACCCATCCTTCCTTCCTGTTTAGTTTCCCGCCCTCTTTCCCCACCTGAGTTCAGTTAATCATCAGCCCGATACTTATGGTGCGTTTCCACCGAGCGGTACGGTACGGGTCGGGTCAGTACCCTTTTATTTGTGTCTCCACTGAGAAAAGTACCAAAGATCCGTACCGTACCACTTTTTGGGTACCCTTCCGTTGGGGTACCTGGCACAGTTGTTTGGTACTAAAGGGTGGAGCTAGACTCACTGCAGAGCGTTGATTGGTTGAAAGGGTGTCGTCATTTGCGCGTGCCGCAAGGGGAAAGACAACACACGAAGCGCCATTTTTAAACCACAACACCGTCACAACAATGTCGCCGCGCAGCATTTACTTTAACAGCCACATATCGAGAAGCAAGAACAGGATCTGCTGTTTGTCCTCCATTGTTGTTTGGGGTTAGCTTTCAGTTTTCGTGCGATCGAATGACGTCAATCTACTTTCCGTCCAACACCACGCCTATCAAGTAAGGGTACTGTTGGCGGTGGAAACGCTCGCCAAATCATGGTTAACAGACCCGACCCGCACCGCTCGGTGGAAACGCGCAATTAGTCCCCCGATGTGTGTCAGGCCCAGTGTGCCTTTGGCTGTTTGCTATTCCTGTTCCTTTAGTGTCAGGTTTTTCTTTATGTACTCCGGTTCTTGTCGTCAGGCCTTTGACCTTTTTCTACCAGCGTGTCGAGTCCAGCTCGTGCTTGTGGGTTTTTGTTTTGTGAAGAAGAGTATTTTGTCTGTAAAGGTCTGAACCCTGCAAACTATTTACTCGCCGTTGTGTGGTTCCTCTGCACCCGAGTCAAAGTCCTGATCCCTCAGAATATTTCTTTTAAAAGGTCATGTTTTGGATTAAACTACTTTTGCTTACACACAGAACCCTAACACTGGTCTCCAAGTCCCATGTTTGACCGATTCGTCCACCTCGACCTTCGACCTGCACATAACAATGGAACGATGGCAGCCTCGATACTACGCTCCGTTGTAGCTGTTTGTTTGTCTCGTTTCCAGCTCTCCCTCTCTGATCACAGCTGAGAGAAACTTTCGTAGTCTCCCATACCCTCCACACACAAAGTAGGCGTGTGAGTAGTACAATATTTGAACAGCAAGAATGTTACATTTAATCGGTTTTGAGTCATCATGATAAAAGACTATTTGTTATAACCAGAAACACATCTTCTCTCCGGCAAAAATCCAGCACAAAAACCAACACATTACACTTGATTTATTACAACCATGACTCATCAGAAATAAAACGAAACCGCGGAGCGTTCGTGTGAGATAAGATCGGGCTCTGAATGCCTTTGAGTGAAAACTACCATTAAGACCGACATCTCCGCCTAAAGATGCGCCTACATTTCGTCGGAGAATTGGCTTTTTTTCCTTCTTTTTTAATGAATGCCTTTTTAACTGGTCCTGCTTCTTCTTTTGTCATCTTCAGACACACACTATCTGTAAGCTAATGGCTGCCAGAGCCCTACGGCCTGCATAACTCTTCACTGTCTGACACTGTACTGTCATATCTGGCTGAGGCTTCATTAATTCCCCATCCCAGAATCAATGACTTGCCTTTGTAACGGATTTGCAGTCTCTTTGCCCCCCCCCCCCCCCTCCCCTCCTCCCCATCTTCCACTCTCTCGTCCGACCTCAAGGCAAGAGATGTAAAGATGAATCAGAGCAGGGTCATTTTATTACAAGCAACAATGTCCTACACAGTATAGAAAGTCTGTCTTTGTGCCGTTGCGTTTGCTTGCATGTTTTTTATTTTCTTTTACAAAACGTTGGTATGCGTGCTAGAGTGCGTTTTTGAAAGCTGTTGTCATAAAAGATTGTGTTTTGCCATGTGTATATATGTATGTTTTTCTGTGTGTGTGTGTGTGTGTGCGTGTTCGTTTGTGTGTACCCGTGTGTTTGCCTCAATCAAGAGTGACATCTCTGCAAACAGCGCTGCGGCCTTCAACCCCCTCTGACACGTTGCATTATAGTCACTGGTTGGCGACCAGTTGAGGACAGTCCTCTAAGAAAATGTTCACTGACCGTTGGACTAAAATGTTGTTTAGTTTTGGGTCAAATGTTGCTTTGTGGCCTCAATTTGTTTTTCTATAGACAGCAAATGGTGATGATGACTGACATTTAGACTTTCAGTTCTGTTAAAATTCTTACATTAATCTAAAATGTTTTCCATTAATCCCTCAACTGGATGATAGCAAATGACCAAAGGCACTTTGAATAATAACAGCAATAGCCAATGTATTCCCCATCATACGTTATGAGAAGGCTGTCATTCATTCAGAACACAGGCTCAATAATATATATTGAACCACCAGCAATAAAGCTTATTTACCAAGCTTACCTTTAAGCACATTTTTATTTTACATTTGCCAAGGCCAGGAAAAGACCATTAATCCAGATTTATGCCATGTTATTGTTATCCAATTACGAGCTTTAATCCTCTTAATGACTATATTTATGAATGTAATCATATCTCCATTTTGTCGCACATGCAGAGCATCTTTACCAAGGAGTCTCCCTGCATAGAGATTTTGTAATCATTTACTTGAGTGGCTCATGTGAGCATGCAGGTCGTAGTTTAATAATTCCAGGCAGTTTGTTAATAGAGGAGCCTTCAATAGCTCCAGTCGTCACCTCGCTGCCTGATTTATCTTCTCCCCCTGTCCTGTCACTGTATATCTGAAGCAAACCATTTGAAGGGATAATTAAATCCTTCCTTGTTTGTTTTTTTTGTCCTGCTAGCTCACACTCTACTGCTCCTCCCCCTCACTGTCTCACTTTTCTGGGGTCATCTCAGACCGGAACGTAGCTGCAGGACCTTGTAACTCATCACTCTTTTGACCCCTTCTATTTGTCAGGAGACTCAATCAATGTGTAATTACCGTGGATGGCTATCATAAAAAACTATGGCAAGACCCCTCTGAAGGTTATACACCTAATTGTGTTATTTATAAATATGAAACGGTTTTAAATGTGGCTGGAACAATGGAAAGAACGTGATATATTTCCAATTTGCAGTGTGAGATCCATGTGGACAGGTCGATGCTGCTAAGAGCCTTTCTGACTGCGGCCTTTAGCGCTGATAATGAAGGCTCATGCTTGAATTTGTAAAAGTAAAAAAAGATAGGAACTGTAAATGCATTAAACTAGTTTAATAAAACTAGTTTAATGCATTTACATGCAACTAATTCAGTGGTTCATTGAAAAGTATAAAGTCCTTTAAAACAAGTGATTCTTTATACAGCATATAATAGCTTAGATTTTTTTGTATCTGAACTGCAGAAAATGAGGCCGTTTTCTAATGTACACTTTCCGTCTTTCGACATTGTGTTAAAATCTTGGTATTAATGTTGTCAATGCAAACTCAATACTTCCCCCACTCTTACCTGTTGGGCTTTTATTAATACAACTAAAAGTGCACTCCCTAGAGTACAGAGCTCCTCCAGGTGTCTCCCTCTGTGGAGACACCAATGAGCCGTAATCTGTTTAAAGCACACCTTTTCTGTTTAGACGCTGTCAATGAAAGTCGGCACATGGAGCACAGGTTTCCTTCCAGATGCAAGAACCCGATTGCGTCAACCCGTCGCAAAATATTCATTTTTCCACGCCGTTTTTAAAAAGCATGTGGCTCATATCCCTATTGCTTAACCCACAGGATAGAAACGGAGATATTCTCTAGTCAGAGAATTAAAAAAATGTGTCTTTCCACCTTTGACTACCAACGAGCTCATCTTGTGAAGCAGTCTCTTATTCCCAGGTGTCCCTCAGCTGTCTCCTCCACAGACTCATTCTCAGTGATTCAGCCTCTCTCATCCACCTCTGCTCCTCCTCGTGGCTCCCATCCCGCCGCGTTTCCTCAACACCTCCACCCCCCAAACACACCAGCACCCTATACCCCTAAGGGAACTTTTTCAATCCCGAGCCCATAAGAGGGGGCTTGACATGGGCCTCGGAAGACAGCCAGCTCCCCTTTGCTCTTGTGCTCACTGGAGGAGGAAATTAGCCTGCGGTGAACCGTCCATGGTGGGGGAGGGGGGGGGTCACTCCAACAACCGGGCAGCGGTGCTTGACCAGCACTTCACCCTCTCCACCGCCACAACAAGCACCCACACACTTACCCCACTTCCTTCCATACCCCTGGGCCCCCCCTGCTCCTTCCTTATCCCCTCACGTCCATCCTGCCTTTTGGCTCTTCCAGTTAAAGCCGTTTAACCCCCAGCACGGGGCAGAAAATCAGGGGCGCGAAGGTTGGCGAGTGGCCGTATCACGTTGACTTGGAGACTCTCGCTGTTTAAATCAAGGCCAGTTTGGTATTCTAGCTGCCTGCCACTGTCACAGAGCAGGACAGGGGCCGCTGTATTTGAAGCTCTGAGCACTCTGAATACTGTCACCGCCTCTCTGGAAATGTTGAAATCCAGGATTTATTTCAGTCCTCGACAATGCTACAGTCTATCTGCCTCATCTGCATTTACTAGAAAGAAATTCAAAAATCTGTATCTATTTCCCGGAGAATGGAGTTAATGTGGCAGCACTTCAATGAAACCGGAAACTGTTGAGTAATAAACGCGACTCTGCGCTCCCCGTCTCTGCATATCATCATTACACACAGCAGTTGAAAGCCCAAAATAGTGACACACTCCAATCTCATCCAATCCCCCCGAAACCCAGCGCCCGTTCCTTCATGAGCGCCCGTGCCAGAAGTTCCCAAAGTTAACGGCACAATTACCGTGAGAGTCTATTAAAGGGGGCAGAAAATATGGCTGAGTGGGATTCACCACTAAATCAGACACATCAAGGAACCAAGATGCGGAGGAAGAGGCGTGAACTGCCATCGTAGAGCAAAGGAGGACAATTACGCAGAGGTTTTAAAGGATGAGATGAGAGCTTGTCTTTAGAGTCTATTTGCTCCAGAATGAGCTGAGGAACAGTGAAGGGTTTGTGGTATGATGAGAAGGTGGAGGGTAAATTACTGTCATCTGCTCCCCTGTGAGCTTATTCCTGGCAGTCATTGAGTCGCCTGCAGTGAGGATTCTGTGTAATTGATTCGGAGATGCCAAATGGTACACGTGGGGAGATGATAAAAAAAACTCATAGTCCAAATGCATTATGAATTATTTTGCCACGAGGTGATCTGGCTGTTGATATTTGTGAAAGAAAAAGTGTCTCCATACAGTTTCTCAGTTTCTCTGCCCAAATATCTTGGTTTGTATAGATAAACGGTTTGACAGTGCGGTGAATCACTCGGCCAGAGGGAAGGACTGATCTCCTGCATCCGTCCTCGTGATCAGTCTGTTGGACCAAGTGCTCCGCCGTGTGCAGCAGGAAGTGGAGAGGGTGCTCCTGGTTCTCCAATATGGTTAAGCATTTCCAAACAAAATACCAATATGATGGAACTTTGTTCCCACTCTTCACTTTCGTGCAGACAACAGTCTACAAAGTCCATGTTACAACAACAGATGAGTCTCTCCTAAACGCAAAGGCGGACTCCTCCATCTGCGCCGAAGTAGGAGGGAGAGGGGAGGCCACAAAATGCGAGCTGTGTTGTCACTTTCGATAGACTTTATAATAAAGACGTTGAAGTAATATTCCTTTGAGATGTGGGGGCCGTCCTCAGGAGCCTGGAGGTATGGGGTCAGTAAACGTAGAGGCACAGGAGGCCGTGTATCTGCTTTTGCCATCAGTGAGTGGTGGAAGGCAATAATCACTTTATTCAGTTTAACTTTAACTTTTTCACATTCATCAGATCTCCAGCAGCTTGGAGGTGGCGTGGTCAAAAGCAGCTATTTTTACCTGCCAAATTGTTCCATTCATCTGACATGAATCATTTCCATAAACGTGCTTTGCGCTTAATCTTCCCAGTTGCCTCAGAATGCCTCGCTGAAGAGAACTCACTTATTTTTGGAAAGAAAAAAAATGTTAAAGGGCCTCTGGAGCCTCGTTGGAGCTCAGCTTGTTTTTTTCTTTATGCTCCTGTAATCTTTCTGTGTCATCAACCACCAAAATGATTCATCTAATTTAGAACTGGGAAGCGTACGGATCAGATAGTTAACTAGATGTGGCATCACAGGAGAGCACCAATCAGACTATTTCTCTGTTGCTCGACATCCATCCTGAATATGATTTGGCTGCTGTTATTTCTGTAAAGAATTGCAAGGAAGATAAGATTTCTAGTTTGCATCAGGACAAAGCAGGCTTATTGCTTCAGCAAATTCTCCACTGGATAAGACAGAAAATCAACAAAATATCCTCTCATGCATTGTCAGTCAAGAAGCTTGCATTCTCTCTAAATCTTGTTTATTGAATCACCTTGAAAGTGTTGCTATGGACACCATTTGTGTAACACATTTCTCTCCTCTTCTTTGTGATTAGAACGTGTTAGTTTAATTGAGTTCACACTTTAAAGGAACATTTCAAAGTAGTGTTTTTACAAACATAGCCTACTCTAAATTGAAAATGCTTTCATAATGTATTCCACGCCTTACTGAGGCAAGTTGCTGCTGTGAAAAGAAAAGATTAAAAGTGATTTCTCAGAAACATCTTTCTCAGGAGTGGCTCACGTGGTTGTATTTTCCGCTGAATGAGATTTTTCCGGCACAGTCGTACCTCAGTGAATCGAAAGGGAGGGAAAATCGAATGTGCTTGTGCTCCTGCAGAGGGTTAAACTTGAAACAGTGTATTAACAGATGAGGCTTCATCTGTGTAGGTAGAAACCCTAACCTGTAGCAATACATCGTAAATATGTTCTCTCTGGGGCATTTAAGCGTTTCAAAGCACACACGGAGCGGTTGACAAAGTCTGCCACTAGCTGGGGAAGTTAAAGTGTCAGACATTCCCCTATGGAGGGGGAGAAGCATGAAATATTACTGGTAATGTTCTCAATTTGTTTGGTGGGCAAATCAGCCATATCTGCTTTGTAACAAGGTTTTTACCTTTTTGTTGTTGCAACGTGTTTAACCCTGGAGCTGTACCTTTTCTGTACCTCAACTATCAACAATGTGTTTTGTCCTTCTTGCTCTCATTGTGCGCTACTCGGAATGCAGGCTCGGACCAAATTTTTTTGCGATTCAGGGGTATTCACGGGCGGGATCCTCAGGAGGGGTGCGGTGGGCTGGATTTGGACTTACAGCGTTACTCTATCCGAAAACGTTTGGAAAACACTGAATGATCAGTGTCATATATAAAATAGACCCTCTTTTTCCAAAAAATAGAAAAATAGAGGATTTATAGAGTTAAAGCAGCAAGAGTTAGACTTTCCCAACAATCGAGAGATCTTAAAACCCAATGCAGCCCCAACTTCAATCCTATTCTGGCCTTTATTTGCAAGGTTATCTATACAATTGCATAAAGAAAAGAGGTTGAGGTGATGCTCAGTGCAGGCGGAGGCATGTGTGCACAGAGGCGTATGAACTCATCATGAGACATTTTGTCAGGAAAAAAGCAAGCAGGGGAATCTTGTGAGTGTGAGGATATGTGTGGTCGCCGGGTGGGCGGATCTGTTCTGAGATCTCTGTGGTTAAAGCAGTGAGTCTGCAGAAGTTTGAGTGAGACAGAAGAATCCGTCATACAGGGTTTTTGTCAGTCAATGACGTAACCTTTTTCTGCTGCTGATTCAACACACCAACAAGGCGTCGGACCACACCTCATTTTGAGATACAGCACGTCCTGGGTGGTTGAAAGTGCTACTTGCACTGTGTGGGGGTCAAAACGACAACTGTTAATAAATGTCATCTAAAGTAGCATCCAACCCTTTAAAGCTCTTGCTTTTCAGAACTGTGAGTTGATTTCCATTTTTGTTTCCTTATTTACCAAACCTACAAACTGAGGAAGGATTTACTTACCTTAACTAAGTTGTTTAATTACCTGCAATATAAATATACTGCAATCTCCAAGTTACTATTATTACCTTCTTATTAACTGGCAGGTTTTGAGCATTTATACTGATAAACGCTCAGGGTAAGGATACCTTTTCAGGGCTAAAAACCATGACATGACTAACATTAAATGCCAAAGATGTTCATTCAAGTTCTTCTTAATTCACCCAAATGGTTTGTGTGCAGCACCTGTCGCTTGTGGGGTGGGATGAAGATGTGGGGAAAGAAAAATAAGCACAATAAAAAAGAAAGGGAAAGAGGAAAATGTTTAATGTATTTCATGCCAGAGTGAGCATTTGACACACCCAATTTATATTTCTGTGTGTCCACACTCAAAGCGGTGGAGTTAGTGAGATAATAATCCGTGTTTTGTATCGAGTGTATGGTTTAAACAAGCTTTGACAGAGAGGTTGTTCATGTTCTATTGGAACTCTTTATATGGTATGTGTTGGGGAAGAAATTGCACATTGGTTAGCCTCTGGGGAGAAAATGAGGCACCTTTACATCTCCATCATCATTGCATGCATTTAAAGACCAAACTGACACACGTACCACTGTGGCTAGTTGCCAGTTCAGCATCGGAAATACACATGGTCAAAGGGCCAAATTGCCCCCGAGAAATATAATTTTTGTAAAAATAATCTATCATCCATTTTTTGACTAGTGCATGTAAGAGCATCTCACTAGTGAACGTAAGAGCATCTCACTAGTGAATGTAAGAGCATCTCACTAGTGCATGTAAGAGCATTTCACTAGTGCATGTAAGAGCATCTTACTAGTGCATGTATGAGCATCTCACTAGTGCATGTAAGAGCATCTCACTAGTGCATGTATGAGCATCTCACTAGTGCATGTATGAGCATCTCACTAGTGCATGTATGAGCATTTCACTAGTGCATGTAAGAGCATCTCACTAGTGCATGTAAGAGCATCTCACTAGTGCATGTAAGAGCATTTCACTAGTGCATGTAAGAGCATTTCACTAGTGAACGTAAGAGCATCTCACTAGTGCATGTAAGAGCATCTCACTAGTGCATGTAAGAGCATCTCACTAGTGCATGTATGAGCATTTCACTAGTGCATGTAAGAGCATTTCACTAGTGCATGTAAGAGCATTTCACTAGTGCATGTAAGAGCATCTCACTAGTGCATGTATGAGCATCTCACTAGTGCATGTAAGAGCATTTCACTAGTGCATGTAAGAGCATTTCACTAGTGCATGTAAGAGCATTTCACTAGTGCATGTAAGAGCATCTCACTAGTGCATGTAAGAGCATCTCACTAGTGCATGTATGAGCATCTCACTAGTGCATGTAAGAGCATTTCACTAGTGCATGTAAGAGCATTTCACTAGTGCATGTATGAGCATTTCACTAGTGCATGTAAGAGCATTTCGCATTTCACTAGTGTATATATGAAATCTCACTAGCATATGGAAGGCTTCTCAGTTACACTGGAAGGCGAAGCAAATTGGACAGACAGCGATGAATGAAAAAAGCTGAAATTATAGATACAGAAAAATACAGAATTTGCAGAAGCTGAAGTGAATTAAGAAAAATATAGATATAAGATATAATGAAATAATGAAAATCCAGAAATGACAAAAGCTGAGATGATTTAATAAAAATAGTAATCCAACACGCATTATTACTTTGCAGTTAAATATTTAGCATTTATTCCATTTTAACATATTGGAGTATATACGTCCCTGTTTTCATCCACGTCCTGGTTGTGTGTCCTTACCGCAGCCCTGTATGCGCCATGTTAACTTTAACACAGCGACGTCATGCGCTGGAATAGACTGTGTTAAATAGGGGAAACTACAAAGAAATAAAAATACAATTGATCTGATTCATGTTTTCTGTTTATTTTGGTAAAAAAAATAATCTAAGAAACACTTTGATTTTGTAGTCCTATTGCTGCCATTTGATGACAATTGCATGTACAGTAAGCCCAAATAAGTATATTTATTATTTTTAAGTTTCAAAAAATGCCCCCGATTTCTTATGAAATGGCCCTAGTTTTCAGTCAGTGGGGGGCAAAAATTGAATAATGATATAATAAATAATATGTAAATGTCCTACCCTGGGCCAGTTACAGCCAAGTGACACCATAGATTGACAAACTCCTTATATTATCTCTTGTCTCGCTGTCTTTTGGGGGGGAGGGGATTGCATTCATTCTTTCTCTAATTGCTCTCTTGTTTTCTGTGCAAAATGCATGAAGCCTGCTTATCATCAAAGATTAACGAGAACAGCATGAGCTCTCCGATCACCAAAAAGATGTTTGCTGTCTCCTCTTAATTGCTCACTCTTTATACAAGTTATTCCTAGTTGTTTTTTTTCCCCTGGGCCTACTCCGTGCTTACTCTGCCTCTCCCTGAAGCTGACCTGGTAGCTCACCAATCTTATTGTCATAATTACCATCATCACAATCACTATTATCTTAATTGGCCTTATCTCCTCGTTAGCTGCTCGTTAGCTAATTGACTCTGAGAATTTCCCACCAAACGCTTTGCGAGACAAAAGGCAACAGACGGAGATCAAGAGGAGACATCTGCCGGTTGAGAGAGGAGGAAAACTACGACAAGCGCTGGCTCATCTGTCACAGTAGTGACTGGCTCAACACTGTTCACAGTGATGTGAAGCAGTCGCCACTACTTGCACGTATTAATACGTACACCCACTTTCTTACGAGATTTTTGTGCATCGGATACACAGCCAGACTTCCACAGATGCGTCGCGGCGTGTGCAGACAAAGGGAACTTAATTATACACCGGGTGAGACACACGCACACGTACTCTCAAGCATGCGCGGCTTCTGTGTGTCCAAATGTCAATTATAGACATTGAAAGGATTGGGAAGAACTGTTGTAATTTAAGTGTGTTGAACTGTGTGGGATTTGGGAGGAATAGCAGAGAATATGTGAATTATCGGCAGTTAAAGCACGCCAGAGGTCGCGAGTATCTTTTTAATGAGTTGGGAGATGGTTTTGGAAAAGCTAAGAAAAGGAAAAGAAAAGGTTTCTCTAAAAGGAACTCAACAGTTAGGCAAAATTACATGATGATTCAAAACCGTAACATTGGAAATTTTTCAGGAGATGTCTTGAATAAATCATTTTTTCTGACCTCCTTACCTGACCTCTCACCATCTCTGCTCTCTGTCCTTGTCGTTTCTCCTGTCACCACACTAGTCCACCAGCTTCCTTTCCCACACCCTATGCTGCTCTACTTTCTTTTTTTTTTATTTCTTTTTAGCGTCCAACCCTCTTTTTCCAGCCCATGGCCATTATTTCCGCCCCTTTTCCTTGCTTCCTCTTTCTTTCCACTTTGCGGTCTCTGTCTCTTTCTGTCACTTGGTGTAACTGTACCTGTGGAGTACAGGGGTGTCACTGGTAATAGGGTCCCATGGGTGCTCCGTACAGCGTTCCTGGGGTCTGAGAACTTTCTGCATAATATGAAAGGGGGGCGGGGAGACTCTTGTTCTCATGTCCTACTTAAAAAAACTAGACTCGTGTGTGTGTGTGTATGTTCTAAAGAGACATGAACCATGAGGAGCTGACCGATAGAGGGGTCTGGCTATAGGTACATTAGTTGCAGTGATGGAGGCATGTTGAACCACAACAAAACCAACGAGCTTCCTCTGCATCCAATCACTCCCCAGCGGTCACATGCATTGTCATTCTACTCAGCCAGTGGGTGACATGTTGTGTGTCTATTTGTGTTCGCCTTGTGTGAATCTTCTTCAATACGGACTCTTTGGTGGTATTTTGGCTTGCGGTGCCATTCAGGCTGGCAGGTTTGAGGAGTCCTATAGGATGGTGTTCAGAAAAAGAAGAGAATACATGTAGTATGGAAATGTAATCGTTGAATGTTAATGTTTTATAATGTTGAGTTTCTGACAAATTTTCAGATTGAAACTCGCTGTAATTTTAACTTTCTTTATCTGATTTAATACTTCATTTTTTTATAACCAATTGCCTTCTGGAAGTTTAAAAAAGGGCATCTTACATACATCAAATGAATTGGTTTCCAAAGTTTCCACGTTTAGCTGATACAGTTTGACAAATGGATATTCAAATGACCTCGCCCTAATACCCTTTCATAAAACAAGGCTTCATAGAACTACTGGTCAAGATTGTTCACCTCCGCACTGATATAGTCTATATATATCATTATTTCTCAGGCAGCAAAGTAACACAGTGTTTGCACAGCACGGTTTCATTCTTGACTTGGCTGACACCCTAGTGGGTTCTTTTCCAATAATAAAGACAAAGATAAAGACAAAGATAAGTCACATGAAGAGAGAAGGAAACACGAAAGGACTAGGAATTTGAAACATCATCACTGCAGTATCTACTGCCAAGCTGCCAGGGTAGTTCTCAAAGAAATGGGCAATTGTCATGCCTTGCAGCCAACCAAAAAACTCTGTTTATAGCAGTGTGGAGTCCTAGTTGTAATATAGAAAGTGGCAGCGATGTCAAGACATCTAACGCAGACAGAGAAGTAGAGGAGCTCCCTCATACTCCAGAGGGTTCAACACTAAAGTAACCCACACAATGACACATCTTGCCAATTAGACAGCTTGATGACAGGTATGTGTTGCAGCCATGCGTTTTTAAACAACATTAAGCACAGTTGATGACAGTATTCATTAACTTGGTAATTGTGTGTATTTACCTTTTGTAACAGCATCTCTGCAGGAGAGCAATTATTTTATAAGAGAACACCCCTCCACACACCGACTGGGGCTGGGGATCCGTCCAGCTAAACCTGGTGGACAAACTCACCGGGAGGTCCAAACCGCCCAGAGACCTGCTGTCAAGGTATCGGTTTAAAAGCAAAATAGATTATCGGTGTAAATGTGGAGTCCAGGTCCCCCATTGTGTGCCTTGAGAGACCAAAAAAACAGTAGTTTCATTCCAAACAGCATTTCATAGAGTCCAATGAAAAGTCTGGACAAACTCCTACATTGCAGAGAACCGAGCCATTCATGCCAATCCCTACTGGGCTAATGCGTGAACCAAGGAGTCATGTTTCCACTGTTTGAAATGAAGCGCTCCACGAGACCATTGGTCTTTGGAATGGTAAAACACAAACTGACCATCTGCACATCTTCTGTCTGTCACGGCATTCTAAGGGAACTAAGAAATCATCAATCATTCAACGAGTTTCATTTTGCCATAATACCAGTGCACTGAATACTCTTCATTTTTCCTCCTGGCTGTACCAATGCTACATGAACTGTATAATTAACACTGTTAGCACGACAAAGCAAAGCTGCAACCATTCAACTGTTGCTGTTCCCTTTAGATCTCATGAGTCTTCTGCTGCATCGCCAGCAGCTGGGATCGTAGCGGGTATAAGTGTAGCAGGTTAGAGCCCTAAATACAAAGTTATGTATCAACATAGTCATTGGGATACACAGGGTTCATTCTTTGAATTGCCGTACGAGGTGTTTTAACCTAATAAGGGTGTGTTTAGGACAGACTCGATCTAGCACCTTATATTGTGAGTGAAGTGCAGATCAGTGTAACCGACGTGCAGAAAGAACATGAAATCATCTTGCAGAGCACGTCATGTCATGTCAAAGAAGGACTCGTGAGCGGCAATGCAACATATTCGAAGCCTGCTTGGATTGGGTCGCAAAGTCTCTGCTGTCAATTTGCAACCTTTCACTGTTAATTTCCACCCATTGCTTTTTATTTTACATTTTGATCAAATGTGTTATTTAGTGACTCATACTCTTCATTTTCAATGGTAGATGGACTTCTTTTCAGTGATGGCCTTGTGAAATATGTTGGCATTGGTTTAGTTATTTAATCATCTGATTATAATGAATTTGTTCTCTTTTCTTTACTCATCAGTGGCTCAACCCACTACTGAACTGCACCTTTATTCACATAATGTGATTAGCCCGCAGCCGCTTCATACTGATTGCAAAAAATCTGCCGTCTCCCTGAATCACACGTCAATTTCATGCATATTGCGTGCAGGGATTGCATGAAAGATCCTGCAAAAGAAATGTCCATGCATAAATCGGACATAGCTGGATGACACTTGAGCGGGTCGGGTGTTTTCTGCCTCCTAACGACCACCCTGGTGCCTCAAACGCACGGAAAGAAGAAAGAAAGAGGTCCAAAAAGAAAAGTGTAATTTTTTATTTTATTTTTATTGAATTAATTCATCTGAAAAAGGAATCCCATTTCCCCTCCGGGCTCAGGGGCCTATCAGGAGAGACAATGTAACAAAAGTCTTACTGCCACCAAGTCTGAGACGGGTCACAAGTCCTCAGGGTCAGGTGGGGTTTTATCACTGCAAAAGTCTTATCTGACATTTGTCACAGCGACAGGCCTACAGAGATAATTGGAATAGGATTCTGTCTTCTCTCTCCTGCATTTTCTTCTCTGTCCTCTTTTTGGTCACCCTCCTACACACACAAACACACACACACACACCGTCTGCACAGTTATCTTGAAGTGTGCACCGAAGTCGTTCTGCAAACCTTGCCTTCACATCTCTCAATATCTTATCTCCGGTTAAGGCGCACGGTTGGCATTTTAAGACGACACATACTGATCCCACATACACAGATAACTGCCGTTACTACTCACTGTCGCTCACAATGGTCCACACACAAGCTGGGAATGAGTGTGTGTGTGTTTGTGTAAGTGAGAGGAAGAGAGAGGGAGTGGGAAAATAATTAGTATGAGGTGGCATGTATTGGCTGAGTTGAGCTATGTGTTGAGCTCTTGTGGAGTGCTGTGTGTACATTGGCTTGCGTCTGTGTGTGCATGTATGTGCGTGAGTCATTTTTGTTTATATCTGGGAGTGTGAGCGTGTTTGTGTGCATGCATGTGGTTCCTGTTTAGCTGCCTTCTGCAAGCCATGGTAAGCACTGATTACACAGTAACTCCATGTCCGTCAGGAAGCCAGCAGGCAGCCTCGTTTTAGCCATAGCGGGAGGTGGCACCATTATCACCATTATCACCATTATCACCACGTAACCAGCCTCGATATCAAAAGCCAGGAACGTGCCTGTATGGGCAGATGTCCTTTCTACTTTCATTTGAATGTGAGTGCATCGTATTTTAACGGACGTGAGTTCACATATCTTCTGATCTCCCTCGGAAGTCACATATAAAGACTTCTAAGTTGGTTTCTTTTAAGCAATGTAGGGCATTTTGTTTTTATTTTAGGACGTTTTGGAGATAACACAAGCAAATATGAATCTGATATTGTCACCAATTTGCTAAACACAAAGAAATACAACGTGAATAAACCTTACGTGGAGCATTATAAAACACAATGAAGAATACTAACCATCAGGCTTATTTCAGATACTGTCCCCGGGACACACATAGTACAGGTGTCCCTAATAGACGGGCCGCGGTTTGAATTCTGTACCAAGGCAACATTGTAACTGGACTGTGGTCCTATACCAGATACATCATCGCAGCGCTTGTATTTTAACTGCTGCAGCTGTCCAGGAAACGAACAGAACAATTACCTGGGTTTTTAGTCACGTCACCCGATGTGCTCAGCCAATCAAATATGTGTATCCCGATAAGCATCGCGGCTCTAAAAGTTAAGCCCTGACCTGAGAGACGGGACAAGAGTTCAGTCAGTCGTGAGTCATGTGCACAGCAAGACCAGAACTTTTAGCCAAGAATGGCTATTCACACTGCAAGCAAGTAGTTTAAAATGAGTATCCCTCATATGAGCTCAGACTGTGGTGAAAAGCAGCAATATGTGCCTTGTTTAAAGAGACAAAGAAGCAATCTTTTGAGCAAATGTACTCTCTCAAATCCAAAATGAATGCACAAAAAGTAAACTTATGGGCCCAATATGATTAGAATGCTTAAACAGAATTCACTGTGCAGCAATGATGTAAACAGAGTGGAATAGAAATGTGAGGAACAAGAGAAGAATATTTATTCATTATTAGAGCATTTATTATTTTGACTTTATACAGTTATACTCAAAAATCTTCATTTGACAGTTATTGACTTCCTACAGATGTCAATACAACGGAGCCTGGGATACAAACATTATGGCATTTAAATTAGACATTGTACTTTTTGTACCCTTGCAAAAAAAATTCCCTCTAGCTGGACCTTGTTGAGTATTGAGTACTCCTTACTTAGAAAATAGAAAGTGTCTACAGTGTGCATTCTAATAAAGCAGGTGCCTGAAGTAACTCAATGAAGTAACATGTTTACACGATAGACAGATATTAAAAAAGGTCAAAATTAAGAGTAAGCAATGGATACAAGAATACCATTTGTAATCCAAATCCTTTGCAACTTGTGTGTTTGTCTCATGGGTCTCAACAGAAAAACAATGTGCTCGTGGTGACTTCAATGTCCCCATGAGCAAACATCCGGGTGGATTTGAATGATCTTTGCGACCTCAGGTGCAGTGGCACGTGTTGTGTTTTTGTTCCTAGTAAAAATCAACAGACTAAATTAGGATAAACACATTGTGGGTGGAGTTATCTCTGAGGACTGGACCTTTTCATGCTCACAACGCCATGCATACACAAGAGCTCATGACGGCTTGTACAATGTGTTTTGCTGCTGGAAATAATTTCCTAATGAATGATTTTAAGTCAAAGGGATCCTCTGATGTCGTGACAATAGATATGGAACGGGGAACAAATAATCTGTCAAACAGCTCAAGAATTACCAGCAATACAAGATGTGATTCAGAACAGTGTGCATAATGCTTCCAGGAGGAGACAATGAGTCCAGCTGCCTTTAAGAGCAAGCCTGGAGAGTGTGTGATTGTATGTAAAGTGTATTCAACCAAAGAAGAACTGTCTTGTAGAGGCCACACAAACCACGTTTTGTTTCATGTTTATTGTTTCAGTTTCAAAAGAGAAAAGGTGAAGCAAAAGGTCAAAAAGGTTCGAACAGGATTAGACTGAAAACTAGTTTTCCCAAAAAGTGGTTTGGAAAGGGCAGAATTATCTTATGGTTTCATATTCACTCATATTTTAACCATTTTATTGGTCTCTTACTGGTCAACCCCCCTGACTCCTTTTTATTTAGTGCTAGCTAGATGCCTTTACAGAGCTTTTCCCCTTAAAACAAATGCCAGCTGTGGAAGGAAGTGACTGTAAAAGTAAAAGTCCTCCACTTTTGGATTTCCAAAGGTCACAAATGCCAGTCCACTGAAAAAGTATTGTTTGTTTGACCTACCGCTCCCTCCCACCCTCAGCAGACTTTCTGATAATGACCGGGTTTACATTTTATTTAGTTGAAGGCACGGTGCGTCTCATACACACCCCAAAGCGGTGCCGTGTGCCTCAGTATCAAAACTCCACTGACCAAGCTTCACTATTTGACATCCACGAAACCAAATAATGAGACTGCGTTTTATATTTTGCCTGGGGAGCAATTAAGGGTTAGGTGTCTTGCTCAGGGACACTTCGACATGGAGCAGCCGGGATTCAATCCACCAACCTTGCGGTTCCCACTACTCCATGCGCCACCACCATCACCCCAAAACCAGTCAGGTGATAAATCTCTATGAATTAATTCATTGCATACAAGTTTATATTTCTATTATGTTCTATACAGCTTATCCCAAGAGGGTCGTTGGGGGGGCAGTCAATGACAGGGCTGATACAGAGGCCGACAACCATTAACTCTGTCACGCTATAGACACTGCTGTGTAATAAGCCCCTTTTATAACACTCAATGACAGTTTGCATTAAAATCACTGTATAAAGAGAACCCCCCCCCCCCCCCCCCACACACACACACACACACACACTAACACACACCAAGCAGCAGTTGTGAAAAAGTGAGTTTGGACGTGTGGTTTGGAGATGGAGAGGTCAGTGCAGAGGCTAGAGACACTCTTTCAGTTCCACTCAGGCAACAAATGTATCCTGAAATGAACCATTGTTGAAGGTCTGTGTTGGAGCTTGTAACCGCCTTTAAGACACGGACCACATTGAATTCTTCTCTACGTAGCGCCTTCCTTCTGACATTTCTATTTCCCCTTGGCTGATTCTTTCTCAGGGTCGTCCCTACAATAGAATGCAGAGTGAGGGGATATCTACCGGCGCCCTGTTTCCACTCTTTGTCATTATCTGCTCCATTGCTCCAGCCATACCTTCTCTTTGATTGCGCCGAAACCAGGAGGAGCAGTGTGGAGGCAATTAAACTGACGCAAACAGAAAGTTCAACCTTTTTATACCTTTGAAACAGTTTGGTTTTAAAGTGTGTGGTTCTTCTGTGATTAGACTGAACTCCAAAGGGTTCCGGAGGCAGGCGGATAGTGAGGAATATTCGTCTCGAGTAAAAAGGCGAGTGCAGACGGAGAGAAACGAGAGCAGAACAGAGGGAACCAATGGCGGCGGCGCTGGACAGAACAGGGGGGGGGGGGGGGGGCTGCTGTAGCTGGTCATTAATAGTCAACCAGGATGTACCGCGGGGGGATCGCACACCGCTGAGGCAGCTTGATAATTCAATCTGTCAAGCGCACGCTACAAGCTAGGCCAATTAACTGGAGAAAAGGCAGGCCTGACCCTGACATCCCTCCCTCCTTTTCGGCCTGATCCGTTCTCCTTTGGCAACCTCCCTGGCGTGTGTCAAAGCAACATCCATGCCAGTAAAACGATCACTCTTGCAGGGGTCAGAAAAGAAACCCCAAAAATGGGTTTGTGCGTGAGTGCCTCGGTGCATGTGGAATTACTGCATTGTGTTGTTCCGGCGTCGGCTCTAATAACGGGGGTGATGCAGCGTTTACAGACAGATGGCCAAACAACAACCGATGGTAATGGACATCTAATTGCAAATACTCGGCAGGTGTTTCCAGCAAATAACAATTGAGTGATTTCTCTCTTTTGAATTTCCAGTTACATCTTCTACTTGGTCGATTCCTTTCTATGGCTACACCGTTTTTATCTCACAATGCCATTTTGAAAGAGGGAAACCGGAAATTAAGACTCTTCTCGGCGCCTCGTCGCACACCTTCTTTTTACATCACTCAGCCAGCCAGCGGCATCCCGCCGCTGCTAACAAACGGTGAAAAAGCTGCTAATTAAAACACTTAAAGGAGACAAATGAATGCAGTGTGGCGGGGAGCGCCTGGATGTTTGTCGGATAGCGGCATTCTAAGTTAAGAGAAGCACGCGCGTTCTCTGAAAAATAGAGCGTGGAGTTTTTTGCGAGCAAGGTGGAGGTGGAGTGTGAAAGGAAAGCAGCATACGCTTTGATTGGGCTTTTATTGCGAATGACTCGTTGGAAATAAAGAGCTGACATTGTATCACAGAAACAACCATCTCCCATGTTTCATTTACTGAACCTTCACATGTGCTAAAGCGTTTTTTTCCGTCTATATGCAGGAAGATGGACTCGAGTTACATGGTTGCCTATGTTCTATGGTTTTAACAGATGCAGGCTTTCTAATTAGAAACATTCCTGCATTGTCTAGCTTTACTGTTAAACCTGTGCAGGTTGGCTTAGTGTGTGTGTGTGTCTATATAATAGTCCTCACTAGTTACTCTCTGCGACCATCCATTGCGCTGGCTGTAGGGGGGAAAAAAGCAAAAGCAGTCTGTGCACACTGCTGCCGTGAAATCCAGCACATAATATCTGTTTTGAAGACCCTGGCTTACCAAAGATACGTCTCCAAAGAATTATTCACACAACAGACAGCTTCCATGGAAATGTACTTTAACTTTCTGTGAAGGGGCCAGATGTAAAGTTTTGCATCAAAGAGCTTCTAGTGAGAGTCCCAGACCACAAAAAGAGGGAAAAAACGTGAACTCTCCTATGAGCTTGTTCTGAGAAGTCCAAAGGGTGAGCGCTGCGTCAGGTGACCCCCGGGGAGAGGAGCACAGGGGAGCAGGAGGTGGAGAACAAGCAAAGCAGCGGATTAGAGCAAGAGACTGGTGAGACCAAATGTGGCTCCCCTTCATCAGGAGAGGCTCTCTCAGTGAAGATGACTTTTTGGGGTTAGTGCAGAAGGGACGCCTCCCTCCTGAATCACCTCAACATACCTAAACTCACCTTTTCTTTTAAAGGAATTCTGGCTCAGCGAGAGCCATCTTAAAGACACAGAGGATTACCCTCCACAAACACACGGATCTCATAACCTCACTCCTTATGGGCAAAATAGAAAACACTAATTAGAACAGCAAAGTTTTGAACCGGATCCTCACAGCGTAGATGGGATTTCTTCACAGAAAACTGTCAGACCGCAAAGCCAACATTGTTTGATCATGAAAGTTTTATGACATGTTTGCCTTTCGCTCTGGCTTACACATCCTGAGAGTGTCAATTAGCGGCAGCAGATCAGAAAGCCCTGCCAACTTAAAAACAAACCTTTGTCTTTTCCACTCCGACTCCAGAACGAAAAGATTAAAGGGGACGGGGGAAACACAAAGGCAGAATGCGTGTTGGACACTTGGGATTTGTTGGTTCTGTGGCAACACCTTCAGCCATGCCGTAACTGTTTAAAACCTTTTGCAGACTAGCCTCTTTTTTTGGCCTCTGCTCCGGAAACGGCCCACCCATGATAAAAAGTGTAATACCTGTGGAAATGCTTTGTCTATTTGTGTATACCAGGCCACAAAAAACGATGTGATTTCCCAGTGTGTGGACAGTACCCATGCAAAGATAAACTACTCTACAGAAGGCTTTTGTTAAGGCCCCACGTCAGACGAACGGCTGGCTTGAGATGAATAGTTCTTTATTTTTCATGTCGATTTAAGATCGGCCGAGTTGGTCAGTCAAGTCCACAATTTCTGGACCATCTGCAGGGAATATGTTCGAACTCTTTCCCCACTCGCTAAAGTTGTGTTTGGAGTATTTAAATTGGTTTAGGGCTTATTGTAGCCAGGGTTCTGATGTTGAAAAGAAGGCAAACCAGGCCTAGCTGTGATCTTGATTAAACCAGCTGTGCCTCGATCTGAAGGAGATATTTATGATTCCTTGGCAGCGATGGTTTGGTGGTTATTTCGCAGTAACTTTGGCAGGCTTTGTCTGCGAGAAATGAATCAGCGCGTTCTGGTGCTATTTGATGTGTTGTTTTCCATTACAGGATTCATTTTTGACGCACTATAAAAAGTTGTACACCACCGTTGGAAACAAGTGTCCAACAGTATTTTTAATTTACTAATACATCCATCTTTAAAGTTGTGTGTTCAGAACCCAAAATGTCGGTTCAGGCTCGTTTTTCGCCCAATCGGGGAAGGTTTGCCTAAGTGCTGCATTTACACATAATACAGCCTCATTCAAATAAACCACAAAGGTTACATTACAAATAACATTTTTATTAATGTATTTTCTTCACCAAATGTTGCTTTAATGCTGTAAGTAAAGGCCAGTGATCTGTTTGATTGTGTGGCAGTGTTTTTGGTGAAGGCTATTTAGGGTGGTCTTGGTGAGTCTTTAGTGGGCAAAGCGATATTAGGCTACATCGAGTCCTCATATGACTCCTGACTCCTAGTTATCAAACCGCTTTGGTTACTTTTAACTACAGTGAATATACAAATACCAAAATCAGACAGTTCCAGCTTTGCAGAACGTCTTGCAACATTTTGAACTAATTGATGTGTTCAAAATGTCAAGGTTAAAGCTCATTTTCGTCTGCATTTGTCTTTTTGTCCCACAATCTAAACAATGGATCAATCAGCATATCCATCCCGTATGAAAATTATTATTGTAGTACTATATTTAATAGTCTAAACTGTGTAGTTTGTGAGTATATGCAAGAATAAGGGAATTTTATTTTTACTTGCAATTAACCCTTTTTCTTATTATTGACAGAATCCATTGGGGAAACAATCCAGAAAACCGTAATACACACATTGAAATATAAATATTCACACATTTTATAAAAAGGTATCACATAACACAAAAGGATTTGACCGCAGCATAATAATATAGTTCTGAGATTCATTTAGTTGACAAACTGTTGACTCCTCCATCACAATACGACCTCAACAGAGACGGAACACGTGAGTCGTCGTGCCAACATGTGAGTCCAAGAGCATGCTGCCATCAAGGGAAGATGTAACTTTAAGTTAAAGATAAATAACTAATAACAAATGACTACATTTAACATAATCTGAGCTTTGGTGATTAAGCTCTTAGTGTTTTGATTTAGAACACATAGTCGTGGCAATAATGGCCCATCAATATAATTTTAGCCCTCGGCTCCATGCATGCTTCCTTCCAGTGATGAGAGACGTCAGCATCATTGCTCTCCATTTCCCTGCTGCTGGACGGCTAGTGTATTGTACAGCAATGAGATATCACTTTAATTTAGAAGAAGGGAAGCGTCGAGGACAGCGCAGGCCGTCCTGTTTTTTGCATCCATTGTGTCTTGGGAGCTAATAAAAATGAGCCTGCTTCACCAGAGGAAGCCCAATCATAGCCCTCAACACACACACACACACACGCGCTAACTCAAATAGCCTTGTATTCTTTCTGGCTTAATTCTTTATTGGCCTAATATTGGGGACTGGAGACAATTTTCTCTCTGAGTGCTTGTGCCAAAAATCAAACATGAGCAGGTTGGCTTTAGCTCCTCTGGAGGACTTGGTGGCACAAAACGTGATACAAGTCCATGTGCACCTCTGCATGTAAAATCCTTTTGGGTGATACATGTACAGTTTGTACATAAATTAGTGCTACTAAAGTGCTACCTATTCAAGGTATAACTTTCTATATTTGGGATTCTTTTTCCCGCCTCCATGCAGGCGCACATGCATTGCAACCCCTTTGTACTCCTGCTAGGGAAGTTGAGGGGACCAGCGCGATTTAAACCACGTTTTCTTGTAATATGACAATTAACTTCTCTGATGACACCCACCACGCAGGCATACCCGAAACCTAACCCCCAAACATCTGAAGGACGGCACAAACACGGCAGCCGGAGAAAGCACATTAAGAAGAAACTGGCTATCTCCCTCCTGACAGCTCACAGGAACGCTGTAGGTAACAAATCAAAGAGGAAGTCAAAGCCCCAAAACATTTAAATGGAAGTGAGGCACTGTCTCACAATGGTTCTCGCCTTATCTCGCCTCAAACACCTGCCATGTCGGCTGCTACTTATCCTCTGATTACCGCCGCAGCCATTTTACTGTAATTCGGCAAAAAAAAAAAGATTCCTGAAATAAATAAGTATTATAAGGTGCAGGCAGAGGTGGGGGGTGGGGAGTTATGGGGGAGAGCGTGTTGGGAAATATTCAAGCTATATATTCTCTGGGTACACGGTGTTCGGAGATTGGAATAAATGAGTCGACAAGGAGAAAGAGGAGGGAAAGAAAAAAGAAAAGTAAAAAAGGAGGTTGGACGTGATGTGTCGTCTGCCTCTGTTGCGCCCGATCGCTGTTTCTCACACAACTCCCAAACAAGGTCATGTAATGGCCTGCAGTGTGCAATGAACGCCGACTTTTCTGCACTCATTACACGTATCACAGTGGTCTGCAGAGACCCTCCGTTCAGCAACCATATGGGGGAGAAGGCGAGATCATGTCGGACCCGAGTCGGGCCGGGTACAAGCTATTTTCAGTCCGATTAAGCTCCATTCCATAGCAGCACATTTCTGGTCCGTGTCTGAATGAAACTGATCGGGATCGTGAAGTAAACGGAATCCTAAAAGCATTCCTTCCCACATTATTTCAGTGTGTGCGTGAGCGGGGGATCAAGGAGGGAGGGGCATTACATGTGTTGCGCAATAGTGCCGAAAGTAGTTACGGGGAAGAAAGGGGTAGTGGCTGTGGTTGAGGTGAGGATACATCCAATTCTGGAGGTGGATGTAATGATGAAGTACGGATGTGACCATCACAGAGCACATGTATTAACGGATGTGAGACGAAGCTTGGAAAATGCAAAGTTTGTTTTAATTGGGCGTATTGACTGAGGTCGTCGATGTGAATCGGCTCTATTTATCCGAACCCTAGTGCAGGGGTGTCGAACTCATTCATAGGTAGGGGGCCCCCATACTGTCCACTTTGAGGTCACGCGGGCCAGACCAGTCAAATCATTGGCGATGGGGGAGGGGGGGCGTGCTTGGACAAGGATGGTTCCGTGTCGAGGGGGCGCTGCTGCCTGGAAGAACGCTGTCGTCCGTCCCCCTGGTCTACCGCATGCCCTCACTCACAGACTGCAACCCCCAGTGGACTTTTTAGGAATAGCAGCTACTTTTATAGAAATGCAATTTATGTCATTCTGTCACTTTTACATTGAGTCATCCGGCGGGCTGCACTGGACCCCCGGCGGGCAGACGCCGGCCTGTGGACCATATGTTTGACACCGCTGCCCTAGTGTCAGAGAAGAATTTTAACATTGGATATTCTAAACTGTGGGTGACGTTTAATGCCGCCTTCCCTCTTTCGCCCTACATGCTCTCACTTCAAACATGTCAGATGAAACACCCACATGACCCTCTGATTGATCCTAAGTACCGACTAGTCTGTATAAGACTTACCAGGCCTTCAACGAACTCTGATGTAAACTCATCTGTGTCATCACAGCATCTGACCAAGTATCAGGGTCAGGGTGGATGAATGGGTCGCTCAACCTGAACGTGAATGTGTTTCGTCCTGAGTGAAAACAAGTCAATGTAGTCTTCTTTTACCTGACCTGACAGACAGAATTTAACGTATGTTAAACTAATGTTCTTTGAATAAGTAGGGCCACTGGCTAAACTCTAAGTTTCTACCTGCATTGGTGCCAGATGATGAAACCAGTGGTAAATGGCAGGAATTTAAACAACCGATATGAACATAACTCTGAGGGATACTGGGTTGAATCCTCTTTTCATCTTGAACAATGTCTTTATGAACATTGGGCTCAGGTATCTTTTCTTATGTAATGGTGATAAACCATTATATTATAGTCTTGCAAATGGTTTTCTTTTGTTGGTTTAGTTGCATTTTTTTTTACAGTGAACTCAGAAATTTATGCAAGCCATTCAAGCCTCAACAGGTGGATTAAAACACTCAAACACGCATAAATAAGTATAATACTTACTCAGGGTCGCATGCTTAGCAACCCACAATTATTATACAGTTGCTAAAAATACACTGTGCAGCCAATACTTCTTTGTTTCAAAGAGAACACAGAAACGTGTTGCCCGCTTTTTGTTTTTCAGACGATGTGCTGAGTGACAATCAGCGCTAATTCAAGTGGTGCATCGTGTTTTTCTCATTGGTGTGAACTACTCTGAGTACTGTACATCAATGGAAAAACACGGTCTCAGGTATTCACCGATAGACGCTGTTGGAGCCAGTGTGGGCTATTTTCATGGAATTGAAGTGCATGATGAATCCACATGTTGGCTTTCATCCTTTTGTGTGTATGGGTTCAGGAAGAGGATAGAGATGCAGACAACAAGTCACAAAAGACATTCTCCTAATTAACTGAGATTTGATTGTAGATAATAAGGTGATTTGGTTATGTTGTTCAAACTTATGCACATACAAATATTAAATACAGGAAAAAGAGTGAAAAAAAAGTATATGCAGCTCAGTAAAATGTGACATAATTGCTTTAGGTTTCAGTGCATGAATGACTCATTTGTTTTTATATCCATTAGAGACGGTGATATCACAGGAAATGTGACTATGGCGCCTGCATACTGGGAAGTGTGATGTACTGATAATGAAACTCAGTGCAAAGTGACTGTGAATGTAACTCAAATGAAATCAAGCTTTTGGATCTGAATCTTGTGTCTCCCATCAGACCTGCAGAGAATTCCGGGGTTTGAGTTCCCCCCGTCTTGCCCGTCTGTCAGTCACTGACGCTTTATTCTCTGTCTTTGTGGTAGCCACCCTCCCCCGTCGCTCTTTTTTTTTCTCCCTGGGAAATCCTGATTCAGACCCACCTCCAAAACACCCACCGACACCACTAAAGACGGCGCAGCAGGTAACACACAGGGCCTTGAATCCCAATTCCTCTTAAACGTCAAACAGATAGCAATGCTGCCCCCTTCTGGCCATATGTATATGAAACTATTACGTTATGAACATCTGGTGATGGAGGGATACTTGCTTTGGTTTGAAAAGAATTAATAAGACTCCCGTATTTATCTCCCGTAAAGATAACAATAATAATTTAAACCACTTTGAGAAATCCCGCAGCGGCGCCTTTTGGCTTTATAATTGCACATTTCAGCAAATGTCAGCTTCTCGACCTCCATCTGCATTTACACATAATGCACTGGTTTCTGCAGCCTCGAGCTAAATGGCAGTTCAAGGTACACTGCTCATCAAGATGACTGACAAGTGTCGAAGCAGGAACTTGTCCAGTTGAGGGGGAAGGGGGCTGGAACAGGCATTTCACTGAAGCCCAATCACTGAGCTTCAATCTCAATTTTCCCTCAACTGTGAACATCTATCACAACGACTGTTGTAGCTCAAAACCAACAGGGAAATCCCAGTCTGAAGTCTATCTTGACAAACATAATGGCTCTGAGAGGTTTCAAAGTGGCCTGAACAACACCTGCAGTGACGTAGACCAACAACAATGTCGTGCTTCATTCTTTTAATTTCCAGCATACCAGAAAAGGCTCATTTTGATCATAAATAGGTTTATAAAGACTCTTACACTGTGATCTAATGACACAATGCTTTCTGTCCGTGTGCCATAATATTTTTCCAGTATTAATTATAATTTCCAGTATTAATGTAATTCATTACATTGTCTTTCTTTTCAGTCACAAAGAGGCATATTAATAATTTCAGAAGCTATTGGTCACATTGCTGAAAGATGGCAAAGCTACAGGCGTTCCAGAGGGCGTTGGGAGACATGCTGTCAGCTACTTGTTGGAACACAGACTACATTTAATAACCTTTCAGTGTTGTGTCCTTCTACATTGTTCAGCATTTGGGAAAAGACATATTATGCTGTTGAATCTGTGCTCTGCTCGAAGCGCTATCACCGACTCCCACCAGAAAAAGATGTCTCCCTCGTAGGCAAAATAGATGAAATGTGTACGTTTCTTCATTTTTGGTAATTGAAATTATGGCCAAATAAGTCAAAGCAAACGGCAATGATCCGTTACAGTGATAATAACGTCTGTAGCTGCAACAAGCTGTACCCTATAAGCTTCTTTTATCCCGCGCTGTTTGGCAGCTTGTGATCTTTGGCTGATAAGCTCAAGCTACCACACCGATGCTCTGCAGCAGAGCGGCCTTCCTGATATTGGAGGGACCTGTGGAGACAGATGGGAGATTTACAAACGCTGGAGGAGCAGAGAGCGGCGCTGGCAGCGGCACGCCTCGGAGAGATTTCCATTTACTGCAGGTTTGCCGTCTTCATCAAGGCTGGCGCCACGGTGTCACATCACTGCTGCCAACGGGAGCCGCGAGCTGAGAACGACTGTGTCCCAACATCTGCTCTGACAGCCGCATGGCACAGAAAGCAGGGTTATGTGAATCTATCGCAGTCAACTTTTGTTTTATCTTGTAGATTGAGCAAAAATATTCATGCATATAGGCATAACTTTTCTTCTTTCTTTTTTTTTTTGCATCAAACTGTGTGATGAATTGAAATGGAATCGAATATTTATCTTCTGCCTCGTTTTCTTTCATCAGTTGTGTTTGTTTGAGAGGTAAAAGGCAGTAATTCCGCCAGTGAATAGCTTCCTAATCACACATTACAAATCGGGCCTCGCGTCCTCCTGCTCGCACGGCTCCCCCTCTTTTGTTTGCTAAACCATCTAGCCGCCTCGTGGATAATAACGCCAACCGTTGCTCCGGTCACGATGAAGAATCGGATCCCAACTCGAATCTCATAACCTGACGGTGGCAACTCGCTATTGATTTATTTAATAAACCCTCTCTCTCTCTCTCTCTCTCTCTTTCTCTCTCTCTCTGGTGTCTCGACCCAATGTTCTCTCGTCACCCCACGCACACCCTAAATAGTAATTACTCACTCTTTTTATTTTTCTCCCGCGTGGCTCCTTATCAGGCCACTCATCTCTGACAGCGGTGCAGCTCAAATTAAATTCCAACCATCTGATATTAAAAGTCATTAGGTCCCTGGTGGAAGGCCAGACAAAGCCTGGTGGACGTCCGTGTAATAACCGCGGGACGGGACGACACACTGCGGGACAGAAAAGCCGACACCATCCCCTTTATTCACGGGCATCCTCTTTTTGAATAAGAAAAGGACACCTTATTTAAAAGAGAGCTTTCATAATACAAAATACTGAAAAGAAAAAGACATTGCATGCACCAGGAAGCTGAAAGTGATTACACCGCATTGGTGTTGGAGCGCACCTGGCAGCATGATCGAAAGCCACACCAGTGTTCAAGCTAATTTCACTGCACTTGTAAATTAGTTGGCATTTAGAATTTCCACCATGGGAGTAAGTATAACCGTGTTCCAACTCCATTACAAGCATATGCAGGTGCCTTGACCTTTGTCATTGGTGTGTGCTCTGCTGAGAGTGTTGCATTTTAATCATCTGCAGCCCTTCGAATAACTGGCTGGGTTTTTGGAACAGTAAACAAAACGTCCCCACCAGGAAATGTTTGTTTATATAATTACAAGGATTCTTAGTAATATTTGTCTGTTATCTCCCCCAGAAATACTGCGTTAAAAATACTCTGTAACCGTGCATTGGTAAAGGTCAAACAAAAAATCTAACTTCATTCTGTAGAAACTTTCTAACGAGGGTCCAGGGAACATTGTTTCAAGAACTCCTCTCAGGTTCTAATGAAGTTTTTTTTTTAGCTAAAGTTTACTCGAAATATTTCTACATAATGGATTCAGAGCATTAAGTTAGCAGGAGACATCTATGTGAGTTGTAAATACATAATGGAGTAATGGAAGTGAGAACCCCTTCTCTTTGTGATGTAGCTCGTCACCCAGCTGGACCGGCTGCAGGTGCCATTTAATGCTCATTTTGTGCCCTGCTGGCTGCTGTTCTAGTTCTGTTTAACGGTTTAAGTTAAAGTTACACTACCTCAACTTCAGCCAACGTTGTCTGGGAGAGCGTTACGTTTGCTCCTCACGGTGGTTAGTCCCCATCTTAGAAGCCTCTTCTTCTTTTTACCAGGCTTTTAAACCAACTCCTTCGTACAAACAAGCTCTTGTTGATTCCGACTCAAATAATCAGGTCTGTGGGGGTGGGGGGCGCTTGTGTGTGCATGATGGCCCAGGTGGGGGGTCCCTTCATCACGACACTCAAACCATCAGGTTCATTCGCCCAACACTTTCACTTTCACGCATTTGCTGTTAAAAAGGCACTCGTTGAGCTGACTGTGCCAGCTCCTGTCATCCTTAAGTGCTGGGTAAAATACTTTTAATTGGTCTCGGTCTTTCGCCTGGTCGATTAGGAGGGTTGGCTTTTCTGGGAGAGCGGTTGGAACATGGCGGCTAAAAGCCTCCGAGATGGGAGGCTAGCAGAGGCAGAGTGGTGGAGACGCTGTGGAGGGAAAGGTCACGGTAATCACGGTAAAGGGCACCACGCTAAAATAATTAAAGATAGAATAATTGGGTGCAAGTTGTTTACGTGCATCTCTTGGAATAGCAGAAAGTGACAGATTGAACACGTGCACCATATTATTGGGATAGTTTGGGCTCCTAAACCATCAAGATGTTGCTGCAGAGGTTACCCCTATGATCAAACTAAGTAGCCAATATCCTCTGCTGCCAACTCCAACCTGTGTAACCCTGAGGCTACGTTGATCAAGCCCATGGTTTGACTCTATAGATCTTTTTTCTTCCACTTTAGAAATAAATCACGAGTTCTGTTGTATCAAAGCCAGACGTGCCTTTATCTCTTCTCCCGTACTAAGTGTAGAAATAGAAGAAGAATCTGAGCGCTCTCCCTGTCCGTTTACCCTCGCCTGGCACGCAGGTTCTACAGGTTCCACAGAGCTGCAACCTAAATGACGTTATAACAGCACCACTCTAGTAGATGAATCGTGATGGGCTGTCTTTGCATCCAGGAGAAGTAGTGTAAGGGACATGGGTCCATTAGTGGGCGTTAAGACAAAGCTCTCAGATTGTGGACAGAATTTTGACCTAAAGCCATTTGACATCTTTAAGTTTGACTTAAAGGGATCTATAAAAAAAAGAAAAAAAGAAACGTCACTGCGTTAACTGGTTGGGACAGTACCAAAAAGCTGCTTTAGTTTAGTTAGAAATCAGTGCAGTGAGTTGTCTGCCAACAACCCACTTTGTTTGTCAGTGAGTGAGCGTCAGTGGATCGACTCATTACCAAGACACAGAAGCGCCATTACGGGGGTCTTCTGCTTAAAGTTCCAGCACTTCTAACACATCATAATTGCAGGCATGCAAACGTTTTAACGGTAAACACGATGGAACACGCTTCATGAGATGAGAGTCAGAGGCATGCTAATGGCCGAGGGGGGTCGATGCTCATGTGGCGTTTAGTCAATACCTGACAATGGAAGACGTTGAAGACTAAATGCCATAGGAGCGCTGTGCTGCCGTTAATTGTCGGAAACTTCTCTCCTGCTGTACTTTGAGGGGCCTAATTAACTTAAGGTGTCTGCAAAGGGATAGTTAGCCCAATCAATGTTCGCCGATGACAAGGAGAGGAGATAGACACCGTGTTGTGTTTTTTCCACTCCTGTGATTTTATTGATTGTTGAAAGTCAGAAATGGAAAGTATTCTGTGTGCATTGCAGCCAATGTTTGTAATAACTGCTCATATATTGTTCTCTGCTTTTATCCCTCACCTGTTTGTTTGACCGACGCTCCAAATAATAATGTAGTAGTTGTCGTGCTTGCAGACTTACAATTGCAGAATTAAATGGATTTTCCAAATGAAAGAAGGGCCGCTGAATCGTTTGATTTCAGCCGACTCGGACGCAGCCATTTCACAACGCCATTTCTAGAGCAATTTACATCTGTTGTCACAATGGGTGGCACTTACTGGTAATGTCTATAATCAGCCTATTTAATGCGTTCAACAGAGTGGCAGATCTGAAACAGATGGTGAATCTGCAGGCGTACTCAACACAAAGCGCTCCACATTATTGAGATCGGCAGTTGGGGAAAAGGCCGCTGCATCTTAACACTTACCTTACCTTTTGTAAGTAAGGGATAGGTGAATTATGAATGCCAACTTAAGCCCTGACTTCCATAGAGCCTTGATTTACAGGTAAACTGGACTAACTAACCATGTAGGGGTGGTGCTTTCTTTCAATCATGGAAATGCCAAAGTAAATACAAAGCGTCCATGGACAAGACACTTTGGAGTCTGCTTTTGGCCAGGATGAAGAACCCCCCCACCTCACCTAGGGGGTTGCAGAGGTTTGATCAGACCCCTGAGGTGAATTACATTTACCGCCCTGCACACTTGGTACACACACACACACACACACACACGTACACACTGCATCGTCCTGAGGGAACCCAGGGTTTGGTGCACATCTGAAATCTCTTTGCAGATCCAGGACTAAGCAGCAGAAACACACGTTGCCTGATTACCATCAAGTTAGGTGAAAATGCTGCTGTGAGCAGTTTGTCAAACAAAGTGCCCGTTTGGGAGTTTACAAAACGGAGAGGAAGCGTTCTCCATGGCTGCAATCGCAGCCTCTGATGCAAATTGAAATAAGGCTGCCATTTCGGGCCGCACACATACACATGTATAATAGGGCTGTGCAGTCATTCACTATGCATGATGGCTTTAGCATCTGTTAAGACCTGTGGTATTTCTTTGCTTGTGTTTCCATACATCCATACGTTGTGTGATGTATGTCCTCGTGGCCAGGTCAGAGGTCAGAGAATGTGATCCTCAGAAGAACCCGTCATTGAAAATGTCCTTTCAGTTGACGAGTTGCCATTCGTAATGCGTCAGAGATGGCCTCGCGGTGGCAATTCCCTCATCTGAGCACAGTGCCACTCGTGCTGCTCGGTAGGAAAACAAAAAAAAAGCTATTCTAATTAACATCCCCAGTGACCCTGAAAATAAACATTTATTTTTGCATCTTTTGCAGACAGGGAATGATTTTTGACATTGTCCTTTGATAGCTTCCGATTTCCATTTTCGTCTTGGTTCATGCATTATTAATTTTGAATTTACCACATTATAAGTATTAAAACACCAAACAAATGATTTCTTAATAGAGGTGTTTGAGGTCTCCCTCATTTCAAATGAATCCCTCCCCCTGCCCCCCTCCTCTGGCTTTCTCTCTGTGAGGAGCGATGGATCGAATCGATGGACGTTTTGAATATATGAACTACATGCTGGTCAAGTGACAAACATGATGTCTGGATAAGATAAGATGTTAGAAGTGGGGATAACCAAATTACAAAGGAAATTGCTTTCATGTTTCAGCGGTGAATCTGTATTTCTCCCTTGAAGGCTTTATTAACACCTTTGTTTTGTCTTTTGTTTAAAAATGTATCTCGCAGAAAAAATACAAAGTACCAAGTATGGAACAACAAGATGGGGTGCTAAATACATATATTACATTGTCATCTATCATAAATCAGATGGAGTGGGTTTCAGCAGCAGACAGTGTGACATGCTAATAATGCTCTGAAAGAGATTATGGGCAGAAATGTGATGCCATGCGAAGGGGAACAAGGTATATCTGGAAACTCTGTGTATATTACAGACTGTCAAAATCTACACAAATGTGACAAGTGCTGCTAAAAAATCCATTAGCACAATCCCTGTCTCATGTTCAGGGATTAAATGGTCCCACTACAGAATATCCTGTGTCTGCTCCAACTGCGTGAAACTAATGGCAGGCCACTTGATTGCCATGCAGCCTCACGAGTGTCCCAAGTGCAATCTGAACCCCTACTCTTTGTAACGGTAAAGTAGTATCTGGCCTAGGCTTTGAGATTTTAACTTTTCATTGAAATCGCTCTACTTTTCTAGATCTAAGAGCTATGAGTATACAAATACACTTTCGCAGAGTTCATCTAGAAATGTGGAACACAGTTGTGACAATAAAAAAAGGTGCAGGAGGTGGGGGTTACACATGCTCTCCAACTATCCAACAAGTGTGTCAGTTGAAGCATACATCGGGCCCAATAGTTTCAATGAGGCTGCAGGGGCCATCCATCAGTGTGACGCGTGGCTCCACCTTTATGCACTAGCAAATAAAATATGTGCTTCACACGAGCTGCTAGGAAGTCAGGCGCTAAAAAAAAAAAAAGTAAAGCCCTAACTACATGATTCCCTCTGGTGTAGCCCCTCGCTTGCTGCTTATTCCTGAATAAGCATCGAGCGGTAGTGACACGGAATAGTAATTTGCCCTCTGGCTCCGAGGCACGGGGGGGGAGGGGGAGGGCAGGGGGCGAGGAGACTCACATCCCTGCGACACCCTAAAGACATTATTGGTCTAGTCACCCCTCTTACATGTATGAGAGCAGTGATGACTTGTAAATGACATGTGTATGGGAACCCATCAATTGGGGTCCCTCATCGCATAGACTAACTCAACAGTACTTGTGTGCAGTGTATTTAGCAGGGAATACTGAATATTTGTCTGTATTTGTTTATGAATATGAAAGGTTTAACCCATATATGTGTGAAAAAGGTGCAGAATAAAAGTTTGAAAGTGGTTAATATTCAAAGCAGGGCAGGAAAATTACACTTGATGTGAGAAAAGTTGAACTGAAATTAGAGCAGTCATGTGTCAACACAGCAATTAACAAGCCCCCCCTCCTATAGCTTTAATGGAGTGAAAATTGTATCAGGCGTATTAACAGCTTAAGTCTTCTACACACCGGAGCCAAGGCCCTGTGTCAATCATCTCTGTGTGCCCCCCATCAACTACGGTCATTTGGCTGTTTCTGTGCAACAGTTTTTTTTTATCGCATCAACCTTTTAACGTCTTGACATTAGACTTTTACAAGATATTGCTGGGTGAGTGATTAGTCTTGGCTCAATCGATCCTGCTGTTCTCCCTCTGGACTGTTGGGGGTAGTTTTGGTGGTAACCGTTTGCAGAGTCATCTGGTAATCAGAAAGGAACGGTGTGGACGACGCTGGTCACTGACACAGTAAAAGGTTTATAGGTGAACTAATATAATTTAAGGACATCAATGTGAGCTAAATCCAATTTCTCTGTACGTGGCGGCATATCCAAACGATAGCCTACATAATGTCAGTCACAACATCTTAATGTAATGGCCTTGATGCAAGAATAGACAGCACCATAGTGGACAATCAGGGACTCATTAAAACAGGAACGCATTGAGTCTATTTTTTCAAATTTTACCCAAACATCCTCTTTGACCAAAGGATGACCTGATATGATTTTGCCACTATGACCTCACGTCATCCCGTTCTCTGCAATCTACCAGGAACATCTTGAAAAAATGTAATTAACGCTCAGAGTAAAATCACCACCTGTATTATATCCAATTTTGGTGATCAATATTACCTTAAAAATAGCTAATTATAATAATTTCACACAAGTCTAATTGGATAGGACGGTGAAGTGATAGCTTTGATATTTTGGACAAACATGGATATAATGTCACGCAGGTTGGCGCAGGCATCTGACCTTTTTAAGCACCTCTGTTGCGGAGTGTCATGCTGCTCTACTAAGCCACTAGGCCTTCGAAATAGAGATGTAGGTACGTGAGTGCAGATGCAAAATGATCCATGACATCAAAAATAGAGGCGCTTATTTTGTTTTTTAGTAGTACTTTTATCAGCCATCCTCTGCTTTATGCTGTCTACAGAGAGCTTCTCAGTTAAAGGCGTTGTTTGATAAAATATTTCACTATTCAGTAGCGCTAATATTCCATTCAAACAGTCGTCAGGCTCGGCACAAACTGTAGAATATAGCGAACCCTGCTCCCCGCCTACACACTCAAATAGCTACGCACCTTTTTAGCATTGATTTAGAACAATTTGGACAAGCTTTGTACAGTATCCTTTTCAAATCCAATTCATTGTTCCTGCAGAACAGACCAATAGTCACCATCACCAGGGAGTGATGGGGGGGGAAGGTTCAGATGGATAAGTGAGGAAGGGGAAGGAAAGAAGGAGTTCAGCAGAGTCACAGAGATAAGTGTTCAGAAGTGAGACAGTGAAGAGGCAGCAGCTGCAGCAGGCAGATTTAAGTCTCGAGTCAGAATCACTTGTAATACGGCTGCACTTATTGTGGCCTTTGACGACCATGAAGATGAAGCAAAGAGAGGTCAACTCATATTAACCGGGAGAGGAAATATGAAGAAAATGTCTGCACATTCACTCCGACAATATCTTAAGGGAAAGTGCTGATGGGGCCGAGGCTGCAGAATGAAAGATCAGGGCTTTATCATTGTAATGAGCCAGAATGGACAAGGGCCGAGCTTTGCAGCACGGTGTAAAAACGTTCCTGTTCACAGCCGGTACGGAAAGATAGCGAAGCCAGGACAGAGGGCGGGAAGAAGGGCGAGTCCTATTCTCGCCCCATTTCCCCCATTAACGCCAGCATCTTTGGAGTCAGCATACAGCGCAGGCTAAACGCATATGAAAACGGCGCATCTCGCCACACTTTGGCTGCCGTCAGCGTGGTGCATTTAGTCGCACGCACACACACACACACACACACACACACACACAGGCCGCCATCACGGCCGGCGTTTCGCAAAAGCAGCAGGCCATTTGCTCGGCGCGATTGCGTGGCAGGGGATCTCGTTCGGGAGGTTTCGCTCTTTGTTTCACGCTGGATGAGGAGGCAATGTGTTGAGGGAAATGAGGGGAGAGTGACGACCGTGAGAAATGCGTAGGAAAAGTAAACTGCAGGGATGAGCAGTGTGTGGATCGCAAGACGAGCCAATTTCCAACGAGGAAAAAAAAAATGGAGCTTGGAATGAAAAATGAGGCGGAAGGACGTGTCACACGTCTTTGACCTTGATGAGCACTAAAAAAAATAATCAAGGGACTTGACAATGATACTTTTTTCTGTGTGCACTTTAATCAAGAGAGAAACTTAATGGCGTGTCATCTGAAAACGACGTATCTTAATCAGTACACAAGAAAAATGATAAATGAATAATCAAACATCGAGGCTCATTTTCCACATGACAAATCCCATCCGAGGGAATGAAATGAGCTTTGAAAGAGTTTAAAGCAAAAGAGAGCGGAGCAAAAAAGAAATGCACAGAAGGATCATAATTAGGGGGGAAAAAAAGCTTCAAATGTTGGTTCCACTAGCTTAGACTTCTGCCTCCACCATGTCATGCAATCTGCCTCTCTAATTCCCCTAAGCCCCCCAGGCCAATTTTCTGCTATGCTAGCACTACCCTTCCAAGGAATTGCTTACTTTAATATGGCGGATAAAATACTCTCAGCAATTAAGCAATTAGTGTGTCTGAAATGTACTGCTGCTGTTTACCCTGTATTGCCATTTCCATGTGTCCTTGACCAATTTTCAGATGGAATTAACAAAGAAGAGTGTTTTGGGTTTGTTGTCGTGGCTTACAACAGTATTTCGCCTAAAATGTACTTCCTTCGACCAAAGAAATGAATAAAAGTATTTCCCCATCATCTATATCTATAAAATGAAAACAAATAAAGTATAATAATAATACTTTAGTAGGTGGAAAAACCTTCCTTTTCAGTGAAAAATTTAAATTCTGGTCTGTTATTGTCATAACAATCCATTTGTATTCTGAGCTGCCCGTCACGCGTGATCTTGCTTTGATCCACATGCAAATGTTAGGCTCGTACCCTTCGCCTGTGTTGATGGTAATTGGCGGCACACTGCGTTTTCAGCTTGTTTTGAAGTCCCCGCGCATCTCTGACCACCTACAGAGGCGCTTTGAATGATTACATCTTCGGTTTGTCTGCGGCACATTTACATCTTAAACTAATGCATTTCTTCACCAAGTTGTGATTGCATCCGACTCATCACCAGGAGCACACTGAGTGAAATTATGTTTTTATTTGTGTTAAAGTCAGCGCTTGTTTTTAGTGTGACAAAGCTTGAGCATGTGAAACGGCAAGGACAGGGATAGAGTGATGGGGGAGGAGGGTGGAGGAGGATGAAAGACTGGCGGCTGGGGAGAGAGAAAGACCATCGGCCATCATAATATAACCCAACCGAAGCTGAGGAAAGAGATGGCAAATTACGGAGGCCTCTAAGTGCACTTTTTGATGCTGAAAGAGCAGATAAGGCTCTTTGAAACCAGGCCATCAGTGCTTTTTCATGGCGTAGTGCTGGGCCATACAGCACGGGTAAATAACACCTGCAGCACTCAGGCAGCGCCACCCGACATACAAAACGCTCCTCAACATGAGACAGTAATATGTGTATCTTTGCGTGTGTTTGACTGTTGATGTGTTTACTGCTTTCTTTCTTCAGTACGGCTCTTGTCTGTTCTGGCCCTCGCTTCTCTTTCTTTTTGTGTTTTCCTTTGCCCTCTCTTACCCGGTTTGAGCTCCAGTTTATCTTCCCATTTAGATCCACCATTATCCCTCCTTAAACAAAGTCTTCTGGCGCTTTCTCCACTTACATTTACACAAAGCACCTATTTCCACCTATATTCAAAGAGAGTTGTCCAAGACGCTTTCTGTCATGGTTTGGTTTTTTTTCCTGTTTAATTTTTTTCCCCTGCCTCTCGTGTCCCTCGGTTAACTTCACGTCTTTTCTCCCCCTGCGTGATTGTCTACCTTGTGTTTCCTCCTGTGTCCAAACACCTTGGACCCAGTGTAATTAAACCACGTTTGTCCCTCATCTAATATTAGATGAGGGACAAACGTGGTTTAATAAATACTGTAAATACTGTACGTTAGGAAAGGGTTTGTGAACCATTTTTTTGTTTTAAGTAATTACTATAAAATCAAATAACAAACTTTACAACTTAAATATTTTGATCCACCATACTGTCAATATGTTTTTGTGTGAAATGCTATGCTACTTCTATTTAGCCCAAAGCCATTCCTAATTGGGAGGAGTGTGTGCTGAATATTAAATTAATTGAGTCTTGAAATCTAACTCTAAATCTATTACATTAAATAATTTGTAATTAAAAAGTCTTATGAATGAGGGCTAATGGCCGCTCAATACCTGCTATCATAGTTTTTATAACCAGCTAGCTTTTGTAAGCAAAATATCAATTAACTGACTAGCATGCTGTTGTGAATAACTCCATTTGTACTCAATCTAACCAACTAGCTATGCTGGAGTCTTTATTGTATTAATGTTAATATTTAGATTACGTTGTATATTTACAATGTGTTGCTATTTTAAAAATGTAATTTAGTGGAAGATTCTCAACTCTGTTAAAAGAAAAGAAAAAAAATCCCTTTTCATTTGTTTTAGCCAAGCGGAACAGTTAGCAGGCTAGCTAGCTGTTAGCAGGCTAGCTAGCTGGACATGGGACATGGCACAGGGAATAAATGTTAATAATGTTTAATCAAGTGAAAAGTAGCCTACTTTCATATATTTAGTTAATATTAAATGCTTAGGGGGTCCAGATAATTAGGTTTCCCATTTGACACCAGACACAGATTGAGTCCATCCACTCACCGCCAATTGAACTAAGATCTATAACCAGCCTACATAAACTTCAGAGACATTTTTATTGGTGGCCTGATTATTGTTACCAACCTAGAGACTGGAAATGAGATCTGAGTGTCAAAAAAATAAACCTAATTACATGTCATTTTGCTGAAGCTTTTATCCAAAGCGACTTACATTGCATGTTTAACCCATCCCACACATTGGGATCATCGTGCTGCCGTACGAGCCCCCTGGGAGCAGTTAGGGCTTGGGTGTCTTGCTCAGGGACACTTCGACATGGAGCAGCCAGGGTTCGAACCACCAACCCTGTAGTTCCCGGCACAGCTTCTCTACTCCATGCGCGTGATTTGAGATGATCATTTGAGTGGTTAAAAGTCAGTTAGCAGGATGGTTTCGATCCATCGACCTCTGGGTTATGGGCCCAGCACGCTTCTGCTGTGCCACTCTGCTCTAAATTGCCCCACTAAAATAGATGTGGCTTATTTTTTAATACTAGATAATACCTACCACAACAACTGTTAGCTTGAGCTACTATTCAGAAACATGGAGGTCCTCTCAACCATCTCACTTTGTAAGCTTTTGCTGCTGGAGATTCCGAACCTTTGAACACATGTCTATACTATCTACTCGTGACTGTGCAAAAAAACAACATCTTATAGGTAGCCTGCTCATCCAATCACAATAAAAAGAAATCAAAGGCTATTTTCCAAAGTGTGAATGCAAAGGCCTGTTATCAGAGACCAGACGTTGATCACATGTAAGCACCAAGTGTTCATGAGCCTCTGCATCTGAATATGTGTACAAGAACACACACACACATGTGGAATCTCCTCCACTTAGCTCCCCCCTCTGCATTTAACTGTCCACCATCACAGCATCCCTGCTCATGTACAGACAGACATATGGACAGCTGGGTTGGATGGATGGCAGGGACAGAGAAAAAACGTGCATTTGCCGCTCCACCTCTGCGCCGTTCGGATATCGAACGCCGGCCCAAACCTGTCATTGCCGTGGCAGCGGATAGATCGCCATCACACCCGGCCACTTCACACGTCCACACAGCACTCGCTCTCTCTCTCTCTCCGTCTTTGGCTGTTTTTCTTTTGTTTTCCCTTAAGCTGCTCTCCCGCTCCCTCTTTCACTTCATCTCTCCAGAGTTTAATTTCTCTTTTTACCTCTGGCATATAAGCAACACTGGCGTGACGTTAACGATCAATTTAACAATATATATTGAGCACAGTTCCCGGGAGAAATTTGTAATCAAGAAGTTTATTGATCCAGTGTATTATTCTGTAGTTTGCTGTGAATGTTGGAACAAAGTCACATAATAACACTCGATAATGGGAAGATACATCCCAGTTTCTGGGACGAAAAAAGACAAAAGTAATACCTGCAACCGAGTTTCTCCACACACAAAATTGTAATTCAGAGAGTTACAATTGATCGCTTGTATTTTCTTTTGACAGTCTCAGTCCAAAATGTAGCTCCATCTCTAAATAAGTTGTGTTCTACAGTACAAGTACTACACTAAGTCCATAATCAGGCTACTTTGACCTATTTTGTATACTCTGGATATTGTCTATTTGGACCACAAACAGTAAACGTTCCTGTATATCAGTCATTAGCTCAGACAGACTTAAGCATTCACACAGACACACACAAGCAGTGGGGACGAGAGAGAGAGAGAGAGAGAGAGATCTGTCAAACAATACAACCATCACCAACACATGGTCGTAGCATAGTTGAATAGCGCGAAGGCCGTCCTCAGAAGGGCAGGTGCGCCACAGCACCTTACTGCACTGTTCTCCCTTTACGGAGAGGAAGAAGAGCAGACCAGCTGTGCAGGAAGCTCTGAGCAGCTGGCTGAAAGTTAGACTTGATGATCCATTTCAAAGCAGCAGACGAGGCTTGTGACATATTTGACAGACAATGAAGATCCCACTTTGACATCAAAACACGAGGCTTTCATTTCCATGTCAATGCGGATGTCTTTGATGGGACACTTGCATCTGCATGGTTCCTATTCTGTGTTTGCATGCTTTACCTTCTCAAAGCATGAGGAGATGTACCATACAAAAAAATCCCTTCAGCATTAATCACTGTTAAACCACAATCTTTCCCTGTGGTGCGCCACTTGTCGAACTGGCGCTATGCAAAGCAGTTTAATAAGCCATATTGGATACCTTCAGTTAGTACAACGTAATGTAGCGCCTTTAGGGAGAAGGTTTTTTCGCCCTCTTTTGGAAATAACGGATCCAATATTAAACAGCATTTGCCTTCTTTATTAATTTTCAGGCAGCGAAGCCTTTCAGTTTACATCTCCATGGTACAGTCTGTGGGAGTGTGGCGCTGTGTCACCGAGGTAACCTCACAAAGTGGTTCTCTTATCACCCCTGCCATTACGAGGCGCTCTGCAGATACGGTTTTCTTCAGTTGCGTCTCCAATTGCTAACTGGAAGAGGCACACCTGTTTGCGTTTCCCATCAGATTTGACAGGAAAAGAACAAAGGGTGACTTCAGCTGTGAACAATTGCAGTGTTTGACTTTTCTGTGTGAAAGCTACACAACAATCTTTCACAACAACAGGCAACAAAGCGCCAATAAATGATATGCCAGAGGTCTCCAACCTCATTGTTATGAAGGGCCACTTGCAAAGGGTTTTGTTTATTGGTCTGCTGTGTCGACGTTAAGATCAAATTAAAGGCAAATGTAGTGTTTGTATCTGAACCAATTATGCTCCATTAGTTGAAAACTATAATGTAGTACAGAATTGTTGAGTCTACCATTAAAATGTGGTTAGGATTTTTGTGCAGGCCGAGATGAAGGGCTTTGTGGCGCTCTGGAGCCATGTTTGGAATGACCCATCCTCTGACCCTGTACAACAGCATCAGTGCTTCTGCTTCTTAATGGGGAGGATACAAACATGAAGGAATACATTTCAAAACCTGCCTGAAATCCTGAAAATTGAATTAATCTGGTCCAATAACATTTGGGAAGTCTAAAATAGACGCTTGATTAACGCAATGGCTTTACCAACATTAATGCACTCGCAGTGCGATGTGCATTAATGTTGGTAAAGCCATTGTGTGAGTGAGCACCAGATCAAGAGAAAGCTGACATTGTCATCCTTTTGTTTCTCATAAAGTGCACAACAAAAAGCACACGGCCCTTAAACTCACCACCAGCGCTCCTTTTGTCTGTTTGTAGCTTTGGGTATGTTCTTTTCAGAATGTGTGTGTGTGTGTGTGTTTACTCCAAGTCCTCCCACGGTGACCACTGTGCGCCTCATGACATAACTCCACACTGTCCCGATTGGCCTGGTATCAAACAGCGCCCGGCGCTCTGCCGTTAATGCACTGCCATGCCGGGAACCCGGGGTAAGTGGAGGTCCCGCTGCTGCGGACGAGATCACAACACAACACACTAAACCAACACAACAAGCAGGGTTCAACCCAGCAGAGACCCCATCACAACACTAATGGAGCGTTCACTGTGTTCATATTTACATTAGGGACGCTTTTAATTCTTTATTTTGATGTAATTGTATCTCAGAGGATGTGTGTGTGTGTGTGTGAGAGAGAGAGAGCGCACATGCAAGTCTAGCGTAACGGGTTTGTTTGTTCTCTAGTGCGTCCAATCACAGCCGAGTTGTGTGCACAACACACAACATTCATTTCGACAGTATCCAAGCCTCCACTGTGAAGACATGGCAGGAGTCAAGCACCTCCTCTGAGTGTCTCTGCACTACACACACACACACACACACACACACAAGCTAATCCATGTAGCTCAGCTGAACTGCTATTCGAGCTACCATTACATGTTTATGGATGTGTGTGTGAGTAATAAATGACCATTACCATTAGTCGACTCAGACTTGTAATTGAGCCTCGCAGAGCCAAAATACAGCAGAAAAAGGCTTTTTGTTGTGCAGCAGAAGGTTTCACCAGATGTGGGGAAGTCTTCATCTCACACCACGGCTTCACGCTGCTGTGGCTGCTTTTGATCTCACATAAAGCAGGAAAACATGAACATTTGAGTGGCATTTAGTCACAAAGGTGCTAACATATACGAAAACCAAAAAAGGAAGTGTTTGAAACTGAAATATTCAGATTTTTTTTTGCATTGTGGTAAAAACAACAGCTGATTACATGGACTCACAGTTTAACATAAAATGAGCCAGTAAGACATGAGAAACAAGGAAATGCTGCTTTAACTGTAAAAACTCCTCCAGGGGATATTTCCCGGGCTTTACAGTTAATAACTAATCTAATATGTCAGTATTTCAGAATGCGCAGACTGATGGGAAAAATAAACACACAATTAAATGACAGTAGACATTCTCTACAGAAGCCTGAATGTCTAGTTTAATTGTTTTTGTCATTTTTGCTCTTTGTTTAGACATTTTGGGTTCAGTGGGTTCGCTGTAGGTGCCAAATTGAGCCTCAACTGGCGGCAAACGCGCTTTTAGACTTTTAGGATCCAACCAACGAGCGCTGCGTTACTCTGATACCGATTCTAAAATTCTGGAGCTATTAGAAGTGTTGTTTTTTTCTTTGACTTCTGAGGTTGTTCACGGACGTTTAAGCATGACTGACGTAAGAGATGATGAAATTCCTTGAAAGTGCAAGTCAAACTGAATAAAACAAAATATTTTTATACATGCACGTATTGTGTCCGTGTGTTCAAACTTGAATAAGATATGACCCCATGAAGGAGTGAGAATTTACTTACAAATAGTGCGATTGGAGATTGGTTACAGGCTTCAAAGAATAACCAATTGTATCACATATTGTGTAAGTAAATACACAATGTGATTGAAATCCAGCTGCATCATCAGTAATCCTGATAGACTCCATGTGTCACCAGCAGAGGCCGTGCTCCTGTTTATTTGTGTTTTTGGGGGAGAAAACCAGTCAAACTTCTGCCAAAGGCACCTGCAAACTCTTGAGATGAAAGCAGCGGTGTTGTTGCCGGTATTGTTATGTTTTCACATGCACGCTTGTTGTGTCGTCTTTCTATCCCTCTGTCATCAAACAACTTCCATAATCTCCTTATGGAAATTCATAAACCACCTCAACAGCAGCGGCTGCAGTGTATGTGCGCCACGCGATGAAACAAAATATGTAAATAAATCATTTTAACAAGTGGCACCTCGCCGGGGAGGAAGCCGTAGGAGCTCTCGGGGATGTGGCACATGCCACGTGGCTTTATTGTCTCCACTTGTCGGCTAAAAAAAAAAGAAATAAAAATCGAACCCAGCCACTTTTCACCTCGGAGCTTAGGCACGCCGTGCTGCTGCTGTTTTGGTAGAACTTTGGACTTAGCATACATCAGCCTCATTTTACGCTTCTTATCTTTGCTCCTCCTTCCTTGTCGCCCTTTCTCTGATTCCCTTGACATTGTTTTTCGCACCTTGTTGACAGATTCCGTTCTTTTGTTTGTTGTTTAAACCAAGGGAGGATTTAGCCCCGCTGTGACACAGCTTTTGGCCTCGGAGGTGAACAGTTTGACTCGAGGCAAAGGCTTCTTTTCTCTCTCTCTCTCTCCCCGTACACTGTAATCCTCGCAGATAAAGCAACCTCTTGGAACACAGCGGAGTGTAGCAGTTGCTTAGGCAACAGACTATCCCATCTAATCCAACCTGTTCCCATCTCCCCAAAGTCTGAATACCTGTCGAATTGAAAGGCTTCCTAAGCCTACAACTTGTTAGCCTTGAGTCTTGTGAATAACCTTTGTGAGTAAGATTTTAATAACCCCATGTCAGCTTATTCATTGGCATAAAAGCTGGAGCGGCCTCTAAGTGGTCAAAGTGCAGGACGCCACTTTGTTCACTTGTTTTCTTTTAATGAAGGTGAAAATGAAAATAAATTGCACAACATGAAAGTTCAAATAATCGGCACAATACAAAATTTTAGAGTGTCAAGAAAGTTTCAAACCTCTTTGGAAATTCATAGCTAGTTCAGAATCAGAAGCCATTTATGTCCACAAAGCTTAGGTGAAGAGCTACGTTTAGTGTGTGCTTTTGGAAAATGTTTAGCGAGGTGTCTTCTCTGAAATGCCCCGTAGCTTTGGGGAATATTCTAAGGCTGCAGGGCAAATAGATAACTAGAAGAGTAAGCAATTTAGCTGTAACCATGTGAGGAGGACCTGAAATCAATTATATACGTTACAGGAATCCGGTGCAGAGCAGGAAAAGTTGGACTAATGTTCTCTTTAATAATTTTTTTAATGAGCCAAAGTCTCTTTGTTTGTATATTTATAGGAAAAACACTCACACTAATCAAGTTTGCTTGAAGTAAAAGCATGGATCTGCTATTCAGCCCCTTTTTGGTTTATAAATGGTTGTTTTTTTGCTATAAATTATATTTACACCACCTTGTTAATGTGGTACAAAGCTTGGATCTGAATCCAAGATAAAAGCTCCAAGATCAGATTCAACCCTGGGGGTTCATCTCCCAGCTTATTAAACTCTTAGACGTTCAACATATTATTTTAATGTCATTAAAAACGTTATTTTATAACATTAGGAGGATTCAAGTCTCTTTTCTAACCTTAAGCTTGGCAATATTTAAAGAAGATGACCTGTCATTGTTGAAATGTTCGACTACTTCAATTAAAGAGCGCTTATAGCTCTATGATTTAAATTTACCCGGTGAGAATTGACTGCAATGACAATGGAGCTGACCTCAGATTATTCTGTAAAACATCACGTTATTTGTCTTTTTTTGCCCCTCGCCCTTAAAAAAAAAAAAAAAGAAGAGAGAAATGACTGAGGAGCCAGGAGGGGGAGGGGGGGTGTCTGGCCAAGCGTTTTATAATCTTCTCCTGGGTACGGGGAGCAGCAAAGTGTTGGGGACATAGTATTGATTTATATAAAACTCAATGTTCCCTCCGCTGCCCAGATGTGAGTGTGTCTGGACCATGAGGGCGATAAGGGATTGGGCTAATGGGAGTGCAAAGCAAAAGGGCCTTGATGCCAAATGGATAAGCTCAGAGTTTTAACAACCTCAAAGTTTGCACTCTCGCTTCTTTATTAGCTTTTTTTTTTCCGTCTTCATTCTGTCGTCGTGCCATTGCTGGCTCTCGATGAACTGGAGCATTAAGAATGATGTTCTCCAAGAGATGCCCCTGGTGATTTGGGGTAAGAGCTGGAATAAGTCAAGTGACAGCGTGAGTGGGACGAGCCGCTGCCCCATAGATTGTGGCCGGGTGCATAAGTCTAAGTACACAGCGAGGCGTCTTTGCAGTTTTCTCATGTCATTTATGGCCAGCTGAACCCCGAATGGGGAGCACATACACCATTTGATTGGGACAAAATAGTCTATACAGCCTGTAAGTTTACTCTAGACTATATTCAGAAAGAAATACACCATTATGGTTGTAATCAATTCAGTCCTTTATAAACAAATTTATAATGTCATTTGTCTAATCTGGAAAAGGAAAGTTAGCTGGCTTGCAAGTTTCCAATCTTTAATTACGTTATTGTATTTTCTTACCGTGTATAATAAGCTCTGCATTGTTTAGGTGATACAGAGGGGGAGGCAGTGTTCAGATGGCTTACTGAAGTAAAAATAGTAAAAGAAAAAGCAGAACAATACTGCTTCATTTAATTAAATGAAAACAATGAAAGCATAATTGGTGAAATGCACTTTAAGTTTCAGTAAATGTTCTCTTGCAGAATGACTTCCTGTTATTGTAGTATTATTATACATTATTATACTGGATTCTAATTACTGAAGACATAAGAGACTGAAGGCATAATAATGTTCTATTTGGTCAAAAATAAACTTTTGGAGATATTGTTTGGAGTTGTACTCAAGTGCTTGTGTTAAGTCTAATGTATTTGTACTGCTTGTGTCTTTCCTTTTTCCTACATCTTCATTAAAATTCAGACTTAAATAGTTTCAATGTTACGCCATTGTAATTACTTTACAGCTTAATTTATTAGTTACTTTACTAGATAGGATTTTTGCATACAAAGCAAATGCAGAGTTTGTGAGGATTTGCTGCATTTCTTTGAAATTGTTTTGATGATTTCAATTACCGTATTTTCGCGACTATAAGGCGCACTTAAAATCCTTTTTTTACTAAAAAAACGGCGCGTGCGCCTTGTAATCCGGAGCGCCGTATATATGGATCAATTGGTTGATCCATACTGGTTAACGAGGATCCATTGGAGGGAAAGTCTGGTGCCAGCAGCCGCGGTAATTCCAGCTCCAACAGCGTATTGTAACGGACTGTGTTTTCATGTTCTGGAGCGGCATTGCACTTTACAGAGTTTTGGGATGGTCAGTGAAGGGCGCACAATCTGACGTCACTCATCTTAGTGCCACCTATGGGGACGCGGGAATTGTTGTTGTTTTGGAGAGCGATGGTGTGTTTTTGTTCGGCGTAGGCTACGGCCGACAGTAGCCTGTTTCTCGACAATAAAACCAGAAGATAAGCACATTGTCCAGAGATTCATTAGCGAGAGTCGCTACAGTATATTAAAGCTCGTAGTTGGATGTCGGGATCGCGCTGACGGTCCGCCGTCTGTTCCAGCGCTGCCTCTCGGTGCAAGATGGACGAAAGCATTTGCCAAGAATGTTTTCATTAATCAAGAACGAAAGTTGGAGGTTCAGAGATATTGTTAATATCCACATTAACGTTTGAACAACGTTTCCATGGGAGTGAAGAGTTTTCAGAACGCTTAATAACGTTTGATTTAGCACAGCCCGATCTAGTGGATGCATAACGCAGCCCCAGTCAAACGTTTTACTGCAGTTACTTCTATGCGCCTTGTGATCCGGTGCGCTCTATATATGAAAATAGTTCTAAACTTGGCGATTTATTGAAGGTGCGCCTTGTAATTCAGTGCGCCGTATAGTCGCGAAAATACGGTACTTTAAATAATTAGAAGATAAGTAGAACATAGAATTGAAGAAATCGTAAGCAGATTCATCCATAATGAAAATAGTAATTAGTTGTAGTCCTTAAATTAATTTAAATTGAGTCCCACTTTACAAGTTACAACAGCAAAATGCTGCATGCATGAGTAATACAAATCTAATGATATAATATATAACAGTGCAACGGATTACGGCAGCACTTCTCCGTATTGAGCCCTTTTACTGAAAATAATATTGCCTTTTTCTTATCTATGTTCTTTTTTTAAAGACAAGTGCAAATGTTCATTGAAGAGCGCTTCTAACTCTTTTGATATCATTATTACTTTATTCTTCGAAAAATACAATAATGTATTTCAATTGGATAAAACAAAACTATACTGTGATGAATTACTTAAGTCATGAAAAATTCTTTAATATGATCATTTATTTTTATACCATACATAAATGTATTAAAGACAATAGGTGGCAGTAAGAAATGCATCCGAAATAGGGGATGCAGGCGTATGATGTACTAAATGTTCAGCTGTTGTCTTGATTTTTCTCTATTGGTTGAAAAAGGTCAGTACATGCAATTTTAAATACTGCTTTTTCATGAAACTTAACTTGAGTAAGGCCTCCGCCCCAGATTCACCTCCAAACCACACGTTTATTTTAATAGCCATATTAATCGATATCTCCGGCAGGTCACTATGATGTAGATGTCATGGCAAAGAGCATCATTAAAAAGCCATTTTTCCCAATTAGCAAATTCATTTGATGAAATGTAAGTAAAAAACTAGTCTTCAAAGCACATGTTGACTTATTTAAATGTTAAATCTAGATATCAATCGTTTGCCAAATCAACCTTTGCATATATTATCATATTTTGATAATTATAATTTGGTACCAGAGGCTGGAGTGAGCAAGACGAGACCTACTTTTGAAGCCCCCTTAAGTTTAGAGAACGGTCGGGATTTCAGTTACTTAATTATAATTCAGTCAAAAATAGCAGCCGTGTCACATCTCATGCTTCAAGTCACTGCGGACTGTTGCTGCACCAATGTGACAGCCTTTCCCTAACCATTAGTGCTCCGAGTGCCCAGACAAATTGTAGGAAAAAAAATGATGTACTTCCATTAAACAGTTTGAAAAATATTCTGCGTAGCAACCTGCCAGACTCATTATGGTGCATTTCACAAAGAGCACGAGACGTTGCAAGTTTCTACAAAACAAGACATCGCTGAAAATGTATTGTTTTTTTCAGACCACCAGTGTCAACTGGTTGAAATGCATAAACAAGGCAGCGATGTGGGGATGCGTTCCTTATTTACCACAGTGGATACGTGAATACAGGTGCATTATCATTATGCGTAACATGTAACACATCCTTTTTATGCACCCCAACTGTTGCCTTTAAAAGATGACATCTCACGGCGAGGCTCCTTCAGAGCAGCTCTGATTCAGTTTTTCCCCATTTCAAAGAGGAGCGCACATGCTTTGATGGAGAACATAGTATCCCGCTCCCCCTCTAAAACCCTAATGATACCTGCTTACAAGCCTATTTCTGGGACATCAAAGGATCAACTAGCCAAAGTGCTCGTGCCATAGTGCGAGGCCACATTATCGAAGCCGGTATTCGTAAACTCCCGTCATTAGCATACCGAGTTATTTTTACCCACGTGTGCTGCAAAGTGGTTCACCTGTGAAAGGTTATGACTGAAAAAGAAAGGGCCTAACGTAAAGCAATGGCCCCATCATCTGGACAGCAGGGGTATAGACCGAGCTGTCTGAGAATATCAGATGAAACCAAAGGAGATAAGGAGAAAAATAAGACTGGTGGAATGCAAGCACGACTCTCGTTAGACGTTGACCTTTGACATCAAATAAGGGCTAATGCCAATGTAGAAGACATCTTGATCTGACAATTAAATCATCCCTGCTGTTCTGAAGAACAAGACACATTTCCTCCCGCTCCACATTTAGAAATGATATGCCACTGTTGACCCCTGACCGTCAACATTAGAATGCACATATCTCCCAGGATTTATACAGCGTTATAATTTTGTTGGCTGGAGAGAGCTACCAATGCGTCATGTCAACTTGTGATTATCTGTCAGGGGATGAAAAACATCCTCCAACAGCATCTGCTGCTGGAGGATGGCCAGGGTGATATATCTGTTGCCAAGCAACCGCTTTGACTCTTATTTTGTTGTGCAGGACAACTAACTAGATCTTCAGTCAAGGTTGCATCAGTTTGGTCTGATTCCTTTGCAACCCTGGAGGGGGGGGGGTTGTGTGTAAGAGACGGGGCTTTGCAAAACACTGTTTACGATACCCAACATTATGAATAGGCCGCAAATGTGGAGAGTAACTCAGACGCTTTTTCCAATGATGTTTGGTGCCGATTGAACAAAAGGACCGCTTACCATATATATATATATATAGTGCATCTTCACCAACATCTTATAATAAATGTTTTTTTGAACTGCGAGGTGTGCCTCCACAGAGCAGTGGTAAAGCGGGTTGTGGATTCAGAGCTGTGACACGAAGCTGCTGCGTGGGGTGAAAGGAAGAAGTAGGCGTCCTAAAAACATACGACGCAATACAAGTAACCAGTGACCTATAAAGCTACACAACATTACTGCATTTTTATTTTTCATACGTAGACACACTTCAACTTCCTGACTATAGCTCAAGGACGCGGTATACTGCCGCCTTCTGCTGATCTCGGAGCTCCGCTCACAAGCAAAATAGAAAAAACGGTGGCCTTCAGGGGAAATAAAAACTAAAAGAAATGTGTCTTTCGCCAGTTTTTGATTTTTTCCGTTCTGGACTGCTGTTAGAAAATCAAGGCGGTGCAACATGGTGGCCTCCAAGAAGCAAATAAATGAATGCACAGATAAAGGGCTCACTGTAAGGACAGTTTTTTTTGTTCTTTGTTCTGGTGATTACATCCGTGTTCTCTGAAACCACTTGTTTCATCCTCATTCTATGCCCACACTGGGCCCAGACGCCTCGTCGCCTTCCTCCCTGAAAGTCGGTGCAGACCAGCTGTCCCCCATCTCCACGCTGATCTTCAACCAATCACTGGAGCTGTGTGAACTCCCCTCCTGCTTCAAACGCTCCACCATCACCTCGGCCCCCAGGCAATCCTCCATCACGAGATTAAATGACTACAGGCCGTCTGTGGCCATGAAATCCTTAGAGAGGCTGGTGTGAACAACCTGAAGAACATCACAGGGCCCCTGCAGTTTGCCTACCGGGCCTAGCCTCCACTTGCCTCCACCTGTCAGTGGATTACTAACTTCCTGACAGACAGGACGCAACAGCTGAGGCCGGAAGAAATCACCTGCAGCACCCGGACTATCAGCACTGGCGCCCCCCAGGGATGTGTGCTCTCCTCACTGTTCTTCTACCTCCACACCAACGACCGCACCTCTCTGACGACACGACAGCTGTGGAGATTGCATTTGACGTGGAGACTTTCGGGTTTCTGGGAAGCACAATCTCCCTCCAACATCAATACCATCGGGAAGAAGGCCAAGCAGAGGCTGAACTTCCAGCACCAGCTCAGGAAGTTCAGCCTCATCATCCAGTCTGTTCTCTGTCCCTCCATCACGGCGCGCTTTGGAGCGGCGACTGAACCGGACAGGAACAGACTACAACGGATCATCGGGTCTGCAGAGAGAACAATTGGCTACCAGATACAGCTTCTTTCCACAGGCCGCCTCTGATAAACAATTAATCAGACAGGCGGCACATTTTCTCTGCCAGAGTGTTTGCTCTAAAGAGTTAAGTTCTTGCAGTGGTTCCCTGAGTACCGATTTAATATTCTATACATATAATATACATATACTGCTTTTGAGCGGCCCATGGAAAGTCTTAACGTTCTTGGCTCGACCACATTTCTCTTTATGCAAACACCATGTGAAATAAGTTATTCCCTGACTACCTAATTTCCTCCCGCTTCTCCCCCATGAGTGGAAAACGAGAAGTTTATTGGAATACACATCATCATCATCATCATAGGCTATGTGGCATCACGTGATGTGGTTTACAATGCATTTAATTGGTCTGTGTGTTTCCTGTGTGTTGTGAATGTTACATCAGCTGCAGCATTTAAAATGACCCTTAAGCAACGTTCCCAGGAGTTATATTATTAATGTTCCCTAAAGGTTGTTTGTATAACATTTAGGTTTATGTTCCCTGGAGATATCTATTCATAAGCTTTTAGCTATCTTCATAACCTTTAGGGAACGCTCCCTGAGGATTATTTTGAGAACCTTGAGGATGAAAACCTTTCCTTAAAGGTTCCAAAAACAACATATGGTGAGCTTTAGGAATACAAAGTTCCAGCAATATTGTAAAAACAACGTTCCCATACATTTCCAAATTCTAATGAGTACAATGTTCCAAACACGTTGAGAAAACAACGTTCTTTAGGAATACATCCAAAAAAAGGTAGGCAAGTAATATCTAAAGAATAAATAAGTGGGATAACAATAATGAGGAGGCTGCTGAACATTTGCACAATAAGGTTAAATTTGCTCAGGCAGCCTTCCAACAGTGGCAAATACGAATGAGTATTTCCGTCCTGGTGGGGTCGGTCATTGAGGGTGAATGTGTGTGTTGGACACAGTGAGGAAAGCACAGTCTACGGATGCACTTGGTGAGGTTTCCTCAACATTTATTCTTCTCGTTTTCCTCTCTGTCACTGCCACCTTTTCCTCACTCCGGTCTTCCCAGTCAGGTGATGACTGTCTGTGGGAGGAACAACAACGCCACCCGGTGGTACAATTGAGCTGTTGTCCGAGCTGTGCTTCACTATAAATGATTTGTGGCTTTACCTCACTATAAAATAGTGAAAGAATCTCGGACTTGTCTAGCAAAAATGCCAACGGATTTGAACGTGTAGTAGTTCACATGGTTCACATTGGCCAATAGCTTCACAACATTTTTGAGGAGATCATAATGCAGTAATAAAGTGTGTTGTAAATTGACTTTTAAAAGTACTCTTTTATTGAAAGATAAACTATACTTTCAGAGCTAAAATGTATGTCTAAGCAAAATCTGTCTATGAATCTTTTTATCTCAAATATAAAAAAACTGACATTGAAGCAATGGTTGTAGGACTTTTAGCATTTTAAGAAATAAACATGCTTATTACAATACATAAAAAACACACAAAACAGAAGAATCAAGTCTAACGAGTCCTGTAGGGCTTTAACATTGGAGTTAAACAGACTGTGTAGACATTTTTGGAAATGTAGCTATTCACGTCCTTGCCCACTTAAAAACAAAAACAACTATTACGTTGAAAGTTGTAAACAGACTACTCTGCTTTGAAGATGACATAATCATTGTTGGAGTACAGCTATGAACGAGAAGCTCAAAGTGGGTAGCAAAGGTGAGCCAATACATCTTTTATGCACAAACCGATTGTAAAAGTACTATATATAAAGTACTAGTACTATCACAGTATACTTTAATTAATTTCCTTGTCAGCGGCATCTTTGGAGACAAAGTGTTAATAGTTTGGTTAAGCATTCCAACATCATAAATGTTGATTGAAATGAGGTACAGGACCTTTGGAATATTACAGATTTCTCCCATATACAGTAAAATACAGTCATTCCATTGAATCATGTGAATTATTGCAACAGTTTGTGTACTTGAAGATTTTTAAAGGATGTCTGGTGCATAGCATTTATTGCAAATGTATTAACAAAAAGAAAAACTAGATCAAGAGAGTTCCATAATGGAAATGCAAACGGTATAAAATAGCCAATCGTGTTCTCGAAAAGAATTTGTAATACAAAGTCTAGTCCAGATTGTTTGTAGGCTAGACCACAAAGGGTCAATGTTCTTACATCATAATAGAGAGGCTCGACAAAACGTTTGGGAACCACTGCCCTTTGGTAACTCTTTTGTGTTTAAAATACAATAGGAGCAGATAAGCTTTCCTTATATTGCTCATTTTAGCATACAAACCTCACAGACCATTTAAATGTCCTCGAATGAGTTTCCGGGGTTTTGCAAAAACATCCAATATCATTGTTCCGAATATGGTTTAGAGGCAGCCTTTATACTGCTGTGGAGAGACTCCTTTGAATCACGGAAGAGCATCAGATAAGTGTGTGAAGAGGATTACACATCACAGAGGAGCAGGATGGGCACCTTGCCTGCATGTATTACTGTCTACAGGATGCACCTCCTCAACTCATTTCCTTGCATCAAAAGCCTTACTGTTAAAGTCAACACTGGCTTCTTCTACCTGCCTCTGCTGCTGTTGGTTCAGTTCACAGAACTGTAGTGACCCTGACACCAAATTAAGAGAATAATACATGATAACTTATTTGCGGGGCTGCCTCTATGCAATAATACTCAATTGTGAATAAAGCTTTTCGATTTAAAAAGTACTCTAGAACTACATCAGTAGAAAACGACTAGGGATGTGGGGACTGTTTCCTCCACAAAATAAAGGAAAAACATGCTGGTTTAGCTTGACATCATGAATTTAAAGTACAAAACACAACACAATTGAACAATTCACATCTTGCTTTGTTTGCCTTCTAAGAGTCACTACTATTTTCTTCTGGCTCAGTCACACATCCAGTCTTACTCGCAGTCAGTGCATTGGACACAGCAAAATAAGAACCCCCCCCAACAAAGCCTTCATTCATGCATCAGGTGGTTTGATGATCATGAAAACGGAGCAACTGAGGTCCGGACACACATTGAAGGGGTTTCGGTATCTATTTGTCAGGGCTGGCCTTGTAGAGCGAATCCCTGGGCTTTCTTAGCAGCAGCGCCATGGGGGCCCTTGTCCTCATCTCTTCTTCTGCTGCGTTTAACATGTAGCATCACAACCATGGCCGCTGAAAGTCAATGAATGTTTGCACACGCGCACACTCATTGCAGTCCATGCGCTCCATAGTACAAGTATTGGTTTAGTCAAAGTGCTTTCACAGTCCAATAATCTCTGCAGGCTCATGAGATGGAACAGCGATCAAATGTCACCGCGGTGTTTGCCAGAGCAGCGGTGCCCAACCTGAGAGCGAGACAGTGCAAAAAGGAAGGGAAATAAAGGCTATACAAAACAAGCCTCTGCATTATATGAAGCGAGTCATTTGAGCAGCTCGGGCATCGGCCAAATCAGACCAATTCTGTTCACTTGCTGCAGTGCGCTAGTTTAATTGCGTTGATCCATTTGATAACCGCCGTTAATCATCATTGCCTGCGGGAGCTCGACAATGAGCTTAGCTGCTTAAATGTCGGCCACAGGTTAAACGAATTGTAGTGTTTCCACTGATGTCAGAAAATGGTAAAAAAATATATGAATGAGGTAAATAAGTTACGTGCTGAAGTTACAGAAAAGCTCATCCCATTTAAGGGCACGGCTTACAGATTTTAAATTGTAGTAGCACTGGTATCAGATTGGTCATTGATATTGGCAGCTACAGAGTTTGGGTATTATTATACATTATTTTACATATTATTACACAAGAGAAAATGATTCCTCTGAACAAAAGGCCAGCACTTGTGATGAGACACAAACCAGCACAGAGTGCAAGTGTCCTCATTTCGATAGTCTTCATGATGTACTAACAATGAAAAGTGCATTCTAATGATTCATATGTGAATTAGACCCTGAGTTGTGTACTGTACATTGAAATGTTGCTGGAGGTCTGTGTAGGATTTGGGCAGATGTTTGAACCCAGGTCATCGGGGGAACATGTGCGGCACAGAAACCTTACATTTAACAAGTTTACATATGTAGACTCTTTTGGTCGCATTGATGTTTGCAAGATTAGAGGGTTGAATGCATTTAAACGGAGCATGCTCATTACACGGCGAACATTAAAGTGCGAGCCAGGTTCTTCATGTCATGAGGTTTTTGTGGGACTTTTTTTTTCATGTTTTCACTTTTTGGCCGAGGGTTGATAGATTGATTGTTTTCATTATTCTGGCATCGTCTGTCCCTTTTGAGAATTTATTTGAGATTCAGAGGTATATAAAAATGTGATTTTCACTTACTCTGTGATAAACAAATTAGCCAAATGTCCTTTCTCTGTAATGTGACCTGATGCCATCCATTTGATATGATTCCAATGTTATACATTTGGCGTATTATAGGCTTACCCTGCAGGCTTGTAATTATGACTTTACACACATTCAGGTTCACTTCCAGAAAAAGTCTCTTCATGTTGTGTAGCATGTTTCAGGGCCCTATCATTGTCTTTTTGTATATGGGAGGGATCCACTCTGGGCAAGGCTTTCCAGCCCATCCCAACACCACAAACAGAAATCCATCTGAGATTAAAGAACGTCAATGAAGTTAACCACTAAATGCAGGTCTTACAGCACATGTTGGACCAAGAACTGCTAATGTATACCTCCCTGACCGTGATTCCTCTCCGCTTGGACTAATTTATCTGTAATTGGTGGACCTGAAAGACTAAGCCATTGTTCCTTTTAGGTTCTGGGTGATTTGGTGAGTTTTTCCGTCCTCTGTTGTTTCGTTATGCGAGTTGAAAATGTTTGTTAGTTGGAGGTTACTTGTAAGGCTTCATATTATGATTAGCACAGTGACTGGGTTAAAGAAAAGAATGTTTATGCATTTGTACAAGATAATCACGAGCAAAGCCCACTTTCTGCCCTTAACGGACATTAAACTTCTTTATTTGTTTTGCATTTTAAAGTATTCGTTGGAGCACTATTGCAGATTGCACACACTATTTGGGACAAGAATAGTATACACAAGTATTTTCCAACGTTTTTCTTTCATGTCTTCTGTTGGAAGCCGTAATAAAGGGCTTGCTGACCTAAATAGCCTGCCAACACGTTTATTTCGTCATCCTTCCAAAATGATTCACTTCGTTGACTTTTTCAGAGCTTCAGTGTCCGTTTAGGGTCCTTGAGGACAGTGGAGAACAACTACACTTTATTTAGTCTGTATCAGCCTGTTGGAGGTGAATGTTTATTATACCGAACATCGAGTAGATTGGATTATTTTAACACAAAAACAGTTGTGGTTATTTCTACTATTGGGCAGAGCCGAGCTCGCTCTAACCCTTTCATGGTGGGCAAAGCAGCTCTTCCAGCTCCACATACATTATCTGACTCACAAACCCATGACCATACATCTATCCCTTTCACGACTTCTCCCTTCACAATAAATCAGAGGAAAAGTAGAGTGTCTTTGTCTGAGTAAACATTTCATGCTCTCAACTGCTAGTTTAAAGACTTCTTGAACACCTGTGGATTAAAGTAAATTATAGACCCATCGGGAGTAGTGCAAGTGGTAAGGCAGAGTATGCTTTACTGCATGGCGTTATTGCGTCGTCGTTTGGTCTGGGTGATGTGTGTGTTTTGGACTGAGAACTTTTTCACAATAGTTTTAACATATTTGGTTGCCTAAAATATCTTATCAGCATTTGGTTGTAAGCTCTATCCGTATATGTCACTTCTGGTTTCAAGAAACATTCTAAGATGGGCTCATATTACCACATCCCTTTAAAACCCAGTAATGATCAAGGCTCTCTCATTCTCAAGTCTCATTGGAAGCCATGAGGCCTAGCATGTTGCAGGTAATGATGAGCATGAGGGTATTTACAGCTTTATAGGAAGGGAAGCATCAATGGTTGCTCCCTGTGTCAGTGTGAGGGTCGAGATAGAGGATGTTGCATTTCTACACACTGTCAAACCCTCTGGGGCCAATTTGTGAGTTTGGGTTATACAAAATAAAAAACATTTAATACAAAAATGGAATTTGATTAGTTTCTGCCATTTTCTTTACACTTTTATTAGGTCCAATCCTGCTCAAAGAAGGATTTAGTTCTATCACCATGATCCAAGATGTAGAGGATGACAAAACAGTTCTCAAGGACATCTGCCTCAACTTAAAGAAAAAGAAGAGAGGCATTTTTGGGAGACGTAGATGGACAAAATGAGGTGCAAGATGCAGGAGTCAAAGAAATAGAGAGAAGAGAAAAGCCATGGACCCGCCTCCTCATTCATTGGTAAATATGCAAAGGGAAAACTTTTATTCCCTGTGCTCTGGTAAGTGTTTTCTTCCAACTTTATTAACTGGAAGGTAGCACAGCCTCTGAGAGATGTATCTTTTTCATCTCATCCATTTCCTTCTTCGGTGAGGCCGCAGATGAAGATGAGGGGATTTCTGTATTTGTGCATGGACCCTGGACCCGGTCATCTGGCCAGTGTTTGGATGAACTTCCATGGCTGGTTTGACGAGTCAAATGTTGCAACAAGAGAACGTAGTCTGATTGGAAAATAGGTTCTCGGTTTAATTTGTTTTAAGTTATACAACAAGTTATACACACATGTCCCCCTCTATAGTTTCAGTGATGCCATGCCAATATTATAAACATATTTTGATACTTAACATTTCTAATATCATAGATGATAATATAGGACTAATATAGCAAACATAGTATCATATTCATAGTTCCAATTTCATGTAAAATAACATCATATAACTTAATATTATATAACATAATATATCATATAGTGTTTTCCCTACCATTACACCCCCTGGCGCGCCCCAACACCCATGCCCCCTCTCCAGTACGTCCCCCCCCCCCAAAAAAAGTTGGGAACCTAACACTGATATGACATAATATAGCAGACATGGCATTATACTTAACGTAATACCATAGAACTAATATAAATATTTATATTAGTATTTAGTATTACTATTTGATATTTCTAATATAATTTAACATAATATCATAAAATAGCATCATATTTCATATTTCTAATATTATTTAATACATTATCATAGACCAATATCACAAATACAGCATTAGACTTGATATTTCTAATATATAACATCATATCCTATACAATGTCATAAACATAATATAACTGATGCTATATTTCTCCACTAGCCATGCCTTTAATACTTAGACAAACTATAGAGGGGGACATGTGAGTCTACCTTGCATGTTGTATAACTTGGAAAATTAAACTTAGAACCCATTTTCCAGTGATGTTTTAGTGAGACGGTTGGAGTACGTTCACATGTTGTTACCATTGATTTGTCAACCCGGCTGTGGGAGTTTGTCCGAGCATCGGCCAAATGGTCGGGTTCAAGGTATGTGCGCAGATATGGAAATCCCCTCTCCTTCATCTGTGGCCTCGCATTTCGCCAAAGAAGGAAATGGATGAGATGAAAAAGATACATTCCTTAGACGCTGTTCTGTGCTACTTTCCAGCTGCTAATTTGTCATAAAGTTTGAAAAAACACTTAGCACAGGGAATAAAGCATGATTTACAAATTTACAAATGAACGAGAAGGCGGGTCCTCAAATGCAAAAAGTTACTGGACTGGACTCCACCTGTGATCTGTGTTGTCTCTGTGGCCCGAGGACAACAACAGGTCTCAGTGGAGAGTGCAGACTAAGACCGATTCAAAAACCCAGACGTCACCCGGGCCGGACCATGAGAGGAAACACCTAGAGGGTGCCCCCCCACAAATTTGGCGCCCTAGGCGGTCGCCTTGGTCGCCCATAGGAAGGGCCGGCCGTGGCTCCGTGGATGTATTGATTTGACTGACTCTTTTTCTATTGTCATACAACAATGCTAAATATATGTTTAAAATATATGCATGTTGATTGAAAATGAATTGCCACATCTGAATTTAATAGTTTACATGTTCAATATTACAATGTGTGAGTGAGAGTAAAAGCAATCAAATGGTTACAGTTGCTTTTTAAGAAATAAGCAAATTGGACAAACTCAGCATAATATCCAACTCTTGGACCCAGTTAATGTCATTATATTTGTCTGGTCATAACTGTCTTTGTGATACCACTTCCAAGTCCAGACTGTTAAGTTCAAGAATTTCAGAAAAAACTGTTTTGCATGCATACAAACTCCACATATTATGCGGAGTGGAACTATAATGGAACTTAATGTTATGTTATTCACAATATGAAATGTTTTGGAATTAAACTTCCCAACTAGTATAAAGTTGAATTGATGGATTGTGCTTTGTGATTGTGGATAGGCCTACCATTTAATACTGCATGATGATGCACAAATCAAGAATTGACTGAGTACTGCAGCCAAATTAAGTGTCTAACAATGACACCACAGAAGCACACTGCTTTTCCCGACAGTTTCTAAGTTTGCAAATAGACGGGACTGAGAAAATATTTCACTCATGTTTTGCAATGTTTTGTAAGATGTTTTTTACTGGGGTTTTTTTGTACATTTGTATTATTCAGGGTTCTGGGAGTTTCATGTGGCTGCAATTTACTTGTTGCAATATCTTCCGTTTATTTAAAGAAAATGTGTGAATCAGCGTAATTCATCTGTTTGATGACATAGGACATGCTGTACCCAAAGTATTCAATGTTGTGATCTCTATGAACTAGTGTTTAGATGCATTCGAGTGCTTCTCGTAAACCCATGCTTCTGAGAGTGGTCAGTTTAGCTGATCCCGTAAAATTAAAATCTAAAATACATGGTACCTTCTCTCAGAAGTTGAGATGTGACTGGATTTTCTTAATATGAGAAAGTAAGGACACATCTTAATTGTGCTATGCTATACACAATAACGGACTGCGCAGCATTGAAAAGCCGACTCTCTCACTATATTATTAAAATTACGACAGTACGCGAAGGCAGCATGCAGCAATCAGAGCGAGCCTGCGACAGAGAGAGAGAGGGGGAGAGAAAGACGTGGGTGTGACGTCATGGCATGCTGCCCCGTCCATGTTTGGCGAAGAAAAAGTTTGTGTTTCTGTCGACAGTCACTTCGACGAACTCTAGACACCAACAAAAACTAGAGCTAAGGAGAAGCAAAACTGTTTCATATCCTTTGAGGTTTTTTCGGGTCATTATCAACGGAACATTAATTGTTATTTAAGATGTCCGTACTTAACGTTAAATGTAACCATCATTACGTTAGCGTTACCCGAACCGAACTAGCAAAGACCACAGCGGATCTGGATTTATGACCCACTTACGTTAAAATTAACGGCTGACTTCTCCGACGTGCCGCACTCAAACTAACGTTTTTTTTTTTTTTTTATCCTTCCCTGGATGGACTGTTGTCTTTTTTTCTCTTAATTAATGAATAGGCGATTAACTCCTCGGAGAGTCTCGCATCCTCCGCCGGGTGATCTCGCATGATCCGCGCTGCCGAGGCTCCGCCAGCAGAGCCGGGCTTCAGGATGAGGATGCCCGGAGGAGGACGCCTGCTCCTGGCGACGTGCCTGGGCTCGCTCTTCGTTCTCGTGCTTTTCTTTCAGAGCATCACCAAGCCAGGTAAAACCCCACTTCTCTCAATACACCGACCGCATTGAAACTTTATGTTGGTTTTTTTAACAGCGAAACCGTGTTGGATACCGTTGGGCGCAGGGTTAAAGGGAACATTAAACGGATAATACGATTTAAAAAGTGAGGTCAGGAATAACACAACAACAACAGAACTACACAGTGGGCATATTCGGGCTTTTTAATAGAGAGCCGACGTGGTCTTTTGACACAACCGCCGTCCTCAGCGAGCCTGTGCAGAGGGAGCATGAAATGAGGATGTAACCAAGTTTGAATCGGCTCCTTGTGAGCGGTCTAATGTTTTGACAGCCCCCCCCCCCCCCCCCCCTCTTACAGCCCCCCTGCATTCCTCCGCTTTAACCTTCCTCTCCTCTTTCCTCAACTCTCCCTTTTGTTTCCTTGGCTCTTGCCCGTTCTAGACATTGAATGGCACATTGCCCCCCCAGGGAGGGGAGGGAGTCTGGGAGAAACAGGCATGGATCAATGTGGCTTTTTGTTGAAACGGAAAAGTATTGCGGTGAACTTCTGTGACTTTTTGCAGCTTCGGCGAGATGGATGTTGAGGTATGTAACCATAGTCCGTCAAATATAATGATTAAGAAATGGTGAAACATTTGAGTTTTACATCATTAAACCCACAGCGTCACCTGGATTTCACCCGGCACTCTTCCCATGATGAAACGCTTTACAAGTAGTAAATCACCTTTTTATGGACACATGGAATTTATGTAAAGCTTTTAGGGGCGGACACACAAGACACATGTAACCCAAGTTCCAGTTCAAACTACACACAAGCACTCGCGTCGACTCCCCTCCACCCACTGTCGGTGTATATGACCTGTTCAGGCCTGTCTCTACAGTCCCACTAGTAGACGTACAGGCCACATGAGCCGCGCGTTAGAGCCCCTCACTACAGAGGACTCATTCATGAGGATGGCAACAAAGCAAAGGGCTTCCCTAATCATCGGGTATCATCAGGGACAATTTAAAAAAAACAGCATCACCAAATGTCTTGTTTGGTTCTGTACTATCTACTACTCTTCTGTCACTTGTCGTCTGTTTGGATGCGAAGAGGAGCAGGCCAGAAGGAACAAGCCAGCCTTTGTCATGCAGATAACCCGTCGCACTACGTGGCCACACCGTACAGCATGTGTCACTAGTTGTTAATTCCCCGTTTTATTCGTTTTAAATTGCATTTAAACCATTTTGAGAGTCGTGACATGTAACATTAATCATTTTTAGGTATTCCTGTGTGATGTTTGGTATAATAACATAATAGTGGTGAGTTTAGTTTAAGAACAAATCAAATACTAAAATTACAAAAAGAACCCCAGAGTTACTTTTAAAATAGAACTTGCATCAACACCTAATAGTCACACTTAATGGAAAGAGATTGACCACAACCTTATAGCACAGCCTCAATGGCCTGATTTCATCCATTTCCTGTAAGTGTGCAGCCCAGCAACTTTTTGCAATTTTCATAATGTTCATGTGCCGACTTTTCAGACAGCCGGGACTTCTGCACGGTTGTGTTCACAAGTGGGATTTAGCATGGTAAAAGGATGCATTGCATGTCTATCTGACAACCGAAGGAGGTGAAATGTGAGTTTAGTTCCAAGTAGTGTTACCAGTTTGTAGATTGAGAGATACGTTTGGATTGAAGAGAACAACCCTGTGGTTGATGTTTTATTATTGTAGCACTTTGTCAACCGTCTCCATCTTGCATTTCTGCACTCTTGCCTGTAAAAGTTTCCCACTCAGGCTTTCATAAAACCTTCAGTGAACACCAAGCTCGTCCTCTTTTATCAGACAATGGCACTTGCCACTGGTGCATAGGCAGATTCATCTTATAAATAACTCTGTTCTTGTAAATTGAACAGGAATTCTAAATGTCTTGTTTCCTCTTCACATGTCCGTCGTAGGTTCACCGCTTCATATCAGACAGGAAGCTTTGTGCATATTCTTGTTCTGCTAGTACTGTCGAACTTCCTTTGCTCACGCCCTTCGTTTTTGCCACTCAGGAAAAAGGTGTGCCATGATGAACCCATTAGTCGAGTCACATCCAATTAGTTTTTCCATCAACTGTTCATTTATTTAAGATTTGTAGTTGTTAGATTCACATGTGTCACCTGATTTTGAGCTGCAGCTCTAGTTCCCTTGGGCGAGATAGTGTGACCTCTTCCTCTACGTTTTGTTCAAACAAGATCATTGGTGATAAAGATGCTGTGCAGATTGACAACAACGCTAGAGAAACGACATGTAGCATGATGCTAAAGGCTTAACCGCAGCAGGACGTCAGCATACTTGGGTACGGCCGGGTGTCCGTGTACAACGTGGAGCAATACAGCTTCACAGGTTTACTTTACCTGTTTTGAACCTTTAAAAGTGTAAGTCACCTGTCCAGAATGACCGACTCTGATGCAATTTACACTCTATGGTGATGGGTTTGAGTCCCAGTGTGTTTTTACACAAGTAAATGTAAATCTTAATGTAATGGTATTATGTCGTTTTATTTTAAATGTGATTTGAATTTGTTAATGTCCCACGACTGCCAGCTGTGGACAGATCTGGACTGTATCAGTTGTACAGGCAAATATATCAACCTTTTTGAAAGGATGAATCTGCATCACAGCAGGATCTGGTTACTTATCCATACGGCATTTGGGGATCTTTCTCTATAGCAGAAAGAAAGAAAGTAAGAAAAGAAAAATGCAAAACTGCCCTTTATCATTCTGACAGGCGAAGTTCAGAGATAAATGAGCCACGCCTGTGAGCTGGGGGAAGGGGACATCACAAGTCTATTGATTCCCTCAAAAACTCCTCACTCAGGCCAGTGTTTAAAAAGCACTTTTGAGATACTGAGTAAAATTCAGGTTCATTCAGGTTCTCCCTTAGATTGATCGTTTTTTGAACAAGAATAGAAGTGAACACCCAGTTTCACTTTTTTCTCCGACTCTCTTATGTGGTCCCTTGACTCAGCATTGATGTTGCGCATGCCGTTTTCAGTGTACGTGTGCCAGGAATCTCAGCTAAGCATGTTGGGCCGTTGCATGCTGTCTGAACTTGTCAACATGTACAAGATAAGTGCTAATTACATACCTGCAAACCTGCCGCTTTTTGTCATTATTTGCCGTTTTGAGCTCGAAATCGATTATTCAAGCGAATTGTGTAGATCCAAAGAGGGGTTTTTTGGGGGGGGGAGGGGTTGATTCAGTGAGTCAAGGAGAAAAGGTGATGTTTTGATCTTTACAATAAAACCCCTTTGATGTAACGTTTCAAGCCTTAGCCAATCAGCGTTAAGATATCTAAAGCGTCTTCATTTTCCCTCCAACTTTTCGTCCTTTCACTCCAATTGAAGTCAGCACTGAAATATTATTACTGTACGTTTTTTGGTGCAATCCAAGATCTTAATCAGGTTAGACTTTTGGTCAGACCTACATTCTCCTCTACAATTCTACATTGGCTTACTTTTTCAGGGGAGGGCGGGGCATGTCACAGTGGTTCACTACACTTGGCCCTCCCAAAAGCAGCGTCCACTGGGCTGGATCCTCTCACAGTTAACATCAAGGCCTGCTCTGATGTCTCGCCCACAGTCAGTTCACCATTCACCTTGGCATGTTTTATTCAGACCTCCTGGAGGCACACATACACACACACAATAATATTTGTCATTGGAGACATGTATTGTCCACAATTCAGCTTGTCCACTGCCGCACACACCCAAACACACAACTTGTCATGTGGCTGAACACGGCAGTGCGACGTTACCGCTTATCATCTGACTCTTGACATCACTGCAGCTGTTGTGAAACAAGCACAGAATGTTGTGATGCCATTGAGGTCGCCCCAAAATGCTGCCAAAACATGCTACACCTGCTGGCTGTTTGTTCTGCCCCACTCCGTGGGACTTGCCCAACGTCTGTTTATATCCCTGCTGCGCTGTCTTTTGGATCCTTGAGTTTTCATTGGTCACTTTCACTTTTTGTTAACAAAAAACTAAATGTTTCTTTCATTGCTTATTGTAATAGACTCACAAAGCATGCTCCCAGGCTATTGATATTTCTAATTAATTTATAGTTTAGCGGAATATTTTTGTCAGTCCTACTGTGGAATTGTATAGCTAAAGACAATTTTTCATAAGAGATGGGGCCTTGATTTATATTTTAATTATTGGCTGACAATAATAGTGAATAGTGTCATGATGAAATATGCCGCATCACCCAGGTCTAAATCTGCATGGATTATGTACCGGGTACACTTTATCCCCTCTGGCTTCTATCATTCTGGCCACAACAAACAAATCTGTTGCTGGAATGTTTTTGTTGGATTTTTTTTTTTTTCAAACTCTGAGTGAACATGTAATAAGGTTGAAAAAGGCTACATCTAAACTACTCCCTTTTTAATTTGAAACCCATATGTTTTGCTGCGGTAATGCCTGCTGTTGTGTTGTGCTCGGTGTTTTTTCGGCAACCCTTCAGCTGGAGTGTGGATGTGGGAAACGCAACGTTTTCCCCCAAAATTTGTCACACCGAAGAAACAGCCATCTGTTCATTTGTCCATTTCATAATGCTTCTACAAGCAAAAATCCCTTCTGAAACGCAGACGTAGACCTTTTTTTGTAAACTAGAGTCAGTGTGGATGTAGCCGGAGAGGGAGTTCAAAAGGAACTTCCAAACCCACTGACATGACTGACTGTAAAGTCACCTCATGGCAGCCCTCGGCCTCCTGACAACGCCTCTGTCTTTTCCTGCTATCAGTTGTGTTTTTTCCATTTGTGACATCCTCTTTCTGTCACTTTCCATTCTACATGGTAACAGACTTTCATACACCCCAATCAAAGAAAAACACATGGTGGTTTTGTTTCAGCTCGTAGAAACTTCCATTACATCGCCTTCATGAAGACGAGCATTCATTTGGTAGAATGATGTGTAATTTCCCCTCTTTAGCTACATAAATGGTTATTGATGCCACAGCTGTGCTCTTTTAATCATGATCAAAGAGGGGAAGAGCTTTTTCAGAGAAACAGCTTCTCTGATTAAAACATTGTTGCTAAATGTTGACCATGAGATCCTGACTATGTAGGCTTAACTGAACCCTCTCTGTTTCAGAATAAAACATCCGTACTGAAAGGGTTGCAGTAGCCAGTAGCTCCCGTAAGCTTACGTTTAAAATAAAGCTACCTTCATTCATGTTTTGTGTTTATCAGTAGGGAGCGTGGCACATGAGGGAGAGGTACACTCATGAACATCAGAGAAGGAAGCACAGCCCACGGCGTTTTGCGACCACCCAACCAGACCCCTGACGGTCACTGGAACCTGACAAATTGTGTGCGCAGTGAGACTGGGGCCCTTTGCACTCGTTTCCAACTGTCAGCGTTGTGTCACTTCCTGGGTCTGAGAGGAAGTGGCTTTCTCTGGTGTTTGTGATCGAGCACACAGGACGGAAAAAAGCCGTGGTTTATAATGATCAGAGAGAAGAAGCCTCTGAATGCATTTTCCAGTGAACAGAGAAAACCAACGTTTGGAGAGCAATTAAAAGCTTTGATGCAGTGTAGCAGGATGGGGAAAGCATTCCTGCCATAAACAAATAAAAGCATGGTAATGTAAGAACATCAGTCTGGTGCCAGCAGATAGACATTTTATACTCTTAAATGGAAGAAAAGTAATCAGTGGAATGATTTTATTGTGAAGTGATGGCATTTATAAGGTACAGACATATACACTCACCGGCCACTTTATTAGGTACCCCATGCTAGTAACGGGTTGGACCCCCTTTTGCCTTCAGAACTGCCTCAATTCTTCGTGGCGTAGATTCAACAAGGTGCTGGAAGCATTCCTCAGGGAGTTTGGTCCATATTGACATGATGGCATCACACAGTTGCCGCAGATTTGTCGGCTGCACATCCATGATGCGAATCTCCCGTTCCACCACATCCCAAAGATGCTCTATTGGATTGAGATCTGGTGATTGTGGAGGCCATTTGAGTACAGCGAACTCATTGTCATGTTCAAGAAACCAGTCTGAGATGATTCCAGCTTTATGACATGGCGCATTCTCCTGCTGAAAGTAGCCATCAGAAGTTGGGTACATTGTGGTCATAAAGGGATGGACATGGTCAGCAACAATACTCAGGTAGGCTGTGGCGTTGCAACGATGCTCAATTGGTACCAAGGGGCCCAAAGAGTGCCAAGAAAATATTCCCCACACCATGACACCACCACCACCAGCGTGAACCGTTGATACAAGGCAGGATGGATCCATGCTTTCATGTTGTAGACGCCAAATTCTGACCCTACCATCCGAATGTCGCAGCAGAAATCGAGACTCATCAGACCAGGCAACGTTTTTCCAATCTTCTATTGTCCAATTTCGATGAGCTTGTGCAAATTGTAGCCTCAGTTTCCTGTTCTTAGCTGAAAGGAGTGGCACCCGGTGTGGTCTTCTGCTGCTGTAGCCCATCTGCCTCAAAGTTCGACGTACTGTGCGTTTAGAGATGCTCTTATGCCGACCTTGGTTGTAACGGGTGGTTATTTGAGTCACTGTTGCCCTTCTATCAGCTCGAACCAGTCTGGCCATTCTCCTCTGACCTCTGGCATCAACAAGGCATTTCCGCCCACAGAACTGCCGCTCACTGGATGTTTTTTCTTTTTCGGACCATTCTCTGTAAACCCTAGAGATGGTTGTGCGTGAAAATCCCAGTAGATTAGCAGTTTCTGAAATACTCAGACCAGCCCTTCTGGCACCAACAATCATGCCACGTTCAAAGTCACTCAAATCACCTTTCTTCCCCATACTGATGCTCGGTTTGAACTGCAGGAGATTGTCTTGACAATGTCTACATGCCTAAATGCACTGAGTTGCCGCCATGTGATTGGCTGCTTAGAAATTAAGTGTTAACGAGCAGTTGGACAGGTGTACCTAATAAAGTGGCCGGTGAGTGTAAATCAAGTGGCATGTTTGAAAGGAAAAAAAAATCCTAGTAGCAGTTGTTAAAACCACATCAATGCATTTAGCCTCATTGTACTATGCAATTAAAGGAGTGTGAGCCGCAAAGCCGAGAAGTGCTGTGCTAGTGTAAAGAGGTGGATGCTGGGCTCATTTTTGGCAAAGGATCTTAACACTAAATGTAGAACGGGTTACTCAGGCCTTTGCATTCATTGGGGGTTCTAGGCTAGTGAGGAAAATTGATGTTGCTACATCAGTCGGTTCTTCTCAAACTGTTGCTCTGTGTCTCTGCATCGTCCTTTGTTTTAAGGTGTAACTGCTTCCTGTGTTTGTTTCAGCTTTTCTTCTATAGTTTCTTGTTTGGTCCGTTCTCATTCATTGATGTTGTAGATTGTGTTTGGCCAGTGGATTGCAAGGAGGCATTCAGTGAGTAGCGAATGACTGCAGCTTTGTGATCAAGATGTTTATTATTTGAAGTCCTCGGCTGTCCTAAGCACAGCCTCTAATTGTCCTTTGACCTACTTTGCAGCTTCCCGACGACGCGTCCTGAATTTGTGGACAGCTTGCGTAAAGATGAGAACTGTCGTGCTGTTTGAATCCATCCATTTAATTAAATTCTTCCAATTTCTTTAAACCCCTAGCATGCGTTGTGCTGTTTCTCTGACCTGCCGTAGCCTTTGTTTTCCTTTTTCCTCTACCTTTGATCTTCTGAGTGCTGTGAAAAACACACATATTGTACATTTATTACAAAATAAGATGCAACTATGTGCTATTTGTTTTCCTCCTTTTAGTATATCCAGTAGAGGTAGTTGGTATACTCCTATGTATTGGTGCATAGCGATATAAAACATGTCGGCCCCTAATTCCACGTGGCATTGAGAGGAGTGGGGAACATCTATCGTCCAGTTGTCACTTGCAGATTTTCTCTGGTCATTGGTCAGTCAAGTTAAGGTTTACCACTCTTTTGCTAAACCTGTGTTTATTGGTTTTATCGTCTAAGCATAAACTTCCTGTAATGTTTATTTTGGTAAGACACCATACATGGACGCAGTCCATACCGGCAAGCTGTCCCTGACGTGGTCAAAGTCGTTTGTAGATAATCTGTTGGCGTCGGCAGTGACTGAACCTACACTAAGGCCATTTAGTAGGTAGGACTCATACAGTCTGTTTTTCTTTGATCTTTGACACATTCCAAGGATGCCAAAGTAAAGTCAATGTTTGAAGGGTTTCCACAGATGTACCCCACTTCGGCATACTCTTTGACACACTTTGCTGTCCATTGTGGAGCTGAAAAGGGCAGGAGGTGTTGGCTAAACTTTTTCTGTGACAATCATTTCTGCTGTGTGTCCTTGTATTGGACATGAATGGACTCTTTGGACAGTAACTGAGCGTATCAAAAGGATGTCACACACTGAACCCAACGACCAATTCCCATCGAAGGAAGCACGCGTCCCGATCCACCCCTAATATTAGGCCAAACTTTCGTCATGGTCCAGAGAGACTTAAGTATCAATCTCTGCGTGATCAGACGATGTGGTGCACATTCACCCAGAGGAAGTGGAGGATTTTGATGATTCGTGTGGGCTTAGAGGAAGGACAGGGAGAGGCTGCGTCACAGATCCTCCCCTACCACACGTTTCACTTTACACGCAGCACTCTGCGGCTGTTCCCTTTTTTGGGGGTTTCTGTTTCCTCAAAATGACAGGAAGCAGATATGATTTACAGAAGTTTGATTGTCCTTTTGAGACTAGAGTCCAAATTCGACAGATTTACTACATTTGGTGATCCTTTCATTGGGCATTTGATTTGTGGGAAGTCAGCAGAACGAATAGAAGCAGTGGCTCAGTTTCTGGTTCCCATACTTGCATATCCCATCTTGACTTTTCTTTTTTGATTTTGCTAACTGACATGCTTTCCATATGATGTATGTGACTATAGTATTTCACCATGAATCCATAGGTCTTCTTTCAAGTACATTCCCTCAGGCTAGCATACATTAAGCCCATTATTGCGCACCTCTTCGCCTCCATCCCATTCCAGCATTGTGCAAAATGTGAAGCACTCCCAATGCATTGGTGAGCCACATCTGCAAAACAAATCACTTTCCTCACTCGGCACCGTTTGCTGCCGACCGAATCACTGACTGCCGTCCAGCCCGGGTGGGAGCAGGCGGGGAGGGGGATGGGAGTGGGGGATGGAGGTAGAAGGCAGATGTGTGGAGAGAGCCTGGAGGAGGGAGCGACGATAACAAGGTCTCTACCAGTACATATCTCAACGTTCACAAATGCGCAGAGCCTCCAGCAGCTACCATTACCAATGGTTGTTATGCAGCCAGATGTATAATCGTACTAGGGCTGTCAAAACGTTTGAATATATCGCTTAAAAAAAACATATATTCGAACATATTGGAAAATGTGGTTGTGCATTTGGCACGGCAATAACAGGACAAATTAATACGTGACTTAACTACTTGTATCGGTAATTTATTAAGTTTAAACATATTTAACAAATTACCTACACAAAAATATGTAAATGAACTAACTGCCGCCACTAGCTTGCACACAAGCACTCTCTCTCTCCCTCGCTCGCTCAGTCGTCTCAGAGCGCCTTAAGTGAACGACAATAAACAAATCCTGACTTTTAAGGTCACTATTCTTGTCCCAAATATGGCAGGCTTCATTCAGTGAAACAAATATCAACATTGATTGAAATTTATAGAGTAGAACTGACATTGAACGCTCCGAGTGAGCTGTGATAAACATGGAACAATAATCAAACCAGTGCATGAAGCTATTATTCATGCACTATAAAGTCAGTACAGTAGCGCTGTTTTTTTTTTACATTCGAATATCTGTTTTTAGCTGTTTTTAACTATTCAAATATAGAATATTCGTTGACAGCCCTAATGCATACTTTTCATTGTTTGGTTGTGTAACCTTAAGAAATTGGATGTGGGTGTTCTTTGTTCTGTCTCCAAGTTTAATTTTCTGTGGATTGATGTCCAAGAGGTAGCGGTCATTAAGTTAGGTCAAACATATTTAAGCAAGAGCAACGAGTGACCTGAGGGGAAATGTAAGTTGTGAAAGCCTTGGAGCACTAGAAAGGATCCTCACGTTCCTATGAAGTCCATGAATGAGAAAGCGAAAGGATCACGTCAGGACACAAGCAGAACCAGAGGACTCACTTCCCCAAGAAACCTATGGTCATCTTTTAGAGTGTAATTCAAGCCTCTGGTCAAATACTTGGAAGGTTGTATAAAAAATTACTGTATAGGATTTGGTCAGACTTCAATCAATGGTTCACTTTTTCCCCAAATGATATTCTATTAAAGCGTGTGAGTAGAATGAGTAGTTGGATGGATTTCATGAACAGTCCCCCTCGCTGTAGAGCCGGCTGTGAGGACGGACAGCAGACCAGGGAAAAGCCGGAGAAGTCCATTGCAGACCCTCTACAATGGAGACCAGGTGAAAACACACAAACCTATAGAAGTACATGTATTTGCCACACTCGTTTTTAAACTTTTATTCCTGATTAAAAGCTATTAATTGCTGTTAAGAGTAACATTGCATTACCGGAAAACTTTTAAAAACCTTTTTCCATGTGTTGTGCGCTGTGAAGCAGCCCGAGCTGTTGGCCGCTCAGAGGTCCCTCCAAGGTCGCAGGGAGCATTTGGAGCAGAGCTGTCTGAGCCACAAGAAGAAGCGCCAAGTGCTTTCGCCTGAGGATCTCAAACACCTCATCGTGGACGACAAGCACAGCCTGATTTACTGCTACGTGCCCAAGGTTGGTTCCTATTGGACTCTGTTACACGAAGACTACAGAATATTGTTCTTATTCAGTGGATGTATTCATAAACTGGACTGTTGAGATGCACATTTCATAAAGTGTATTCAAGCCCTAAAACTTTGGCTTAAAAGACCACCTTCTTCACCCTTTTTTCCCCCCCAGGTAGCCTGCACCAATTGGAAGCGCGTCCTCATGGTCCTCACCAGCGATGGCCGCTACATCAACCCCCTCGCCATCCCTGCCAACGAGGCTCACATAGCAGGGAACCTCCGCACGCTGTCCGAGTTCACCGTACCGGAGATCAATCAGCGCCTTCGCAGCTACCTCAAGTTCATCTTCGTGCGGGAGCCCTTTGAGCGCCTGGTGTCGGCCTACCGTAACAAGTTCACCCGCAGCTACAACACCGCCTTCCACAAGCGCTACGGAACCAAGATCATCCGCCGGAACCGGCCCCATCCGGAGCCCGACGCCCTACAGAAGGGGAGCGACGTGTCTTTCCCCGAGTTTGTCCAGTACCTCGTGGATCCCCGGACCCAGCGGGAGGAGCCCTTTAACGAGCACTGGGAGCGGGTGCACTCCCTCTGCCACCCCTGCCTGATCCACTACGATGTGGTGGGGAAGTACGAGACTCTGGAGCCAGACGCTCAGGCTGTGTTAGAGTTGGCTGGAGTGGAGGGGACACTTCAGTTTCCAACATCGGGCAAAAGCACCCGAACGGATGGCAACATGGCGGCACGCTTCTTCAAGCACATCAGTCCCTTCTACCAGAAGAAACTGTTCAACCTCTATCGAATGGACTTCCTGCTCTTCAACTACTCCACTCCAGAGTACCTCCGGACTTTATGAGAGGCTGGGAACAAGTGTCAGTGTGATGGAAGTGCATTGATTCCCTGATAGTGATGATTTGGCACGTTTTGGTTGCCATGGACGACTATCACTCATGCTCAAAGGGGTCCATCATAAGCTCTGACTTAGCACGAAAATGTGCCTTTTTATTTTTATTTTACATTTAACAAATGAATGCTGTCATATTGTTCCCAAAATGTTGGACAATGCAGTGGTTCTTACAGGTAGATCCCATGCGTTCACATAAAACTCAGTATTTATTTTTTATTCACTTGATAATGACTTTGAAAGCTTTTGACAGTGTGTCATTGTTTTAGAGTCACATGACCAGTATTTCTGCCATGGCTTGTTCTTCTGGGAACTAATGTGCCATAAATCAAAGGAGCAGGTTCTCCTCTTGCATAGTTTGCTATACAGGTGAATGTGCAACAGCAGATTAAATCAAAGCACCTACAGTAGAATATCTGTATGGCCTTTATTTATGTATTTATTTTATAGTGTAAGTAAAGTTTTATGATTTTGAGAAGAGGAATTCTATTAGCGGAGGGAGGTTTTTTTTTTTGTGTCCATCCCCATGGAAAGTTGTGCTGTTGGTTTTTGCACATAACCTCATGCCCAATAATAAACCAGACTCACACCCTCCCTTTAACCTTAACTCTGAAAACCACTGCCTGGGCGTGACACGTTTAATAAGACATCAGTCATTAACTCTATCTTAAAGTACATCTGAGAGTCATTTCCAGGAAGTGCGGGAAGAGCTTGTTCCATCCGTCCTCTATTGCTGTCTGTATTTAGCTCTGGGCAGGTAGGCTGAATAAACAACCACATAGCTGTGGTCAGGGCAGCACTGGCCCTGGTAAGAGCACCCCTTGTTGGTACACAGAGGGGTTCATCCACTGCAGAGGGAACATGTTTAATAATTACTGTGAAAATATCCATTTGAACAGATCTCATACAGGTTTAACCCCTGCAAAAGTCTGAGGAGTTGCACTTAAGGCAGTGAACGTTGGGTCTGAAGACTAAAAGCTTGAGAAATGAGCCCCAACATCACACCTACAACACCCCCGAACCCCTGACTAGACTCTTGGAAATAGAATTATTTTGGGTAATGTGAGCCAAGCTTTGAATGCATGGAATTAAAACAATATTGCTACACATTTCTTTTTTAAACTGCCCAACTTAGGCAGTGATGTGTAATGATAAATTACAATTATTTTTTTTGGAGCAGCAAAGCTGCCAGTGTTTTGGCTCGCACATCTGGCCAGATCGAGAACTCCTATTACAATTATTAGATGAAGTTTCTCCTGTAGAGAAATGTCCTCTGAAAAACATTGTCAAGTGACTTTTCAGGGTGAATGAATTAATGTGTTTACATTGTTAAAGGTATTTTGGGATCTAAAAGCACTGACACCAGGAAGAGTTTTGATGAGAGCTTTTCCTAGTATTAAAATCCAAAAGATACCAACTCCTAGCATCCCTTATATAATCATTTTTAGGGAGGGGTGAGCCAAAGGCCAGGTTGTAACTTAAAATCTCCAACATGTCCACAAAAGTCCTTTTGCATGATGATTATTACATGTCATTGAGCTGGCGCTTTTATCCAAAGCCTATTACAAACTCTGAGGAACAAGAAACTATCATCAAGTTAGCCCATTTACAACTTGCTGTAGAGCTATTAGTACAATTAAAGTGCTACAGTGAGATGCAGAGTGCACGGGTTGGGATGTAGGGTTTGACCATGTCCTGGATGGAGACTGGACCCGACCCATTCACAGCATGGTACGTGAGCGCCAATGCTTAGAACTGGATGGACCAGTGGCGCTGCAGGGAGACCTGCCAGGAGAGAGTTCACAATAGTCTGAATCCGTATGAACGCATTGCAAAGCTTTTTGTTACACAAGGGTAAGTTCCACCAGAGAGGCACTAGTAACAATCATCTAAAGCAATACAGTAATCCCTCGTTTATCGCGGGGGTTACGTTCCGAAAATAACCCGCGATAAGTGAAATCCGCGAAATAGAAAACTTTTTTTTTTTACAATTAGCAACTATTACATGTATACAAATACAGTGACTCACGTGTAGGCCGTTCCGCTGCATCCTGACTACGCTCTGCAGTGTTCTCTTCTTCTGACGCCGGCGGTGCAGGTGTGTTTGTTCGGGAGAAGAACTTAGTGATAGGCAGCTGTTGTCGCTCTTTTTTCTTCTTTGCAAAAAGATCCTTGTACACCGACATGCCACCATCGATTACGTTGGAGAACTGTAATGAACGGCTCATCAAAGGGTCCCATTCCTTTCCTTTTAGCGAATCAGAATGCAGAGCACAATGCACCAAAAAAAAAGCATTATGAAAATCCGCGAAATAGCGAATCCGCGATAAGTGAACCGCGAAGTGGCGAGGGATCACTGTAATGCAAAATCATACAAGCATTTCCCCCCTGTGACCACAAGGGAGCGCTGTCTCCATGGTGATAATATCCATTAGCATGTGCTCACACACGCACACAGGGGTGGGATTTGGGGACATTAACAGAAATATATAGTTTCCAAAATGAGTTTCTCAGAGGCTTGATGCATACATACAGTTTCTATCTGCCAAGGAGACAAATTGTTTAATTTAACTTCCTATGGTGATTGGTCGTAACATTACTTTAAGATTTATTTAATATTAAATAAATGCTGAATGATTTACACATTGCAGCCAAGGAGTAAATAGTTTTAAGGACATTAAGTCCCAAAAGGAGCCAGGAAAATAAAAAAAAAAAATGAAACAGGACTACAAATTCAACATTGAAGTGTGAGTGAGTGAGTGTGTGTGCACACTTACCTCTTGAAGTGAAGAACTAGTCGTGGTGTGAGGCATCCATCTACAGTACATCAGGTCACCTGCTGTGGCTGGACTCTGAACAGGCCCCAGAGTCAGTAACCTATTGGTCTCACAAGAATGTACAATCTCAACAACAAACCCCCCCACCCCCACTGACTCAGACTTACGTCCCCAGGACAATTACACACCCCTGCTCAAGTCAACATGTACCCGGAACACTTTAATAACAATCGGTTTCAACACACTCCGTAAAAAAAAAAAAAAAAAGACAATGTCATTGTGAATTTGCGTATTTTTTTATTCTTAATGGATTGCACTCTGAGTACCTCGCTAGGGATTTCTGTTATTTTTGCCTGTTTGGTCATTTAGACATCCAAATCTCTAAATGTATTTGAATAAAATAAGTTGACATCTTTAAAAAAACCTCACTGTTATATTACCCATAGGAGACTTTTTATTGCCCCTTACGCACAAAAAGAAATTTAGATTAAACATGCAATTATGCATTTACGTCTTAAAAGTAAAGCCTGAATACATAAAAACAATGAAGTCACATGTTGACAGTGAAGGCCAGTGTCACCTGAGTATTGTTGATGACCTGCTTGAAGACTGCAGCTAACCTAAGAAGTGACCTTTCTCAGCTTGTTGACAGTAAACAGAGGATGCAGGCAGGAAGTGTCCACATGGCCTTTAGTTTAAACAAATCGTCGTTTTTACATCGGACGCATTGACGTAATGCTGCTGGTGCAGAGAGGCAGATGGAGGGAGAAGCACCTTGAAGTGTCTGGTTTCTTAATCACCTCCCCAAGAAGCTAACGTGTCCAACAGTAATCTTTAGCTTTCATACATTGTCATCCTAAACACAATCTACCCTAGTAAAGACATGTGTAAAATAAATCACAGGGTGGAATACAAATAGGAACTGTAATGTGTCTTCTACTGAAAATGATACACACATTTGCAAAACTAAAATTGACACTAAAAGCATTGAATGATTTTAAGGACAAAGGTTTAGTGCATAGTGGTGACAGAGAGGTCAAGAACTCATATCCCATTAAATGCAACAATTTATGGATGTCGTAGTCACATTCATTTTCTATACTATATAAAACTAATAGTTCTATTCGTTTTGAGCGCAGTTAAAATCATTAAAGTGCATCTTCAGAGTAACAATAATTCAAAAAAGGACCAATGCATTTAGACTTTTGTAAAAAAAAGTTGACACACTGTTGAAAAAAGGATTTATATATATATATTATATATATTTTCATCCTGGATGAACACCAAAGATGATTTGAAGAACCGGATTGTTTTTGCGATTTAGGGCCATAAAGATAACCTGAACTTCCCCACTAGACCCTGTAAAATTAGATTGTAAACAAATGTTTTCCATGTTGACCTGCTCTGTTTTACAATGCTTTTGCACCTTACACATTTTGCTCCTACCTGTTCGTGACACTGGGCCTATTGCAGTGTACATATCACATAGCTGAACAAAACTACACACCTCACATTCATTTGAAATATGAAAATAGTAAACTCTTTACTGTTGTTCCACTGAAATGCCCTTCACAGCTCACCTTGAGCATTTAGTGGATGTGGGCTCTTTATTTAAGTTCAGCCCTGACCTTCTCAGCTCTGGCACCTAGATTGTTGACCGTAAAGAGGGGACGCGAGCAGAAGGTGTAGACGTGCTGCAGTGCGAGTGCAGAATTGGGATAAAGACTCCCTTCCAAAGCTTTTCACGTTGGAATCACTGGCTTAATGTGTCTTTGTGGCTGCTTCAGTTCCCTCAGAACCGTCCTAGAAGCCCTGGGCATCAGCAGCATTGCTTCGTAAACATCATGTTTTTCTGTTTATATTATCGTACCATGTCACATTCAGTAGCCTATGTAAATCTAAAGCCTGTATCAAATGTGCAAGACACTAAAAAAACATTGCGATTTGATTGGTGATTACAACGGATAGTGTCTTGGGTTTTAGAAAAACATTTAAAGACCCATTTCAATTTGAGAGAGTAGTGGGGACTAAAATCAAATAGAGGCACCAATACATTCAGACCTATTGCGAAGCAAGTTGACACAATACGCCAGACGAGAGGTTCGTGCTGTGTCAACACGGATATGCTCTTTAAAATGATCACGTCAATGTCATTTGCCTAACCGTTCGGTACAAGCTGTAGGAATGAGGAGAAAGTTACAAACATTCAAATTCATATCTCAATCATATTTAAACCAAAATGGCAAAAATTGGGAACATGGCAATACTTTTTGTCGGTGGGAAAAGCCTCAGTGAGAATCTGGACTGAAGCTTTGGGTGGAAATCGTATAGAAAGAACAAGGATAGAGTCTACATCCTTGCTAGCAGCTCTGTGCGATGTAAGCTACAGTGTTGCTAAATGCTAACGCTAAGGCACGCATGCTAATGTTTATAATGACAATGCTAAAAACGCTGAGCCCTTGTAGATATTACAGTAAAACACAGCCAATATCGTCGGGCCAGTGGACACCAGCTGCCCCAGTAGGAACATTGTATGTTTTACTCTGGGGAAAAATGAAGGTTCTGCCCTCGGTGGCCTTGTAAATGACTAATAGTTATTGCAACAATGCTGCAAAAAGAGGACAGAGGGGAGAGACAGTCAACATGGAGTCATTTTGGAGCCTACACCCACAGTGATCACCCCAACATCTCCAGCAGCTGCACCTAACCACCCTCTCAATATCTCACCGCTTATTGCATTCAGTAGGACACTAAACCTTTGATGGGTTTGCCAGGTTTCCAGGAAGGAGTAAGAAAGCTGTTTATTGTAAACCTTCTCCTTCCTCATAGCGCTCACAACTCAAAGCCCAATAAATGACTTTGCTGATATGTTACGGCAGTATTTGTGTTTGGGTTACTGAATAACCAGGTCAGTTAGACCGCCGGCATTGCAGAGACCTACTATTGCTAATGGCCCAGAGTCATTACCATAAAATAAAATGAGTCGTCATATAAAAAGTCTTATAAACATTGCTTCTGTCTTGCTGATCTTAAGGAGTAGAAGCCTCTTCCCGGTTAGATGGACAACTGTTTAAATATTGAATGGATGTTTATATAAATCTTTGAAATGCAGAAAATGTGTTTTGCTTTAAAGTTTTATTTATTCTTGTTATTTATGTGAATAAAAAGTCACTAGACGTACTGGGAACAGCCTGTCTGGTGCCGATTAGCCATGCTGGCCAGCAGCACTGTGTACCAGTCAGGGAGCTATTCACAGAGTGGTGCTCTGGTGGGAAACCAGTCCTCCACAGCCACCTGTTACCTTATCTCTCACTTAATGGGAATTAATCCATTATATATATATATATATATTTGTTGGTACATCGGCTGCTGGTGTTTTGTGAGGGCGGTGGCACAGGAGGAAAGAGGTGAGGTGGAAAAGGTGAGGTGTTAGGGCAATAATGTGTATTACTCTCCTGGATGACTTTAGGCTTTTTCCTACCACTCCTTCTTTCCCTCCTCCCCACCACCTGAAGGACAAGGACCGGTCTTAATCTATCTGCATAAAAGGAAGCAGCCACAGCAGAGCAGGTGATCAATTGGAGAGGAAGGAAGGAGTACCCAGAGCTCAGCGGGCTATTAAACAGCCTCAGAACAACCCCCCCCACACACAGCTACACACACCTGGGACTCCAGCAGTGTGCAGACCAGTCACAGAGCTCAGAAGGTAGTTGACTGTTTGCCAGGGAAATGCCTTTCAGAGTACGAAGGGAGTGAGCTGAGGAGGAATCATCCCATACGTTCATCAGGACAGGTAAACTCAACCTTTACTCGCATTTGTACTTTTGCACCGGTTGGTGGCTTACTGTTTGCTTTTGTCATTTAAGCCGTTTCTTTTTAAATGATCATTAAACGACTGTGGGTCAAGGGATTAAAAAAAGCATCAATGCAAACTCCTGAATGCTGGATTCATCAGCAATAAATTATGTAAATAAATTCTATCTTCACAATATCCCTTTACAAATATTGTATTTACAAATACATTTGATAGCGCACAGTCATTGCAACTGAACGCCAACTGGCAGGTGCACTAGTTGTATTAAAATTTCCCTTTGCTTCCTTATATGCAGTTAGGGCTGTCTGTAGAGACTCCTGCTTTGTCTGCCCTTGTTTGCTATCTAGACACGCTGCGGCCCGTTTGGGCCTCACGTTCAGTTAAACCGCCAGCAGCAGGTCAAACAGCAGGTAGATCCAGTTACATTTACTTTTCCACCTGAGAACAGGTAGGGCAGGATTGTGGGTGACAGTTGAGCTGAACAGACACTCTGACACAAAGGGAGAAAAAAAAAAAAAGCACAAAAAGCTGCAAAAAGTATGAAGCTTGAAAATAGCTCTTCAGATTGCTGACCAACCAGCCGGGATTTGACCAGTGTATTCGGACGGGTAAGAAAAATGTGCCTCTGTTAGCGAAGAAGGATCATTAGGTGGATATTGTCAGCTCAGGAAGGACGCATTTCGGAGTTAATATTTGACTCTAAACTAAATTTAGGGTTTAGTTTTTATTTAATTTTAGTTTGTAGATTCCGATAACCAAATATGGCCTTTAGCAAACCAGCTCACCTTTTAAAGTTGCAGGGCTACCATTTGTATTTATTAGTTTGTTTAAACATTTTCTAAAATGTAAAGCCGTTACATTGTTGACTGTGTCAAAGACTTGACTATGTGGTACAGAAATATGCTAAAACGTGCGTGCTAACCAGCTAATACCAGTTGTTGCTCTCAGTAGTGACTGTAGTTCTCGCTGGAAGCAGGTATTTGGTGGTTATGGAGGAGGTCCGTCACGATGAGTTCAATGCTTGTCTGAATACACTAGAGGAGGCTACAGGAGATTGAAATTCATTTCAGCCTGGATCAGTGCTTTGGGGAAAGTTAAAACAAATAAAATGGGTGTAATCATACGGAAAAACCTGTCCTCATTCCAGTAGAGCCTGTTTGAATATAAAAAAAGACAAAAGCGAGATTTCGGCATCTCAAGAATTTCAAGGGTAGATGGAGCGATTAGAAGGAGAACAAGTAGAGACTTTGTCTAGATGAGAGTAGTACAGAACCAGCTCTCAGGGGCACAATGAGGAGAGCACCCATCATCCCTAACACAGTCTACCTCACTTTAATACCAGGACGCACGCTATCAACATGCAGCTCTTATTGTACATCTAAAATAATTAAAAAGGAATAAAAGAAAAAGGAGACGAAAAGTAGTCATTTGGACCAAAAACTCAACTATCCAAAGCTGCAGGTCCAGAGGACCTAGAGTTACTTAAGCAATAAGGTATGAGTTGTGCAGACACAAGATCGCTCTACATATATATTATATATGTATATATATATATATTAAAGATAATTAAGTGAAAATAAGTGCCTTATTGCTTTTAAAATACGGTTACCAGCAATTATACATAGTAAGTAAATAGCTGCCTTTCAGCACAAAATAACCTGGAAAGTAGTCTATGCAAGTCTATGCAACAAACAAACAAACAAACCGCAACAAAAAAAGCAAGATCAGTTGTGAAAGCTCGCATTGCCCGAAACAATGAAATCATTTGCAGCGTTTCCGGTCATTTGTCGGCAATCGCCACAGAGCTAACTGCTGAAATGACTTATTTTGGGTGCGCAGTGATGTGGAAGGTTGGGCTCAATGTAAACTGATACTGTACATTAGCGCTAAATTATTTACTCACTCAGAAAGTCACATAAACAAAGCAGACTAGATCCAGAGCCAGGTGAGCCAACAACTTCCCCAAAACAATCTTTCATCAGTGTCATTGACTATTTGTGCCCGTTAGTGTTAGCCTGGTTACGTAACTTTATTGATTTGTCCCGTTTTTCATCACATTGTACATTCTCAAATGACTCAATGACATACCAAAATCCTGTTATCTAAACTTGTCATCCTTTTTTTCGGGACAATTCAGAAGTTAAGAGCAGACCAAGGAAAGAGGGAAGAAAGGGGCCGACGAGACCAGAGAAGTCCGAACAAAAGCATCGGGTGGACTTCAGTTGCCGACGATGGACGAGCCTCCGCAGATTTGGCACACGCAGATCGCCCCCCAGGACACTGCTGGAGAGCCCGAGAAGAAGGTGTCAGTCACAAGCCAGCCGGAGTGCTCCATCTGCTACAACACCTACGACAATGTCTTCAAAACGCCCAAGCTGCTCGAGTGCACCCATACTTTCTGCCTGGAGTGCCTCTCCCGCCTCATGGCCGTCAACGGAGGCAGCCATCGCCTGTCTTGCCCCTTCTGCCGTCACGCTACCACGGTGCCCGAGGACGGCCCCCCGGCCCTGACAACCAGCCGCGAGGTCCTCTGCAAGCTGCCCAGCCACCAGCAGCAGGAGGAGCCTGTGTGGCTGGACGGGGAGAAGCTGTGCTACAAATGCTCCTCGCAGGACACCGGCGGGGCCCCCACGGAGGGCCCCGCGGGCTTCTGCGTGTGCATCGACATCGGGGCCAACAAGGCAGCGGAAGCGCCCATCCAGTCCCAGCCCCGGACATTGGGCCTGCTCCACCGGCTGGCCGACTGGAAGAGGATGGTGCTCTTCGTCGTGCTCATGGTGCTGCTGGTTGTGGTCGTGCTGTGGCCGTTGCAGTGCGTGTTCAGCACTGGGAACATGCGCTGTATGCGGGGGCCTGGCAAACCGCAGACCACCACAGAGCCTTCCACGGCATCCGGCCCGTTCGGCAGGGAGTGAACTCACGGAGCGGCTGGACTTCACTGTACAGCGTTTGGAGAACTTTTGTGCATACTCTCGTTTTTTTTACTAAGGGTACTTTGTAATTGCCTGACACAACTGTAAAGACTGTAGATATTAAGACATCGGACTTAAGTGGCCCCCAGAGTTGGTGTTGTGGAATGTGTTATATGGATTGTCAGAATTCCATCATATCCAAGCCAAACAGTACTGATGTGAACTCTGCTTTGCAGGTACCTGGCTGGTTGGGAGAAGAAAAAAAAACTAACCCAAAATGATGACAACTGTATTGTGTATGTGATTTGTGCACTTTGATGTTGTTTACAGCACAATAATAAAAAAGGAAGAAATTAGCTCAGGTCAGGTTTCTGGGGAACAACAAAACATTTGCCTACGAAAGCCTCGTTATTTTAATTGATTTAATTTTATTATGAACCATCATGTTTATGAATTTTTTTGTGGTCTTAAAAACTAAATTTATTGCAGCATCAGCTAGTGGTTTAATCTCAGGTGTATTAAATTCTGCTCAAATAACACACAGCTCGATGTGAACGGATATTAAAGTGTTGGTTGGGGGTCAATTTGCAAAGCAGTCAAGCCATTAACTGACCGGAGTTTGTCATATCTGGACCTTAAACCCATCGCTATAAAACAGAAAGCCTTCTTTGCCTTTATCTTTTACTGAATTGGGTGGGTCGGATAGAAAGTTTGGATGCGGGCTTTTCCAAGAAGGTTACACACAGTTGATAAGACATTAACCGTAAAATGTTCAGTCATTTAGGGGCACTACTTCCTGGAGCAACACAGTAACTGCCACAACACACCGTTTGCTTAACCAATAGAGAAAAAAGGGTGAGTAATGGCTTCAAAGTGGGTTGAGGATCCTTTTTTCCCCATAAATGAATAAAAGTAAAATATAAGACCGTAATAACTATCTGTAAAACAATGAAGAAAAGCTTATTTTTAGTTGGGCTCATTTCACTCTAGAACATTTTAATTTTCCAAAATAGACTTATATTAAGAGGGTGTATTTAATTAATCTCAAGTTTAGGACAATAAAAAGGTATTTCCTTGTAAAGAGCATCAACAAAGATTCAAAACGCAATGTTGTTAAGCACAATGTAGTTCAGCCTCTTTAGCAATTGGTGTTTTTTTGGAAAGCACTTACTGCCTCGCTTTGCATTATTGATATTAACCAACTTTAGTTCATTTGGCATCAAATCCACACCGTCCCATGTTCTCTGCTCCACTCCAAGATGATGCCTTCGTTGTCACACAGATCATACATTCACAAGAACCTTTTTTCAAAAGTTGATGCACGATTCGTCTTTAACAAGCAGAAAGGAACTCGCCCAGTTTCACAAGCAAACCAAACAGAAAAAAAGCTAAATCCATGTGTGACTTAACACTGTGCCATCATAGATTTTATTAAACCATTTCTGGCCGCTCATTGCATCGGCAGTTGTAGCCTACACCGCAAGAAAGGCGTCTGGGCAGAACCAGTGCAAAAGGGAAAAGGGGAGGAGTCTCCTGGACAACATTGGAGCGCTGAGTAGCCACTGCTCACTGCCAAGAGAGAAGGAATCAAGACAGAAATACATGGACATTATGTTCAAGTAGATGTAAGAGAACAAGCAAAGAAAATACCGCGTTACTAATGCACACCTCCACGTATGCCGCTTTAACTCGGAGACAAAATGTACTTATCAAGGGTGAAATCACACCAATAATAATAATAATAATAATATAATAATAGTAGTTCAGACAATACAAAATGCAAGAGTGGACAAAACATTCAATTAAAAAAGAATATTTGAAATGAAACCAAAACAAAAAAACAAGACTCTAGTGCACTACCAAAATACTTCCACAACCGATGGACATCCACACGCAGCCTGAGGCCAAATATTCAGCAGTTTTACACTTTCAAGTATTGACGTTACATCAACATATCATAAAAGAAAACAGCCCCATGGAGGCAAAGTGAAATACAATGAAAATCAACAATAATCTAGATGGTTCAGAAACACAAAAACCACAAAAGTCTCCCGTCATTCCCGTGGAAGAAGATCACAGCTCAGAAAGGAAAAAGCGCAGGAACCAGACGGATCCACACATCTCTATTGTTTATATTCAACCAAAGTACTTCAAGTGGTGCAGCATATATTTGGAGACGGACACGGGCCTTCACTGACACGGGGCAACAATTCCTCACACATCATAAAACAGCTTTTATTCACTAAAAGGAATCAATCATTAAAACACATTGGCAACAATTCATACCAGGAAAACACTCTCTGCTGATGGACAAGTGAATCTCATCCTACAGAGACAAACTTATTAAAATATGACCTTGATAAAAATCACTGTACTTTTGTAAGCCTTTAAAAGACTGAGCTCGCTCTTCAAAGAATGATATGGCTGCTGCAGGTTACCATATTGCTTTATATTAATATCCCCTACAAGTATTAAACAGTATCCAATTACTGTTTATTAGAGTGCAATGACTGAGTAGTACTATTATTTCAATACATTTGAATTACAGCAAGCTGGGTTTTAAAATGAGGACGAGGACACAAGGCGAGCCCACTCTGTGCGTGTCCTTGACATGGGGAGTCAAACAAGTCACTTAGTGGAGGAAGAGGAATGGTCTGAGCACCAACAGCTGCTACTCTCTAATCATGGTTTGTTTTGATGCTTTCAAAAATCACCATATCTTTTCCTTCCTTGAGACATCGCCAATTTAAAAAAGTTACTCAGGGGATGACGTCATTACATTTTAAAAATGAGCTCATTCAGATTTCGGAGACACATCCGCAGTTGTACTTGAGTAGGATATTTTGGTGCCTTTCCCGGGGCTAAAAATAGCAAACAATCTGCCAGACAGCGCTGAGGGCTCAGTGCTCCACAGCACCGACGCCCTCGTTATCGCAGCAGTGACGTTGGTTTACTCGCCCAGCGATCATCAAGCCTGGATTATGGCCATCTTCTAAATTACTTTTTGGAGTCAAATCTATTCTTCAATCTCGGGCAGATGGCCATCTGGCCCACTGTAATCGCCCCTTCCCCTTGTCCCCTCGTGACGATCCCCTGCGACAGATGTTGAACTGCATCAGACCTGCTGATTAAGGAAGTAAGCCATCCTAAACTCCACACATCAATGCAGGAGTCCTCTCCACCTGCTTCCAGTCAAACGTCAACTTGACTATACATCTCAACACAGCCATGATAGCAAGTATCAATTAAAACCACAAGAAATTATAAAAACAAGCCAATTAACATTTTCATGAATGAGTTTGCACTTAAAAAGGGAGACCAGCTGGAGATCAAATGACAGACAGGACTGATTATGTCCCAAAAACCAAACACAGCCTCACGTTCTGCAACAAAACACTTTAACAATCAGTCGCAAAAAATATATTATAAGAAACTACCTGTTCACTTGAAATGATCATCGATTCGATTCGTTTGAAGAGGGCTCGCTTGGCCTTTCCTGAGCCTCGGGTCCTGTGGCAGATTACATAACTGCCCTCGCCATCACTCAGCAGCTACATTAATAACCGCCACAGCTGGAGAGCTAGAATGCCGCAAAAACAGTCTTCGGGTTTGGAGTTCAAATGAAAGCCAGCACAGACAGAGGAACAGGGGGGCAAACAGAGACCTCAGGCAGACGAAAAGGTTTACCGGGTCCTGCAAAGTTTTGTTCAGTTCATCCATGTTCCAAATCCCTCTGGTTTCTCATGTTAAACTGGATTCCCAGGATTTGGAAAAGAAGTGACAGCAGAGATGTAACAGCAGGTTGGGGGGGGGGGGGGGTCTAGATTACAGACACATGGTGTGACAAGGCACTTGCGTTGGTGAAGAGAGGGAAGGGGAATGAGGAGTGGGGGACAAAGGTCCTGAGCGAGAGCACTATGCTGTAGAGTCCTCCTCTCTACCGAGAGGGTACGGTTTGACTCCAGATAGAGAGGTCCAGCAGGACGGCAGCAGGAGGGAGGGGTCAGCGGACCACCTTCAGCCCAGGCAGGGTCCACTGATGTGGGGCATGGTCAGAGCAACACACTCCCTCGTGGGATTTTCAGGCGCCGATGAAGCGACGTCTCCGCTGGAACTGAAGCAAACGCAAACAGACGTGCTCATAAGTGGATTTAACAGCTGGTGTCACTTTGAATCATGCGGCGGCAGTTACTCAGCATACGTCACAGCGCCCGGGTTATCTTGAGCAGTGGTTCCCAAATGGGGGTATGTGGACCCCTGGGGGTACCGGAGGGCAATCTACGCAAGAGGTCCCCAACCTTTTAAGCCTTACGGACCATTTTTCCATGTTAGACAATATTTGGTTGACCGGTCTTGAAGGTGTGGTGAATAACAAGCGGCGAAATAACCGGCCGACCGGGAGGGCGGGTCGGCGGGGGGGTGCAGTCGTGCGTCTGCTTGTGGGCGGAACTGCCACTGCAATGCGCAGCGAGTGGTGGGCAATCATATGGAGATATGTCAAGCGGGACGAGCGCACGTAATTTGTACAAATCAGCCAACATTTTTCAGAAAAAAAAGAAAAAAAAAGTTATTCTTTCTGTGGTGCGGCCCGGTACCAAATGGCGCATGGACCAATACAGCTCTTTGCCCCGGTGGTCAGGGACCCCTAATCTATGCAGTGTTCGATAAAAAAATATATATACAGCACCAGTCATTTAATTGAGTGACTGGTGCAGTACTTATTTCAAATTATCCAGCATCCATTTAAAAATCCTAAAAGTAGTTATTTGTTCATATTGAAGAAAAGAGACCTGTAAGTAAACTAGGGTGGTTTGATCCCACCTGGCACATGCCATCTGTCAATCACAGCCACCCTGAAGGCTCAAACAGTGAGTTGTTGTTGAAGCGTAGCAGTGATGCTGCTGAACAAAGTGCCAGAGAAGGAGAAACTAAAGCCGGCAGAATCCAGTCAGAATCGGTTTTAATGGGATTCACGTCCACGAGTTGCACCCCACCAGCGGTTTAATAAATCACACACTGATGTATTACATCTTTTTTCAACCAAAGATGCTTTGCGCTTTAGGTGGTACTTGTCTGCGTTCATCCTCTGTCTAAATCCCTGCGTAACAGCAACTCTTCAAGAAACCTTTAACTAAATCTTTGGTTGGAGGCGGTTATATTCTACAGAGCCTTTTAAACTGTATGCATCCCAAAGGAGGAAGAAGTGTATCTGTACCACATTTGAGATGTGATTACTTCTTATCGGCTCAAATTAGGCTATTTCTGAATCTGTGCAACCAAGACTATTGTGCTCACTGTAAAAAAAATGTTTTAAGTGTGTACGAAACAGGAAAAACAAAAAAACTGGTTTGTGAGAATTGAGGCTGGTTTTAATTTGTGCCTGAATTTCAAATTTTGTTGCTTTAAAAGGGGAGCTTGTGTTTTCTTTTAGAGAGCCCAGCCACTCCTGGCCAATTAAAAAAAAAACTTGTTACTAGCTTGCAGTTCTTTTTTACCTTTGTAAAGACAGCACACTGAAAGAAGCAAACTATTTGAAATGAAATTTAGAAAGTACTTACAGCGAGGCAGACAAACTGATGTGGAGGTCAACGTCAATTTATCTCCTGGTGTTACTGCTAAAAGACGTCTGAGGGCTTTTAAAGTTTATGTTCTCGTACACACTCGATGAATCCTCATTTGTCATCCTACAATGACACAGCAAAGATATTTACTGACACACACTATTGCACAACTGTGATGCAGCCTCTGCTTAATGTTCTGTGATCACATGTTCAATTGTCATGGAATGCCTCCCACTTACACAGAAGAAGAGCGTGATGATGCCATGGACTTGGACCTCGAGTTGGTCATCTGGGGATATTTGATGTTGGAGTATTCCCTCTCCTTCATCTTATTCCTCTGTAAAAGGGACAACACGCCTCAGTCAGTTTACAACCTGGAAAGCACTTTGTCCCAATCGGTCTTAACACTCAATAGTCCCTTTCCGATGTAAAAAAAAGTGCTTTTTATTATATTTCAATGTGCATGTGTTACGCCCCTGCAATGGGGTGAAATAATCACGAGAGTGATTTTATGGTGTTTCCTCCAGTAAATACGTTTACTAGAATGCATTAACGTTACATACATTTACAACATTGACCGTAACAGAATAATCAGCATCTTTACATACATGCATTATTGACAGGTGAATTCCTAAAATAGCTGCGTCACTCCAGCTTAAACCTAGCTAACAAGCTAATGGCACACGTGCGGCTAAACCCTGCTCTGTATTAACGTTAACCCCCAAAAAACGGCATACACATTTACTTGTCACATTGGACTCATCAGGAAATCATTCCAATCATTTCACAACTGTAGAACTACATCATCATACCTGCAATGGGGAGAAATAATCAGTGATTTTATGGTGTTTACTAGAATGAGGACAACCCCGCGAATTCCAGACTATGAGGTGAAGACTAAACCAATCGATCCCAGATTATGAGGTGAAGACTAAACCAACCGATCCCCGCACAGCTGATCAGACCACACAACAGATAGAATACCATAGACCCATCATCAGTAGATTTACAGAATTCAAATAACAACATAACCATAATTTGTGTTTGTCACACATGGAAACACCTCCGTAATGTTGTACCTGCTCCTCCTCCAGTCTCTTCTGAGCCGTGTCTATGTACTGCTGCACCGCCATGTAGATGAACTTATATTGGGCCTCGGTCTGCACCATGCCCGACCTCTGCTGCCTAACCCGCTGGATGGTTTTAGGGATGTCGATGTCACAATCTAGACCTGAAAACATCCGCAAGTGAGCGCAGATACTTTAGAATCTTTTTAATCTGTTTCACTGTAAGTCAGTATCCCACCTTGGCGGTTAATAACGTCAATTAGGATGTCAATGACGATGATGGTGCCTGTCCTGCCGATTCCTGCACTGCAGAGAAAGAAATCAAAGCACTGACTAAAAGGAGCATCATTTCATTCAGACAGTTGATGAGCGTTACATAAACATCAAAACCTTTCCTAACTCTACCAAATTAATGTAAGTGGAAAATATTAGTTTTAACCTGCCAGCAGCAATAAACTAGATTTTGTTGTTATGTCACATATAAAGTGCTCTTAAAGCCACTCCAGATAAACTCACTGCTCAACTTAGTGTGGCTTTGTGCGAGAAGACAACATAATTGGGGAGAGTCATGACTCAAATGTGTAAATCAGTAAACATGTTTGGGAAATACATTAAAATAAATTGCATGAACAAAATGAAAGAATAGAGGCCCTTTGATGATGCTCCTGTGTTTATTGATGCATGTTGCTGCTACGGATTATGATATTATCATAATTCAGTGGGTTTTATTTACCATCTTGTGTTCAGCATTCCATTTTATCTCATCTATATTTATTCAAATGTTGTGTTATATCTCATCTAAAACCTATTATGGCCTTCACTTCCAATTTGATGTTAATTTCAAGTTACTCCAATTAATAACCGGCTGCAGGTGGCAGCTGGGAAATTAAGAATGTGTTTGGAAATTAAGAATGCGTTTGAACTTAGTTTCTGATGAACATGTCTTTAGAATTGGTTTTGGTGGCGCTAGTGTGCTGTAGACGTAGTGCCAATATGAAGGAAAAAGTGTTAACCTTAGTTACAGCACACCCAAGGGGCCAATTTAAACAGTATTTTATGAAATCCCCACTCACAAAAAAGCGCAAAGTGTGCACAGTCCACCTCATGGCGAATTGAGTCAACACAGAAGAATTAAACAGGGAACTGCAAACAGTGACCACAGCGGGTTTCCCCAAACGGGAAATCCCTGCTCCGTGTGCACACACACAAGCGTGTGTCTGGCCACAGATGGTCGCGATTTAAGTAATTGCCTTTTAGATTTGATCCAACTTTAATAAAGGACAAAGTAGACCCTGTACAAACAACATTTGGATCGCTTCTAGTTTTCATCTAAAAGTCCAAAGTGCCACGAAGCCACATTTCTCTTCCTCTACTGGACCCAGAAATAATTAACGTATGCACAGACCGTATAGGACTGGGTTCTTTAATCCAAAATCTACGCTTCGTATTGGGAACGAGGTTGTACCTGCAGTGGACGACGATGGGTCCAGTGTCTGGAACGCTGCTCTGGGTGCGGTTGACCTCCTCCAGGAACCAGAGGACGCCGCCGGGCTCATTGGGCACCCCGTGGTCCGGCCAACTCAGGTACTGGTAGTGCCAGATGTACCTCACAGGCGCCTTCTAAAAAAAACAAAACACATTTTGTAATATGAAATGAAGTTATGGTATTCTGACGTACTACTTCCTATAAACAAGGGACCTGGACAGCTTGTTAAAAGGCTTACTGAGAGGAACAAGGGAGTAAATCCACTGCACTAATTAAAGCACGGTTTACGAAGTTTAGCCAAAGCTAATATGACGCTTCAGCAGTTTGATTTTGCCAATTCAAGTGTTTTTCACTATTAATTTCCATCTTGAACTGGCTGTAGGGATACTCTCTGGTGGTCCCATGTAGACTTTGACAAAGACAACATATATTTATATCCTAATTGTTCTTAAGGACACAATTATAATGCCACTGTGATGTCAATATATAAAAAAAGATAACAAAAAATAAAATAAAAAATAGTTGTAGCATTGAGTATTGCAAGAACGGAAGTGCTAAAGAGTAGCCGTGAATGATGGAATATATTGTTGTGCAAAATTAGAATCATGAAATTCTGTCCCTAATTTCTTCTGGCGCTCTCATGTTGAGCAAGTGATACATAAAAAAAGAGGTAAAAAGTTAAAGCCCTTCTCATTTTAGTACAACAAAATATTTACAGTGTGAATGTGAACATGCAAAAACATGGAAAGACTACACTGTACAGTGTGTGATGGTAGCGGCCATTCACCTAAACACAAACAGTAAGGTTGCATAGAAGCACTTTGGAGACCATGTTGAGACGTTAATCTCAGACACCAATACACATTTCCTCCTTTTGATTTATGGTCATTCAGATTAACTACTGTGATCAAAGCAACAGCTTCTATGAAGTGGGTGCTGACGCTGTGCCCACAACGACCCCCCGTTTGCTTCTTATTGTATTAATGCATTGAAGAATACCGTCTAAGCGGTTTTGCTGTATCTAAGCTGATACCATATCCTCTATTTGCTTTTCACGGGATCCGTGTGGTCAATCCTCGAGTAAACACAAGCCTGTGTCGCTGGATTATGTGTGTGGTGGGTTGGATAATCTGACTCCAGGTCAGTGGGTCGGCTGTGATTGAGTGCGCAGCTTTCCCTACCCGGTCCAGACGGGTAACCTCCAGCTTCCTCAGGATGTAGTCTTGTGCAGGCCGCTCGTCCACGTTCCTCACCAGCACCTTCCCGAATTCCTTACTGCCGTGCAAATCGGGCCAGTAACGGACACATTTGTTCTGAATCGGAGGAATGACAGAGGGAGAGGAAAGAGGTTTGTTGGTCTGTATTAGATAATCAAAGAAAAAAAAAAAAAAAGAGTTCATCTGAAGCAGCTTTCCAATCAGCTTAACAGTCATAGTATCCTGTTGCCCCCCACCCTCCTACCTACAAATAGTCACACGCACACCATCCTCATCCCCTCTACACATATCCTCCCCTCTCTCCCTCTCAGAATCTGCTAATGCTCTCAAGAACTGCACTTTAACTGGGGATGTAGGAACAAAATGGTTGGCAAGCAATTAGAGTAATATGGATGTTAAAGGTAAACACCAGAGTTGGTACTTTATCATCAAACTGACACAATTTGGTGTTCCTTAGTCTCCTTGAAAGCACATTTGTAAGAGATCAACTAGGGGTAAAAACCTAGAAAAAGCAAAGATTTGCTAAGAGATAAAGGAGCTCTATGATGTATGAACCCATTTCTACCTTCTAGTCTAACGTAATGTATACAGATCGTTACCCGCCCTCGCTCCATCTCCTTCGTAGTCATGACGATGACATGTGTATTCTCCTGATACACCATCTTCCAGAAGTCAACCACCGTATTCTGTAGGCACCCTTGGGTGGCGATGAAAATTTTGCCCTCATCCACATGGCGTCCTTCTTCATGCATACTCTGTACACCACGGACATTGAAACAGTGGATTAAGAACCGACACAAGGACTATTAACTCATGTATTCTCAACGAAAAATGTGTTGAATTGTTACTTATAAAGTGGGTAGTTTATTTTACTGTGTGACGTATAAATATCGACAATGGAAGATAAACTACCATGACTATTCTACATTGTGTATAAGTGCCTTCTTCTGGCTTATCGTAATAAATGGCCTTGTACAGGACTCACTCTGATGCAGTTGGCATTGATGTAGTCCGAACCAGGAACATCTGGATCTATCTCCTGGAGTTCCACCCGAGTTGTGTCGACTGAAAAAACACAAGTCAAACTCTCAAGAGCGCACAATTTTGTTTAGATCACACTTTGTGTTTTTCTTTCCAAAACTAATGTCAATTGATGGGTTGCGAGTTATCAAATAAAAGTCCTCGCAGTCTGCCGAGGCTTCAACATTCTGATGTATATCTGCGTCATTGTTTCCACAGGAAGTTGGAGAGACAGGATATGGTTGCTGCAAGACTCACAGGGGAGGATGTTCTTGTATCTGTTTTTACTCTTGTTTTCTGGCTTCTGGCCTTCTTTCCGGGGATACAGCAGTTTGCACTCCTGCTGCTGAAGTACCTGTTAAAGAAGATGAACGGGAAAGTGAGATGTTCAGGTTCAAACATTTGACACAACATTTTGATTTGTTTCCAGGAAAGGTGAACAGGGCATTTGTAAAGTGTAATGGACATTTAACGCAGTAGGGGACCCTCTGGAGTAGAGACACTGGCCCAATCCCAGAGTCCCCCCCCCAAACCCTGAGCCCCCAGGGACCTAACTCAAGCCACCTGTCAAGTGGTTGAAAGAGACTAAAATAAATAATTGACAGGGTTCATACACATTTTGACCAATGGATCTCCATGACTTCAAAATAAACTTCCATGACTTTTTGTGAAATCTCTGTATACATAAAAAAGTGAGAAATGTTCCCCTACATTCAATTAGGCCCCAAGAAAGTGTGTTTTTTATGTTTACCATATGCATAAAATAAAGACCAAACGAAAAGAATCAAACGATCTCCTGTCATTCGCAGAAAATAAAGTCACGTATCAGCAGCTCAATGACAAACCACACCGAAGGAACAACGTCACACCCCCGGTTTACTACTTGGAATTGCGCCCAGCAGACGGGGAGCGCATCGGAAAATACCGGTGTCTCGTACGGAGGCTGAAGAGAGACGTGCTACTCGGCGTGTAGCCTCGTTAGCAGGCGCCCTCTGATGGGGTTCCTGTAGTAGCTCGTTAATGGCGCTCTCCTATGTTTGAAATATCTAAACGTCCTGCCTCCACATTACTTTCATTCTGCTCGTCCCGGGTCTCTGTCCCAACTCATGACGTGCACGTCCATATGTACCGTTAGCTAACCACGGTTGAATCTACACGTCCCTGCACAGTGGATGACTGCTGAGCTACGGCCATCGAACTTTTCACTTAGGTTGCGTTCACAAAACCACGGTGTGAACTATTTGCTGGGAGTATGAGAGCGTCCTGCTCATATTTCTCTCTTTAAAACCATATGATTTGAAACGTATCTTAAATGAATCACATGAAAATATAAATATAACAAATTTCCATGACTTTTGGGATTTTATTTGTTCCATTTCTTTTCCAGGCCTGGAAATGAGCATTTTAAAATTCTATGACTTTTCATGATTTTCATGACCGTACGAACCCTGAATTGATGAATACATTAGTAAATCTCAACTCATTTGTGTGGGGTTTTAAATATAAACACCAATATGTACATTGAATCCCGATTATAACTTCCTATCGCATTGACTTGTGGGTAATTCCCTTTGGCAAAGTGAGCATCTAATGAGGACTAAAAGACAAGTTAATAAAGCGGTCAAAATCTCAGCCCTCAAACACTAGCGTTATGACAGTGGGACTGAACCAAACCCTCAGAGTCCGTAAGGGTGGAGACTGGGATTGGGTTTGCATGAATTAGTGTTCAGGTGATACACTTAGAGGAAGCGTTTCATCTTTGAGTCTCAAAAGCTCCTCTGTCATTCAATTCATCTCTGACTCATTTGTGTGTTTATCTTCAGTTCTTGATGTATTAACATCAACAGTTATTTGCATTAAATACAACTGCTGATATACAGGTTTTAGCTGATCCATATAGCATAATATTGTCTGTATTGCATCACCCACACTGACTTCAGCACAGAAATGTCATTCAAATTCATTTGAAAATTATTCTAATTTCCCTCGACAGACCGATAAATAACTCACCCAAATAGCTCAGCTTTGGCATACAGCATAATATCACATTCATATGAACACTGGCTGCTGTGGAAATATTATATAACCTGTAAACTCAAAATGTGTTTTAGGCTACATACCTCAAATTCCTCCCAGAATCCTTGTTTGGGTTTTTCAGAGTTGTCTGCTACTTTGTTGAGCTCTCGTACCCGGTTCTCAATGTTGGCTGCATTTATCCTGGTGGCGTTGAAGGGCTGTCGGCGGAAATGGAATCAACTTAGAAAAACAAGTAGTTTTAGTGAATCTAAAAAGTTGGGACACAGTACGCCAAGGATGGCCCCGGCAAAGCCGTGGTCCTCTCCCACACCTGCTTGAGGTGCACTACGATGCCACTTTTCTCCACCATGGGGTTCTTCTTGTAGTGATCCACCAGGTCGGCCAGCGTGTCGAACCGCTCGCCGCCGCCCACGTCGTATTTACCGTCCTGCTGGAGGAAAACGTCACCACGTCAAACCACGTTTGTACACAGCAAGCCGGCAATTCAGACCTCAATCTGAACAGCCATGAAGACAATTACAAAATCAGCCTATTATCAACTAAAGAATATTTTTCAAGGATTAAGGACTTTGAAACAGGATTTGGAAAAATGCGTCCATGCATTGATCTTCATTCGAGTGGACTACTGTAGCGGTGGGTTCACAGGTAAAAAGCCACTCTGAATGCTGCAGACCCAGTAGGTGGATCCAGTCACTCAAGTCCTAAGGTCTTTACACTGGCTTCCCGTCCAACAAACAGTTGACTGGATTTAAATACATGTCTGACCTGCTGCTGTGTTACGAAACAATTGAACCAGGTGTAAGGATGAAGTAGTGTCTTGTTACTGTTTATCTCATAAACTGCACTGAAACCTTTATGGCCCCAAATTATTTTAACTGTATTTGCTAACGGTGGTTGCCTGTGTTGGTGATGAAGTTGCGGTGGTAGAAAAAAGCCGGACTGCTGAAAGTGTGCAGTCTGAGAGGTCAAGGAGAGCAATCTAACCTGGTAGCGGATCATGACGTGGGTGACCTTGGTCTTGCGGTCCACGTTCTCGTGTTTCTCCTCATTGGTGAGAACTGACAGAACAAAGTCGCCCGGTTTACTCTGGCTCTCCCGGACCAGGAAGCTTCCGGCCTTGCCTTTGTCCGTGAGTAGTTTTTCCGCATCTCGCCCAGACAGGTGCCCATGATACCACCTGGCCACGGGGGGGGGGGAGAACAGAGTTAGGTGGCACAAGACGTGAGCCCTGAAACAACGTTTGGTTGGTGGTTCGAATCCCGGGTGCCCCATGGGCCATGTCGAAGTGTCCCTGAGCAGGACACCTAACCCCCATTTGCTTCCCAAGCAAAATGTAATGCATGGGTTGTAATGTAAGTGGCTTTGGATAAAAGCGTCAGCTAAATGACATGTAATGTAATGACAACCGGACAGCCTAAGCGACTGGACATGCAAACTATTTGCTTATCTATACATCCAGCAGTTACTGGATGGAGTCACTGAGGGACATATCTGGCCCCTTAGGTAGGAAATGCTTCACTATCTTTAGTGGGTGTTGGTGAATATTGGGTTTTAAATGTTTTTTGCTGAAAACATTAGCCTGTGTGGGTAGGACAGTGAACGTGGGGCTGAAGCTCACTATTAAAAAAAGTCTGTAGAGCAGAGGAGGTGCCGATTTAATATCTTCATTTCATTATATTATTGTAGAAATCTGAATTACAGCCACTTAAAATGATGGTGAGAACAGTCACCAGAAAAACAACTGAATGCAACCATTTTAAACACAGTGCACATCCGTTTGCATTATTTACTGAATGGGTTTCTTCACTGTGTGTCTTTTCATCTTCTGTAGAGATCAAGAAGCTCAGCCCCAAGCTAGATGCTGTTGCAAAGCAAACAAATCGAGGAGACAAGGAACAACAGTTGAGGAGGAAACTTGAGCAACTGAGGGGGAGGATAAGTAATCTACTTCCTGCCTTAAGGGAAAATGTTGTACATTGTGGTGCTCGTGTTTAGGATAATGTATATCTGTGAGTGCATCTTGAGCATAGACTCCGACTTGAAAAGAAGTGTCTCTCAAATTGCTGCAGCCTCAAATCAGCTTCTGATGTTAGTTACATGAAAAACCTGCATGCGTGCATTTTCTTTTTCCAGTGTGGTGAGCAACGTGTAGGAGGCTCAAGAGGCCTGTAGAGTGGAGAAACCACACAAACCAGAGCCACAAGTTGTGCTTCGACCTAAATGGAAACATAAATATACACATTGCAATGTGCCGATGGGTAGAAAAAGAAGATACACAACCCACTGAGTGCGAGATGACAGCAAACGGTTACAAAGGGGCGATTTGCAAATTATAATATGATCGTGTGTGTGTGTGCATGGATTCCTGGTATTCTTACACCAGCTGCCTTAGACTCCCACTGCAGTGAAGAGGTGATGTGTGATGCAGATTCAGTGTTTTATATGGAGAATTCAATGGCATATGGTTCAACTCTATATTACCTCCCAACTAAATTGCTAACATTCACTAACTTTTGTTGCTTAAATTATTGATTTTAAACAAACTATAAAATAAAGTATTTGTTTCAAGCAGCACCAACTGATATAGTTACAATTTGAAGGATCTTCAGTGAGTACAAAGTGCCAATCAAATGTGTCAACCTTGCATGACCACAATGTATTTCATCTCTTAATTAATCAGAAATGTGTTTGGGGGAAAACAGAAAGTGTTATCTACCATTCCCATTTAAAGTCCAGGTGTGTCTGCAACTGGCACATTACTATTCAAATAGCGGAGGGTGCGATTCGGAGACGTCAGCGTTTTCTGCAGTGAAAATAATTTTTTCCAACAACAAATGTGGTTTGAAGCACAATATAGTGTTAGATAAAAATGTCTTTTTAATTCGAATTTCCCTAGAATTGTTATATTAGCGTTGAAGTGAAGTGTCCAAACTACTAGGGACAGCATTAATAGTTTGCAACTATGCGTTTAAGACGAAGGCTGATAAGGTTGCGTTACGCGGAGGCCTGCAGCCTGGCAGGCGATGAGAAACAACACAAGTAACGTTATGTAAGTAATGCACAAAAGAGCCTCAAAACGCCACAGGGGGGAAGGGGGGGGCAAACTTAAAAGTAGCCTATCACACACACACACACACACACACACACACACACACCCCATCATCATCAACCCACACCCGTAGATGAGGAGAAGAGAGGCTGAGTGGACACAAGGCATAAATATAGCACTCCTTGACTCATGACACATTTTGTTCGGACAAATCTGTGTGGGATAACTTTCCCATTATGAGTCGTCTCAAATAGACAGTACCCGGAATGCAAGAAATTAGGTATTTGACTAAAAACACAATTTGTAGCACTTACATTGTACTTATAATGGCTTTTATTTATAGCAAGTTGCAAATCGGGATTATTTGTTTCTTGTTCCTCTAAGTTTGTATCCTTATTTTTGAAATGCACTTATTATAAGTCACTTTGGATAAAAGAGTCAGCTAAATGACGCTCATAATTTCTGTTGTGAAACCTCAAATGTAGGCACATAATACAAAAAATGTTATTTTATGTCCATGTCCCAAATCAGATAAGCCTGCCTCATTTTGTCCAGGGTGGTGTTCTCTGCAAGGTAGAAAATGCCAGTGTAACAGCATTTGAGGTGCAGCAGGATACTGTGAGAGCACTGGAAACTATACTCTAGACATCTTCTAGGTGGTTTGGCTGCTTCTCTTTGCAGGATGTGGTTTGACAGCAAAACAACGCTAAAGCCGTCAGAATCTGGTCAGGGAGAAAGTTCTAATGCAGTTGTAACGAGGTGACCTCAGACAGCTTCATATGTGCTCTGCTGTATGTGAATGTCAGCCGGCTCGCACCTCTCAGACGTCGGGTCCTGGCAGTTAAGTGGGTACTTGAGTTCGATGACATGGCCGTTCCTCTCACGTAAGAGATCCTGCTGCTCCGTGTAATACTGCACCAGCTCGGCCAGCGTGGCAAACTTCTCGCCTCCGTACAGGTCGTAGTAGTCGCCCGAGTTCTGGATCTTTATGTGGGTCACCTCATCGTCGCGTCTGAGTGGGAGAAAGCACAGTGGGGATTCATCAGTCAGCCGGGTAGCATGTACACAGAGGTGGGCTCACTCTGAAGAAGCACACAGAATTCTTCTCTACGGCTTTTCCTCTTGCACCCTGTAGTTAAAAATGAACCACACACACACACACACACACACACACACACACACACACGACTCTGCAGCAGGGGTAAACTAAACACATGTTAAGCGTGGTGACACTCAAGCGTCAGAGTGGGATTAGCCGGGCAGTCGGTTCCATCTGATCCAAGACATTCATTTTACTTTGTCGATATGCACGCCTCCGTGCCGTTCTCTCTGCAAAGTGATGAGCGGCTAATGGTCATCTCAAATGGGACAACTTCCATTTCCTTCCACCACTCGTCTCCTTGCATTTCACTTTCCCCCTTATTTTCTCTTTGCTTCCTCCCACTCAGCGTACACCCTTTGCTTGCTTTACTCTCTCCCTCTTTCTAGCAGTGCTTCCTGGTAATTGCTTTTGGCTTTATTAGTGGGTGCTGGCAGGGTGCCACAGGTCTCAGACCCTGTTAAAAGGCACCTCCTCAAGTCACGGGCCAAAGCCCCCTCTCTCAGAGTAAAACCCCATTAACTCTGGAATGAGCCAAACAACTTCCTGGTCTGCCTCTTTCAGACTGATAACATTTATGGATTTATTATGAGGGAGTTTCAGAAGCCACAGTGAGCATCAAGTCTGTTCAGCTACAATAATGGCCGATGTGTTTTTTTCTCCATGTTTCACTGAAGGAGTAAGAAGGTCCTCCATCAGGACACAATCTATTGCCGCTTTTTAATTGTAAAGTTATCCTCCCAACCCACTCAAATAACTAATCAACACAGTTATTTAGCAGACATCGAAGCTATAACGGCAAAGGCAACCAAATTGATTCATTCACTTCAACTTTTTTGCATGGTTCTGATAGAACACTGAAACCTTTTTGGTGACCCCGCTTGTGTCAGCAGCCTCTTATTCCAGTTCAGGTTCCTGCTTTTGCAAATTGTTGTGAATGTTTAAGTTATTTTCACACATTTCATTTAAAAAAAAACTCCCCTTAATTTGGATGCCATTTGATCCTATTCATTATGATCTAATGTAATTAATGTGAGAAATGAACTGGCTGAGGATTTAAGAAAAGCAGTTATGACAAATGGCTTGCAGGAGCAGAGAATCCAAACATTTTGCCTGAAAACTAATGCAAAGAACCCTGCACTTATCATCTTGTTGCGGATGTGGCATCACACCGCGGTGATGTACATCGATGGGAAGCACAAGCTTGACCAAAGTCCTGTATTTACAAATTGTGTTCTCAGTCACATCCTGTAGGATGTTGAGGAATTACACAAATAGATTACACTAAAAATGTAAACATGTTTTTATCCGAGAGGGAAGAAAAACTATCAAAGTGTAAAACCCATAATGCCAACTTTCAGCACAACAAGAATGTCTAATAGTCTTTCCTATTCATTTCTTTTGATGATACATTTCCTGCTTTTAACTAGTTTGCACTGATCGGGCTGACTGAACTGAACGGAAGGGCAAACGGACATAATGTCTCAGTCCATGTTAACAGAACATTGTCGTTCAGCTGCAGGTTCACACACTACATCTGTGGGCGGGATTAAGTGTTAAAAACTTCTAGCCAGAACATTGGAGTGTGTACAGTATTCGGATCAGTCTGACTAAACTACATGCAGAGCCAAGATGAGGACAAACACACACGTCCATGTATATACAAATGATAACTTGCTTTGCCTGAAGGTATATCAAGCAATATTTCCCCTCTCCGCAGAGCCTGAAACCACTTTTTTACTATACTCTGTCCACTTATCAAATTGAGGGTGATAAAGTTTTTTCCTCCCCTCTCGAGTCTACTACTCCACTGGTTTTACCCCAAATTCTAAAGGACGCATCTTCAAGTCTGATATAAAATGTGAGAAGTAATACGAGGTCATTTAAATGTGAGACTGCCCTGAGGCGGTGTGAAAAAAAGAACAGGCCTAAAACCAACGCATCATTCCTCTGCCCACATGGGCTTCAACTACCAAACAATAGCTTCTTACAGTGCCGGGGTGAAGGTTCAGTCTAATCAATCCCCTGCTTGGCTCTGCTACTCAGCTGATATCTAGTCATAGAACAGATGTTGCAGGCTATGTGACAGTCTTCCCCAAACATTGTTATCAAATAAAGATATGGGAAAGATGGATGTGGGGAACCAGACTTGGAACATGACTGGACTTTTACAGTCTCATTTTTCTGCCAAAACATAGTCTAAAAATAACCGTTAAGTAACAACCACTGTCAGTAAGTCAAAAGTGCATTGTCAGAGGAAGAGTTTCTGTATTCTAATCTTTTGTTCATCATAATCACCAAGATGTGTGTCATGGTGTGCGCACTAAAATCACCTGGCCTACCTAATGTTGATTGCGTGTAAAAACACTGATTTGCATGTTACACAGGTGTGGTTCTTGCTACGGATCCACAGTGGTTTTCAGATGGTGGCCAAAGGGAGACGACAGAACGCACAGTCAACATATGAATCAAGAGAAACTGTTGAAACACGCTGAGACGGACCAAACATAAAAAAAAAAAAATCAGTCTTCACATTAACGACGGTACAATATTCTATAAATAGCCTTAGCTAGTAAACTCCAGCTGGTATTATATAATGCAGAGGCTATGAGGAGATCCATTCGCTATGGTAACTTGGCCTGCAAAAGTCTCTCTTAAGATTGCCCTTAAAATGTCTCCTCTGGGTCTTTGGCGGGAATAGAGAGCATGGAAAATGAGATAACTCAAGACTGATTCCCACAGACTTTTTCTGCATTAAACTTTTTTCAGACGGGAATAAGAAACTCCGAATTTATCGCATTTTCAAACCCTTCAAAACGCTCTCATTAGCATTTCTAGCATCTGAGCCTTCAGTTCACTTCGACAGCCTGACCCACACCCACCCCCCCACCCCCTCCCTGTGGCTCGTGGGGCAGAGAAGAAGAGGAGAGGAAGAGAGAGGCAGATAAGACAGCAGCGAGAGGGAGACCACATACTTCCTGAGCGGCGACCATTACAAGCTGAACATTTGCAGTCACTATATCACGCTCATAATGGCCGGGGTAAGATGAAACCTGGGTAATGACTGGACTAATTAGCCTCTCCTCTCTACTCCGATAAGACGAGTGTGTGTGTGTGTGTGTGTCCGTATTTGAAATGGTGATAGAGTTAGAAGCAGGGTAAGCAAGATAAGAATAGCTTCTGTAGATGCAGAATAATGGCGTAATTATCTTCAGTCTGTTCTAGTATTTTCTGCATTTCACAGACGTTATTTTGGTGAAAAGCTCCTGAACATTTGCGGAGAAAAGATCAGGCTATAGAATTGCATGGCATATTCATATAATAATATAATTTACACTTTTGTAGAGTTCCTTTGTTGCACTGATGGCGGGGAACTGGAGCTGTAGAACTTGTGAGTTGGCAGAAAGCTACATGTGGAGTTTAGTTTTGGCCTCTAAGTGGGTAGATAAAGGGTATTATGCAGGACACGCGTACATGAACAACCCAGTACTCACTGGTATTCCGTGTCACATGTTTTGAGGTTACAGCTTTAAGATGAAATTTTAGAGGGCCAAAATATTGTTTGTTTGTTCCAATATCATAGAAAATCAATTGTAAGGCATAAATTGATCCCTAAAGAAAGCATGAAGTAAAAGACGTTACAATAAACGTACGGACAGTTTATGTTGTGTACACTTTTAAAAAGTCAGTTAACACGTTTTTCAACAAAATAACCTGATGATTTCATACTTTTTGTGGAAAATATCAACATTCGCACTAATGGCGCTCATGAAAACGTATTTAATCTTTCAACCTTAAATCCAATTACAAATCCAAAAGTGTGGTATTCAAAAAAGGAACAAGGAGTGGAAACATGAAAAATGTCTGCGTGAGCCTCATGAGCTGAACATTAAAGGTAATAAGATATTGGCAGACGTCACGGTAGCCCAAATCAGCACCTTGAATTAGTCCTTATTGACTCAGTAAACTCATCTTAGCAACAAGTTCAAGTCTGCATGTTCACACCAGACCAAGTAATGCTCAATTGGCAAAGGATCAGAGTGTACTGAACATTCGTTCATGACTTTCGAACGAACCTTTTCATTAGGAGGAGGATGAGTCTCTTGCAGTTGTGTTATTTCTAACTTAGCGTCTCCTCCATGTCAAGTGAACTTGCCTCCTCCGTCCTTACTTACCTTCCTTAGCAGGTGGCGAGGCTGCACACTCGCCACTTGACCTGCGTGTGAACGTTTATTTAATGTCTGTCACGACCACAAACTGTGGCTGCAACCTACCCCACCAACCTTCCTGTGGTGCGTGTGATTTACGACACCACAGACACACACACACCACAGGCAGTGAAGGTCAAAGCATTAGCAAGTCCCTCGCTTGTTAACATTATTTAAAAGCTAGCAGCTGCCGTCTGACTTCACCGTTTCCTTTGCCTTTTTATGTCCCCTTTTCTCTTAGAAGCACGCACACATTAACAAACACAAAAAGCCTCTCGCTGCCCGTCCCGTCTGCAGCAAATGGGCTTTCATCCAGGACTTCCAGGCCGGAGTGATGTATCTCTTAAATGAGTCTGTTGCCAAGGAAGTTGGCACTCTTCGTCGATCTCAGTTGGTTTCCTGCTCTCTGTAATCAGCGCAGCACGATGGCAGAGTCCTCCTACTTACCGGAAATGCCCCCGTTCTCTGCAACACACCAGGGCTGAAAATTACAGCGATGAGGAGAAATATTTTCTCGGGCATGAATGGCATCCGGCTGTGCTTGTTCCAACTCCGCTCCGTGCCACCCGGCTGCCCGCCACATGACTTTTCTGGCTAAATCTGGCTGTGATGTCACCAAATCCCATATTCCAGATCTGTTATTCAACCTGTCCCTTGAAACACTTGCACAAAACAACTTCTGTTCAAAGGCCATCTATTTTCGCATGGACCAAATGTTACATCACTAGTTGAGCCACGGGCGGCTCAAAGCACCCAGGAGATCGCTCCTCCCTCTCAGACTGAAATCAGGGAATCTGAATCAAACACACGGACTTTAGCCCAAAACATTTGTACGTAACAATGATCCTCCGGCCTCTCAACACGACTGCATCGGGGCTTTGTTTGTCCTCAGGGCTGAGCTTTGAACCAAAGGTGAGAACGGTCCGATTAATGAACAGCGAGGCCGGAAGCGTGGCCAACGGCATTGGACAGCAGAAGGAAGCGAGGGGGCGCTCGCTTACCTGACCGAGAGGGTGAAATCCCCCGGATTGCTCTTGCTCGGCCGGGCCAGGAAACTGCCGTGGACGCCCCGTGTCAACAGGAGCTGCTCTGCCTCGATTCCGGTGATGTTGGGGTGGAACCACCTAAAACAGCAGAGAACTGTTAAAAATGTATACAATATGTTGAGACTAGACTGGCCCAAACACAATAGATCTCCCGAGTTCAAACCAGTATATCATTCATTTTTCTAATGCCACTTATGTAACGATCTGGAGGAGTGGGGGTTCTGAAATATTCCCTATGCGGCGATGTGTAGACTTTCATATGTGTAGCTTCACACTGACCTTACTTCAGCCAAGATGGAAACATTAGATCACCTGATAGAAGCTGCTAAAACAGAAAGTATTGTACAGAATAAATGCAGACAAAAGTATTTGGAGAGCGGTGCGTCCTCTGTTGGTTCGGCGATGGTCTCAATTCCAGCCAACTTTAAATTAACAACGAGGAAGTTCAGACTTTGAGCTCCAATTCACTTCACACTACATTCAAGTTCACTAAAAGGACTGTGCTCGAGACAAGTGTTGGCTATATGCAACATCAGGACGTGTACAGCTCCAGGATTCTTAAATGTCACTGAACAAACTGACTTAATTGGCTATCTCTGGTCACAGCTCCATAATTAGCTGCTGCGAAGACTTGAGTGAGCGTACAAAGAACCAACTAACCACTTAAATAGTTTAGTGGTGTCTCAACCCTCTTTCTTCATGACGATTGCATTAAATCAGCTCGGAACGCTGGACGTTACCACCATGGTTGTTTTGGCCGAAAAGTGGAGGGAAAATAGCTGACAATTTACTACGATACTGTGTGTTTATGGCGGGTTTATTAGTTTCTGCTTGATAACATCCTTTGCAACAAAAACACAACTTTTTCCCCCCAAGAATTTAAAGGCCAGTTAGTTCAATTTACAATATCATCATACCTTAGGCCTCACATCATTTGCATGCTGTTGTTGACACTTAAGGGTAAAATGTCATCAACAAATAAATGGAGGGCTCCTCAATAGCACTTGAATAAATAAACCAAAGCATTTCTGAACGCCAACTTGACCTGACTAACCCACTTTTCCCAAAGTGAGGTGAAAGAGGAACAACTTTCAGCAGATCTGAATTGGGAGCAATGGTATGTGCTGAAAGTGATCCCATGAAATTAAAGTATAGTTTTCCATTAATGTTCTATTAGTAAATATGGTAAGTATACTTACTTACATACTCTATGTCAGTAGGGAAGTACACTCAGTACTGCAAAGCCAAAGCTGATTACACGTCACTTCCTCTGTTGCAGAACACCACAAATATTTATCCTGTGCACTTCTTAGCCATGTTGACCGATTATCTGGGTTGTGTACTCACGCTGGAGTGTTTGACACTGCCACTTACCCGAACCAAAACCTAGTCACAAACAGCCGGAACATCTGTGCTTTGGCACCAACACAAGCGTGTTCAGTCGAAGCAGAGTTAAATAACGTGCTGAAGAAGAGTACGTAAAGCAGTCCAAGGGGAGGGCTGGATATCAGCTGTGTAGATTTAAAGCTCATGTTTAAGCGGGGATCATTGGGTTAAACCTCCCTAACGACTGTAAATCCAACGAGCCATCCAAGGCCACATTGGTGGGCGGGGAGGTGGGGGGGGGGTGTCTGATGAAACTAAGTTTATCAGTGGATTTTCACAGAAGCATCCCACCAACCAGCTGGAGATCAACTCGAGTACAGAGACACATTTTAAACCACTGTGTCTGGTATAGTTAAAACTCTTTTTTAGAAGGAATAATGCATGTAAATGTTAATGATTCGTGACATGTAGACCAAATGACTCTTGGAAATCATGCATTTCACCTCCTAAATCATCGCCTTTCACTAGCACCCCCGGAGACATTACAAAGGCTTATTATTGATTAATATAACCCAGCAGAGCGCAGGCAGATGGTGACACAGTAGTGCCTTCATGGAGCCCGTGCGGAGGAGATCATATCTGAAAGCGTCGACAGTGGGCGAGCATTTAGGCGCCTCTCCTCTTGTACACTGTATGACAAACTCATGACAGTAAGATATAAATAAAGAGCCATGTGTCGGCTCAGCAGATCTTGTGTCCCCACGGAGCAGAATACTGTTGTAGTCACCAGATGGTCTGAATTTCGTATTACGTGATGCAACGCTGAGTTTAATATCCTCAAGAACACAAAAATATAAATATTACAGTAACACCTAAGCCTGACACTCTTATTGACCAGTGTCACACTGCCAGTGTGACTTAATTCAAATCAAATTAACTAGGAGGAACCTAAATTAAATTGGTAAAAGCTTGAAATTGCCTTTTGGTGGCGATATGCAAATGACACGTTTCAGGAGATGAAGCAACCGTTCGGCATCCAGCCGATTAACAAAAGTGACACACAAGGCTCCCGACCCGTTTGTACGACACGGGAGGGAACAGGAGACGAGTGAAAGAAGAAACGGGTGATGACATGGATGCTAAATGTGTGATGGGGGGGGGGGGGTATGACACACACACACACACACACACACATAGTAAATTTAAGTTTTGAGTAAAAAACTCAAGTGTGTGTGTGAGTGTGTGTGTATGTGTATATATATATATATATATATATATATCCCCCTTTCACTCTTTTTGAAGTTAATGCCAAATTTACTTGACAGGACAGGATCAGTTCGCACTGACACACAGCACACCAGACATCTGACCCAGACTGCCTATGACCCCCTCCTCCTCAGCGGCAGGGGGGGGGGGGGGGGGGCATTCGCAGCGCTTTCTCTCATTCTCCAATCCCAGGATACAGATTATAGGGAGAACTTTAGAGATGATGATTACTAACCGATTACAGGGGGATTAGTCCTAAAGACGTGTAGGGTGACTCGGACAATGCCCTCCCTGTTATATTGGAAATATCTCTGGAAGTCTGGCAGGGAGGCCTGGTGTTTGAGCTTCAGACAGGAAATGACGTCACAGGACGGAAAGAACATGTGAATTTCACTATGCTAAACATAAAAAACACAACATATCAAAACATTGTTGGGTTACATGTATGAAACCGATTTCATCCCGTTTTCTTCTTACTGGCTGTAAAGGAATCCAACCAGCATGGCAATTTATGGTACAGCGCTCAATACTCTGTGATACACGCGCTATTAAAGTTATATTTATTTCTTTTAAAGTAGGACATTTGTCATTTACTACATTTTTCCACTCAAACTAGCTGCATTTTGTTCCTGGACTGAGGAGCCGTGGACAAGTTGTGTGTCAGCTGGTGGACAGATTGTAGGATTTAAAAACAATGCCACGGGCACAGATTTGTACAAAATAAAAAAAATAAAAATAGGAGTGGAGAAAAATGCCTCGTGTCACTAATCCATAGATAATCCCTCATCACAGCGCTGTTGTCACTCGTCATATTGGAAACAATGGAGATGGGTTGGAACCAGGCACAAACACTGGGGCGATGCTTCAAGCACACAACGGCAGCGAGAACTAAGCAACTGCTCGCCTTGTCCGGTCTTTACACGCATTCCAACACAATTCTACAACTAATGCACACTCCCAGTTCCTCTGCAACCAAACTCCCTTAAAAGCAACACACACACACACACGCACACGGCCAGGCCTTCACTTCTGCACAGTGCTTCAGATCAGGTGAACTATGGCGAGGGCCTTCAAAGGGCAGGAAAGGCGCTGATGGAAGGGCGGAACGGGGTCATTTCTGGCCTACCTCACCATTGTGGGCGAAGCCTTACATCAGCAGCCTCAGATCCATGTAATCCACCACTGGGCACTGTTACACAAGAGAGGGCAGGAGGGAGATATAGAGACGTAAGGCGTAGAGTGGAGGGGGGGGGGGGGTTACTGGGTGAGATAGAGACAGGCGGGGAACGACAGACGCGGTGGGTGCTTTGTAGGAGAGAGAGAGAGGGCATGAGGAAGAGAGAGGGGGCGGACCTTTTAATCTGGGATTTGGACAAGCGTGAGCAGGCCCAATAGCAGCACCCGTCAGTGCTATCACTGTTCGCTGCAACCCCCCGTCCCCTGTCCCCCCCGCTGTTGAATGGGCCAAGACACTGGCAAAGTCCAGTCACCCAGCGCTTTCCTCCCTTTGCCTCGCCTCCTCTCCCCTCTGTACCCTAAGCGGCTGTCTGATGGCTTAGCGCCAACGCGCCCCCCCTCCCCCCGCCCTCACCCTGTGATCCAAAAGCTAACAGAGCTTTCTCTGGCTGCGACACGCAGCAGACCGGCTACCGGGTCGCTCCTATCTTGTCGGAGGCTAAATGCAACAGCTGGGCTGCCCGTGCCTGGAGATTACACCTAATCGTGCGTGGCGTAGTTACACTGGATCATAGTTAGCCCTCGCCAAGCTAAATCCCCACAATCCAGCCAATTTAGCAGTATGCCATTAGGCTATTAATTTTGTAGCCTGCAGATGGTTTGGAATGAGAGTGCTGAAAACAAGAGCATGGAGGTATTAATGTGTGACGAGCTGACAATGAAATACCCATCGGAGCTTGGATTAAATCCACTTTTCTGCATATGATTTAAGTCAAGTGTGCTTAACAAAAGGTTAAAGATTTGCCGTGAAAACTATTATGTGTGTTTGCCCTTTCTGTGTGTTGCTGTGTTTAATGATGAACCTTTTTGCCATCACTGACCACCAAATGACAAAACTGGACTTCGGTGGAAACCAGCGACAAAGCAGCAGCAAATGATCAAGTGTCTTATAAATCAACAGCCGCTATTGGGTAAGGTGAGCCGAAAGGATGTGTCCCCTTTAAGAACTGATCTGTAAAAATGTCTCTGTACACTATTGTAGAGTCGCTGTCAATTTTGAGAAGCCCTCAAAACACAGATCCGAACTGCATTCCCATCCTATAAAGCCTCCTCTTCCTCCTCCTCCTCATGTCATGACTGCAGAAGCCGGAGTGACTCAGGACTTTCCAAGAATAGGATTCCCTTTGACAACCACCAGGCGCCCCAATTCCCTGCATCTGGCAGCGAGCGAGTGAGACCAGCTTTCAGGCGGCCCCGGTTCTATCTGACGAGAAGTCGACGGGCGACGTCGGCGGCTGGGAGGCGAGGCGAGGCCCTCGGCGGGTTCGAGGGCAAACGGGCCCACTGTGCGTCCAGCCACCGCTCTGTGTTCTGACATAACGCCCCAGAGTCCAATATAGCGCTGGCTGGCTATTCAAAGCGCGCCTGTCTAGGCCCGCTGACCAACAGGTGATATACTTGGTAGCCACCGCGCCACATGAAAGCCTCTGCTCGGGCTATATTGGTGGCAGACGAGACCACGGTGTGGATGTTGGTAATGTCGCGGTCATTTTTAGGCCGGCGGATGAGCCGGGGTATTTACATGTGGCCTCCCCCGGATCGCTGGCTGCTTCACCTCTCAGTCCAGCACTCGGTTTAGCCGAATTGACTGAGGCATTCCCTGCGCATGTTCATGCCTTAAACACTTCCGAACATATACACACACATACATCTCAGAAGGAGGGTTGCAGAATTTCAGGAATATTCAAAGTTTGGAAAGTTGGAAACTTTCCTTTAGAATTAACGGAGATTCATTTTGGGGTAATTTAAGTGCATTTACCTCATATATGAGCGGACATGCCTGAAAACATTTCTAATACAAATTAAAAAATAGATAATTTTTAAATTTGTATAAGAAATATTTTCACGATCTATTTGTGAGTGAAACCTTTTCTTCATTGAACAACCAAAACATCAACATTGAATAAAATCCACTTTTAAATTTAAAATGAAGTAAGCTTCTCAAGCCTTAGTGTTTTTTTCCTGATTACTTCTAGTCTACGTCAACGTCGAGTTGAGAGGGGAAAATAATGTGGTTTACGATAGATAGCTACATCCTTTGCAAAGAAACAGAGCGTGCCGCAACATCTTGACCTAATCTAGACAGTAGGGAGGAGTTCAAATATTTCATGTAAATCTAAACTAAATTACATCTTACATCTCTAAAATATGTAATCAAATCAAAAATAAAACCAAAAGTATTTGCCACTGCAATGGCATTGAAGTTTTATCTAATTGTTAAAGAAAAGTGGTCGTGCACAACATGCACAGCTGGGATTTACTGTGCAGGGACATTTTAGTCTGTGAAGTGCATGTTTGTACTGAACAGAAAAAACACACACTTCCACCGATAAAGGTTACAAATAACTTTAGGTTCTGTCAAATCAATCTGGAGGAGGTTCAAAACGTTCGTGTGAGTTTACTCTCTCTGACCCATGTGATGATCCGCGATAAAAGAATTGTTGGCAATAATTAAATAACGTATTAATGCAGTAACTTATCCCTAATTAATAATACACACACACACACACACACACACACAACCCTGCAGCAGCCAACTAAATCATTTAAAAAATGCTAGTGGTGATATGACAGTAAAAAGTAGTAAAAAGCTTTCAAGTTAGTTATGCAGTTCATTTTGGAGAAGAAAAAAAATGCTAGCACAACGTTGAGGCTTTTTATATTGACATGGAATAAACACTGCTTGTCAAACAGTAAAAGTGGCTCCTGCCATTAATGGTTAATAAATAACCTTTTTCACAGATTCAAGCTTTATTTAACAGAATGTTTAAAGAGAGCTTTCAAAACGAGCACCGTCAAAACTCTTTCAAAGTGACATTTTATTACAGATGTTAAGTACAGTTTTCAATTGATTTAATGACACTGATCACAAATCGATTGTGTGATGATACTTTGCAAAGACTTGCCTCTTTAGAATACAAAACAAGAGGGGAAACTAGTTTGAATGAAGTTCATGTTTGAGAGCTACCGATTAAAATATATACTTTTCTTTAGGAAAAGGAAAAGTTAAAAAAAAAAGGAAAAGTAATTTAAGATTGCTATTGATTAATCTTTGTAATTCCATCTGCTTTTGTTTTCTTTATGAGCGTACTCAAGCGTATCAATAAGTATTTTTTACATATTTATAAATTTATTTAGAGCATTAGAAGTTATGACACACTTCTGATGGAGATAAGTCACATAGGAGATCCGTGTATCTGTGAGCAGAAGTTAACTGGTAACTTCTGCTCTCATTGCCAGGGGGAAATCACATTGTTCCTCTTTTCCAGCTGGAGAATTGCACTTCTCACTGGCGTGAGATGATCAGGACATGAATAATCAAGTCCTGTGCCAGAGAAGATCCAGAATCAAAAAGGTAGGTGTGGCACAACCAACCCGATAAAGGAAGGTGAGATTACAATACACAACTCAATAAATGGTTCAACACCAACGCTTTGACATGCACGTAGAACAGCATTTCCTTTCCAACTTTGAAAGCACTTAACACACTTAAGGACCACAAAAAATGTGAAGCGGAGACTCCGACATTCTATCTTCATTGTCTCGTGTGTGAACAAATGGCCAAACACGCTTTGGGAAAACAGTCGGCTCAGAGCCCTCCTGGAAATGATGCCAGTGCTATCTTATTCCCCCACATGCGCCCTCGTTTTCCTGTTGGCTTATCGACAAAACTGACGCACTGCTCTCAGCTGGTCGAAGGACTTCCAGTGACAGACGCGGTCTCCTCTTTAAACAAAGGGGGCCAGAGGTGCTTTCCAGTGGTGGAAAGTTTGTCATACACCACCACCCCCCCCCCCCCCCCCCCCCACACACACACACACACACACACGATAAACTTTCCAAATGAAAAAAAAAATGGAACAGAACCATTAAGGGCATAGGAGTGAACTTGGTCACTGTGCTTCATCAGGATGAGGAACAGTGTAGAAGCTGAAGCGTTGCAACCCTTTTCCTGCAAAGACAAGAATGTGGAAACACGTGGAGCCTCCAGCCCTCCCCGATTGGAATGACGAACCACAACCGCTTCCTGAGAGGAGGGGGGTGTCTGAGTGACGCCGTCACCAGCAGGAGAGCAGGTCCGTCTGATCAGGATGGCACCGCCGCATTGTTCCTCTGAGGTATTTCAACTCAGGAAGCGCAGGACGAGCCGCGCAGCGACAGTCATGCAGCCGGCGACCAAACAGGCCGAGAGTTAAAAACAGCTTTTAATAACTTTGTCCCACTGTTGTCCTCTATCTCCGATCTCAGCCCGCTGGTGACTTTGCCCCCGTGAACGCCCGACCCTCTGTCCCGTCACGAGTGGTTCTTGGAAATGTCTGAGAAAGACGTCACGAATGCGGGTGAATATAAATAAATGTCCTTGCGATAGAATCCCACGAACAGAGTGAGAAAATACACCACCAATAGAGTTCTTATCTCCACAATATGTTGCCACCATCACTATCGTTTGGGACAACATTTGACTTATGCTGAACCACATCCTGCACATTGAAATGAAAATAAAAGTGAGTTTAAAGGCAATTACCCCAAAATGTGTGTTGGATGTAGGGTTCAATGTGCAGCGATGGCCTGTGCTCCGTTTGTTCAGAAACGACGTAAAAGGACGTCAAAATAAAAATGACGCACCGACGTCTCAGCGAAACTCTGATGAATAATCATCTGCTGTGGCAAGTTCACACAGACTACATAGCTAATCCAAAGTGGAGCCACGTTCAGTACCACCATGAACAAAATAGTACAGGTACATGGTTGAAAAGGTGTACCAGGAGGCAGACAATCAGCACAATGGTCAATGCAGATGGAAAAGATGCTGCGTTGCAAAGAAAAGTGTTCCTTTAACACACGGGACAGCCAAGAAGCTTCAACTTTCCCAAACTGGCCTTGAAGCACCACAGTCAGAGCCTAGATTATACTGTCAAAAACTCATTTTTACCAAACAGCACTTTTGTTTCTCAGAGGAGAAATATAAATATCTTTGTGTAGTTGAATTATGTAACAAGTCAAACCCACCAAAGGCACCCAGGAGACGAGAATTGCATGTCATATTCCCTGGGATAACACACGTCTCCCATCTTTTCCACCCATATAGGGGGAGGCTTTTTGTAGCAACTATAAACTCCCCGAGTTGCCAACATTGCATTTTCTGCAGTCCGAAACAGCTATAAAGATCAAGACACAAGCCGAACACTTCAGGGGGTAACCTTGGGTAGGAACCTGTACCAGGACAAACACTTGTTACACCATGTAGTAGTACCAAGTGTTTGCATTTTCTTTTCAAAATGTCAACATGCCCCACCAAATGAACCAAATAAAACAAACATCTCGGTTATTGTTGCAGATAATATTAGCTAGCTGCATGCTAAACCACTGGTAAGCTGACATGTGAATCAATAATGCAAAATGTAACTCTACCACAGTACATGGGTGCACTCGTGTTTATGTTAAGCTCATGTCAAGCTATGATTGTTAGAATAGTCTATATAGTCTATATGTCTCATATATTCTTATCTCGGGTTTTTAATCAAGTTCCTTTTTAACTTAATGTCCAATTGACAAGAAACAATCAACCAATTAGCTGCACTGAGAATGCAGGGAAACAAAGAGGAACGACACCGAAAGTCCACTTACTCAAGTGAGGACAAAACCTTGACACTGCATGAACATACACAAGTGTAAAGAGTTCATATTGTTGTACGTAAGGTCTGGCTTGGAGATAGTTTAGAAATAATAATATTACAATATATACATTTTTTTAAATATAATACAAATATATATACATCAAAGATTTCAATCCCGACACCTGCCGTAAGGAAAGCTGGTTATAAAACTCGACGCCTTCGTGAACTGCGCTGCAGACATTTAATGGAGGCTCGCGGCGTGGATTTACGTGCGCGTGTTGCTGGGATCAGCCGCTCGAGGGAAGTTGAGGCGCCGCTTTCCTTAGTTCGGTGTCGCTCGTGCGCGGTGGAGAGGGTGTCAAGTGTCACGGCGCGGTCAGAGCGCTTTAAAGAAGGCGCAAAGTCAACTTTACCTGCGAGATGTCATAGCAGTCTCTGAAAGCTGTCAAGTGTCCACAAATGTCCCTCTCTGCCTCTGACGAGCCGCCTGAAGAGTGAGCGAGCCGTTAAACTCTGCGCGTTCGGCTGCACGCAGAGACCGACGAGACTTCCGGTTGGCGCTTTCAAAACAAGGGTTTCCTGTTAATCTTGTTTATATATATATATATATCTATTTATCTATTTCCTCTCCGTACCGCTGTATTCCGAGTTCCGTCTGCATTTGATATATATTTAAATGAATTATTTACGAACAAAAGCAATATTTAAAAAGTAAATAATTTGACTAAAGTTAGTGAAAAACAGCTAATTTATCTGAACAATTCCAAATCTATTTAGCTTTGCCTCCTTCCTATTTTATCAAAGGTAACGTTTGGACTTTTGTTTTGCAAATACGCTTCTTCTTTCATGTCCTGTTTAGACTCACCATAGCTACCTTCTTGCAACCAGAACATATTGTGAAAGGTCCCTTTTTAATTTTTAACTACATTTTAGACGTCCCACTCACTTTTATAATAAGATCCCTTGAAAATAACACAGATATAGATCATAAAATCCATATCTCAAATTGGCCCTGTCATAATCGTAGATAATGATGTCTGTTAATTATGTTATATATGTCTGTTATTTACCAAATTAACTAAAACATACCACAGCCATTTTCTGAAGCTGATGTCCATGCTGCATTGGGGAAGAACAAACTCCGCTATAACTATGTCTAACTATATTTGCAAAAATGCAAAAATTGCATTTTAAGTATTTGCAATGGTTATGTCCTTTACAAGTCAGACACTTGCGTGCTTATCAGTATTATCTCTCATCTGTTATTTTTTTAACCATTTATTATTCCATTTTCAATTGCAATAAGTAATACTAATTAGCGTGTGCCATTTGTTTAATCTATTGTGAAGCTCTTCTGTTGTCTCCAGAAAGATCACGTGTCTTTACTTCCTCCTGTGTTGTACCCTCATCTCCTGACGGGACAGCCGACTGGCCGTGGGCTCGGTGGTATGGGAGAGCAGTGAGAGAGAGGCCGAGCACCATTGACGTCAGCAGCCTGTGGTTATCAGTGGAGGTTAATCTACTGGGGGATGGATGGGCTTATGCAATTGTCTGTGAGCTCACCGGCTTCACATCTATGGATTTGCTTTTCCAGTGTTTGACCCAGTGTGCTGCTGCAGCCTATATACAAACACGATATGATGGAGAGGGAGTTTCTTCTGTCCTTGCCATTTATGTTGCCTGAGTAGATGTTTTTCTCTGCCAGAGAAATGTTCTTCAGGCAGGACGCGCAGGTTTAAACATAGGCCTTATTGTTCGGGTCTCAAGAGCAGCTCAAACAATCGTGTCGCACAATGGCAGGGCATTAGTCTCCAATCGATACAAAGTGGAAATTGATGAGGAGAGTGAGAAATGGCTGAATATTGGGATAACACTGAGTGCGCCTTAAGTGTTTAGTGCTAAACGGGATTGATACAAGACTGAGGCACTCAAAAAAATCAAAGTCATGACCGGGGGTTGAGGTACCCCTCGTGTGTCATGTGTTGCTTTTAAGGATAATAGGAAAATAAGTCAGTGCTGCGCCGACAAGCACATATTTGAGGAGATAACTGGGCGAATTTGCTCCCTTTGGCTTCCGCAAATGTCTGATAAAAAAGGTCAATCAAGCTGTGTTTTACTGTTTGTTTTTGCTCAGACTGCAACTTCGTATAAGGATGACCTTAAACATTGTAATTGTGGCTATTAGACACGGTCTCTTGGGTGTAATGGAAAAATAATCTGCATGAATTAACTTTAACCCCAGAGCTGTTGCTTTGAGGTAAAATGTCTTTTTTTAGGATTTGCAAAGATAAATAACCTCAAGGTACACAGTACAATACATTCATTTGAAAAGATTACCCTGCATCGCAACAGTAAAACAACTCATTTTCAAACCATGTATTCAATGAAAAGAAAGGATTAATGAAAAAAAACCCACATAAATAACTGAATAGCAGGGTTTGCTGATTGACTTTTTAATCTATAGTAGATGTAAACTGCACTAAAAGGTTTTATCACCAGGCAGACCGATGTCCTGTTGAGTCTAGGGGGGTGGGGGGGCAGACGAGCACAAAGCCTGGTTTTCCACCCAGGGGAAGGGAAACCAGGATGTCCTATCCACCCCGAGGTGGCGGCTTCTATAGGCGTGTGGCCTTTGACCCCCCTTTTGCCTTGAGACTTGCAAATCTGCTCGTCCAAAGATGGAAAAAAATGGGGAAAAGGAAACAAAGAGGACTTATACTGAGGGTGACGCAGCCGGACAGCTGGGGCCTGGTCGGAGAGAAAGAACTTTTATTACCACGGGGACATTAAAAGCTGTGAGAGAAGAACTTTATCTAACAGAAGGCAACTGGCCAACATTTTTAGAAAACACTCTCGTAAGATCAATACAAGATTTTGAGATAGCAGCATCTACTTCAGCAGATGTTGTCGTGGACTCTGGGCCCTGTGTTTGGCTTCGGTTGGCGCCTCTGACAAAATTTCATCCCAAGAGTGCCTGAGTTCGTTGCATAATTCATAACTCCACTTTGACCTTTGAGCAAACTGCATTCTCCAACAAGTGTTGAAACCAATATATGGTGTCTGGGTGCCTCTGAGCGGTTCATTCCGCGGCTTCTCTCAACACACAAATCAATCTTAGATGGTTCTGGGAATCCTGTGTCCTCCCAAAGACACACAAGTGGGTGTCACCCAAACAGTGATTTTCCATTTTCATTATTGGGGGCTATAAATGTATTTGGTATTTGAATTCCTTTAAACCCTTTAATCAGTAAGCGTACATAAGTTCTTGCGCTTGGTAGCACTTCATTGAGACGATTTCCTTTGCAACCCTGGTAACAGTATTAATGAACACATGCAGAGCGCTCCTGTCATCAGCCAGGAATGAATTCATCTCATTCGTTCTAAGGTTTAATGAAAACGCTCCAGACGCATTTGGGATGTACAAAATGATGTAGGAGTCTGTGCAATAGTTGTTTTTCCTCTTGAGTTCCAGGCTTTCAATTAGCAAGAGAGCTCTACCGAGCTCTTCGATTGAAGAAAACACTGTTTGTCTTGTACTTGTTTTTAATCAAAGTGTGAGCAGAAACCTCTGATTGAGACAAACTTCGGATTTAAAGGTGTCGGCAACGTTACTTTAAAAAAAAAAAAAAAAAAAAAAAAATATATATATATATATATATATATATATATATATTGAAAGATGTACATCTTCTGCAAGAAGGTTTGGGCTGAGGGTTTGTGGACAATTGTTAAACATTTCGCCATGTAAATCAACTCCAGACCACGACAAAATCAAGACGGCTGACAAGAAATGGCTCCATTGGTTGACATTTTATTTCATGGTGGTAGGAACACAAGACAAAGGTCATAAAGTTAGTAATGTTCAGGTCATGCCACTCTTACTCGGTGCACTGCCCTTAGAGGAGGTACGCGCAGTCAGACACTAGTTTACAGAGGCCAGACATGGAGGGTAATCCACATGTAGACATAAATAAGAGAAAATAGATTCAAAAACAGTAAATAGATTTTTTGTAAAAAAGCCAGAGGGGATATTCTCATTGGCCCCCTGGGATTTTTTTGTGTGTATTGTACCATTATTACTAATATAATTATCATTATTATTATTATTATGTATTACTCCTTTACATTATGGGGATGAGGCTAATACACTGCTAAAATAAGGAAACGGTTATATGGTTGACGTACAGGTGACCGTTTTTTAAGGCAAATAGTTTGCACCCAAACCATAGACTGCAGTTGTCTTTATTGTTGTTGAGTCGCACTGTTAACTGTCACTACCTCAATGGGTCGAGAATTAAAGAGCGCTGTAGTAAAATAGGACCAGTCTACGCTTGTGCTGGAATTGAAACGTGTCTTTTTGGGGACCAGTGTGGACACACCGAGTGTGACCACAATTTAGCCCCCACCCCCTTCCCCATTGTACATGAGTATCGCCGTGTGGGCAAACGGACAAGTCAGACATGGTTCCAGTGTATATTACTAAAAACATAAACCTCCACGAATAACACATTTGCTAAATTTACACTTAATTGCAGGGCTGTACAAAAACAGATCGTTTGATGATTGAAGAAGGAAAACGTAATCAAGAACTGGAGAAAGGAGAAAAAAAACACAACAGCACAAGACCATTTTATACTCAACTACGAACAGGCGTGATCTCGTCTTAGAATATTGCCAAAGTTCTCATATCAAAACACGTGTCCTTAAATTGGTCATCCCAGCGTATTGTAGCCGAGCGAAGCCGACTCTGCGTTGCATCAGTTCAATGAAGGTTACAGAATTTGCACTAGTAATACAAACCCATGCGTTACTATGTTAATTTGCAAGTGCTGTAGGATTAAGCGTCTCCCATTTTTGCGGCTGTTATGGCTTCAAAAGGTCACAACAACGTCACGGTCTCTCTTTCTCTCTCCTCCAGGAATGCTCCTAGGTCGAATACGGAAAGAAATGAAGTCTCAGGCCGTTTTTTTTTTTTTTTTTTTTTAAGCCTGTTTCGTTTGTGTTGACGACTGATTGTTGTTTGACAGGACATCCCCGAGGGTAGATAAGATCTCTCCTCGCCTCCTTTCTGTCTGTCCTTTCTGCAGTCTTTGCTTTCAGCACCTCCTTAAGGTCAGATATGGTAATAACTCTTCCCCTTATGCAGCAGTCTGTAAAGGTCCTGCAAAACTAACTGCTCCCAAGAAAAAAAAGCGGAAACAAGGCCAGAGAAGAAACACGAAACGTTATATCCTCACACGAGAGGAATTAAGAGGGAAAAAGATGAATCTTTTTATAATCATTGCAGGTAATAAACAAACAAAACCCCAAAACAGTGACACATTTCCAAATTAGAAAGTTTTTGGAATAAAATTGTAAATCAAACAAACCAGATTGAAACCAACACTGCAGAAGTGCATGCATTTATAGTGGTCATGGTTAGTTACATCTGCGTGTTGTAAAACAGAACGCACAACAGTACATGAGAAGCACAGCTCTCTGAGGAGATCCCATCTTACATATTCACAGTCTCAGGTATTATTTATATACTCTATATTTATAACATTTGCTCATGTCTCGACTTATGACTTATGATATGCGAGTGGTCGTGGAACGCGGCGCTCTCTCCGTCATGGCGGCCTGCAGTGTAAGTGAGTCATATCTCTAAACTAAAGGCTCTGATGGGACTCAGATTGAGTGGAGAGTTGCTCCTTTTCTTTTCCTGTGTTATTTTTGTAGGCGCGGTCAGATGGGGGATGATGGAGTGCTTTTGACTCTCTCACTGTAGCAGCTTGACTGATATCTAAAAAGTCCCATTAGGAAAACGCAGTGGGCTAGCGGGGCTGATTATAGAGTTTCTTGAATGGAGACGCCAGCTGGCTGCAGCATCAAAGAGCTGCAACCAGCGGCCTCGGCTCGCACTGCTCCGGGGAATGTATGCGTCTATGTGCTCGTGGATGTATCGGCCGTGCTTGGGGAATGTGGGCGATATATATATATATATATATATATATATTTATATTTATATATATGGCACCAAGACAAGGCTGTAGGCCGAGATCATCGGCGTGGTCCACCACTGTTCAAGTAACCAGCGGGGAAAAGGAGCGTTTCTTTTCTTTTTTAAAGTTGGTGATTGTTTTAAAACAACAAAGCTGACGAGGAATGAAATCTCTCTTTTTTCACAGAGATGCCTGCATTTTGAGGAAGATAAAGGGGGCAGGGCAGTTAGGTGGGGGGGGGGGGGGTTTCTTTATGGAGGTGCAGATTTAAAAAAAAGGAAAAAAAAGAACAAAATATATCAAACAAAAATGAAAACAAACATTTTCTTTCCATATAAAAAATGATGGAAAAGTATACAAAAATAGAAAATAATTACAGCAGGAGACATGGGCGCTATGGAGGGAGCGGATGGGAGGGTTTCTTTTTTCTCTCTCAATATTCTGTCTCTTCTGGCTTATTTGGCGGCGGAGCAGTGTAATATTTGGGGGCTGTTCAAGGCGTCTTCCACCAGGTGGAGCTCCACGCCGTCCACCACCACATCCTTGATGCAGCCGACAAAGCTGGTGCTGTAGGCCTTGGGCAACCGCCGGGCCACCGCCAGCTCCTCCAGACCACCTGAGGGGAGACGGACACAGCGGTCAATGCAATGACAGGTCTGCTGCTCCCGAACACTCGTCCACTCGTAGCCGGGGGAACGGATGAGACACTAGACGGCCAAAGGGCTGCTGCAGATACCACGCACGAGTTCCTACACTTCCCATAACACACCGTTATGGCAGGTGTAGGAACTGGTAGCAGTGCGGCCTCTTATTTATATCCCCCGATGAAGTTACACGATTTGTTTTTACAGGCGTGTAGTTGGACATGATTAGTGAACTCACCCTCCGATCACACAGCAGGATAAATATTTGGATTTCGTAACAAGTTCGACCTTGTGAATGCCCTCAGAAGGCTGTACTGGAAACCTTTTGGCAGAACAATCTATTCATGGTACATGAGTGGTCACTCGACTCTGCGTTTCTTTCTTTTCTTTGCGCGGCGACTAACGCCAGCTGACGTGCACGAGGGGTTGGATCTTCATTGGACAACCCATCGATCAAAGGGGAGAACGGCAGAGCGCCTGCTCAGCAGCCAGTGCACGGTGAGACAGACGAGAGACAAGGCTCCTTTTTATTTGACACGGTGCATAAAGCGCTCCGTAATGTGCAGTGAAATTAAAGTGGATGAGGGAGTGTAACATTATGACTGCACGACGCCCTCGTTATTTTTAATTTGTTCCCACCTTTAGTTCTGAGTGCTCATTGCTGCGCCGTGAACCGGCCCGATTTCAACCCGGCATCAAGTAGTGTATCGAGAAAAGCTTTAAGTGGGAGTTCCCACACGTGCTGCCCTTTTCTTTGGCTCTTCATCCATGTTGGAAACTACTGCTCACTCCCCACTTCTTCCACTGTTTGTCCCAAACAAATAAATGACATGAAATCCGCGTGGGACTGGCTGCAATTAAAAAACATTTTTCATTTGACTTGAAACCTACTTGCCATCGAAGCAATAGTCCCAATTAAAACGCTGCATGAGTAGATACCAAAAGAGATTTGTGATCAGAGAGGAGAAAAAACTGCTTTAAAGCGCTAGCGAACTGGATGTAAATGAACCCACGTAAGAGTTTCTCTATCAGTCGTAGAAAGTTTAAAACGGAAATGTCTTATTATGAAAAGGTCATTGATTTGCACTTCAAAGCAAATGTCTCAACCTCCTTTTCTTTCCATTTAGCTTTAACTTCAAATCATCCAAAGCTCATTTGTACGGCCCTTTTGTGGATGTCTGATGACCTCATTTTCTGGTGTGTGGCCGTCTGCTTGTTTGAGCCAGCGCACACATTAGCGTCTTTCTCCATGAATCAGCATGAAAAATGTCTTCATTCAGGACTCCAGGAGATCTGTCCTTACTGGGGAGAGAGGCAGATCCGAGTGTTTGAAATGTTACCTGGCTGCCATCCCTGCGCCGTCTCTCCTTCTCTGTTATCTTCACACAGAATCCTCCTCCTTCCTCTTTTTCTCTCTTCTCGCTTCATGCCAGTCCAACTCCATTCCCCTGCCTCCCCCCACATTCCCCGTCCCTCCCCCTCTTCCCTGTTTTCTCCAATTTCCACCCGTTAACATCCCCATTGAGCCTTTTACATCCCCTGTCCCGGCCCCCTGTAATCGGATTGTGTGCCTCAGAATCGCGCATCGACGGGGCTAATTTCATGCCAGTTACAGATGAATTAATGATGAACAGTGTAAAGGGGATTTAAAGAGGAGCGGGGCTCTCAACGGGAGGGCTCGTGTGAGGATTATGTATTCTTGCTGCGTGGCCCGCTCAGCACCTGTTCTACTGCGCTGCCCCCCTGTGTGTGTGTGTGTGTGTGTGTAGCACCTCTGCACTAAGCGCGTCTTAAATGTCACTCGGGCTGCTTCTCCTCTCAAACCTGCGCTGTGCGATTGACAGAAAAATACTTAATTTTGTTATTTTCCGCAGAGCGCTCAATCCCACGAGCCACGTGTGTTCTTTCAGAACACATTTACTGAGCAGGGTCTGGGCCAAACGCAGGAGGACTGTGGTCATTTTCAATTCAGGGGAGCACACGACTGTGGAAGTCGTCAGACAGCCTTTCATTTCTCAGCTCAATACCTCAATAGGGTTGGACATGTTTCCCCCCCCCCCAGAGATTCTGCTCATCACTCTGCAATGCCAATGAGTTCATGTGCTCAGGTTTTCGCAGCCTTCTTCCTCTGGTAGTACATGATTTTTATAGGGGTTTTTTGCCTTTTTTACGTGTGTGGCCACCTACCCAACCACAGCGCTCCGTCCGTGTCCAGCTGCGTTGCTGCCAAAGGCGACGACCCCGTTACGGCCGCCTCGTTGCCGACCTGTAGGGAGCCGTCTCTAAGTGCCCTGAGGAGGAGACAGGAGAAGAGACAGGACGTTTACAAGTCGGTCCGAAGCAGGACTTCACACAAGGCCCTCACAACATGCGCCTCCACCGGGGCTGACAGATGCCGCCAGAGCGCCATTCGTTGGCACACTGAATAGTGAATAGTGACGACGAGGCGATTCACACCCATTAAAAAAGGGCAAGCTGCAAACACGGACATCTATGCAGCTGCGTGAGCTGTGTGCCGACCTGCTGCCATTTGGAACACCGTCATCAACATCCAAACCTGGTCCCCTCCCACCATCTCATGTGGCCCAACCCGGCACTGTGTCGACGATCGATTATTATTGCCTCGAGCGAAGGGGCCGATCTAATTATCCCCCCAGTACTCCCGGTCACAGCCATGCCGGTAGCAAATGTTCAGCGGCCATAAATCACAGATCGTGTGAAAGGTGTTAAGTGGGTCATTCACAAAGCTCACGCAGTTAATCCGTTTCTAATGAAGGAATCCATTAATGTGACACCACAGTGGGGCAAAAAGTACTGCATCTGAAACTGTTATCCAAATGAAAACATGTGTCAGTGTGTCCAATTTAAGGGCTATTTATTCATGTGTACACTGCAGACACATGCTGTGGGTGTAGAAAATGTCATCAGGATGGATTATTAGATTAATTATAGTGTTAATGGGAATCTACACTACAAAAGCAGAGCGTCATCTGACGTGATAGAAGAAACTTTGCTATTTCAGCTGATTCTGCGCTGATTGTCACATGAAATACTAATACTGCACAAATAACTAGGATCAATGAATGTGTACTGTATGTATTTCCATACATTTCCTGCATTTATTTATTTTACTGTACCAAAATGTGTTGGGATGTTGCCGCATGTCCTTCCTTTGTGAACGTTTAGTGTGTGGAGGCAATTCCACACTGGTACTCGCGCGTGACCAGGCATGACAATGACCTCCATCTGAAACTAATCACAGTCCTCTCGATGCGAGAGATCACCGCGCAGCAGGGGAATTCATGCAAGACGTCGTGCAGTTTGCAGCAAACCAAAACACAACATGGATTAAGCCTAATCCTGCTCTACTTCCTCCATCTTTTCCCTCACCGATCCCCAGCCAACCTGCCGTCTCCCGCCTCACCTGCTGGCCTTGATGCGTATCCAGCGGTTAGTGTCGACCCGCACCGAGGAGCGCAGCACCACCGGCTTGGAGCCGAGGTCGTAGGTCATCTGGACGTGTCCGTCCACGATGGCCAGGGCGATGTAGTCGGAGCGCTCCACGCCCTTCCCGCTCCACAGCACCAGGCCCTGGGTGGTCTCCGTCCGGATGCTCAGCTCAAACTTGTTCACCAGCAGAGCCTTCTCACTATGGGGGGGGACACACAATCAGTTAGCTTTTGGCCTCGCGTTCAGTCGGTGTGAAGAAAAAGGAAGCCTCCCGTTGTCTGGAGGGTACGTGAGCTGTGTTTCAGTCCCACACGTGGTTCTGTGAGCCAGCGCATGTAGCCAGGATGCTGCGTACCGCGGGCCATTAGCTTCCCAAAATCGGACCGCACCGCCCCCCTCCTGCTTCCCGCGTGTGCGAAATTGTGTGTGTTGTTTTGGCAGCTGTTTGGGGTCCGGCAGGGGGCTGATGTGGATGCACAGACCTGGGCGACGTCCACCGACCCACGAGTAGCATTGTAGGTTAGCGTGAACGGGCCTCTGCTTACAAGGTCCCTGTGGTCTGTGTGAGTCGGCCAGCGGCATGGTAGATGTCTAGGGAATGTGCGTGTGTGTGTGTGCGTGTGTGTATGTAATGACATCAATTGTCTGCACATCTGGCAGATGGATCTACTTCCACCTTCTTTAAAGGGTATTTCAAGACAAAGACAAGGACAAGGTGAAGACACGTACGACAAAGAACCAATGACACAAGGGCTTTTAAAAAAAACAACTAAACAGCAGCACAGAGCTGGAGACAAAGATTAGACAAGACAAATAACAAGACAAAGGAGGCAGCAAAGCAAACAAAGAGGCTCATGGGAGTACAGGACAGGAAATGGGAGGGGAGGGAAGAGAAACTGAGTATGGCGACTTCTCATTACGCTGTAAGAAGTTTTCCATCATTTTCTCAGAGTGTTTTCTTTTCATCATTGAGCAAGAATAAAAAGAACGTTGGGTATACACGCAATGGGATAATATTTATCTTCGGACTGTATAAACTGCCAACAATACGGCTGGTTCAAATCAGCGGAAGGGGCTAAAAAAATTTCAAAAGCATGCGTATTTTGGAAGCCCCCTTTATAAAACTAAATCCACTGAGGTAAACAGGAAGAAGAAAAATATATGATTTAAAAGAATCCTTTTTCACTCGAGAGAGAAAAAATGACACGCAGCTCAGTGGAGCCTCTCCTGGCAAACCCTCCAAGACCACACGGGGCCCGAGACATCTCCATTGGAGCGACTTGTCAGTGATCACGTGGGGGTCATTAAAAGTACTGAATATGGCATTATAACTCTCATTATAACTCTCATCATACACTGACGCCAGAAAACGCTGGCTTATCGTTGCTGACTTTTCTGTTGTTGTAAGTACAGCAATTTAATCTACTTCTTCCCTGGGTTGACTAGTGCTATCCTCCGATTCGACTCTAGGGGGCAGTGGCGTTTAGACTGATAAAAAAGCCATCAGGGAGAATGGCTGCTGCAAAGACGTCTGCGGCTCTGGCTGGTTTTGTGCCATTCTCACAGCTCAGAACTCCAGAATGAATTGAAGCAGACGTTAATAAGAACAATGTTTGGCCCCCACGGACAAAGGTCCAGCCCTGTGAGAGGTCGGGAGGGTTTGTCTGGAGAGGAGGAGACGATGAGGAGGCGAGCGGACGGTACCAAAGTCTAAAAGCTTTTGTGAGACTCACCTCTGGTCAGATGGGTTCTCCAGAGACTCGGGACTTAAAGGGAGCAGGGGGGGGGGGGGAGAAAGTCAACGGCATGCAGAATAAGCGCAAGAGGCCAGGAGTTAGGAAGGAAACGAGGTGAGGAAGGAAGGATGTTGTGAGCCCACTGGGAGACTCACAGGAGGTCTGGCTTGGACCTGGAGCTGCAACAAGCATAACTTATCCGCTCTACCACAATATCCACCATGTCAACTGTTGGATAACAGCTGTTGTGGCATCACAGGAAGTGTGCAGCTTAGCCCTGATCACGCCACAAGGAGGTTCTCAAGGGAGCAGGTCGGAGTCAAGATGGAACACTAACGCACCAAAATGCCGAGATGAAGCATTTATCAGTGTGGTGGTGGGGTGTGATTAGCTCAGCTGCGGGGCGGGGAGGAGAGCTGGGAGGAGGGGTGCAGGGAACGGTGCCGGCAGGTGATGAGCACAGCTGGGATGTATCAACTAATTGTCCCCTGTGCTTAAAACCAGTAAACAGATCTGGAAAGAGAGAGCCGGGAACTCTGGAGCACGCACGAGCAACCGACGAGTGAACGAGGAGTGTGCGAGGAGTGTGCAACCTCGGAGCACTGCGAGCAAATAAAGAAACTTATATTCAAGCTGCCAGTGTCCGCGTGTTACTCCGCACTCTGCTACAGTGGCGCCCAACTAGCGGATGGAACCCAGCGATCACCACGCGGAGGGGATGGCGCAGCCGGCGGTCGCGCTCGGGCGGATGCTGGGCGAAATCGCCGCGATGCAGCGGGAGCAGGCGGAGGCCAACCGGCACTTTATGGGGGCGCTCCAGGCCCAGGCGGACCGGCAGACCCAGGTGCTGGAGCAGTTGGCGACCCGGCCAGGCGGCTCCCTCGGCCTACGCGGGGGTGGTGCTGCACAGAATGACGCCGGCAGACGAGGTGCAGTCCTACCTCGAAATGTTCGAGGCGATGGCGGGGGCGTGCGGGTGGCCGGCGGACGAGTGGGCGATCCGCCTACTGCCACTACTGTCCGGGGAGGCGCAGACGGCGGCGCTTGGTCTGCCACCGGGGGCGCGGCACGACTACGACGGGGTGAAGAGGGCCATCGTTGACCGGCTGGGGCTCTCCCCCGAGGACCACCGGAGGCGCTTCCGGGAGGCGAAGCTGGGGCCGGGGGACCGCCCGTTTGCCTTCGCCCAGCAGCTCAGGGACGCGGCCAACAGATGGCTGCAGCCGGAGGGCGCGGGCGGAGCACCGGCGGTGGTGGAGAAGGTGGTGGTAGAGCAATTCCTGCAGGGCCTGCCGCCACGGACCTCGTCGTGGGTCCGCTACCACCGCCCGGCGACGCTGGAGGCGGCTGTCACCCTAGCAGAGGACCACCTGGCGGCTCACCCCGGCGGACGGGGCAGCAAATGTTCAGCGGCCATAAATCACAGATCGTGTGAAAGGTGTTAAGTGGGTCATTCACAAAGCTCACGCAGTTAATCCGTTTCTAATGAAGGAATCCATTAATGTGACACCACAGTGGGGCAAAAAGTACTGCATCTGAAACTGTTATCCAAATGAAAACATGTGTCAGTGTGTCCAATTTAAGGGCTATTTATTCATGTGTACACTGCAGACACATGCTGTGGGTGTAGAAAATGTCATCAGGATGGATTATTAGATTAATTATAGTGTTAATGGGAATCTACACTACAAAAGCAGAGCGTCATCTGACGTGATAGAAGAAACTTTGCTATTTCAGCTGATTCTGCGCTGATTGTCACATGAAATACTAATACTGCACAAATAACTAGGATCAATGAATGTGTACTGTATGTATTTCCATACAGATTAGCTCAGCTGCGGGGCGGGGAGGAGAGCTGGGAGGAGGGGTGCAGGGAACGGTGCCGGCAGGTGATGAGCACAGCTGGGATGTATCAACTAATTGTCCCCTGTGCTTAAAACCAGTAAACAGATCTGGAAAGAGAGAGCCGGGAACTCTGGAGCACGCACGAGCAACCGACGAGTGAACGAGGAGTGTGCGAGGAGTGTGCAACCTCGGAGCACTGCGAGCAAATAAAGAAACTTATATTCAAGCTGCCAGTGTCCGCGTGTTACTCCGCACTCTGCTACAGTGGCGCCCAACTAGCGGATGGAACCCAGCGATCACCACGCGGAGGGGATGGCGCAGCCGGCGGTCGCGCTCGGGCGGATGCTGGGCGAAATCGCCGCGATGCAGCGGGAGCAGGCGGAGGCCAACCGGCACTTTATGGGGGCGCTCCAGGCCCAGGCGGACCGGCAGACCCAGGTGCTGGAGCAGTTGGCGACCCGGCCAGGCGGCTCCCTCGGCCTACGCGGGGGTGGTGCTGCACAGAATGACGCCGGCAGACGAGGTGCAGTCCTACCTCGAAATGTTCGAGGCGATGGCGGGGGCGTGCGGGTGGCCGGCGGACGAGTGGGCGATCCGCCTACTGCCACTACTGTCCGGGGAGGCGCAGACGGCGGCGCTTGGTCTGCCACCGGGGGCGCGGCACGACTACGACGGGGTGAAGAGGGCCATCGTTGACCGGCTGGGGCTCTCCCCCGAGGACCACCGGAGGCGCTTCCGGGAGGCGAAGCTGGGGCCGGGGGACCGCCCGTTTGCCTTCGCCCAGCAGCTCAGGGACGCGGCCAACAGATGGCTGCAGCCGGAGGGCGCGGGCGGAGCACCGGCGGTGGTGGAGAAGGTGGTGGTAGAGCAATTCCTGCAGGGCCTGCCGCCACGGACCTCGTCGTGGGTCCGCTACCACCGCCCGGCGACGCTGGAGGCGGCTGTCACCCTAGCAGAGGACCACCTGGCGGCTCACCCCGGCGGACGGGGCGACGGCGGACGCCCGGCCGCGTCACCACCCCCAGTCCCCACGCCGCGAAGGAGGACCCAGCAGCCGGCCGCGGCGTGGCCCCTGCCGACGCCGCGATCACCAGCCCGGACCAGGGGGGGCGACCGTGGGGAACCGACCGGACCCGGCACTCTTCCCGACCCACCGAGAGCGCCTCAACCGCCAGGGCAGGAGTGTTGGAGGTGCGGGCAGCCCGGGCACTACCGGCGGGAGTGCCCCCTGATGGAGGTGGGCCAGACGGTGAGGGTTGCCGGACCTCCAACACCCTCCCCCGGCCCGGGAGCGACGTACTGCGTTCCGGTAAGGATCCAGGGGGGTACATACCAGGCGATGGTGGATTCGGGCTGCACGCAGTCCATGATCCACCAGAGGCTGGTTCGACCCGGGGCATTGGTGGAGGCATCGCGGGTATGTATTAAGTGTGTGCATGGGGATATTCACGACTACCCAGTGGTACCGGTAGAGATTAGGTGTGGGGGAAAAAAGCATAAGATTAAGGTTGCGGTTAGCTCCCGCCTTACGCACCCCCTAATCTTGGGGACAGACTGGGCAGGGTTTCATAAGTTAGCGGGGCAGTGCGCGGGGGTGCGGTCACGAGCAGCAGGGACATGCGGGATGTGTGCGGTGCTCAGTGGTGACGCGAGGTTATCCGACACTGCAGACAGGGACGGGGAACCAACGGAGCCTCCCACGGAGACCCCGCGGGCTCCCGAATTACGCTCCATGGAAGATTTTCCACTGGAACAGTCTCGTGATGATACTCTACGCTCGGCCTTCGACCAGGTGATACGTATTGATGGTCACATGGTGCGCCCTGACACCGCATTATCATACCCGCACTTTTCATTGATCAGGGACAGGTTATACAGAGTGAGTCGTGACACTCGTACAGGTCAGGAGAACACCCAGTTGGTAATACCAAAAAGCCGTCGGGAAATAATTTTCCAGGCGGCTCACTATAACCCGATGGCGGGCCACATGGGTAGTGACAAAACTATGGACCGGATAACGGCCCGCTTTTACTGGCCAGGCATTTGGGCGGATGTGCGCCGATGGTGCGCGTCCTGCCCGCAGTGTCAGCTAGTGAACCAGCCGGCCATTCCGAGAGCGCCGCTGCGACCGCTCCCGTTGGTGGAGGTGCCGTTCGAGCGCTTAGGGATGGACCTTATCGGGCCGTTTCACCGGAGTGCACGGGGATATCGCTTTGTGCTAGTTCTGGTGGATTACGCAACGCGATATCCCAAGGGAATGCCGTTGCGCAACATCTCCGCGAGGAGTGTTGCGCAGGCACTGTTTCAGGTCATCTCCCGCGTTGGAATCCCGAAAGAGATTCTAACGGACCAGGGCACCTCGTTCATGTCACGTACACTGCGGGAACTTTACGAATTACTGGGAGTTAAGTCTGTTCGGACCAGCGTCTATCACCCCCAGACCGACGGGCTGGTGGAGCGGCTGAACAAAACCTTAAAATCCATGATTCGTAAGTTCATTCACGACGATGAACGTCATTGGGATAAATGGCTTGATCCTCTGTTGTTTGCAGTGCGGGAGGTGCCTCAGGCCTCCACGGGATTTTCTCCCTTTGAGCTGCTGTTTGGCAGGAAACCCCGGGGGGTGCTCGACCTGCTTAAAGAACACTGGGAGGAGGGTCCGAGCACCAGTAAGAACGAGATTCAATACGTCCTGGACCTGCGAGCCAAACTCCACACACTGGGTGAGTTGTCACGTGAGAATTTGCTCGAGGCCCAGGAGCGTCAACAACGGCTGTACAACAGAGGAGCAAAGCTGAGACAATTTACACCGGGAGAAAAAGTTCTTGTATTGCTTCCTTCCTCCAGCTCAAAACTCCTCGCCAGGTGGCAAGGGCCCTTCGAGGTCACACGGCGGGTGGGGGACGTCGACTATGAGGTGGTGCGATCTGACAGGGGCGGAGCTACACAGATCTACCACCTCAACCTCCTCAAACAATGGAGAGAGGCGGAGTCCGTTTCGCTGGTGTCCGCAGTAGCTGAGAGAGAGGAGCTGGGGCCCGAGGTTTCTAAGTCCACCGATCCGACCCGGCTCCACTTCGAGGCCCATCTCTCTGCGGCCCAGAAAACGGACTTAGCCCAGTTGCAAAGTCAGTTTAATGATGTGTTCTCTCTCCTGCCAGGTCGCACGGACCTCATAGCGCACCACATTGAGACGTCCCCGGGCGTGACAGTGCGAACACGGCCCTACCGGTTGCCTGAACACAAGAGAAAAGTGGTTCAGCGGGAATTAGCGGCGATGCTGGAGATGGGGGTAATAGAGGAGTCCAACAGCGCCTGGTGCAGCCCCATCGTCTTGGTCGCTAAGAAGGATGGGTCTGTGCGGTTCTGTGTGGACTATCGCAGGGTGAATGACGTGTCACGTTTCGATGCCTACCCGATGCCCCGGGTCGACGAACTCCTGGACCGACTGGGCACCGCACGTTTTTTTACGACACTGGATTTAACCAAGGGCTACTGGCAGATTCCCTTGTCACCAGAGTCCAAGGAAAAGACGGCCTTCTCCACTCCGTTTGGGTTATACCAATTCGCCATGCTTCCCTTTGGGTTGTTCGGGGCCCCGGCCACCTTCCAACGCCTCATGGACCGGGTGCTTCGCCCGCATGCTGCATATGCTGCCGCCTACCTGGATGATGTGATCATCCACAGCACCACCTGGGCGGAGCATGTGCGGCAGGTGGGCGCGGTGCTGGAATCCCCGAGGCAGGCCGGGCTCACCGCCAACCCGGGGAAGTGTGCAGTTGGGCGGAGGGAGGTACGGTATCTGGGGTACCACTTGGGGGGCGGGCAGGTGCGCCCTCAGGTAGACAAGACCGCGGCTATTGCGGCCTGCCCGCGTCCTAAGACAAAAAAAGAGGTGAGGCAGTTCCTGGGGCTGGCCGGGTACTACAGGAGGTTCATCCCGGGCTTTGCGGAACTGACCAGCCCCTTGACTGACCTGACCCGGAAAGGTGCCCCAGATCCGGTCCAGTGGACCGAGCGGTGCCAGTGGGCGGTTGAGGGGGTAAAACAAGCTCTCTGCGGGGAACCTCTCCTCCATACACCTGACTTTTCTCTCCCTTTTGTCTTGCAGACTGATGCGTCGAGCAGAGGGCTGGGGGCCGTTTTGTCCCAGCAGGTGCAGGGGGTGGACCGCCCAGTCCTCTACATCAGCCGGAAGTTATCGGAGAGAGAGGCCAGGTACAGCACCGTAGAGAAGGAGTGCCTGGCCATCCGGTGGGCGGTCGACTCCCTGCGGTACTACCTCCTGGGACGCTCATTCACCCTCTGCTCGGATCACGCCCCGCTGCAGTGGCTCCACCGCATGAAGGATACCAACGCCCGGATCACTCGGTGGTATCTAGCTTTACAGCCTTTTAACTTCAAGGTGATCCATAGGCCCGGGACGCAGATGGTCGTGGCCGACTTCCTCTCCCGCCCTCCAGAGAAGGAGGAGGAGGAGGGGGGGGGGGGGGGGGGGAGTTGGTTCGGCCGGACGGCTCCCCGGCCTAAGTCGGGCGGTGGGGGTATGTGGTGGTGGGGTGTGATTAGCTCAGCTGCGGGGCGGGGAGGAGAGCTGGGAGGAGGGGTGCAGGGAACGGTGCCGGCAGGTGATGAGCACAGCTGGGATGTATCAACTAATTGTCCCCTGTGCTTAAAACCAGTAAACAGATCTGGAAAGAGAGAGCCGGGAACTCTGGAGCACGCACGAGCAACCGACGAGTGAACGGCGAGCAAACGACGAGTGAACGAGGAGTGTGCGAGGAGTGTGCAACCTCGGAGCACTGCGAGCAAATAAAGAAACTTATATTCAAGCTGCCAGTGTCCGCGTGTTACTCCGCACTCTGCTACAATCAGTTTTTTTCTTCAAGATTAAGTGCACTCGTGGTCAGTGTCCACACAGCTAAAGGACTGCTTTAAGTCAGCGTCCTGCTCTTTATTCATGGCGCAGCGCACCACAGTGCAGCCTCTTACGGCCGTCCGTCTGCAGATGGATGCCGTGGATGAGAAAAATTGGGCAGTTGTCAAGAAATTAGGGTCAAGCGATAATGGTGCCGGAGCCAATCGACCCGAGCTTTCAGATACGGGTAGGAGGGTGTGATCAAAGGGGGCTGTAAATAGTAACGGCGACATTAACCCCTGGGTGAGCTTTTTGGCTCCACCCGCCTCCTGATGACGCTGTCGAGGAGGATTTTTACAAAAATCAAATGACGCTAAATCGACCGACGCGCCACTTTGCTTAGATTCACACCCATCTAGGCTCTTAGTAAACGTGACATCCATTAAACTTCTGACAGTCTGGCTCCGAGGGCCACCGTCCCCTCGTGCTAAGTGAGATTGATGCTCCCGGCTGCAGACTGCGGAGAGATCTCTATCGGGAGGTCTATCTACAAAGGGAGACAAAGCTGTGATTAACACGTCACTGCCTCTCTGTAGCACTTTGTAATTATTCACAATTTACAATTGGAGATCTGGCAAAAAAACTAAATGACAGAAGCCCTGCCATGGATTGGGAACTCTGGGAATTAAGTCGGCGTAATTTGAGCTGAATTTCGCTTCGTCACTTTCTGGGATCTTTACATATCTTTCAAAAAAGAGGATACTTACTGAACTAATGACTGAAGAAAAACCTTTAATGACTGAATCATGACCGAGGGCTTTCCCAAGTGGAAACTAGGTTAAGGGTTATTTAGTGTCTCCTCCTCTTGCAGTTTTCAGGGTCTCGTTCACTTCCCACATAACAGATTCAGTGTATAGTGCATGGCAATTCATTTGGCTCATGAACGGGTTACAAACATGCATCAAATAATGCACATTCTTCATACAGCAATTCATTTTCTCTGAGGGCTTGAGCACAATGCTTGTCATGCACACACTCATGCATGCCTTTGCTTAGCACAACGTTTTTGAAATGGAATCTGTCAAATTAAATCATAGGTATGGAGCAGGAATATAAAATCTGACTTAAACGGAGAGATGATTTTCTGTGTGGAAATTAGGACTGAAAACTGAATGTACTTTAATCTCATCTTTTGGGTTAACTATCAAAAATGTATTTTTTTTTATTGAGGTTGCTGTTAGTTGGGCTGGATTTGAAGCTGGGTAAATACCCAGTCATAAGGTCTACTTACTCTGGGATCTCATTGGTCAGTTGGCTTGAGTGAAAAGGAAAGACAGTGAAGGACATCCATATGAGACAACACGTGTGGACAACGACATGGGAGGTCAGACAAAAGGTCAAGCGGCCGGAACGCCGAGACCCCGGACAGACAGAAAAAGGTACACATAACGGGACACGCATGATGCGACAGGGTTCTCCAGCCAGCTGCCTCTGAGTGGGCGTCCCCCTCGGGAGTGTGAGGATGTGCAGGCTGTGGCCTGCTTTTCACACCTGAGTGTGTGTGTGTGTGTGTACAGTATGTGTGTGTGAAGAGATATAGAGCCGTATGCTGGATCTCTCCTGTAGGTGCATCCTATCAAAGTGTTGGGGGTTTATGCCAACCTTGTAGATGGATGGAAGAGTAAAAATGTCTCATCAGCTGCCGGGAGAGGTTGTTTTTTGTTTTGTTTTGTTGCCGTTTGCTTTTCTTTAATGTTTCACACCTAAGAGTTTACAGAAAAAACGTCACACAAATTTACAAACTACGGCAAAAAGGGGAATCGTGCCCGTAAGGCCGATTGTCCACGAGCGCGCAGCGGATCGCAGAGCAAAGTGAGCTCGCTCAGGGCAACGCTGTGATTATTTACCGCCTCGTTAATTAGCCAAATCCTGTCAAAAGTGGAAGCACGACTGTCACGGACATAGAGGCCAGGGAGGGGGGTGGGGGGGGGGGGGGAGCTATTAGCTAAGCGCCTATTTCACCCTGAAGCCTCAGCACTGATGATACCATCAACACTGTCATCGCGGCTCACGGAGATGGATGGACACAGGGGTTATTTGGCTAATGGCTACTGCGATGGAGGTGCTGGATGGCGCTGAGTAAACGGGGACCTTCCCCGTGTCCTCTTCCTCACCTCTTCGTGACGGCGTTGTGGTACTCGATGAACGTCCGCCCGTCAAAGGCAATGGCCTCGGGCTCTCCGGCGGCCTTCTCGTAGACGGCTGTGAAGGAAGGGAAGGGAGGAGGGGAGGAGATTTGTTCAGCCGGTGAGATCACACCAATCAATAAGACAGTTCAGTTATCAGAGCTGAAAGCATCGGAGAGTGAGCAAATGGGACGGGCGGTGATGGTGCGTTTTGTAGTTTTAATTAACGAGAAAGGGACAGCCGGCCACACCGACAAGGTTAATGGCAAAGGCAGGGACTGGGTATTTTACAAAGATCAGGCCAGAGTGACTATACGTCTGGCAGGCTGACGGAAAGATGATGAAAGGGATGTGCAAGTCTGGAAATGGGGCATTTCATGAATATTCAATTGAAGGGTTTCATCATTTTCATAACTGCCACTTTAGTTTGAAATCAATATATGAGAACACCATCTGAAAGAGACATCAAAGGTCTCTTGTCGAGACCATCACTATGGCATGGAAGAGACTCAATGCAATACAAACAAACCAAAGAGGAGCTAACTCTCCGTTGAACAAGCAATTCCAACTATTGGTGATAAGTTCTCGTGATGAGATGATCAGAAGCCAGCGAGTATTGCAGGGGGAAAAAAAACTGCTCTAGCATCAGCATGGTCTGTGGGCCCTCGACTCGAAGTCGGATACAGACAGATGTGACGTGGCTGTGGGGAGAGACGGCACTCACTGCTCTGACAGCGCTCCCCCCTGAACCCGTGGAGGCAGAGGCACTCGTAGGTTTGCAGCGTGGGCTTGCAGATGCCGCCGTTGTGGCAGGGCTCCTGGGAGCACGGGTGGTCCTGGAACATGGCCACGCTGCTGGAGCGCAGGGCGTTCTCCTCCCTGAGGATGGGGTTACCCATGAGGATGATCTGGAAGCAGGTAGCATAGGGTTAAAGGGGCGATAGCTTACACAGACGAGGTACCGAGGCAGCATGAATCTGTTTTATCCAAACATTTGGTGCTTTCATTGCTGCATTTTAGTTCAGCTACGGTTACTGTTCACACTGACCTTTTAGGAAAAAATCAGGAGGAGGAAAAATAAAGTTTTTCACTCGTTGATTGCAGTTTTTTTGATTGCAATCTCAGATCCAGACGGTGCATAACCCTCTCGGGGCGAGTGGCTGCATTCATGGTGTTTCGGACCAAGACTTCCCTTTTTGTGAGCTCCTTGTTTAAAGTCCGCTTAGCAACTTTCCACGAGTGACTGGAGTCGGAGATTTGACGGAGATCGAATTCCATAAAATTGTTTCAAAAGTATTTGGTATACGGGCTAATCTTGGACCCCTAAAGAGCTAAATCGTCGTAGGAGCATAGCTGCAGAGTTTCAGAATTGCCTTTTGGTCGATGCGTTCCATCTGTTCTCCACACAGACTGTTAACCTGCATCCAACTAAGGCCTGCCCGAACATGATTGATCAATACGAATACTACAGTGCTAGAAAGAGCAGACTGCAAATGATTCATGTGTTAGGATGAACAACGGCTAACGGGCGGATGCAGGATTGTGCAAAAAACCCTTTGCGAGCTCCTAGTTGACTAGTTAGCATGATTTATTTGTAGTGTAAAATATCTTTTTATAGCCTTTAATAGATGGCATACAATATATAATATGAAGTCAATACATACTATATACTCTTATAAAGCTGATATTGCGGTCCAATCGCTATAATCTCATTAATTACAGACCTGTGTTTATGCAATTCTCTTGATATCCATTGTTTTAAATCTTCAGAGGGTTGCATTTATGATTCTTGTCTTGCTTTTAAATCTCTTTCATTGCCTTCAATGTCAAATTTATCAGGTTCATTTTTTCGCTCCTCTGAAAAACACTTTCATTTCAAGATCATCATTTGTTAGCACTTCTTGCTGTTGTCCAAATGAAAGTATCAAGATAATATATATATATATTTATATATATATATATATATATATATATATATATTTACAATTATTCAATTATCACCAAGCATTTTTAAATAGCAATTTAGTTGATTGTGTTTGACACATGAGCTGCGTCAGTGAAATTAGGAGTTGACACATCATACGCTAAACTGAGAATACAAGCTTTCTTTCCTCATAATTAACTATTCCCCACAGGCCTAGGAAGACAAATGCCACATTTAGCTTTTGATTTGCCTGAAACTGTCAAGGGAAAGTTTGCAGAAGAGAACTCATGACAAGTTTGCACAAACAGTAGCATCCTGCCTTTGTTCTGCTGGGGTATTTTTGGCACTCAGAGATGAGCTTTTTGGAAAGTGGAAGAAAATAAATAAAACTGGAAGGCTGTCAGGGAAAGATCTGAGAATTGTTAAAGTTGGGGGCCTTCAAGATGTGCTTTCTATTATTAGTGCATGCTAATCCAAATGAGCAGAGCCACTGCCCGTCACAGTGCGAGCGTCTAATGGGAAATGACTAAAGGGGGGGGGGGGGGGGGCTGTAGTACTGTACTTAATGACAGCTAATAACCGCCTCTGAGTGCACAAGGGCCTGAGATTCATTCAAACAACATACAGTAAGTGCATCTGCAGGATCCCCGGACACAGCCAACGACACAATACACCTCGTCCACACTCACCTCTTGGATCGTTCCCCTGAAGCCCTCCGTGAGAGCCGCCACTCTTGCTAGTCGGCTGTAATCGGGAGCTCCGCCAACAAAAAGAGACTCTTTCAGGTTAAGATCTATGTGCAGGTTCTGATGAGACAGGACACAAAGAGGTATGGTGAGGTAGTGCTATGCAAACTCAGGGGTGGGGGGGGTCTCATCTGTACCCCATCTCCAATTCTATTCAGGTTGTTTTTTTTTATTCAGGACGTACTGGTTTAGAGTTTTGCTCGAGTGAGTGGAGTAATGTGTTTGTGTCAGGGGAGCGTAACATAAGTTGTATCCCTTTAGTAGAGACATAAAGAGTGAGTTTCATAAAACACATCTGCAGACATGCCACAGTCATATAGATTGTCCCATTAAAAGAAATGAAAAAAAAGCACAGTTATCCATATTGTAGCGGGCAGGCACTTTAACTGCACTTTCTAGACCTTTTTTCCACGTCAATACACTTGATGCATTGCAACGTAATTGATTTCTATGTCACCCAGAAACTGGTCAATTATCCTCAGAGATATAAAAAGAAAGCACAAAGGGAAATCAGCACCAGGCTGTACTTGGGATATGGATGCTTCTTAACAGACATCTCTAATGAATGGCTGATCATAAGCACAGACCTTTCAAGCGCTTCAGTGTGGAGGCATATTAATTGCAATTCATTTGCGCTGCAGACGGCTATGAAATTCGATTCCTTCCACCGAACCTTTGGGACAATGGCTCCGTATTAGCATGGTACCGCTTCTCCCATTTTGCGAGGAAGAGGCGGCCCACTTCAGACAGAAGGAATTAATGATCTATATTTTATGTAGAGCAGTAATTGCCAGAGGGCTAAAGCGGAGTTAATTGCTGGAAAAATGATGGAAGGGGCAAAATAAACAGGCCTTGTGAAGGCCGGCTGGCACCGGCTCGGCTTTTATTTAGGATGGGATTTGGAGTGCAGGAGGCAGCGGTGCTTGAGCTCGAAGCCCCGGGCCGCGCCCCTGCACCTTGAGCCGCTTCCAGCAGAGACATGGCGGGGGCCGTGGCCAACGCCGCGGGACCCAGCCGACGTGGCTGCCGCCTTTTGGGATTAGCCAAAAAGTTGTCATTGATTGCAGGGCGGAGGAGGCCGCCTCAGGCTGTGGGTGCAGGCACCAGGCACAGATACGTACGGACGGAACACGCTCCCCTGGACTTTGACACGTCACGCCTTATAAATTTAAGCACAGGCTCCTGATGTAACGTTACTTTTTCTACAACTTTAAAATAAGATTGCATGCAATGAAGTGTTCTGTTTTGTCTCACACAGGTGATAGTCTGCACCGGGTCTGAGACACGGGTGATGTTCAGTGAGTGGTGCGTGTGTTGTTACGGGCGAGCGAGGGAGTGAGAAAGTGAGAGAGTGAGCAGCTTCATGGTATTATGGGGCGATTGCTCCTGTTTGCAGACGGGGTGAGAGCAGATGACAAAAGAACAGCTTGGCTCGGCTTGGCACCTCGCCGTCTCCCACGGTGTGTTTTTCTCTCCCTTTGCTCGCCTTCGCCCTCGTGTGTTCTCTCACTTTTTCGGATGGCCCGCGGCACCGGCGTGATATCTCCGCCCACGTTGGACTAATGAAGACATTTTGTGTTGCAAGAAAAAACAATGGCCGTCACCGAGATGGCAGTCTTCTTTCCCTTCTTCCCTCCCACTCTCTCACCCCCTGCCACCCCCACAGCAGATGGGCCGAGGTGAAAGCCAAGCCGCGTTCTTGTAAGAGCATCTCTTCTTCGCCGCCGCGTGTGTTTGTGTGTGCGTGAGCTTATGAAATGGTTTTTCTAACAGAACTGGCACCTTTAAAGCTTTAAAGTACCTTTCCCCCTGTGCTGTTGATGCATGGAGAGATGTGGGTGAGAGGACATAGTGAGGGACTCAAATGAAACATGGGCTAAGGTGTGACTGGGACTGGTCTCATTACCTTGCGTGATTTCTTATTTCCAGACAGCACATCATAGAGAAGGAAAGAAAATAGGGAGGAAGAGAGTTATTAGGGGAAGACTAGTAGGTATCTGTGCACAGAGAGGCATGCAGAGCTACAGTAGAGCGAGCAAGTGTAAAACACACGCACATACCCACGTGTACTCTTTCATGCACACACAGGCCCCATCTATAAAAGCATAATACATAGCTGCAGTAAAAGTGAGATTAAGGCAAAAATGTGAAGAAACATTGCACATGCACCTTCCTGTGACGTATAAAACCTGCAAAGCCGTGCAAGTGTGAGTTTACACTTTGAGAGAGCGACCCCAAAAGGGACGTCACTGAGTAGGCCGAGCACGAAGCAGTTGGTGCCATTAAGAAAAGATGAAAAGGGGAAAAAAGAAGAAAAAACGCCCCAGATGATAGACTGTGAGTGGCGCCGCTTCGCCCGGCCTCATTTACAGTGCTGCCATTGAGCGAGAGGTGAAGTTGAAGTATGTGCCGCATCATATTTGCAGGCGAGCTGTCTTTTGCCATGATGAACTCTCCCGGCATGCAGCACGTCTCCAGACAAGCGTGTGACCGCCTTTGATGTGATGTTGGTGCTCTAAGCACAGCGTGGCATAACGCCGCTCCGAAGTTGTTGAAGCAAAAGTAGGAGAGAACGAGCCGAGAACAATGCTGGAAGGTATCTCTCTGCGTTGAGCTCCATTACCAGTCCCAGCTCATCTCCCCCCCCCCCCCCGCCCCCTGTCTCTCTCTCTCTCTCTCTACAACACAACGCTTCTCCCTTGCTCTCCTCTTTTAATAAGATTTTCCGCTGCTTCGTGTTGCTGGAGTAAAACACAATTACCATACAGACGAGTCCGGGGAAAGGACTGCGCAGAGAGAGGGGGGAAAACTGGGGGCGGTGGTGGTAAGATGTGTTGACAGAGTGCACGTTGATAATCACAAATTATGCTGTTTAATATAATTGGATGACTTACGGCCTAATCAAACTATTAGATCGTCCTCATTTGGAAGGGTCTACCTGCTTTATTGGTCTGGACGCGGCGCTGAAGAGTTTCATTACGCTGCTACTGTATCGCCTTCATCTGCCTCCGGCTCCCCAGGCTGAGCCGGCGACGTGTACACCAGCAGTAAGAGCTCCCTACGTGCAACAACCAGGTTGTATCTCCAGCAGGTGAGACGCTGAGAGATTTCTCCCATTTTTTTAGCGGGGGTCCAAAATGACGACAGCTTAAAAAAAGCGGCACCGAAAAGCCAGAGGCGGCGGATGATGGAACCAATGCAGTTTGTATACGACACAAGCAAGGCCCGTCAGCCCGAGACAAGCAGCCACCAGCAGGAGCTCGCCCGGCGGCTCTTCCTTACCGGCGCCTCCCCGCGGACAGGGTCCTTCCTGTTCACCGTGATCTCTCCTTTGCGGTTGGAGCGCTCCAGGTTGATGGTGTTCCACACGTTCAGCTGCATCTTTTTCAAACTCCTGAATTGCACACACAGACACGGGCGTGAGTCAAACGTTGGCGTGTCCACGTGTCATGTCGTCGGATTGTAGCCCCACAAAATGCCATTTTCCCGCCCAGTCCTTATTTTTATATACACGAGGCCAACCTGATGGTGGCGGGCCCCTTTCCCAGGTCGTAGCGGAACTCCAGGAAGCCATCGTTGAGGGACAGAGAGATGAAGTCTCCCCTCCCGTCCGATTTTTGGCCGTTGTAGAAGATCAAGCCGTTGGAGTCGTTGGCCATGAGGACCACTGTCATGCTCACCTTTTGCCTGCAGGAACAGCACAAGCAAACACAGGAGGGAGTCCGAGTTACCCGAGGGAGCGACGCTGTTGTCAACGTTCTGTTCATGCAGCTCCTGCCCTGGGCCCCCGAACAAGCTTAGCCTTTGAATGCCACACGGTGCCCCGTGTTGAGTAATGCGTGCAGGTCTCGGCTGTGTTACATGCTGAGACCTGGGACTTACCGCAGATCTTGCCCGTAGAGATGGAGCCCCTTCAGCTCCAGGTAAGAGTCCCCGTTGAATAGCGGCATGTAAGCCCCTCTCCTCTCAGCCACTGGGGACAAAAAAAACAGCAAACAAAAGAGACCGTAATTATCCTCGAGTCCGTTTTTGTTGTTGTTGCTGACGCACTTGAAATTCAGGGATAGGGATGGTCGGTGCGTCTCTCGGGGACCTGTCAGCATTATGGAAAGAGATGGATTTGTGTTTTCATAGCCTTTGGGATTAAGACTTTCTCTTGACAGCGATTCAAACAATAACCACCTTACGTCACACTGATTACACAGTCTGCCACTGTATAACAAAGGACCATTGGAGACATGTCGAGTTTAACACCACAGCCAGGACCCATGAAATAATGCCGCCGTTGTATTTTGGCGCGCCTTTTTTTTACAAATGTGTGTCTTTGCAATGGTGTCTACGTGTGCCTGTCTGGAGTGATTAAGACAGGCAGCGTGCCATCCTCCAAACATGGGGCTGCTCATTAAAAATCATTCAAGTGTCACCCGCGGGTATGTGTCAATGGTACAAAAACTACCAACACTAGATGCTCTCAAACGCACAAACACACACAAACACATATCTATGTAGCCAGCAAGAAAGCTTTAATTTGTAATTGGCCGGGATTAGCCGAGGCGTGTCAGGATGGGGAAGGCGGACCGAGATGAGGAAGCTAATTGGCCATTGTGCAAAGGACTGCTAATGATGATGGCCCGCACCACAGTGGGGAAAAATAGACTTGGATACGCCACAAGGACTCAAAGCTGAACTATTGGAGTATCAGAGCTGCTCTTGGTGCAGTTTCTTATTGGAGTGTGGCGGGTTCTTTTTTCATTTATTACACCCTGTGCTCTCAATCGAAAAGCACCCCCCCCCCCCGATCAATAAGTTACCAGAGAGCCGGGCACTGGATTGAATCAAGCAACCAAGAAAAGCCCACATGAAGCATGGGGAGTAGAGCAGTGCGGCCAAGAGTTTTCAGTTGTCCGTTGCTAAAACACAGAAGAAATAAATGCAATGCTCAGGGAGCTGCTAGTTATTTGGTTTTTATTTGACCGCTGCCTAGTAATTGCAATAAAACCTGTTAAAACAATAATTAGAAGGAAAGCAACAACCAAGGAGCTAAAACGCACATCCTGCCAACGTCGCTGCAAACTAAGCTCCAGGCCCCGCCCCCATTCCATCAGTTCGACATCGCCATTTACTGCAGAGTGAATCGCTTTCACTAATTCAATTCAACATGCTTTATTTAAATGAATGCACAAGAACATGCTAAGAAGCGTCAAGTCAAAATGTGATAAAGACATAATTCACCGAATCCATAAAATGATAGAAACAATCAACCCTTGACGTGTGTGGGTGCTGCAGTTGGTGAGGTTTCGTGCGTTAAAACTGGAGCATATTGCAGCTGAATGCAAAACAATATTGAAACTCAAAGTCCGCCGCCAGCAGTTAGTTTTACAAGGCATTCCTGCTTTCATCACTAAATAATAATGATTCACACTATCACAGGGAGAAATGGCACCAAGCGGAAAAAAGGAAGGGCATTCAACACTATTGGAGCCCCCTTGAGAAAAGTCCTTGACGGTGAAAATCACAGCAGCGAGCTGCAACTGAGGAACTGAAAAGGGACACCATAGCGCAACTGAAAGTGAGCACACACGCTTAATACTACGCCGTATTCACCTGCACGCGTCCGGTGAGTGGTCTGCGAGATTACTGATTTTTACTGGTCCCAGTGCAGCGCTCAGGGGCGCTACCTCTGAGCTCCTGTCTGTGGCTGACTGACGCTCGCATTAATCACCGCTGGCAAGGAGGACTGGTGTGATTAGTCATCTCATTGATTCCAGTGGGGGGGGTGGGGGTAGCCTTTTGGAATGGGAGACGCTCTCGCTCACACCGCATTGATTTTGGTTCGCCCCAAATTTATGTGAATCACCCGCTAACTGGGACTCGGGGCGCGGGAGGAGGCCCTTCGCCTTTTATCTGAACTCCCAGAGGGTGCGGCGGCCGCGTCTTTCTCTTTTGTTAGCAGTGTGCATGTGCAGAGTGTGTTCAGTCGCAGTGGGCAACTTCTGCAAAGGGAGGGAGGGTTGGAAAAACACGCGCTGACTCGAGAATGCGAGTTACTTTACACAGAGTTACGTTACCTGTCTCGCAGTGCCTCCCTTCACGCCCCATGGGACACTCGCATTTGTAGCCTCCCTCAGGCAGCGCCTGGCACCGGGAGGACGAGTGGCACGTGTTGGGCTCGCAGGGGTCATGGACGTCAGCACACGTTGGACCTAGTGACACACACACACACACACACACACACACACACATACACATAGATCAACCGTGAGAAAAGCACCAATGTTTTAAAGCCTTTTCTTCCGCCGGGGAAGGGGTGACACCCATTTACGTGGTAGCAGGATTTCCTCTGTAATAGAGGTCCTTCTCTAATGGGATTAACAAATATTACATGTCCAGATTAACCGGTGGAGAGCCTCCCTGCCACGCCGCCGTGTGTCTGTGGGGAAGGCTCTGGTAGATGCCGTTTTCTCCCCCCCCCCCCCCCCCCCCGGAGCCCTTCTGCGTTCAGTCTTCGTGTCTTAAGCTGTCGGAGCCTGTGGTGAGGCGCGGGCTTCAATGAACCCCACTGAGCTCCCGGGGCTACCCACCCCCCCTCTTTTTTCTCCCAACTTTTTTTCATCCTTCCTTGTTTCTTTTTTGTATCTCTTCCTTCCTCCTACCACGTATTTACTCGCCCCCCTCCCTCATTCATATGACTATCCTCCCTCCAACTGCAGCGTTCACCGCTCCATTTATCCCTTTTTGTCCTGGCCCCCTGAGATCTGTCCCTCGCCACCAGATCCGCAATGTTGGCCACTTTCTGCACTGACACGATGATAAAATTAACTTGAATGTGAGTCCGCAGGCAACGGTCCAATTCTCATTATTCCCATTCATTTTTCGCCGTGGTGCCAACACAAATCTGATCACAGCAGGGCTCCTTCAGAGCACAGGGTTATCTACACTTCCTCCCGGGCTTCTCAACAGCAGCAAAACATAAAAGCACCTCTTCTATAAAAGGCAATAATTATGTAATGCAATCTTTTATCCATCCACATTTTAAATTAGAGTGAAAACGCCTCCTAAAACTCGCCCTGAGAGGTCGCTTTGCTCACCACGAGACGGCCCCCGTGCGACTAAAAAAAGTGTTTACTGTTGTAGCATAGAAGTTATCTCTGACAATTAATTTGGTTCCGGGGTGAAACTTTCTGCAGCAAGCTGCCACGCAACCAGCGGGCGGAACGCTTGGCTGCGCATGGTGCTGTCTGCTCACAGTAGCCAGATTCCCTTGTTAGTTGGTGTCTGCTGGAGGGATGGATAGAAAAATAAAAAAGCATCTGAAAGTAGAGATGGGCCAGAGGTCAATCGCTGAGCGTTCGGCAGAAGTTTTTTAATTTAATCCCTCGTTTCTGTGTCGGACACACAGATTTGTTGCTGTTTACAAAATGACGTCCAGGGGCTGATAACGGAGGCATGAATCTCACTGTGGAATTAGACCGTGGCGCTACTTAGGGTGTGTGACTAAAACATGATCACAGTGGACCCAGGAGGGAAGGCAACGTAGGTACACCAACGTCCTTTCAACATGAGAATTCTTCTATTTTCTACCTATTCCTCAGCAGTGGACTAAACCTCTCAAAACTACCTGAGCATCAGAAACGCCGCTGACCTGCACCGCTGCGGCGCTGAAGCGCACATACTGTCAGCAGCTTACCCCAGAACCCCTTGCTGCACTTGCAGTGGAACATCTCCGCCTCCTTGACCTGGCACGCAGCGCCGTTCTTGCAGGGATTTGGCTGGCAGGGGTTGTTGCCGCATTCGCCCACGCCGCTGCCGTACATGCTGTCGCCCCCGCTCTCCTGCAGGTTGAGCCTCCGGTTGTTGACATCCAGCATGCGGATGCAGCCCACTAGTCCCGTGGCCACCGCTGTCCTTTCCCTCACGCTGAAGGAAAAAAAAAAGGGGGAGCACAAAACATTATTACACTACTGTTACTCAATAATAACAGGTCTAGGGTACATTACAAAACTGGTACAAAAATAACTATCTTTAAAGTACTTCATTTAATACCCTCAACTCAACTTCACCAGAAAAACCCCCATACAAATAGTTGTTTCTATACACAATTGGCATATTCTTACTAACTACTCCACTAGACTTTTGTGTACAAGGGCTCCATAGAGGTCAGTAACGAGATAGCAGAGAGTCAGAAGGCTGGGGGGGGGTGGATTAAAGTACTGGATTAAAAATGAAACGCTGTGGATTTTTATTTCGGAGCGAAGCCCCAGTTAATGGACCTCCGTGCCCTGAATGTTATCACACACACACACACACACACACTGTGTATCGGACGGAGGGTCTTACTCCTGCTTAATGTCCTCGGGCACCCCGCCGACGAACAGGTCGGTGTCGAGGTTCAGGCCGTCGGTGCCTTGCGGGCTCTCGCCCTCGATGTGAGGCTCGTTGTCCACGCTCAGCATGGCGCTGCGCCGGTTGCGGGTCAACACCAGCTGGTGCCAGCGGCCCTGATGGACTTGCACTTTGCTGACCACCGTGCCTGTGCCCGAACCCGTGTTGAACCTGAGAAGAGGAGACGCAAGGTCAGAAAACCACATTGAACCGACAGCGTGCCTCCTTTCGGTCGAGGAGCTAGTTTCCCACCCAAAAAGGTCTGTAAGAAACAAGCTGTGGGACTTCACATCAGGGATTCTGTAATATGTGTCTGGAATGAGGCGCTTGCTCACTTACAAAAAGCCTCTTTTTAATTAAACCTTTTATCTAATGAGTTTTTGATGAGAAAAGGTCTGTCTCGTCACAGAAAAGAGTCGCCGTGTATGTGCTCCCTCACATTTGGTAGTTTTAGCATCAACCTGAGAACAATTATCTGCCACAAATAATTAGTTCTTCTCCCCACGTCCCGGATTTGCAGAGCTGTGGGTGGGAATCTCACGGCTGTATTTCTGGAATTGAGGTTTTTCAGAAGCCGAGTCACTAATGATCTCCTTTGGCTTGCTATTGATTTCCCTGTGAATGGAGAAATGTGACCTGGCCAGGTTAGGGGGCCCTGAAGGGCCTTTCCTTCGGGGGCCAGAGTGAAACAAGGTACCAGAAAGAAAAGGGGAGCGGAAGTGGTTTGAAATAAGTCCAAAGGAGACACGGTGCAGACTTTCTAATTAGTCCTTTCACGTCTCTGCTCATCCCTGGAGGATGGTTTCCATTTGTATTTGTGGAATTGCATACATGTTTCTGGCAGGAAAGATGCTCCAATTTAAACAGATCTCCTCTCAGTCTACTACTGCATGCATTTTGTTCAAATCCCATTAGGAGTGGATCCTAAAGAGACGAGCAAGCATTTAGGTCTGGATGAAATGTAGCGAAACCTCAGATGTTTTGGTGAATTTCTCCCCCGTTTGTATTCATCAGTCCACGCTGGCGCAGTATGAATATAAATAATAAATTTTGCTTCTATCCTCATGTACAACATGTTCAGTCACGTTCATCTATGAGCCGTTTCTGGAAACACGTCCGTGAGTCAACGCCTCCATCTGTACACACAAATGTTACATACACCGAGAATAAGGATATATGTGATTAAAAATACAAATGAAACGACAGATTATGACATCCTGCGCATATTTCCGTGCATATGCCCCCACCGTCTGTAAATGGGATCACGCGGACAGCTTGTTTGCAAGTTTGAACACATTTCTGCCTTTGTGGTCGTCGCCTGCAAATCTGTCAAGAATCTGGTGCGTCTTTTCTTTTTTTCCCGTCTTTTCTCCTCAGTCGATGGACCCTGGAGTTTTCCGTCAAGGCAGTCAAAAATCAGCAGCCGACACCCCCCCCCCCCCGCCCCTCTCTCCCAGCTGCTTACCTGAGCTCCACCTTGCCGTTGACCAGAGCCAGAGAGATGAAGTCCTTCTTGCCCGTCTGGCCGTTGTAGAGCAGCACGCCGGTCATCTCGGACGCTCTGAACTCCATGGCGATGCGGACCGTGTGGTAGGCGCTCATGGTCGGGAACGCCAGGTACGACTGGCCCCCGAAGGACGGGATGAAGTATCTGATCACTGTGGAGGAATGAAGACCACAAGCCACCTGTCGTTACTACATCATTGGCCTTAGCGTGTGCGTGATAGACTTTTTATTATGCACCATTAAGCGTAAGCTGGGGGCGTGTCTCTCTTGAGAAATAAGCCTCTCCCTCAGTGTGTGGTGTTTTTTTTTCTTCTCAAAATGCATGTTTGGCTTATGAAAAGGTGAAAGTTAAGTGGATTTTTACATCCACCCTTGAGTCACTCTCTCACACACACGCACACACACACACGCACGCACACACGCACACACACACACACACAGCGGAAACCTTTGTTTTTCTGCCACTCAGCAATTATCATCATGATCATCCATATTCTCCCCGCGCGCTATTTTTCCCTCCGTCCATCAGTCTTTCTGTCCGTCTCTCCGAGGAGAATGGCAGCTGATGAGCTCCCTCGTTTCTAATGACTTGATTGATCTGGGGGAGGCCCGCGCGTCTCTTATGCGTGCGTGTGTGTGTGTGTGACTTCATTCAGCCACTCTTATTCCAAGACACACACTGATTCTCACCAGCTAACCCCCGTCCAAACAATTACTGTCAATTATCTTAAGATGCAGCTGCGTGAGGTCGCTCTTCATACCCCGAAAAACCCCAAAGAAGGATTAAGGGGGGACAAAAGAGTTGTGCATTCTCCCTGCTTTATGATTTTCCCCGTGGCGCTGATTGGATTCTGCGTTGCCTTTGGCGAGCGGCTCTGCGGTTTCTCAGTTCCGAGGCGTCGAACCTGTCGGAATCACTTGAGTTGAGTTTAAAGCGCAGACGCGAGATGTTGTCTCGGAGTCAACCTCGCCGAAACGTATTTACAAAAATCTGGAGAGTAGACACTCCTCTGAGCTGAGCGCTGATTGATGTTCATCAATCATCTTCACAACAACAGCTCTGCTCTGCTGGAAGACATTACTCACACAGCTGATTGTGGTCTCACTTCACAGCCAAAACTTCAGCTAACTCCTTCAGATAAAAACTTTCATTTGATGAAACATTGCTTTTGTATAGGATGATTCATTCAAAAATCATTACGCGTTGTATCTGCTGCTTTATGAACAGGACTTACACCAAAGTGCTGATTAGAGAACAAAAAGCATGATTAGCACAACGGAAAGGGAGTTTCTAAAACCCTCTCACATGCTGCGAAATCACTGTCAAAGTCCGCCGTTACTTAGTCATTTCAATATTTCAGAACTGCCAGATACAGAAGTCTGACCCGGCGTATTGTCCCACATGAGTTTGAGTGGACTCAGACCTTGAAACTGTCGAGAGTAACAACAAGCCGCTCCGGTGTGACGACACAGAGGACCCACTCACCCTTCTCGCACACGGAGCCTCCTCGGCCGGCGGGGCACTGGCAGCTGAAGTCGTTGCCCTCCTCCTCGCAGGTGCCCCCGTGGAGGCACGGGTGGGAGGCGCAGGGCTTGGCCGGCCTGTGGGAGGGCCGCCCCCTGCTGTGAGCCGCAGTGGTCGCCGGGTGGGGCTCGGTGGAGGTGATTGCTGTGGTGGTGGTGGTGGTGGTGGTCGGTACTGGTGTGGTGACCGGTGCGGAGGTGGTGGTGGTGGTGGTACGCCTACCGCTGTTGGGCCTGCGGGTGGTGCCGGGCGGGCGACGGGTGATGTACATGGAGGTCGGCGGAGGCCTGGTAGTTGTGGAGGGGGTGGCTGTAGTGGTGGTGGTGGTGGTGGTGGCGGGAGCAGCTGTGGTGACTGACGCCGTGGTGGTGGTGGAAGTGGTGGTGAAGAAGGGGACGGAGGAGAGGCCTGTCAACAGGGGACAAAGGAAAAGTAGTTCTGTTGAGCCTGCAGTCTGCAGATTTTCCTGTTCAACACCCGAAACCTGAAACCTTTGAAAAATCACCTCATGAATAACTTAAAACCCTCTGTTCATTTCATTAATCCACACACAGCCCCGTTAAAAACCCATACTGCGTTACCATAATTGGTGAAGCGGATGTTCTCGTCCTCGGGCTTCTTCACGGCGATGCCGCTCTCTCTGGAGGCCTTGAGCTGTTTCAGCAGGGCTCCTTCGATGTCCTCCACCGTCAATCTCGTATCTACCATAAACATGAGGTACAATTTTTATATTAAAAAAAACATGCAACTACCGTTCTTAGTGGTTTCATTTCGTTTTTTTTGATGATATAAACTTGTGATTAACTCCTTTGAAGGATATTTTGAACAATAAAAGGAACAAATCATTATTGTATGTTTTCCAGTGTCTGTCACTTCTATTCAAGAGTAATACATTTCTGTTGAGAATTTAGTTGGGCTTTAGGGCACAATTCTATTATCTGCAATTTCCCTAACTGCACCTTTAACCACTGAGGACACAAAGAGACGTTGATAAAGAGGACGAGACAATAGTCTCACCTTCATGGCCATTTAGGGACACACTTTATGAACACATAGGCAGATTAATTTGGCATTGAGATCAAATTGAAAAAGCAGATTTACACAATGTTTTTCTTTTTTTCTTTTAATAATCCAATAGTTCTTAACCCGCATACGGATCTGCAGCAGAAATAATGCTTTTTCTTTGGGAGAGGTAAAACAAAAAAAACAACAAATGAATCATGGCTATTTGAATGAGCTTTTGTATCTGTAGAGGAAAAATGCAGCATTAGTCAGGGCAATTATGTGCAGGTACAATATGATTGCAAAATGTGTTATTGGGAACAAGAGGACTGTAAGGAATATTAACAAAAATATAATATAAAAAGATTATGCTCTAAATTTTGTCTGCGCCGTGTTATTTGTATAGGAGGATTAATACAAATCCCAATGAGGTGCTGATGCAAGGAATCCAGGAAAGAACTCATTTGGCCCCTTTCGCCTCACAGTCCAGCAGTTACAAGTGAAAATTGAAAGTCCTTTCAAAAATGGTAAAATAGTGGTTAATTCAGCATAAAAGAAAAAATAATCAGGTCTTCCTTGGCCGGTGGCCTAACTTTCATCCCAATTTAATTTAAATCCAGTAGGATTTTCTTGTAGTTATCTGACTTAAAAAAAGACAAAGGGCGAACAAACCACAACTGAAGCGCATATATATATAATATATATATGGTGACTGTACATTTTTCTGTTCATCAAATCTCCTGCTGTCTTGAGAGGCCTCTCACCTGGTTTGAAGTGGGCCTCCACAAAGGCCAGGATGGAGTTGCTGGGGGCCAGGTTCCGGACACGGACGCTCATGAAGTCTTTGTGCGCCGCTGACTTCCTAAACAACTCGTTGAGCTGAAGGAGAGAGAGAGAGAGAGAGAGAGAGAGACAGAGAGAGAGAGGAGAGAGAGAGAGAGAGGAGAGAGAGAGGAGATGATAAATGAGGCTGGTAATGGGCAGCGAGTCCATTTCTACAAGACTGTACTCTATCTCCGAGGAAGAAAGACTGCCGCTCAAATTGGGGTGCAGAGAGGAAACCTCTCGGGTGGGGGTGCACAAATTGACATTTAGCTGCAGCCGTGGCATTAATTATAGAGACAAGTTTTCGGGAGGAGCTACGATAAATGTCGGACAACCATTACACAAGCTTCTGATTGGCTTTGCTTCTGGAGCGCTCCCCAATGCCTGTAAGTTATAAACGCTAGAAGAGCCCCATGTGGACGGTGGACTGAAATGGATTATTTAAGCCGACGGGGATTTTTGATTGAAGTTAGCTGATCAATTAAAAGTGATGTCTTGCATTTGGATCGTTTCAATGCTCTGAGTGAAGGGTTTCCATTGACTTACACGGACCATCTGCATCTCAACGTTTGTATTCCAATAAAAGTCCCTCACAACGTGGGATTTTCTTGTGATTTATTTTATCTATAGCTTTAATCACTGATTATTATTGTCACGGTGCATCCATTTCTCTGTTAGGTAATGCTGACGTTGGTGTTAGTTACCATGTCAACGTTGTTTTTGCATTTTCATCAACAAGAACACTACAGGCGCTCCAGATGTGAGCACCGACGTGAGCGGCTGCTGATTCACTCCGTGACACCGTTGATTTAATACACACGGGAAGATTCAGATTATTCCCTCCATGAACTGACGGGCAAACTGGGACGGTGGGTAATAAAATCCTTAGGAATGGGAATGATTGACAAACACTGATATGCAGAAGAAAACCCCCGTTCTCTCATATTCGTTTATTCAAGAATGGGAAAACAGGTTGCCACGGAAATGTGCCCCCGGCTTGATTGCGTGTGTGTGAGTGTGTTAAAGTGAGTGTTAAAAGATGAAGAGGGGGATGGCCGCTATCAAGTGGCACGCAAACACACACACACACACACACCGATATACACACTCGGAAATGTCTGTGAGGCAGTAGATTAGGTCCCAGTGGGGGCTGGTAACAGCGGTACAACAGCTGGTAGATGTGTACTGTCTACCCCACTTCGTCAGAGGATGAAGGCCCTGGATTGACAACACACACAAGGCCTGGAGGTTGCCAATACCTCTAACATCTTACTTAAGCTCACCTGCGGCGGTCTGAAGTGTTTGGTGAGGCGATCAACAAACCAGTGCACGTGCCTCTTAGCTTTTTCAAAAAATATATACTTTTCATAATAAACTTTAAGAGTTCTGGAAGCCTGGTGGAGGTTCTGTGCTCGCTCAGCCCTGGAGCTTTACTGCTGTGCTTGAAATTAAATGAGTCCGCCAAATTATGTAAAACATCCGTAGATGTAGACGTAGTCAGCAGAGAATGTGAGGAAACACACACACTGAGAAGGGTTCTATTTTGCTCCACTTAAATGAATTCAAACGCTATATACAGTTTGATAATACTCCCTGTTTATTAAAAATCAAATCTCTGACATGCTATGTTCCCCCCCCGTTCTGTGTTTTTTTTAACTTCTATCAAATCTCCAGCCAGTGAAAGCACTCGAGCTCAGTGCAACAGAATATTCCTCAAAGCTTCAGGGGTGTCAAGTCTGCAACACCCCGAAATGAAAGCCGCCTGCCTGCCGGAGCCCACCGTTTGATTAGCCCGGCTCTAGGGTTTAGTGTCTCAGGAAGATGCTTTCAACGTCGTCTCAGAGGCCCTTCACTCTCGCCATGAAGATTCTTGGTAACATTTAAAGCCATACTGTGTGGCGTTTGCGGGGCTGGAGACACTTTTCACAAAACTTTGTGAAGTGCAGCTTCAAAGTCATCATCATTACGGGATCTTGGCTCAAATGGGACCGTGAAATGAGCAATTAATGCCTAATCCAAGAATGTAAATTTAGGGATAGTGGAGAGTCTGAACTGATTGAATAATTATGTTTGTTAGCCGACATAAGCTACTGGTCACATGTAAACCCTCTCAGTGCATTAAACCAAGTCATAACTGCATGCTAACAAGTTCATTTGGGAAAATGATGTTATGTAGATGCCGATTTAGCCACCAGATATCATTGATGTCACTTGAATGCACTTACAGCCCCCTCTATGCTCCGCGCCGTCTCTCCAAACAGCTCCGATTTGGGGTCCTCCATCTCCCGGGTGTAGAAGATCTCCTGGCCCTCCACTTGGTCCAAGTGCAGGAAACCGCTGAACCTCATGGTGGCTGCAAGGAAAGGAGTTGAGGAAAGAATATTGTGATGGAGAAACACCAGCGCTGGAGCCTTCCTCCACCCTACGACCCGTGTGCCCGTTGTTTGGGGTTGTGCCATTTTCGGGGTTAGTGATGGATTGCTTGTGTGTGTTTGACAAGGGGAGGTTACTGAGGTTGTTGCTGATTGAGTGGGTGTTTTGAAGAGTGCTGGAGTTCGGGGAGTACGTGGTGGTGGTGGAGGTGGACTGTGAGATATGAGAGAAGGAAGGAAGGAAGGAAGGAAGGAAGGAAGGAAGGAAAAAAGGCGCAAAGGGAATGGTACGCGGAAATACACGCCAGTTTTACCAGACTGAGACTCATCCAAAAAGCTGGCCGAGGCACGGAGGGCTGGGCAGAAAGACAATACGTTAGACAGACACACAAACACATGAAGGGAAAATAACACACACAGCCCACAGGCACTCCCCCAAAGTGCTTTCTTCAGCAAAGTGAGCCTCACTGTGCGACCTTGGAGGTTATGTTGTCCAACATTTATCAACTCTACTCGTCTTTTCTCCAGTTTTTTTCCCCCCGTAGCGCTCTCGCAGGGTACGAAGCTGCAAATAAAGCTGAAAGGGGGTTTGAGTGCGTGTGCGGGGACGAGAACGGAGCGGCGTGCATCGAGGCGCTGATGCCGTGCTTCCGCGCTGCTCGTAATCAGCAGAGCAAATTGCCCAAATCAATCATGGCCGCCGCGGCCTGAGCAACGCGAGGGAGAACGGGAAGAGCCCCCGTGTGATTATCGGGAGAGATAGTCGTAATTGTCTCCTTAATGCCAGAGCGCTGGCTGGCTCAGCCCTGTAGAAACTGCAGAAAAGGACAGCAATCTGCACCCCTCGTGCCCCCACCCGGCTCTTTTTTTTGGTTCTTCACTGTGCTTTCAGGGGCAGAAACACATCCGTGCATCGGCTGATAAGGGGAGGGGGCAGGGGGGGGGCGATCCTACTTTTAATCTGCTAAGAAAACAAACATCACAGAGGGTGATTTTCCGGCCCATTGCCGTGACGGACGCATCAGGGGAAAGAAAGAAAGGGATGAAAGGAAGGACGGAGCCGTTTGACTTATCACATGCTAGTGAACTGTACAGTGTAATGGATCTCTAGCACTTTCCGTGGCATGTGGGAGAGTTCACAGTGGCTGGAGCCGAGCGTGTTATCAACGTTCACATTTGCTGGTCATTATCTTTGATGTCATATGGTCAAGTTATTGGGCGTTTAAAGACCCGCATGTCCTACCACGTGATGCGTCTCTTTTCCAATCCCACCCCTCCCCCCGAAAGAAAAAAAGACAAGGAGCTCGATCAGCCTATCGCCGTCGTGCTTTTATTGGAAACACTTGAGCTGAATGAAGTATTGATCGCCGGTGCGCCACGATTGTTGGCTGAGATAAATGTTTATAGGCTTTAGTGGATTTGTCCACTTGTGTTCTCTTTAACTATTGAAGGCTCGTATATGTATCGTTCTGGATTTGGGGCCACAACACTAAGCCTTAACAGCTACTAACAGTTTTCACCCCCCATTAAGCCCTGTTAACTCAGTAAAGGCCAAAGGTGGCCTCGTATCTTCCCGATCGCGCCGTGGATCCCGCGCTGCTAAACTCATCTGGTGTATCGGAAGGACTTGGGACATTAGGTCCACCCGCGATTGCAACTCTGCCCCCTAATTTCGCTTTCGAGTCGTGACCCGGTGCCCCCATGGAAGCCCGGGAGAGTTCTCCCCTTCACAATCAGACAGGCTAACACCGCCGGGATGAATAGAGGGCAGATTACAACGGAGGGACGCAGCGAGAGGGAGAGACATCGGGGCGCAAATGGGAGAAAGAAGCGCTTTATCTTTATGAACGGAGTCTGGCAGGAGGCACTGATTTGTACAACAGCGTCGGCCTCCGGTCGACTCCCCGCTCTGGACCCAGAGAGGAATCAACTGATGCAACACTGGATCAGGATTGACTGAGTTGAGGCGAGAGAGAGTTATAGCTCAAGGGGGAGATACAAATGATAGAGAATAACGTGTGTGTGTGTGTGTGTGCGTATATGTGTGAAAGGGTTGGGGGGTCAGAGGGAATAAAAGGAAAGGCGGACAATTTAAAACAGGAGAAAGAAGGGGAAGGCAGTGAGTAAAATGGGCCCTAAAATTTGACGATGACTCAGGGTGCAACTAATACTAGAGTCACATGGATTACCGCGGTGACGCTTCCACTGTTTGTTTTTTTCTATTTCCTCCCACCTGCCAGAAGGATCATTTACATATGAGGGTTGTGATTCATGAAAAGCGCGGCAGAGGATAAGAAATTGCACCTGTTCATCTGGTTGCTCAAGGCAGATGGCACAAAGGACTATTCCCGGAGTAAACATTCAAAAATATCATGTTGATTTGCAATGCATCAAAATAAATTACGGTTATAAATTGAAGAAGGCAGTTTAAAGAAAAGGGAATCGGAGATGAGCATTCTGTGCAGGGGTAATAAAAACAGACCATCATTTACGCGAGCTGCCAGCTTTACACATCAGGAGGGAACGAGGGGTCAAAGAGGGAAGCCGGCTAAGAAGCGACGCTGAAAGAGGGGGAATGTTATTTTGGGGAAGAGGTAGGAAAATGCCAATTACTCTCGCTAATTATTACTCTTACTCTTCCCTCCGGTTCCAGCCTGCGTGCTAAGCTACGCTAACCCTCCCTCGGCTCGGGCATCTTACTCAATACAAAGGCATGAAAAGTGGAATTGAACCTCTCCTCGCTCTTTTAGAGAAGTGATATTGTTATGAAGCAACGTCGATTTACTGCATCTATAATCGATAGACAGAAAAGAGGTAATTGTCAAGGCATAGAGGGGCTTCTCTTTCGGGGGATTTGGACTTACAGGGGCAGTTGGCGCCCTCCGGAGTGCTGGACGGCGTCTTGCCGTCGGGGCAGCAGCCGAACTCTGTGTTGTCACAGGACGAGCGTTCCTCGGCGGTGGGTGCAGTGGTGCTGGCCAGCGTGGAACCTGGTGGAGATACGGAGGGGCTCAGAATGATTCATGAAGCTTCAGGACATTCAGAAATTCTAGCCAGCATATCGCTGAAAGCCAGACCAGAGGGACTCTTTTAGGCTCCAGGGGACCAGCGGACGTTGCCTGGGTACAGATCTTTTTTTTCTTCCCTTCTTCTCACAAATCGGTCCCGCATCAGCAGATGGCCGAGTTTGCAGTCTGCTGACCTGTGATTGGACGCTAATAGAGGCATCTGTCGGGAGCGATTATATGGCATTTTCATGGGAATTGATTTTACACCTGGAACTCATTTATTCAGGCAGGGAACACATAATGGCCACTGTTGCCAGTCATGTCACACACAGAGCACTTTAAATGATGAGGGGATATGATAACTGCTCGCTGGCGATTGGCTAACACGCGTTCAAGGCTTACCAGAAGAAAAAGAAGGGACATGCAGTCGTGTTAGCGTTACAGTCCCTCTATATCTGGGACATAAAATACTTTAAAGTGGCTGGGCTCGCTCCCTCGCCGTCCACTCCAATGACAGTTTTGGTAGAGGGGGGGGGGGGGTGTCTAGGTGCGGGGCGGCACAGTTTATGGCCGGACAGAGATTAGAAATAATCATGGAATCAAACAGCTAGGGGGCCAAACAAGTCGTAAAGACGTCAGAGGCGAGGGACAACGGGCTCAAGGACTCGCGGTCAAGGAAGGCGAGAGCAGGGAGGTGCAAGGACGGGGTTTATGGGGCATCTGTTGGCGTGCGGCCTGCAGATTTACAGATGCTGGTGGGGGAAAGTTGGGCTGGACACACCAGCAAGGGGACGCTGTATGACTCCAGTGGGAGCCATGACAGCCGTCAAATAAATTCACACACACACACACACACACACACACACACACAAGGTCACAGATAAGAGCAGATTTCAACAGAGCAGCAATACAAAAACACAAAGAAACGCACACCTCGGGCCTGCTCACATTTTGATATGTGCACATGGAATTGGACAAACTCAGTGGAGCAGCTGTAGAAAATACAAAAGACAAACGCAAACACACAAAACGGAGATAAGACCTCAACTTAAATATACAAAGAAACACAATCATCATATAGATGCAGTAGGATTTTAATATCCATGTTGAAATCCACCCTGTACCATCTGTGTACGTCAGCAAGCACCTACAGTAAAAAGCTCTTGTCGAGCACTCCCGTCAGTCTCTGACAAGAGAATAAATCTAAGACTCTGTGAGAGGGGTGAGGCGGAAGAGGACGCTGTGCCCCGCTGTACCATCCATCCCATCCTGTTACTGCGAGCTGTCGGGCGGGGCGGACGGATGGGGGGAAAACAGCAAGCAAAAAGAAAGAGACGATAGAAAAGTCTCCAGACTTTCTGTCCCAGCACGAAGCCCGCTGTTACAGTCAGAGGGGCGTGTCGAGAGAGATTCGGGACTAGTCATGTGACACGCAGCATCCACTCACACACACACACACACACACACACAGGCTCACATCTCATCCCAGCCTGTCAAGTCAGGCTCCAGAGTTCCCCGGACGCGGACCAGCAGTTTCATCTGGCCGGCAAGGTTCTATTTAACAGAGCCGGGTTTGTTTGGCGAGCGCCGCGCCAACGGGAGGAAAGAGCGCAAGGTGGCGTAGCAACGGTGAAATGCGTTCCTTTCTAAAAATTAGATATGCGTCTCGTTCAAGTGGACATGACACACGCGACACCTGTGGAAAAATAATTATTTCCACCTGCCCAGCTCGGCATAATATTTGCATAGAGATAAAGAGGCCGTGCCTATGTTAGCAGTCAATTCACGGATGATGGCATGGATGTGTTGGGATGTCAATTAAGAAGAAACAATGAGTTTGTCCGAACGTTTCTGGGGAGAGAAAAAAGCTCCCTCCCACACACAGCCCTGTAAGCATTATGGGTAATGAAGTGAAAAAGCGGTGATTTACCGACTGTCTCCTCTGCTCCACTGGCCTCCGTTGGGATGCCGCTACCTGCTTCCTCCTCCTGCTCCTCCTCCTCCTCCTCCTCGGTCTGGTCGTCCCCGCTTGGCTCCCCGCTGCCCGAGCCCTCGGACGACATGGCACTGCCGGAGGAAACCGGGATTCGGCGGGAGGAGTGGGCGGGGGTGGCCCGCCGCGGCTCGGTTGGGATGGTTTGGTTGGGCTTTGCCCGGTTGTGCATGAGGGTGGAGGAGTGGGCGGTGGGCGGGGGCCGCCGGGGGGTCTCCGGCTCTTTCGTCCGCGGAGGCGGCAGGGCGAACACCTGGTTTGGGAGGAATGGAGCCGGGGTGGTGGTGGTGGCGGCGGCGGTGGTGGTGGCGGGGGGTTTGGGGGTGGGTCGCTCTGCCGGCTCAGAGATGGTATCTGGTGGAGGGCAGGGGAGGAAGCAAGGAATGGATGAGGGACTGTGCCAAGATGAAAATGTTTCGATTTTTGCTCCTCGTACCTCCGACACAACCCCGAAAAGTAAATACAAACAGCATTAGCCGATGAAGCATAACGAAGCCTCGTAATGATCATCGCAGTGTTGACAATAACTTTAACTCTGCATTTATCGAATCATTATGTCCTTTTTAATCGTCCGAGCCTTTTCCCTGATGCTCAACAGTGACACAACACACACATACACACACGTGCACATATTCACAGTCTCCTGTTTGTAAAAGCAACTTCTGATTAAGAACCCGCCATGGATGGGATGTCAACAATCTTTATCCGACAAGACCGTTAGTAATGAAAGTGCCTCCATATGCAGACTGAATGTGGAATACGCCGACAGATGACATACTGCATTCAGAGTTATGTGCACTGCAGTGTGTTTCTCCTGCAGATGAGTTATGTTATGCCCAAACAGGGTTAAACTACTCCAGTCGGCGTCAGTGTGTGCCTGCTTGTGTGGGCACGCATATGGAACGTGTTTGTGCGTGCACACTGTGCCAATGCGTATGAATTATACATCCATATTCATATGCTGCCCTCCAGCAGCAAAGCTTTAATCACCAAAAGCCAGTGCCTCCGGTGATGAATGATTGATAGAAATGGGGCGAAAGAAGCCGGCTTTAACTCCAACTTCAAAGGCGGCGCGCTGCATGCGGCTTGCATCCGACGACTACACCACTGCTCCTCATCGGACGCGCAGAAAGCAGCGCGCACACAAACACACACACACACACACCCAAACACATGTATTTAAAGATCCATCCGGATGAGGGGGAGAGATGAGGCTCTCTGCAGAGCCCATCGTGGGAAAAACAGCTCTGGTGCAAAAGGACAAACTGTCTGCAATAAAAGAACGATAAATAGGACAAAAAACCCTGAGGGGGAGGGAGGTGTGTGTGTGTGTGTGGGGGGGGTGCTACGTTTAGAGAGCCGAGGCAAGCAGGCGTGACAGCGCTGACGTTAGTCCCCCGGGTGTAGGTGTGTGGGTGTACAGAAGATTAGAGACAAAACAAAAATACCGTAGATTTGCCCCCCATTAGGATTTGCCTCACATTATGCGTAGGCCTTAATTGCAGCCCTATAATCGCCTGCTGGATTGGCAATTATTCACCGAGGTGCGAAATGCGATACCTGTGCCGAGACAGGCAGAAAAGGCCTGGGAGGCGCTCAGGGGTGTGATCTAGGAGCTCGGCAGATAGCCTGCAGAGGGGGGGAGGGGGGGAGTCGGGAGAAGGGAGGGCACGCTGTCGCCGAGAGGCGGTGGCATGCGTCGCCTTTTCCTCTTGGCTACACCTGTCAGTCAGCTGCCAAGCTTAGCGTCAGGTGGCTCGCTCCCTGGGAAGTATCTAATGTGTGTTTGTGTGCATGTCTCCAGCAGCATGCTATGTGACACGAGATAAGGAAAGAGGAGAAACGAGGAAATATGGACTGGCAGCACAGTCTGTTCAACTGATGCTCCTCTTAATCAGGTTTAACAGTCCCTTTGTGTGTGTGTGTGTGTGTGTGTGTGTGCACGCAGTTGTGTCGCATTGTGAGCCGAAACAAAAAGAAAAGAATCATTGTCATCTCGCCTCGTCTCCACCGTGTAGTTATAGTTGAAAGCCGGTCATTAAGACTGTTTGAGGTGTCGGCTGCACTCAGTGAGGAGGAGGACGACGACGAATGTGGACGCGGGAGATCGGAAGGGGAGGGACGGGGAAACCGCAAAAGGGCCGAGAAAGAAAATAGTAGCGAAAGAAAGAACAAAAATAGGCAGTTAACAAAGCCGTAGCAGTGGGAGAGTACAGTGGATCGGGAGTGGGAACAGAATGACGTGTGAAGAGAGCGGCGAAGGCAACAGACCCGTAGGCGCCATATGCCGGCATACGCTGCCAATTTGCCACAAACCTACAGGTGATGACACCATATGGGAGAGGCAGGTCATTGCCAACTTGGTGGTCAACCCCCCCCCCCCCCCCCCCCCCCCATGCTTTCTACAGAATAGCTAGAATGAGTATTTTTGGCTTGCTTTCCGAGATGGCGTCATCATTTTGCAAAAGAAGCGCTGAAATCCCCCCCTCCCCATGTAGCGTGTGGCCTTCTTTTTTTAAGACTTCACAGAGAGCTGGGGAACATCACAGTTTTTCTTTTCTTCTCACAAGCAGAGCAGATTTTAAGGAGCTTCTTCACGCAGGATTCTCCCACCTCGCTGCGCCCATTAGCGGGCGACTGTGCTGCAGTAGTCACACCATGGTATCGTTAAAAAAAAATAAGGATAAAAAAAGTTGCGACGGAGGAATGGTGTAAAGGAAAGAAGGATCAATAGTCGCTCATTCATGCGGGCCCTGTGGCGTTGCTCTGTTGTGGGGGGCCACGCTGCAGCTCGGCGAGCATCGATGCGCCGCATCGCGCTCCGAGGGCCCGGGGTCTGGAAGCACTGCGTGTAAACAGCGAGGGGCTAATTCGCACCCAGCCACACGTGAAATGAGCTGGAGATCTAACCCACCAAACCCCCCCCCCCCCCGAGCAGCGAGCTACCCGCAGTGCAACCGCATCCGGGGGGAAAGGGATGAAAAAGATCCTCCGTGGCTGTTAGGGAGGCCCAAGCGCTCGCCTCTCTCCCCCCCCCCCCGAGGATTCAATGGAGAGAGGGGGAGAAAGGGAGAGAGACAGCGCGAGAGAGAGATACTCTGCTGCGAGGCATCTTCTTGCCTTCTGTGTGCAGCAATGCTTAGGTGAGGGATTACGCACACACCCCGCATCTCTATTGCCAGGCAACAGAGCGATGTGGAACCAGACCGGATTCTTGGCTCCCTCCTTTTTCCGGTGACCCAACAGGCTCGGAATTTGCAGGTGCCAGATGTTCGGGGACTTATCAGAGCCTTGTCGCTCACTCGCTGAGCATATTTGGGGATTCTTTATCCGTGTACCTGCGACCGCACACGCACACAGACCGTGTCAACAGCCTGCCCCCCCTGCCCCCATGGATACGACCTAGTTTGGGCCTGGCAAAGAGAGCTCAAAGGGAAATGGAGAGGGACCGCTGCTGGTTTTTGGTCCACCTGATCCGCGCCCACTGAGCCAAGGGGTTGGATGAACATTTTCCCAACCCCCCCCCCCCCCCACACACAAAAAAGCCAAACACCTGGCAGTGGCTCGTGGCCAGGAGCTTTACAGCTGGCACTCGTCTCCCCACCCCTCCCCGCCGCGCTGAGCGTGGCCAGCGGCGTCTCTGGCTTCCCGCTGCGAGAGCAAGCTGGCAGTCACTGCGACAACTTCACTGTACACGGAGGACCTGCGGCCTTTGGCGCGCGTCCCTGCACCGATTACACCGATCCAAACAATGTCCACCAGCATCTGGACCAAGGGCTGCGCACACGCCGTCCTCCACAGCACCCGTACCGACCGAGGGGAGGGGGAGCGCCGGTGTCTTGTCTTGTGGGAGTGGCGGTACAAAGCTGCGACGCCTCTCTCTTTCTGACTATGTGTGTCGAGACTCACACCCATTGCTTGTGCTGTCACGTGGCGGCGTGCGACCAACATCACTGCTTGCACGTACATGAGGGAGGGCACATTATCTTGTGATCGGGGCCCAGGGGACAGCGGCTGCGAGCGTGCGACGGGGCTCACCTGTGCACTGTCCAAAGTGTTGCACGGCGATGTCCTCCCTCAGCCTGCAGGCGATGGTCCTCAGCTGGCACTGGTCGGCGTAGGTCTCCCCGTTTGAGCCGCACACCTGCTCCACAGGGACCGAGACGTTAACCCCCCCCGCAGGCCGCTGCTCACTCCTGACTGTGAGTGGCGACGTCTCAAGAGACCCACCTGGGTTTTGTTCTGGTCATCGCAGTCGGGCGGCGGGCACTCGCAGTGGGCCTGGCCGTTCACCTCTTTGCAAGTGGCTCCAAATTTGCACACCAACTTGTCGCATGAACCCGGGGCCTCGGGAGCTATGGGGGCGGGGGAGGGGCTACAGGTTAGAAGTAAGGTCCCGTAATCACTCACATACACAATCTGCCATGAGATTGGTTTCTCAGAATCTATGAATCATTATTTACTATTGGGAGTAATGAAACCAAAAGATGTGTCTCTGAGTCTGCCACTGCATCCATACACGCATGTTAATATTATTGCAACGGTCCAGCTGCTTCAACAGCTGTCGTCTCGCAGGTTGCCATGGAACAAGGTTTCGCCTTGTTGCCATGGTTCTGCACTGACTTGCAGCGAATATAATGTTGACGTTACAATACATATTTAGAAGACAGTTGTCATTTGTCTATTATTACATTACATGTCATTTAGCTGACGCTTCTATCCAAAGCGACTTACATTGCATTATAACCCATGCGTTACATTTTAGCCTGGGGACCATTTAGGGGTTAGGTGTCTTGCTCAGGGACACCTCAACATGGCACATGGAGCAGCTGGGATTCGAACCACCAACCTTGCAGCTCCCAGCACACTACGCTACTCCATGCACCACCATCGCCCATATTATTATGGATAGAAGTTATTTACTAGGTTATTCTGCATACAACAGATTGCTCTTCTCCTGGTTCTCTTTTTTCCAGACGGTTGTTTTTTTGCGGGCCTTATTGGCTGCGAAAGTGTTGTATGCTGTACAGACTGCCGAACCTGCTGAGGCATATCTTATTTGTGATATTGGGCTATATCAATAATAAATAAATAATGCGTGAATACATTCAAGCTCTTTGACTTTTGACTTTGACTAGCCTGGTTTAATGATCCTGACGCAGCAACCCCCATCGCATCGCACCCCACTTGTTGATTATGGGAGTGTATGACTCTGGGAGTTGGGGACATGGCTGTGACATTGTCCCACTACCCAGTGCATTCTGCTCCTGTCTGACCTGCTTTTAGTGTCCTCAACAACCACAGTTTTACAGCAGCAATGTGATTTTAAAGTCGTCCAGTTATCTGAGAGTCTCACAGTGTAAATTATTCATGGTTTCATAGTCCACAGTATTTTGCCAAAACTGCCTTGTATAACAAAAAAAGAGTTGTATAAAGCATATATACAATTCAGCATATTTTTTTTTTCCTCCCACAGATCGCTGCTGAAGCGTTTGAAGCCTTGAAGCGAGAGCCCGGCCCTCCACCATCCGAGGCTGCGAGTGTGGTTCTTTGCATCGCTGCAACATCACAGGGGCTTAGAGTACCCCCCCCGTCACGTGGCCCCCTGCTTTCATGTGCTACACCTTGTCTTTTCATCTAGCCGGGTGTGTGGCGCTGCGCCCCCCCCCACTGGGCCGGGACCGCCGGCTTCATTAAGCTCTTGACCTCCAGTCGATATCCGATGGTGCGTCTTAATCAAGCAGCTGCAGGCCCCCGCAGCAGGAACTAACCTTTCCCCTCGACCGGCTTTTTTTTTTCTACTTTTGTGCAATCACTGGGGCGTTTTCCATTATTAATCAGAGTAATTAATAGCCCTGATGCAGAAGCATGAACAAACACATGCAAGTGCTGTGAAAAGTCTTAAAAGTGGGGCGCGACGCACAGGAAATACCTCGTCAAATGAGTTTGTACGTTGCGCGTTCTCCTGGTGACAGTAAAAAAGAGCTGAACGGTGGATCACAGACAAACACGGAGAATGGGGGGGGGGCAGGAGAGGTGGTCGGTGTCTCTCAGCTCCCCACATGTTAACCCGGCCCTGTCCCTGGTTACCTTCGCCACAGCCATTCGTGCCCATCTTGCTTCCATCTGGACACACGTTGCACTTCATGCCCTTCACTCCCGTCTTGCAGGAGCACAGACCCGACATCTGCTCGCAGTCGTCCCGGACCGAGCCTGTGGCGTCGCAGTTACACGCTGAAGTGGGGATTTAGAGGGGGGGGGGGTAAGAAGAGGACCAAAGACAAAATAATGACTGATTTGTGACAGAGAGGAAACACTGAAAAAAAACAGCAAGCTTCGGGTGGTTTGCAACTGGTCCCATTAAAACATATTCCTCTGAATACTGACAGGATTCTGCCGGCTCGGGTTTTTCCTTCTCTGGCACTTTGTTCCTCCGTCTGTTCAGCAGCATCACAGCTATGCTCCGACCACCACTCCACTTTTTGATCCGTCAAGGCGGCAGTGATTGACAGGTGGCGTGTGCCTGATTGTGTCAAACCACCGTGGCATGAGGGACACTATACATTTTTAGGGTAGTATTTTATTGATTGAATAGCCTATGAACTATGTATATATTTTTTTAATCTCACATAGCCCATGGAGTGCCCTTGCGTAGCCCCAGGTGTACGCGTTTTCCCCATTTGAGAATCTGAGCCAACCTCAGCCTCTGAACTTTTTGTCAGATTCCTCCATGTGTTAGAGTCGAAGGTTGTGAAAAGTTTACCCCGCCTCAGGCCCCACAGGCGGAGAGAAGGAGGAGGAGGAGGAGGAGGAACTGAAAAAAACAGCCCCAGGGGAAGGACAGCGACCCCATCATGTTCCTAGAATCAATGATGGCTTGTTTTTCCCTCCCCCCCCCCTGCTGGATGTGGAGCTGCTGTGCAGTCAGTGGGCTGTCTGCTTGCTGTGGGTAAACCTTGTTAAGGTCAGGCCACGGGTGGTGCACCTACACACTTCCCGCTGCTGACGGAAAATGCCCCGCGGCGTTGGGAGGCTATGTCCTATCGCACTTCGACGCGCTGGTCACCATATTGCATTACAACAAGACAAACATGGGGTCCTGACCCCCCCCCCCCTCCCCGCCCCGTTCTCCGCTCGAATACAAATGAAAACAGTTACACTTTTGACAGAACTAAAAGGAACAAAAGCATTTTCTTCTCCAAAACCTTCCATGAAACCGTTTGGCTGCATATATTACATGTAGGTAGCTTATGGAGAGTCGTGGATCTCAATTCAATTAACCTTCAGCTTTGGTTTTATTTGTCCAGGCTTTGGGATATCTCGGCTCCATCCCAAAACCCTGAGTGAGAATTTGTTACATACAATCACACAACCAATAGTTTTAAAATTGGACTTATTCTTTGCCAGAAAGTAGTCCCCTGACCACAGAGAGATGTGTGGATTATCAAGAATAACCAGGAAATTGTTTAACAGTTAGAACATCTATTGCATCTAGGTTTTTCACTTTTTTTATTCTTTTTAAAGCTTTTTGTAAACTCAAAAGCAAACATATTTGGAGCTTTATTGGGCTTAAAAAATAGTAATAATTTACTCGACAATCCACAGAACACCAAAACCCTCTCCAAGGCTGGATGCTGCGTGAAATAAGTGAGAAAATATGTTTTTTCTTTCCAGTTAAAACCTCAGAAGAAGAATAATGTACGAGGATGTCACACGTATGAATTCAATGACTAGCACTGCAACAGATGGTTCCTTACGTGTGCAGCCGCTCATGTTCTCCGTCACAATGCCACGGAAGTTCCAGAAGCCCGGCTCGCAGCGGTCGCACTTCTGTCCCCCGACGCCCGGCTTACAGGAGCACTGCCCCGAGGCCGGGTCACACGTGCCTTTGTAGGAGCCGTGGACGTTACACTGACAGGTGCCTGAGGAGAACACAGCGCACGTGGGTTTGTGCTTGTTTGACAGACCCGATCATCACGTCCCTTACGGCCGAATCGTCAGTACCAAAGGTTGATGCAGGGCCCGGACTTTGGGTAAGCCATGTTCCACCCACTGAAAGGGTGGATCAAGTGTGTTTAGGTGAGTCATCCCTTTGCAAAATCTCTGTGTATCTTTATTTCGAAGTCTGCATTTCCTCCGCACAAGAAGCATTTGTCTCCCCCCCGTGTGCGTGCTATTGTTCGTCAAGATCATCGGATGAAGAGATTTTTCCCGTTGATACGGTGCAACATTATCATAATTATTCCTCGGATTAAGATGAAACGTTTTCTGCTCTGTAACTTTGGAACTGTAATTGCAGTCAAGGACAATAAGTCCCGTATGCTGAAATGGCCTGATAGTATCTGAACGTTTTTAACTTTTTTTAGCGCACGCACACAACAAATTCGTCTCACATGGAAGTGGGGGGGGGGGCGTGGAAGAAGGGAACTTACTGGGACATCCAGCCAGTCCGACTCCCAAGGCAGCCGTCACGTTGTCGTGGCAGCAGCCGTACACAGAGTGACTGCAGTGCTGGGGGGGCGTCGGCGCAGGGGGAGATGTCGCCGAGATCGCTGATGAGGTGGGAAAAAAATAGAAAAGAGAGGGGGGGGGTGGCGCAGCACATAGTAAAATGAGTGAAAGAAGAACACCATCATTTGAGGGATTGCAGTAGGGGGAGAGGTTCGGGGTTAGACAACACAATCTCCAAGCAACATGTAACGTTTTGTTTTTTTGTTGCCAACAATGAGATTGGCTTTGGGGGCAGAGGTGGAGAGGCTGGCAGCCGGCTTCAAGATAACAATTCTGTTTGCTATTTTCTCCACAATGGCCCAAAATCTTTGGGGAGGGGGGCGGGGCGGGGTTAGAATGATGCTATTACCTCCAGTGAAAACAAACAATGGCGTTGCCGGCGGATGTTCGGCGGCTGACATTTGCCACCTAGGAGGAGGCATGTTCTCGTGATTTGTTCGTGTCTAATATTAGGGAATTGCACTGCTGCCCTACAACCTTCCACTGCGAAAAATAAGAGAGCTGCGTTCAGACTCGTGCGGCACCTCTGAATAAAAGTAGCCAATGTGTTTCCAGAACCTGGAGCGTCTCCAGAAACCGGGACACGAACCAAACATTCGGGGATTTCTATAATGGTCGAGGCACGACGATCATTCTCTGCAGGCTTTGGGGTGAAGAGTGAAGCCGTAGAGATAGAAAGCAGAAATCTTCCCTCGGCGTTCGCCCCTCCCCTCTGTCTCTCTCTCCACCCCCCGATCTCTCTGCCTTGTGTTGTTCATTTGGAGTTTGGAGGCTGTAGACACAGGGGCCATAAATCACACTGTTACTGGTGTGGATATGAGCCTCAGCCTAATGGCGGTGAGTCGGCCCCGCTCTTTTTCCAGTGCTTTCCCGCTCCAGAGATGGGCTTTGGACACAGTTCATTTAACGTGACACTTTCCAGCGCTCCATTCGGGCTATCTGTGCTGAGCCTATTAGGACAAGGGGGAACTTTTAATTTCATATGTTCTTGCACCCTTAAAGGGTTTTTCCCACCTTCAGGGGCCATTGCACAGCGCGGCTCGCTGTGACGTTTAATATTACCCTCTCATTTCTGGCGCTGTGCTTTTGTCCGCTGCGGTGGTTGCGGCTGGTCTTGTTGTATTCTTGCCGGGGCCCGTCAGTGTGGGTTTTCTCGTCTAGTAAATAAGTGTTCCTTTGGATTTGACGGAAATCCCGGGGCCGGATGGGAGCTTTCAGGTCGCTACAGAGGACAGCTTGAAATGCCATCAAAGGCAAAGGCATGTGCACGCAGCAGGGGACATTGTGAACACCGTATGCAAACCAGCTACATTTTGTCATTATCATAAACGCAAAAAACACACACCAAAAAAAACAGGTTGCTTTCCTGCTCAGCTAGCAGGAGCTGGCATGTGTTGATAAGTTGCTACAGCTGAGGTCAAATGAAGTTAATGTGGAAGGGCAGTGAAAAATTTCCATTAGCCAATAGGAGAGCAGAGCCCAGAGCTCTCGCACCCATAGAGGGGCTCTTCAAAAAAAAGAGAAGGATTGATTATGCGCGGACGGCCGAGAGGTGTGACAGTCAGTGCCCAAGGAGGCCGGCTTAGGAAAAGGGAAGAATCTGCAGGGATGTGTGTGAAAACACTGCCAAGCCCCCCCCCCTCTGTCTCACTCCCTCTTCAACCTTCTCAATCCTCCTTTATTTTACACCCGCGGGGGGGAATGAGCACAACGAACCCTCTGAGCTCCCAGGCCGGAGCAGAAGATCCTGATGTAACACTTCCGTGGGATGACCTTCGCTACTTAGCCACTGATCTGACAACTATCCTGCTTAATAAATGCAAATCGTTTACACAAAGTGAGAGAGAGAGAGAGAGCGCCTTTCTAATATTACAGCATGGTATCTAGATGGTTAAGAAGCAACCTTGTGAGCACAGGTTTTGTAGTTTGTGCGTTGAGAAAACGTCCGGCGGCGGGGTAAGTCATCATCATCATCATCGCTATCAGCTCCATCCACACATGTGCCTGTGAGAAAGATTTGTATCTGTGCACGCCAGCCGGCCCCACAGGAACGCCACGTTTCCCAGATATGAGCGAGAGCCTCGCTTGAAAAGCCTCGAGCAAAAACATGCACACCGCGTTTAACCTTGAACCTTCTTTGCTTCTTCAGGGCACAGCGGTCCCACCGCTATGCCACAAACAGCACACCCTTACCACCCCATGAATGGATGGAATGAGTGCAGAAATGGGATGTTAATGACAATGGGTCCTGGTGAGTGTGCCTCTGCACACCGTAACGACAATGACCCTTGAGTGGTGTAATGTACCGACCTGCACAGGATCCCTGATTCTGAGTCATCAAGTGCTCTTGTTTCTCACATCTGGCCTTCTTCAGCTGGCACTCGTTGCTGTAATTTTTCCCATCTGAGCCACAAACCTGCAAAGGAATGGCACAAAGGTGAGGATGACCTACGAATGGAGCTACAGCGGCAAGCGGCATCTGGGTCCGTTAAGTGCTGCAGTTCAAAAAGTCAGATTGTAGAGAAGTCTATAAGAAAATGACCCTAATTATTTTCTAATTGGTTACCTCAGTAAGCATTGAAAATATTGAAAGCTTTAACCCTTTTTACGGATCAATTTAAGTTCATGTTAACGGTCACCTAAAAAAGTTACATTTTAGGTTTCCATGTCAATTGCCTTTTCATTTCAGTTACATCACTCAGGTACTGGTTATTTGTTTAGATGTCGACGGTAGATGAACTTTCTTGGACCCTCTTTTCATACAAACCAAAACCATCTCATGCCTTGTGTCAAGGATTCAGAGACACAAGAAAAATGTTGTCAAAACATTTAGAGTTGTTTCCACTCCTTTATGCTTTGGCCTTTTAAAGGTAAACTTGAAATTTGTATGTAATTGCACATTTCTGAGAATTGTTCCTCTTGTAACCATCGAAGTAAAGGCAACTTTCACGGTTGGACCTGGAATAAAAAGTACACTTTTTTTTAAATAATAGGAAGTGAGATCTAACTAATAAGCAGCTTTCTAACATGATTGCGGTGCAATTATCCCCAAGGAACCGTAGAGATTCAGCTCCCATGAGAAAACAAGCTTCAGACGCCCTGAATAGAGCACGCACCGTGTTGAGAGGCACACTTTGACAGGAGAAGTCACAGACGCAGCGGTCGTCCTCCGCGTCCTCGTCCCACGAGCCCCCGAACATGCGACAGCGGTCCTGTTCACAGCTCTCCGCGCCTGAGCCCGACCCCCCTGAGCCACAGTCTGCATGGAGAAAAAAAAAAAAAAGACACCACAAGGACACAGCATCGTCAATGAAACACACACGGGAGATGTCCCTGGAGACAGGTTCTAAATCTCATGTCTCTTTGTGGCCACATTTACACATTAGCAGCGTGACAAGGTGAGGATCATTTATATTTCCCTCACACTGTTGTGTGGGTAGGGTGAAGAGGGGGGGGGGGGGGGCAGTGCTGGTAGTGCAACATAATGACCAATTGTGGTGAGGGAAAGAGACTAGATAAATTAGACGCAACATCACCGCACAACCAGCGAGGCATCCTACTGATTTCGATTAAACAGACAAAACAGGGCCGCAAAGTAAGGCCGCCGCTACGGTCGCCTGCACACATGAGGACACAACTAATTGCAAAGTGTGCAGCAAACTCTAATTATCTCCAGAGTACTAAAGAAAGTTGCACACGGCTACTCTTTAACTGTCACCCCGGATTTGTTTTATTTTTTATTTGTTTCTAAAAGTGCACTTCTCCCGATCCAAGTCCTGCTTTCCCGGCAGAAAGAGGCAGCAGAGCCCAGAAAAGTCCAACACTGCACGGGGCTCGTGGTGCTTACCTTGTGCTAAAGTTTCTTCAGCACAAGGTAAGCAACCCATAAATGAAGGGGAACCCTTACCCTTACCCTTGGAGCTTCATTTGAGGAAAAACAAGTGCAGGCGGCAGACAGACGGGGGGGAGGATCCGGCTTTTGAAGCTGCAAATTTCACCTCTGGAGGAACTCCTCGGGGAGATTAGGTGTGATGTGTGCGAAAGCGGGGAATGAAACGATAGAAAAAAATAAAAAGGAGTTCAGTCCAAACTAAAAGCCCGCAGCGCAGATGAGAGACTCAAGAAGACGTCACATAATCAGGTGTTATTTCTCCTTCCCGTCCGTATTGATGCATCCGCTCTAATGGTGAAATCAATGGCGTAATGATGGAAGTGCCACTTAGCATATCCCATCTTCTAAAGTAGATTGTGGAGCAGGTCAGGGATTAGGGGAGGGGCCCGTCATCGGCAATGGGCTGTGACAGCTTGGCGCTGGTCGATCCAGCGGGGGCGGGGCCTTCGCTTCATTAGCACAGAGCCGGAGTCCAACACAAACATCCCGACTAGTTAAGGGCTCCCTCCGTCTCCTCTTTAAGGCGGCAGAACCTCCGACTGCTGGGAGCTTCTCATCGATCGTGAACCCTAGCCGTCAATAAAGGGGACATTTTGTGGCGGGCCCCACGCAGGTATGTGAGGCGTCCGCTGACTCCACAGCGAGGCGGCTCGTGCCTGTGTGCTGTATGCCGCCCCAGCAGGGCACAGTAGAAGGGAAATGTAGCAGTAGCCCATTCGTATTCCGCTGACAGAGATGAGATAAATAAATAAAAGAGGTGAGACATTAGAATGGAATAAATAAAAGTGAAGGACGAAGGGGGGTCCTAATTAGCTGCTGCTCTTTGATGTGCCCGCCGCCCGCGCTGCCTGTGAACCTTTCACTTAACACATCCCCAGCTAAGATGGCTCCATCAGCTATTCTCTCTGTGCTGCCCATCCGTTGCTTTTTAGTCATTCATGGCAGAAACCAGAGGCTACTTAGCTGAGGGAGCTCCATTATGAAGACAGGATCCAGCGGCCGGGGGGAAGAGAGGAAATAAATGGCATAAGAATAATGTCCGATGAAGGCAGAGGGGGGGGGGGGGGGGGAAATGACCATGACCACAACCAAAAACTGCAGTGCAAACGAGGGGCAGCCATAACTGGGCGAGCGGATCCCTGGTGTCGACACCTGTGGCTCCGGGATGTGACCGATATCCTGCTGGTCCTGGGAGATGGAGGGCGACGACGTCCTCGCTGCTTCTATCAGCCGCTCGTACGTCCTGCTGCCGACGGCCGCGACAGCCGCCTTACTCCAGAAAAGTTTGTGGAGACGGAGAGGGATGAGCCGGTGCATTATTGATCCCATGCGTGCAGGTCGTCTGAGATTCTGCGCTCCTGATCTTGTTTCTTAAATTCCTAGTCAATTAAAAAGGGCCAGAGGGAGTGGGGGGGGGGGGGGGGGGGTGATGCACTGCTCTCAGTCGCCACTTTGTCAGCGTCAGCAAAAGAAGCTGAGGCCAGGCGTACCAGAGTGTGAAATTAAACAGGTGATGCATTTCCCTGTTTGGCCAACAGTGGGAATGTCTCATTTTTCATTACTGTTAAATAAAAAAGGCGGAAGAAAACAACTTCCATCTTTATGCCCGCTCCCACCAGCAAGACTAACGAGGGTGTCGTCTTGGAGTGTGTGTGTGTGGGGGGTGGGGGCGTGTGGGGGGGCAACTTTGCTGTTGTCCACCACAGAGAAAACCACCTTTCAGCGCTGTGGGAATAAATAGAAAAAACTGGTAGCCAAAGAGAAAGCATCCCACGGCCACGTCTTGAGGGAGGAAAAACAGCAACTTGGTCTTAATGGTTTTACAATGACACCAGACTTCCTGTGGAGGGTCTGGGTCCGATTCGACGCGGCTGAATGACAGTGGGGACAGAGGCTGCCGATTTCGCCCCATAGGGCGAACTTTATGGAACGCAGACCCCCCCCCCCACACCCCCCTATCTGTGAAGGCATCGCGGCTCCTTTTGTCGAGAGGCACAATTTCGATAAAGACCGAGAGAGTGGCGGGATGGCATGGAGCGAAGGGGAGAATAGAGACTGCGAGGGAGAGGAAAAGAGGTTCTATTGTGTAAGCCTCATGGTTCTCTCTGAATCAAAATGAGCAACTGAAAAAACGCCGGATGTTCAGAGGCAATATGGGAGAGAGAGAGATAGAGAGGGAGAGAGAGAGAGCAACACACAAGCACAGCAATGCCCTTGGGGAGGTAGAAGAGAGCCGTTTCGCCCGATACAAGACAATCAACAGAAAGAGGACAGAGCGTATGTGTGTGTGTGTGTGTGTGGTGACAGCGAGTCTGCATACAGTTTCACATTTCTTCACGCTCCACATACAAAAAAGGTCACTTGTCTCAGTCAATGAAATGACGTTAAATCGACCAAAAGGAGCTTAGGCGGCAATTTGTCCCCGGACCACTACGGCAGACAAAGGAGAGAAGAAAAAAGAAGAAGAAAACACCGGTTGGCAATCCGAACAGAAAGAGGATTCCTCTCCTCTCTGCTTGCCATGTCCTTCATCCACTGGCAGGTGTAATCTGCTCCCCTTCACACCTTGTCAGAGGTCCTGATTTGTTCCCAAAAGACGGGGCCGAGCGAGGGGCCCCCTCAGCGCTTTGCAAGGTGAATTAGATTTGTCCTTCATTCAGAGCGACAGAGTACACAGGGGTGGAAATGGACGCCTTAAGAGCTTAAAGGCATAATTGGAAGGAAGGGCTCAATAAAATGTGTACTGTAAATGATGATCAGCACTGGAGCCCGAGCCGATTCTAGTGCTATCACGGCTCATACGTTAGACAGTTGGATGCTTCTTTGCCAATACATTCATGCTCTGAATGCTCTTCTCATTCACTCATATACTTCAACCGCTCTCCTTTTCAGCACTCAGCTACTGACAAGGAAACCAAACACTTCCTGCAGATATTTCACATTAAAAAAATGTCATGTGTTAAACTGGTTTTATTATGAGTGCAAGAAGTGGTGCGTTTTCCCTGACTGAAGCTTAAAGCTCAACATAACTGGGACAACACTAACAGAAAACTTCCTGTGATGTGATCAAATATATCAAAATAAACTAAATTACAAATAAGAGGTTCCCTCTAATAGGAGCCCAGGTCTGCCCGCAGAGGAGGTTAATAAAGAAGTATTAGAGAATTAAGAGAAGGGGGAATGAACCGTGAAAAAAGACATGAGCAGGAGAACCTAATCAGCGTGCTGCTGGTGGCGTATGCAACCATTATTAAAAACCTCACATGACTGGATGCCTTGCCACAGGTCAGTTGATAAAAATAATGACACTATTTCAAAGGCCGAATGGTTTGGAGAATAACAGCATTTCAAAGTCCATTTCCTACCTTCGTCACAGCTGCCGGGTTTCGCCACATCAATTTGAGTCTTCTGCATGCAGGAGGACGTGCGGAGTTCACACTCGTTTTTGTAGGTGACGCCATCGCTCCCGCACACCAGGGCAAGGCCCTCGCCAGAGCACTGCTGGCACTCGCACTTGTTCTTGACGCAGATGGCCCCCCAGGCACAAACTGTGCTGCCGCATGTTTCTGAAATGAAAAAGTGGGGGGGGGGTGTTGGTTTGATGTACAGTATTTAATTCACAATAGACCTGAGAATGGATCTCGTCTTGAGATTTCCTTCCCTAATTGCAATGTATGCCACTTCCACTTGTAATACACCTCCCAATCCCCTTTACAACTGACATTCACTCCCCCCCCTGATGATGTTTTGAGCTCTGGAAAAGCTCCCTATGTGTTTTACCGATAAATGTTGAACACTTAACCCGTGGAATCTGTAGATCCCTGCAGAGATGTATGCACTACTTACTGCACTCTCCCTGGCTGACCACGCGGAGGTCCGTCTGCTGTTTGCAGGCCCGCACGTGCAGCTCACACTCGCTGTTGTAGGTGCTGCCGTCGCTGCCGCACACGGGCTGGTGGGACTCCACGCACTCCGTCGCGCACACACACTGCCCGCTCTGCGCGTCGCAGATCGCCCCGAAGGAGCAGTTGGCACAAGCCTCATCTAGATGGAGTCAATAGAGAAGGGCCCAAGGCTCAGCGGGTGTGCTTCAGGGATTTACTTTGGCGTGACTTTGGTAGCGAGTTGAGTGTGAAACATGAAGTCCCTCATTTTAAAATGAGAATGTGGATTTAAAATGTATCAAATTTGTTGCAAGTAGTTAATCTGCAATCCCATTGAGGGCATTGCATATTGATCATTCGTTTTCTTTTTGATGATCCCTCGAATAGAAGAAGAAACAGTTTTGGCTTGCATTGTTAATCGTATCAATGCTGATATTCAGAGGAAAGTACATCGCTATGGGCACAACATTCATTTGTATTCACTTTTAACGTCTATCAAAGATGATGCCACTGAGGCACATGAGTAGCCCATTTTTTATTTACAGATGCAGTGATCATCTATTATCTTACAATTTCCTGGGTATTAACATTCATAATGTCAACAGCAGCCATTAAACCATAAATGGGTCAAAATGAGTTGTTGTCGTTTCTTGACAAGCCGACAGCTGGTGTAGTGCTTAATGAGGCAGCGCTGCAGCACAGATAGAAGAAGTGCCGAGATGCAACGCTTCCGTATCACTGTACGAGCCTTTAGGAGTCCACCTGAGGGAGACTCAATTGATTTGAAATACTTTTGAAAAGTGCACACAGCTGTCCATCAAAAGGTGTCGATTCCATAGGAAATTCTCTCCACAGACAGAATTCTACCTAAAAAATAAAATAAAGATGCCAAACTGAGGTTCCCAGGAGCCCAATGAGCTCCATTGGAAGCACACAGAAACTAGACTTTGTAGAGCTGAAAACAGCCGTCTGGCAGGAGGACAGCTCGGTGTCAGCCGCAGTCCATCAGTCAGGACATCACGAGAGGCCGAGCCGAGGAGGAAAGGAGCTTGCCACTTGAATGGGCGGTTAAAGGAGTCTGAGAGCAAGAAGGAAGCGATCCGAAGAGACAAGAATCGAACTCCCGGGCCTGGATGCCCGTACGTACGTCTAGTGACTGCCAGATGCCGCTCATCGCCATTCCTGATGGTTCTTGCCTGTCACACAATTTTTTCCCGCCTCACTCCTCAACCCAATCGGGCTTAGGGAGCCTTTCAAACTTTTGGTATTGGTCGGAGGATTCACTTGGATCATCTCTTGAGAAATTGCCTGCCTCCGGAGTCTTCCCCTGAAGGAACAGCGAGGGGGGGGGGGGGGGGGGGTGAGGCGTGTTCCGGGTACCAACTGTTGTGGGCCAGAGACAGATGAGGAGGCGCGTAACGGCAGGGCGAGCGGCCGATGTGCTTTCCCTCTGACTCCAATTACACCTGGAGGATTTCATTAGCGCTGCTCGCTATCACATTCAATTAGAGGCGGGCTAAAAAAACGCCACTTATTTAGCGCTAATTGAGAGAGGCGAGGCCGCCCCACTCCACAGTATTAATCTGTTTATTGCTCTTTAAGAGTCTTTGGCTTTCTTCATTTCGCTATCCAGTGCTGGCATCCTCTGTTTTGGGGGGGTTGACAGGCCTAGTTTGTGAACCGGACGTGGCCACATACAGTGTGTTGCCTCTAAGAGCAATATATTGTACTTTGGGAAGATATATTTCCAAGCGGTACATTAAAACGATATGTACCATTCCGTGGAACCGACTATTCCTCTGTGCAGAAAAGCACATGATAGAATGTTTGTTTCTGAATTTGGTGTGGAGGCCGTGTGCTGGCCTTCCCTTTGGGATTGATTGGAACGCCGAATGCAAAACAGGCGTCTCAGGCAGATCTCACCAATGCCGTCTGCAAATCCCTGCAGCCATGTTCCGCGACCTGCAGATTGTTATTGCTGCATGTTAATGCTCAGCGGGTTGGAGCTTCTTCCATAGCGCATCGCTGCCGTGCTGCTATATTCTTTTGGCTATGTATTTAAGGCTAATCATGCTAATGATCTCAGACTAAATCATATTCTTAAGAGATCCGATGTTGGTTCTACTACTACTATCCAAACAGTAAAAGTGTGTTTGCACCGGGGGTTTTGGCACAAAAAGATGAAGCTTAATTATAGCGAGGGTTTTCTGTGCCAAAAATAGACGAACAGAGGATCTAAAAACTGGGGATTGCTGTGGAGGTGGCTCTTCTAGGGTCGCGGCAGCTATAAATCAGGAGGAATTGGGGTTGAGTGTTGTGCTTTATCAGGCTTTGTGTTCCGATAGCAGCCTCGCTTCTTTATCTGCTGCAGCCCCTCGCACCTGGCTCTCCACGCCGCCTGATACCCCAGACAACACGCATCGCAAAACAGGCCGACAAAAAACAGGGGAGCTTTAGTTGAAAAGCGAGGAGCAGGCTGAGAACTGTCTCCATTATCGGCTAATGTTAAGACGTCGACTCTCTGTCATCTCAGATTCAGTCATCGCCAGCTCTGTCATCACAAATTATGACTTTTCAGTGGAAAATAGTCAATTTCATGTTGTTAGGCAGACAACTTTTCATACCATGAAATGTCAAGACTTTAAGCTCAAATGTCTGGCAGGCAAGGCGTTACGACGTTAGCCCGCTATAACCTAGTAGCTGTCAGCTCATTTAAGTTTACTTTCATGTCGGCCGATGCAAGAACCTCTCCAGCCTGAGAAATACACGCTAGTCTGAGATCAAAGGGAGATATCTTAAGATATTCTTATACCAGGTCCAATAAAATTGAATACCAACAGTATTCAAAGCACAGACTTTCATATTGCACCGGCCTGCGGCCCATAAGCGGCTGAGATCCAGCTACACTGCAACACGATCCCTGATCAGAGTAGGTGAGACGATCATCATCCGTTGATTCGCATCCAAAAAATCTAATTAAATGTATCTTTTGCTGAAGACCTGCCAGCATTTAGTCGACGTCCCCTTGAAGCCCCCGGCACCCAAAGTTGGGGACTGCTGATTGTTGTGTTTTTTTTAAGAAGTGAGAGTAACAAACAGGGGCTGGTATAAATGTGGAGGATTGAGTCATAGCAGAGTGGGAAAAACAAAAGACCCAACAGCTTTGCGGCGTTTTGTTGATGTCCTCGCTGGGGAAAGACAACCTGAATGGCGGTGGAGGGGGCCCGGGCGGGGTGCGAGCTCAGGATTAAGCAGAAAGAAGTAGGCTGGTTTGTGTTTTGAAGGCTTGTGAACATGCCTGGGTGATAACAGCTCCCCCGTCGACGCCTGCCCGGCCGCTACCCTATTAGCTCCTCGCTCGCTCTGCTCCTCCTCGCCGCGTTTACCTCCGTCTCCTTCCCTCCCTCCGTTTATTACTTCCCCCCCTCCCTCTTCACTGGGCCCTCTTTACACCGCCTCTCCCCGACCACTCCCATGCTGCCGGTGTGACCTATATCTCTCACTCAACTGCGTATAACACCTGTGGGAGGGGGAGGCGAGGGGGGAAGGAAGGGGGGGGGCGGTTCTTTTTTTCGTAAATGTTTCCGGGGCCCCCGCTCTCATCTGTTCTGCAGAGCCGTGTGAAAAGCACCTTTCTCCAGGACGACTGATATGCAGCTGTGGGGTCCATTAACCAAGCGCACCTCTCCCGGGCCCCGCCGTACAAGGTCGCCCGCCACTCATATGCAGGGGGAGGGACAAATCTCCAAATAATAACAAATGTCACTCATATCGCTGTGGGGTTGCACCTGAGCCTTATAGATAACTGCGACTGCTCCAGCCCGCAGGGAAGGAAATGAAATTATGGCTGGGTCCATTGAGAGGCCAGTAAGCCACACACACACACACACACACACACACACACACACGGCAAAGAAAACATGCCCAGCCATTTTCTATTGCGCTACCTCTTTCTTCCTGAGCTATTGCTGCTCCAACCTGCCATCATTTTGAGTCTGAAAGCCATGAATCTGACAACTTGACACAATGAAGTGCATTTGGAAAGGGAACACATGAGTAGTGCAAAATGTTTCAGAGTAAAAAACAACAAATGACACATATGGTGCCAATTATTAACACAGTAAACAAGCAAATTAATACATTCCTCAGTTCTTAGTTTTCATATGATATGGCAGAAATGGAATGATACCTCCAACTACACCTGAAGGCAGCGTATGCCCATCCTCCCCCCAGTGTTGTATATTACCGGGGGAAGAGGCTGTGATAATTAGGTGAAATAATAGCTTAAGTCAGTCCGTTGTGATGCTGCTGAATGAGGGCCAGTACAGCTCTGAAATAACCCACATTATCATCGCCATCATTCCTCGGCCGGCTCGCGCCTGCCAAGCCGATGCCTCAGCATTTTTATGGCACCGTTGCGCTGACGCAGGTCTGTTTTTCTCTGGGAGCCAAGAACTATCCACGGTGCTGGATTACAGACAGGGCCCCCCGCTCAGCCAGCCCCGCTTTTTGAAATAAAGACTATTCATTACCGCCCAAGGGACCCGAGGGCCCGACGGACGCCGTCTACCTGCGCTGCGGCACAGACCAAACGCCGCTCCGGGGCTGGGAGAGAGGGGGACAGATGCCTGATGCAGGCAGAGAGGCAGCGTCGGACCGCCACGTCGCCCTCTCGGTACAGAGAGAAACCCGCCGCTCGTTTAAAAAGCAACCGGTAAACCGCTTTTGGTTTGGTTGTATTGATCATTAAACTGATCGGCTCGTCCACAATAACAGCGCCGGAGAGGCCGACTCGTTTCCTCTTTGCAGAAGAATCCATTGAGGTAGAGCAGAGCGAGTGAAGTAAGCGAGAAACGTGCTCCTCTCCGCGGTTATTTATTTCCAACATCACAAATCACTAATTTGCCTCAAGGGGCTTCACTGTTTACGTGCCTCACCCTCTGTCCTCTTGCCTCGGATGAGAGGAAAACTCCCCAAACGAACCCCTTGCATGGGGATATAAGGGACTGGCTTGATGGTAGCCAGGGAACAACACTCAGTCACCAATTACACTCACCGGCCACTTTATTAGGTACCCCATGCTAGTAACGGGTTGGACCCCCTTTTGCCTTCAGAACTGCCTCAATTCTTCGTGGCATAGATTCAACAAGGTGCTGGAAGCATTCCTCAGGGAGTTTGGTCCATATTGACATGATGGCATCACACAGTTGCCGCAGATTTGTCGGCTGCACATCCATGATGCGAATCTCCCGTTCCACCACATCCCAAAGATGCTCTATTGGATTGAGATCTGGTGATTGTGGAGGCCATTTGAGTACAGCGAACTCATTGTCATGTTCAAGAAACCAGTCTGAGATGATTCCAGCTTTATGACATGGCGCTTTATCCTGCTGAAAGTAGCCATCAGAAGTTGGGTACATTGTGGTCATAAAGGGATGGACATGGTCAGCAACAATACTCAGGTAGGCTGTGGCGTTGCAACGATGCTCAATTGGTACCAAGGGGCCCAAAGAGTGCCAAGAAAATATTCCCCACACCATGACACCACCACCACCAGCCTGAACCGTTGATACAAGGCAGGATGGATCCATGCTTTCATGTTGTAGACGCCAAATTCTGACCCTACCATCCGAATGTCGCAGCAGAAATCGAGACTCATCAGACCAGACAACGTTTTTCCAATCTTCTATTGTCCAATTTCGATGAGCTTGTGCAAATTGTAGCCTCAGTTTCCTGTTCTTAGCTGAAAGGAGTGGCACCCGGTGTGGTCTTCTGCTGCTGTAGCCCATCTGCCTCAAAGTTCGACGTACTGTGCGTTCAGAGATGCTCTTATGCCCACCTTGGTTGTAACGGGTGGTTATTTGAGTCACTGTTGCCCTTCTATCAGCTCGAACCAGTCTGGCCATTCTCCTCTGACCTCTGGCATCAACAAGGCATTTCCACCCACAGAACTGCCGCTCACTGGATGTTTTTTCTTTTTCGGACCATTCTCTGTAAACCCTAGAGATGGTTGTGCGTGAAAATCCCAGTAGATTAGCAGTTTCTGAAATACTCAGACCAGCCCTTCTGGCACCAACAATCATGCCACGTTCAAAGTCACTCAAATCACCTTTCTTCCCCATACTGATGCTCGGTTTGAACTGCAGGAGATTGTCTTGACAATGTCTACATGCCTAAATGCACTGAGTTGCCGCCATGTGATTGGCTGCTTAGAAATTAAGTGTTAACGAGCAGTTGGACTGGTGTACCTAATAAAGTGGCCGGTGAGTGTAGAGTCCATGGGAAAATTGTCCGTCCAAGAGCGATCGCTAATAATCTGCCAGTGTGTCGTGGATCTGAAGATATTTGATACCACTTCAAGCGCTGGTGTAATCGGGACCGTTACGGAAAGCCAAGTGACTCATGCAGCCAATTAGCGTCAAGATCTCTTCCATCAGGGGTACAGTGCGTGGTCACGCAAAGGTCAAATTCGACTCGTCCTGTTGTCATGGAAGGCTCGAAGAAGAGTAATGGACAAGGGATAGGAAAAATAGTTCTATTAATCATAGTTTTGACTTTGTTGGAAGTGAACGGAAAGCCCCGGTGGATCACCGTGAACGTAATTCCACATGTGCTAATTGTTAAAATAGCAATATTCATTCATTTGAGCTTGATTGTATTAGCAAGGAGAGCTCTGTCCCTACCTGTGAGCTATGACTTACACATTTCAAACAGAGTTCATGAGTGCTGAGTGCAGCAGTTGTGTAGCGCAGTGTGCGCGGCTACTCACCACAGGGCCCTTTGTGTTGGATCTGAATGGCCCTCTGCAGGGCACAACCCATGGCCCGCATCTCGCAGGGGCTGCCGTAGCTGTGGCCGTCGGACCCGCACACGGGGTCGGAGGTCTGGGGGCACGCCTCGGGGCACTCGCACACCGGCTCGCCGTTCTTGACCACGCACACCGCCCCGTGATCGCACTCCTTACCCAGGCAGGGGCTCGGTATGCTGAGATCTGAAGGACGATGGAGAGCAAAGTTAGAGGCATGTAGAGGGGAGGTGGGGGGGGGGGGATTTAAAGTAGAGGTTGGAGAGAGGTCTGGGGCTGGGGAGGGCCAAAGGTCAAGGGGAGGTAAGTTAGAGCACAGCTTCACGGGGAACGGCAGGTGTTGTGTTAGAGGCAGGCGATGTGATGTGGTATGCAACACGTTGCTCCTGAGACACCTCGGCTTTGTTGGCTACCCCCCTGTACCCTGACGGCTCCGCCGAATCCGAAGCGGCGCGAGGACAGCGGATGAAGACATGGCCCACGAGCACGGCCGGAGATGAAACGGTCCTCGAACAATGGTGACGCCGGCTTTTTTCATGGGAGTAAACGGCGGGATTAATTGACGTTCCCAGTGTGCCCCTTCAAAGGCTGCCATTTGCATTTCAGTGAGCGCGTACTGACACGGAGGAGCGAGGAAAACAAGAGGGAGAGAGGGAGAAAATGCAGAGACCGGAGAAGGAAACGGGCGAAGAGAAGAAAGAGCCCTCTGCTTAATAATTCACAAAAGGCAAGCTCCTGGGCAGAGGCAGATATGAAATGTGAACATCACAGAGCTTCAGTCGCTCCCTCTCACGGGCTACCTCCAGCAGGACTCCATTAAAACCAGCACTGGAGTTGTGCACATATGAGTTCTCGGTATTGGCAGATGGCCGTACAATGGGTTGATATAACCTGACTTGATCAGAAAAGAGAAAAGGGGGAAAAAAAAAAATCTTTTGATCCCCCCCCACCCGTCCCGACTCTGTCAATTCCTTTCGGCTTTGTTAGTAGATGAAAATCTCCCGTGGCCTTTCGGTAGGAAGAGCGCACGCTGCGCTACCACAAGGAAGCCAGTGACGACAGCCGTGGTGCTTTTTATTTGGGAGGCGTTTGAGGGGCGGATCGCTCAGCTAAACGTGGTGTGTCTGCAGCACACACACACAGGCATCAAATCATTTCTGATGAAAAGCGCTCAAAGGAGGTGAATTAACCAAAAACGTCTTCCTTTCCTCCGGCTACCTTTTATGTTTCGGCTTTGGGGCGGGGGGGGGGGTTGCTGTCATGGAAACAGCGCTTTGTAACGACACCACCCTCGGCTCCGTTGTTATTGCGACCATTATTGGCGTCAGAAGGCATCGCGGAGGGGCAACCTGTCTTGATTGGAGCGCAATGATTCACTTACTAGCTTTGAGGCTGGGGGGGGGGGGGTAAACCATCAGCTGACTACACAGAAGGAGCCTGTGGGCTTGTTTCACAGGGATTGAGCCGATGGGAGGGGCGAAGGATCAATGTGTCCTCAACATCCTGGGGTCAAATTCATTGAAAAGATGATGACAGGAACTAAGCAATAAAACAGCAAACTAATGTCTAACCGACTAAGTAGTGGAAAGAGAATGCTTCAATACCTGCCACTGATTTTTGTGTTTTGATGGCAGCAGCAGCTGTTTCAAAGGAGCTAGGAGAAGCCGCATACATTTGTAAGCCATTTGATGTTGCTTAATTCGGTACAGCTTCGATAAAAACACAATTGATATCCGTGATCTCTGTACCAATTGGCGCTTGTCTGCGAGCGCGTAACAGTCGGGCTTTGCAGTAAGCTCGTGACCCGAGCTGTTCCTAAAACACGACTCCAGCCACCGATAAGGCCTCAGCTTCCCAAAGAAACAAAAAACAAAAACAAAGACACAACTCCCCCACTGTGAGAATCTTCTGACCCAGATAAAAAGCAGCTGAAAAGCTGTCTCTCTCTCTCTTAGATACGAGCAGAAGCTTTGAAATGGCAGCCTGTCACAGCGCTCGTGGGACACTGCTCACTAGCCCGCTTCATCTCTTTTTTTCCCCGTTTCCCAAACACTGAGATACATCTTCCTCCTGCCCGTATCGGTGCTTCTGCCATGCAGGGTTCAGGAAAATAATAATAATGAAAAAAAAAACGGTTTAAATTCATTTCTTTCCACTGGAAAATGATCTGGACAGTTGAGTGGGATGGTCTCTAGTGGCAAATACATTAATACATGAGCGCAGTAGCCAAGACCTTGTTTTAGTGGCTGGGCAGGTGCACAGTGGACAGTGCAGAGGGGAGACATCAGGAGGGACAGTGAAATAAAAATACATGAATAATTCCTTCTGTTCAGGGATTGTGCTCCAGTGACATTCCGTCACCTCGGTCTGCAGCTGGATTCCTTCTTTTTTAATTAGTGGGGTGGGTTAATGTCACCGCGCCGCTTCGGGCCTTAGAAGGGGATTACCTCAGGTGAGGCCACGCTGTGCCCCGGGCCGGAGGAACCTCGGGTCGGCTGCCTCGTAAAAAAAAAAGCCAAAAACATTGAAAGAACGCGATCGATCCGTTGTCGTGACATTGTCTCGCCTGTCCGCCCCGAGGTGTCATTACCGTGAGTCCCCGGGCTCATCGGCCCCATGTCAGGGTGCCGTGGCGGCGCAGCGAGCTCTGGCGAGGACCCCCCCGTGAGATTCCGTGTTTCACCGCGGTACACCGCTAACCCCCCCAGCAACATGTGGGTGAAAAGCCGGGAGCTTATTTTGGTCTTATGTTAATCAGACCGCCCCTCTCGGGTCCCTCTGCACCCGGGCGACGCGGCTGGGAGAACCACCGTCAGCAATGGAACACAAGCCCCGCCTCCTGTGTTCCTGTGTGCGTGAAAACATTCATGGATTCTATTAGTCGAGGGAAAAGGAGGCGCATAGAGAAAGGCTATATTAGCATAGAGCAAAAAGGCTTACCCGCGGGCCGTGTCTGTCTACCACACAACAACTTATCACAGGCAGGGGGCGAGGGGGGGGGGGGGGGGGGGGGCACCTCTTTATGCATTTTCAAAAATGGAGACGAGCACAAGAAGCGCAGGTTGGGAGGGGGGGGGGGACAAGAAAGACACGCCGCAATCTCTGATCATGTGATACGCATCTGCCAGAAGTGAGATGGCGCCGAAAGACGCCGTGGGGGGGGGGGGGGGCAAGCGTACCCACCTTCGGTGCGTCGCCAAATCAAGTCGGGAGGCCCGAAAGAAACATTAAATGAAAGAGTGAATGTAGAAATGAGAGAACCAATGGACTTGATTAGAAAGGGGAAAACAGCGCCGGTTGATCTCAGGCTGAAGGCGTGCGAGTCCAATCCCCACGAGATGCTCATCAAATAAACATGCAAATGATCAAATGTTGGACACGGAGCCCTGACACCGGAGGTGACTCAAACCCCTTCACCCCCCCGCCCCCCGACTCCGCAGAACGCAGAACTCTCTGTCAGCGACAAGGTGTCGGCCGCTGAGTGATGTCGTGTTAACCTCCGGAGGCGACAGGCGACTCGTTTCAAGTCGAGTTTTTCTCGCAATCATGCACGCACGCACACACACACACACACACACACACACACACACACACACACACACACACACACACACACACACACACACACACACACACAGAGGACTGTGAAAATGACAAAAGAGTTGTGAGTAAAGAGTTTGCAAATAGCTCTTTCATTTGTTCACTGATAGTTTGCCTCTCACACTGTGTGTGTGTTTTCTGTGGGGGTTTTTTCTCCAAAACTCTCCTCGTAACTACCAATTTAGAAACCCTCTATTTCCCATTGTACTAATGCCAGACATGAGGCCGGAACATGAACAGGCTCCTGGGAGGTGCGGTGAGCCACTTCAAAGCACCGCTGAATACGCACTAAATATAGACTTAAAAGGGAGGAAAACAGTCTGGGCAGGAAGTACGCGCAGCGCCAACATTAAAAAGTAATATTGAACATTAAACAAATCGCCCGCTTTGGGAAGACATTTTGAAATGTTTCTGTAAAACTTTTTTTTGGGCTCTGTGTGTTGAAATCTCTTCCTCGTTGATGTTGTGTCTATTAAATGCTATTAAATCAGTCTGCTCTCTTTCACATCTTGGTGCTTCAGCTCACTGGGACACATTAACACACACACTCACACACAGGCGTAGTGGTTGAGCCGTGTCCTTTGAACACAGCATCACACGGCAGCTCCAAATACCTTTTCATAAAACTGCAGGCGGTATATCCAGAGGCCGAGCAAAAGCGCATCCAGCAGAGTACATTAAACACAGGTACAGTGAGGAGGGGAGGACCCTCCAAGCGTGTTCCATCATTATTGGTGAAAGCACAGCAGAGAGGTGGCCCACCGTCTGTGTCTTTGCTGCCAAATGCATCCGCATGTCACAGCGTAAGCATTCAAACGATCAAAATCCGGTTGCTGAGCCTTTGCGAAGGCCTACCGCTTCCTTTTGCCCTCAATGATGAATTATAAACTCGTCTTCGGGTTTAAACTTGAGTTTGACAAATGGATGCTGTATGGCTGACAAAACTGGTAATAAGCAACAATGAAAACACTTTAGAGAGCCAATGTTGCTCCATTGTTCGGTCAGTACATATATTTGGGATGTTGATTGTCTTGCTTTTTGACCAGACTCTGCATGAAGGCAGGCTGAAACAATGTTGTTATCAACTTCCGTGTGTGTGTTTGGGAAGGCAAGTGAGGTAAAACCACCGCAGAGCACAACATTTTTTCTTTATTCATCGTGTGAGTAAGCAGCCGTGTAACCTCATGCGCTTCTCTGGTGCCAGGTGTCACGAGGCACGTCACAATCCAAGGCTGCGGCGCCACCACCTTCCCCCTCCCTCTCCGGGAGCCGACTCTGAGCCAATCGGTCACCGGCTCTCGTGTTTTTCTCGGGGGGGATTTGTGACTCCGCCCTCCCTGCGAGTCGATCACCCACGCCGTGACCCTCAATCCCCAAATGGATGAGCTTTAGATATCAATCAAATGTCAAATTTCTGTGTCAATTTCTGTGCCTTCATGGAGGCCTGCGGTGGAGCACGGGATGGGGGGTGTGGAGTGGGGGGGGGGCTGACATTAAGGCCCCTGTCGCCCACATGAAAAGAGATTTACGACGGCGGCAGAACTGGAGAATTTCATTCGTTTGACAGCTGGCAGGGTGATGGATCAACGCCACCCTGCCGCACCGCTCAGCCAATCAAACGAGGGGCGGAGACCGTTATTTATCAAATAATGATAATTTATCAAACTCTTCATTTTTTTTTCTTCTCTCCCTCCTTCAGACGAGTGAAGCTTTGTCTGAGGCCTCCAACGCGGCGCCCGTCGGCCTCTGGCGCCGTGGAGTCGCAGGGGAAGGGTGCGGCGAGACCCCATGGATCGATCGCAGACGAGGCGTCCCCTCTTCAGACACACTTTGCATGCGGCCCTTGTGTGCGTCCTGTGTATCTGAAGTCCTTTGTGCAGCGAGAGGCATTATGTAACCACCAACACAGTAGGGGGACACAAAGGAAGACAGAGGCAGGAAGTTCTAACGCGTGCACGGACACACACACACACAGACGTACACACCCTCTTTGTGCGCATCATCCGTCTGACTGAGCCAACGGTCTCTGTGGGCCCCTGCGCTTGCCTCTTTGGATGTTTAATTAAAACGGGGGCGGGGGTGGCGGGGGTGGCGTTCTGTTTTGAAAAAAATCTATGCAAATGTCACTAAAACTGCATTAAAGAAACATACGAGCAGTCAGTGACGGCAGCGATGCTCCGGGGAAGGGAGGAGGAGGGAGGAGGAGTGATGAGGAGCGCAAAAGAAAGGGAAATAGCTAAGCGGGTGTGGGGGGGGGACTTAACGCCACTCGCTGGAAATAATAAAACGGAGCACTGCTATTTTCCACCACTTAATGCATGCACAGCTCAGACGGACAAGTGATGCTAATGAGCGGCGCAGTGCCCTGATGCCGACGACAAACTAGACCCCCCGACGCCCGGGTGGGGGGTGGGTCGGTGGCGGTTATCAGCCTACGTTGCGAGCCCAAGACACGGGAGATTCTGCTGTATACGATTAAATACACGCTTTCATTAGGGGACCCAAAAGTGCACCCAAATCAAAAATGTGTTGGGGGGGGGGAATTTTTCAAAAAATATCCACCAGCTGAAAGAAGTATTCTTTCAAAATCATACATTTATACAGGAAATAAAACAGGAGCGTGTGCGGCTCACAGAGAGATGCTTATCAATATGCACTTTTAATTTGGATTGAAATGCAAATCGACAAATGCCCTGACTTGCTAGACTCAAAGGCTGATCTCTTATTGAATCTTTTATCTCTCCTCATTCATCTTTTATCAGCCTAAAAAAAACGTGTTTCAACACATTCAGGCAGCAGGCTTATTGGTGTCCTGGATTACATTCAGTGACTAGATTTTTAAGCGGAAAAAAAACATTTTTGAACAATCTGTGCGTGGTATCTGTGAGGTTGCGCAGGAAGGCAGTTGATTAGTTTTACTTCCAATTCTCATTGGATTCCCATTTAAATTTCTACTCATTGAATACTAATGCTAACTGCATGCAACCAGGTTAAAGATAAAAGTTATTTTCAAACTTAATCTAAAGGATCAGCCATTCCAAAGCATTCCCTTTACGGCCCAACTCTGACCCTTTGGTGCTCAGAGGAGCTCCAGGTGCATTCATCGAGCAGCTGCGAGCTTTCATGAGGTGATGGAGAGGGGGGAGTGTTTGGGGGGGTCGGCGAGGTCAGCATGCTGCTGCGTGCACACAGGAAGGAGTCACGGGTGCGCAGTGGTGTGGCAGGGAGACAGGGAGACAGGAAGACAGGAAGACTTCTCCAACCTCACGGGTCACATCCTTGCAGGAGGGTAAACAGAAGGAAAGGACAAAAGACGGGTGTACAAGACCCCTCCTGTCGGGTTCTTTTTGGAGCGAGGTGGAAGGGCTTCACCCATCACAATCCACCTGATGAGGTCGCCCGCCGGGTGACCCCACTTTTCCACCGGCAGACAGCCAGGAAGACGACCAGGTGGACAGAGACAGACAGACAGACAGACAGACACACTGACACACTGAAACAAGAAAGAAAGCTTTTTTTTAAAATAAATATATGTATATATTATATACAAGAGCAACACACGGGAGACAAAAGACAGAAGAAAGAAGGGGGACACACGGAGGACGGAGAGCAGATGGAGGAGGAGTTTGTGTGACAGTGGAGAGATGGAGCGTGACGGGGATGAGGAGATGGATGGGAGGCCAACGGGTGAGGTAGAGGTGAAGGCACGTTTTTTATGAGCAAAGCACACGGGAGTGTTCCGGGTACCCCCCCCCCCCCCCCCCACCCCCCACCCTCTCCAGAGAGCATTAACGAGACCATTTGAAACACTTTCCAGGTACAGACACACATACAGTAGCCCTGGAAGATAAGAGAAGGACAAACACACATTGAATACACGTTAAGAGGCAGAAGAGAGGGGCAGTGGGGTGGGGGGGGGGGACAGGTCCTCTGGGTGCACTCACCACAGGGCCCCGGGTGCTTGATGGCGATGAGCAGCCTGCCCAGGCACTCGGCCCTGCGCCGGGCGCAGTCGTTGGTGTAGGTGCGGCCGTCCCTGCCGCAGACGGGCTTGTAGGTGCCGTCACACTCGATGGGTTCGCAGGAGCAGCGGGCGCTCTGCTGCTCCACCACGCACACGCCGTTGAAGGGGCACGCCTCCTGACAGCGCTCTGGGAGGACAAGGAGGGAGGGGCGGAGTGAATGAATGTCCCGCCTCAGGGGTCAGCTGAGCGTAGAGAGCCCGGTCAGACCCCTCCAGTCCTCGGCCTGCCTCTCTTTCCTCCACTGCTAGTCCCCAGGTTTGTGCTTCGATGCGGCCCCTAAACAGCGGTCAACCGATCTGTTCGGAACGGTGCGACTGAATGACCCCAATAAAGGAAAGGACCTCAGCATGCATAAAAAAACACAAAAAACATCTATTAAACTGAAGCGAAGCGTGGAACGGATTCTCCTTCCATTCTGTCCAACCGCAAGGAAATTTATCAGTTTTCTTTCAAAGGATAATTACATGTTAGGGTGGACAGAGGCCACTTACAGCGCATGTAAAGAGCTTTTCTTTCCACAGAGGTGAAACCTTTGGCAGAAATACTCTTTAACAGCTCAACAGAAAAGGATTACATGTTGAGTTAATTGAGTGTTTTTACAATAAGTCGTTATTCTAAGAAGAATCCCAGGGACTGCTGAAAACTGAATTACAATTCTATGTAGTTGAAATAGCGGGAATACAGGTAACACATGTTATGTTATGTAAGACCTGACAGATGACATTCAAAGCCTTTACAGGCCAATCAGATCAGGTCCAGATACAAAGAGTGGCTTCGTTTCCGCTCATATGGAGTGTTCATTATTTCAGAGAACACAAGGTGAAAATAAGAGCATTTGTTTACTTCAGAACATCAGTCACGCTTTGTTTTACTATTGCTAAGATTTGATAAAAATACAAGAGCTTCAGTTTATGAAGTTTCAACACCACTGTGATTGGCTGCTGGTGTTCTCTTATGATTTAACCTAATAACTGACTGGAGATCCAATCTAACATAATGAAACTGAGGAACTCAAACTTAAATATAATATTTTAAGGGTCAAGTTCGTACAACTATTATATTCACCACATTTTGACTCACTAAGCAGAACTCTACTGTGGAAATTAAGAAAAAAGAAAGAAACACAGTAATGCGAAACAGCGAATTTGCCATTGAAGTGAGAAAATCCAATTTGAAGCAGGCCCTCTCTGTTCTGGAGGCGCTCACTAGACTTCGAATTTATTTAATTCCTGATCAGTGGATCAAATTTGTACAGCAATTCGATTCCTTCCTCTCCTTTCTGTAAGAGCCCGTCATGCCACACTTAATTAGGACGCCGCTGTATCTCCGAGGATGTGCAATGTCAAGGCTGCAAGTCGAAATGACCGCTTTCATTAGTTACCAATTTGTAATTTGCTTAGGGTTATGATTTCATGGATCTCTGTTTCAAATTGAATCATTCTTTCATTTGAAAAAAAAAGCACAGCGGATGAAAAATGGGAAAGACGAAACGCCTTCCTCCAATTGCTCGCACGGCCGCTGACTGACACGCAAACACGCAGCCGAGCGAGCGGCGGGAGCCGCTGCGTCCCCACGCAGAGGCCGGCGGGAAAATTGGATTTCCTCCGATGGCTATCGGATGTAAAGTAAGAGAGAGGACAGCTCCGTGTTGACTCAGGCTTGAACCCCCTGTTCTAAAAGCACAGATAACGGCGCCGGAGGCTCTTATCAGACGGGTGGATATACAGTACAGACGCCGCATGGCACGGAGATAAACTCTGTGCCATGCGGCGTCGCTGCTCGCTCAGCCGCGGCACACCTGTTCAAATGCGAGGGGGGGAATCATACGAGACGATGGGAAGCAGATGTTTCAGGCACCGTGCTTTTGCCATCGAGAATTCATCGTCGGGGTGCCTAAAGCCCGCCTCTGAATGACAGTAAAAAAAAAAAAAAAGAGTCTGCCGTGACATATTTATGAATAAAACACGATCGTATTCATGTAACTCTGCGGAAAACAAGAAGAACACAAGGACATCGTACGGTGGTTGACTAATTGGTATTCCTAGACTCACAATTACCATGCAGTACCTGTAGGTACGGGGACGGTCTGGAGTCAGATCTCAAAAGTTGGAATAGATAATTGGTTAATGAATAATGGTACAAATGAACCCTTGCCAAATTCATTCAACCTTTTACCCCCATATGTTTTTCCCCCCTTGTTGCCCCTTTATAGATGCTCTAAAAAGAAGCACAGGGCCTGCGCTGTGATGCCAGCTGACCGGACAGAGGGGGCCCTTACCGAGCCGTTTGCACGGTCCCGCGTGGATCTTCCTCAGCTTGATGCCCTTCTGCAATCCCGTGGCGTCCATGGCGCACTCGCTGCTGTAGGTCTGACCGTCGCTGGCGCACAGCGGCTCGTTGGCCACGGGGCACATCTCCGGGGGCCGGAAGACGATGGTCTGGCGGGTGAGAGTCCGCACCCGGCACATCGTGTTCAGGTTGTTCTCGTTCTCTTTGCACAGGTCTGTGGAGACACAGCAGCCTTTCAGGAATATATTCTGCAGCGCATTGAATCGAGACGTGACCACGTCCACGCAAAATCAAATATAACAAGGGAGTCAAAACCCAGTCGGGTTCCTGCTCTCAAATAAACATTTAGAAACCTGGGATGTTTTTCTGACCAAAAAAAGCAGCCCAGCATCGGTTGGATTTACATTTGTTGGTGTAGTAAATCCAGAGAGAATAGGAGAAGAGAAGAGAGGAGAAAGGAGGAGAAGAAAACAAGATGGAAAAGGAGCCATGATCCTGCTTCGCTGTTCCTCCACAGATGTCATCAGCTGATCGGACTGAGACCTCGGATGAGAAAACGAGAGGAAGATGAGACGCTCGGCTTGATTTGCTCCCTGGCACCTCCCTCCCTCCAGCGCTGAGCGTCTGGCACGCCCGGGCGTATCGCTCCGTGATCGTAATGGAATTGGTGTGTGGGAAGGTTGGGGGTTGGGGGGGGGGGGGACAGGAGCTCGAGCTTCATCCTGCCCGCCACGCTTTCAGCATGTGGGAAGACAAAGGATTTTGCCTCACCGTGACGTACAAAATCACTGCCAAGCTGCCGACGAGTCATTCAAAGGATGAAACACCTCGTCCCCGGGATGAAGAGCGGACAGGAGGAGAGACAGACGGGACGGAGGAACTGTTTCCTCTGACAGGAATACAATGTGGCAACAACAAAAAAAGAGGGAGGAAGCGCCCTGGGTGATGGCAGAGCGACCGGTGCAGGCCTCAGGGGGGGGGGGGGGGGGGGTTATCGTAATGCATGCAGTGTCTCTGAGCAACACAGAGCCTCAGCCGAGAGACCATTACCTCCCATTAACTGAGAAGGATCCCTGGCCTCCTCCAGCAGTCGGGTCATTCTAAGAGCAACGGCCTGTTTGCTGTGAAAACCACCAGTGCGGATAAATCAACTCCATTCTCCCGGCCGCGGCTCGGTGAAACGGCTGCAGGAAGATTTAGAGGACCATCAGGGTCGACCGATCCCGAACCCCCCACCCCCTACCCGTCTCGTCCCTCCCCAGGGATGATGGGTGCAAGTAGGGTCACATCTGGCCGACTCGGGCTGGATTTATTCGGCCGCCCCCCCCCCGGTGGGGCTGAACATTCATCTCTTTTACCCCACCACTGTGCTCCGTCTCCTGCAGGCAGAGCTTTTTGTCTGCTTTTCATTCTTTCCCTCCATCAGCCTCAAAACCAACAAACGCAAAAAACTGTTGAACGCCTTGGGAGGAAACAACTATCGCCGGATGATAACAATGATGAGCCTCAAAGGAGAAAAAAAAGGAAAGGCCGGGCCTGATGAAAACGACAACGACCCACTTAGAGAAAACAACAATCGCACCGCAGGAGTACCTGTGTGAGGCGAGGCAACATGAATGAAAAATGAGAATTAGCAGAGGCGCGCCGTAAGCAACTGGGTAATGTGAAGGAGAAACAACAAACGCCAGCGGTAGTAATCAGAGTGAAGAGAAGAAAAGAGAGCAGAGGAAGGTCGTCATTCCAGTCATTCGGGGGCCTCAAATTTGAGGTTTCTCGGCTTATTGTGTTTTCAATATACCTCAAAGGTGTCTTTGGGTGCTGACAGAACTCACCGCAGGGCCCCAGGTACTGCACCCGTATGTTCTTCTGGTTCTTGCAGGCGTGCCGGTGGAGCAGGCACTCGTTGCGGTAGTCCTCTCCGTCGCTGCCGCACACCGTCTGCTCGCGCTTGCCCTCGCAGCCCAGGGGGCACATGCATTTCGCCGACAGGCCGTCCGACGACTGGATGCAGGTGCTGCCGTAGCTGCAGGCCACCTCGGTGCAGGGGTCCTTGAGAGCTGCAAGGGAGGGGGACAGGGGGGGAGACACAAGAAAACAAGGTTTAGTCAAAAAGCAGAGGGGCTACCTCATTGACGAATATGCTACTGCACACCTCGGGGGACAGGCCTATTCTTATATAAGTGGCTGCTGGGGGGCTTTTTTGGAAGCCTTGCACAGTCATTCCGGGATTTGAAGAGCTAGTCGACACCCCTGGGTGAGGAACGCACTGCCACAGCTGCCTCGCGGCACAAACAGGTTGCATTTCATTTCGCGGCGCGGCGCCAATTGATTTCGGGAGCTGAGCATTCGCAACCCATTCTCTGTTGAAACGCTTTAATCGCCCGGGCTTAAAAGCGACCCTGGGAATATTTACCTTTCCCCGAATGAGACCGGCAGAGAGAGAGAGAGGCGGGGGGGGGGGGAGGGGAGGTTGGGAGAGTTATTCCTCCCCCTGAGGACTTTGTTTCCACTCTAATTAAACAGCGTGCCACTTGTCGCGGAGTGACTCATTGCAATGATAGGACAGGCAGCAACTTTTTTTCCCATTCGCCTGTGTTCGGGGGGGGAGGGGGTGAAGGGGGGGTGTTTCACGTGCGCCACAAAGAAGGCGGCCGTGAGATTAGAATCGCTGTCATCCGGCTGCACCATGCATATTTATGCTGGAGGGGAGACGCAGAGCGGCGGCGGCCTTCTCATTTCCTAAGCTCGCCACTTTATAGAATAAATATTTACCCGTGTCGGATATTATTCCCTCTTTTGTCACAGCCGCCATGAACGGATTTCATTCAAGTCGGGAGTCCACTGAACGGTGAATTCCTCGCTGTGCGTTCCGTTCCAATTTGGCCGGCACCGGATTGCAGAGATGTATTATGGATGTGTGAGGAGACAGGAGCGCCGCGAGGAGTCCTCTTGATCAAAGGATACACCCCCCACCTCCCCCCCCCCCCAACACCCCGCACCGCCCACGCACTTCTTTTTCCGCTCCCTACCGTCGAGTCTTTTTGAGGTTTGGTTCGGGAGACTCGTTAGCGAAGACTTTTCATATTGCCGCTGTGTTGCAGCGGGAACTGACTCCAGACCCAATTTATGACAACGACACTTCAGAATAAAACTTCAAACAAAGCGCGCAAATTAAAGCTCTAGCTAAGGCGGCTCGGTGGGAAAGGACTCTCTGAAATCATAAGCCACCGAGAGCCACGGATGGCGGTTTAATGGCGTCCGATGCGACACGTGGCCCTTTCATTTCAGCCTAATCGCATGAACAATGGCCTGAGCTGATGGCCGCGTGGCACTGCGGTAATGCCATTGTTTTGTATCGGCCCGAGCAGGTAAAAGGTCATGTCAAATCACAGCAGCGGCAAATGCAGTTACAATCACGCACATATATAACAACATGTAAAGTAGAATAAAAGCGCTCTGTGTTTGGCATGCAGCGCGGGTAGACGTGACCTTTTGGCCTCACTGTTTTCATACAGCGACTCCAAAACAAGTTGCTTCTTTTCTGAGCCGTTTTGTGTGAAATGGCGGGTTGTTAAAAGGTGTGAGGGAGGAGGAAGAGGAGAGACTTGTTGATCTCATTAAATGTCAGCCCGGGCCTCCTCTCTCTCTGGGCCCATCTTAGCAAAAAGGAGGGGTGGGCACAGGAGCTAGGTAGAATAAGACGGAGGGGGGTGGGGGCTCCTGATCTGAATGCTAACGGGGGCCGATTTGGATACGAAGCGTTGGTTGGAGCGTTAGAGCAGATAAGCCTCGCCTTCGCAGACCTCAGACAAATTGGCGGGGCGAATGTGATCGGTGTAACAAGCCCCCCCGAAGAAGAGAAATTAAAAAAAAGAATGAAAAAAGGAACCTGCTCAACACGGCCAACTTCAGGGAGCTCTCGCTTATATTTCCTCATTATTATCATGTGAAAGGTGGCACATTAAAAAGGGAGAGAGAGTGGAGAAAGTCAGCATCGCTGGCTTCGCAGAATTAGAATGATCCTCGCTGCCAATTAGAGCCGTCTCCCTCTCTGGAGTAAAGCTCGGCGAGCTTTAGACGGCAGAGATAATGACGGAAGATAAAAAAAAAAGAAATAAAAAGGAAGATATGGATACACATAGACAGGGGAGACACTAATACAGAGTGACACCGAAGACATTCCAGCACAACCGTAGACAACATCTCAAGCATGCGACGAGGGATGGAAGGACTCCAATTAAAGGAATATCACGTAAACATATCTCCAGGTATGCGCACGTCGACCCATTTACATTCGCCCCTGGTTGTTGAATCGACTGAATGGACTCGGAATATCTCCCGTCAGCAGGTCGGTCTCATTACACCCGCGTTGTGACCGGACTGCTTGCGTACCTAATTGTGGATTCAAGTGTCGTGGCGTTTCCTGTGTACACACACACACACACACACACACGCCTGGACCTCGACTCCCTGCCGGGTGCAGAAATAAAGAACTTTTGAGGAGAATTTTAAACGGAATTCCGTTGAGAGTCTTCTGCGAAGGAGAGACGGGCGACGTCTGCCTGTAAATTAGGCCGATGGGGGGTTGGTTGGGAGGTGGGGGATTACGGTGATCATCTCCCCTCTCATCCCCGCCCCTGGCGTACCAGCAGACAGCCCAGGCAGGTGGGGGAGCTCTGCTCCCTCTGATCCACTGTTTTGTGCTGCTTTTTACTAACGCTTCATTAGGAACGGAGAGCCGTCAGCACCACGCTGGCTCTACCTGACGCCCCGCCGCAACTCTGTGTGTGTGTGTGTGTGTGTGTCTGCACATATATATGCCTAAGCACGTTTGCAGGCAGCCATGGAGTACAGATAAGTGTGCAAGTGATGTATATGCATGTGCGCCTTGGAGTGTGTGTGTGTGTGTGTGTGTGTATTAGCTTCCCGTTGTGCTGGTAGTGATAAGGGTGGGAGCAAAGCTTTGGAGCTAATCAAATGCAATGATGCGATGTGGGGGCACTGTGTGTTCCAATCAAGAAGCCCCCCCACCATCACCAGCAGGAGAAGAGACACACAACGTGACAGAGAGAGGAAAGTAGCAACGAGGGGGCAGTTAATACTGCAGGAGAGAATCAAACATTCAGACATTAGAAGTAAGGGAATAATTAAACATCTGTGAAAACACCAGGGCGCTTATTTGCCATTTGGAGTAAAAGTGAGGCGTCTCCCCATTCCTATCATTTCTATGCTAAGCTAGGCTTAACACCTGACTCCGGGTCCATCCTCCGAGCGACGCTAATCAGTGTTTACCAGGCGCAACGAGCAAGTCTGTGTGTGTGTGTGTGTGTGTGTGTGTGTGTGTGTGTGTGTGTGTGTGTGTGTGTGCGTGTGTGTGTCCTCAGAGCACGACGTGGCCCTGAGACACATACGGTATCAGGGAACTATGCAGAAGAGGTTTAAAGGACTGGTGTTAAAATGTCTCGCGTGTAAGAAGCAGTCACTCATCATTACAGGTGTGTGGTCCAGATCAAATGGCTAAGTCAAACACACACACACACATGCACTTTATAGGGGTGCAGGAGCAAAAAGGCAGCAGTGCAATACATATGCTACACAAGATATCCAACTTATTAATACAATTAAAAGCATGCCATAGAGCATTGAACAGCAGGCATGCTTTTAATGAACATGTACAGCTCAAACGGTTGAGGTGCTTTGTCTTTACTTTGTTATTGCATTGTCTACTGTGTGTGTGTGTGTGTGCGATATCTGTGGGAAGTAGACGTGGTATATGCAGTATGCACATAAAAGAATCAGAGTAAATATGAAGGTGGGGGCAGGGTCGGAACAAGGGAACAACCAAGCGAGGAAAGGCTGAGAGTTGCTGTGGAGAGAAGTGTGCAGAAGCGAGATAAGGGAGGAGGGTCAAGAGAAAGGCAGCAAGGAACGGTCAGAAAAAATAAACAAGATTAACGGACGAGATCAAGAATCTCAATATGGAGGAGAAAGGGCAGGCAGATATCTAAACCAAGCGATGAGGAGCAGGAGGCTGGGACTGAGGGGGGGGGGGGGGGGGCAAAGGATTAACAGTCCTGCACACCTCTCGACAACAAACACACATCCTTCATTTTGTCTTCTGTGGGGGCCAATGGCTTGAAGATGATTCTGTGTGTTTGATGTAGTTCTTCAAAGAGCTCCATTGAACTGCAGACGTTGCGCTCTTTGCTGTTTTTACCCTTGAGTGGAAAATGAACTACAGGGGGAAAAAAAAAAAAAGCTCTCATCATAAACCGGTGGCCACACTCACAGCAAAGTAGTGTAGTAGTGTGTGAGTTGGAGAGTGTGTGGCATGCGGGCAAAGCGAAACGAGGGTTCAAAAAAAACTTTTAAGGGCACAAAGAACGCTTCATTTCTGCACTTTCTGCACAAGATAAACGTTGAAGTGAAATATAGATGACAGATGATAACGCACTCGAACGTCGCCATGCTCTAAGGTTTTCGTGATTCCAAAACAGGGCATTTTAAACGGTGGCTGTCATTTCGCCGTGACAGATCTCTCACGCTTTTAAAAAGTGCAGCGAAGCGCAGGTGGGCCGCAGAAATGCCAACACAGGGCTCCATTCATTCTGCTGAGTGACAGCGAGAAGGCAGGACAGGATTAAATTGTCTGGATGTGGCATTTATGACAAACACAGATAGAGAGCAGCTGTTTAGAGAGGGGGGGGCGTCATTTCATGGAAAACACTTATGTTTAAGTTTCACTTGTGTTCTAAATGAAACCGTATCCATAAACACACAATGGGACCTTCAATCTTTTCTTGCCCCTCACAGTTGGGATGAGATTGAGGCCTGGAGGCTTTTCCTCTCCTGATGTGAGGGTCTGTTTGTCATATTGGGCTACAAAATAAAGGTAAATCCTCTGCCTGTTTTTTGAAATAATAAAAATGTGTGTGTGCATGTATAATAAGTCTAAGAGTCTGACCTATAACCAAGTCCTCTCAATAAAACGAGTAGAGTAGACACAAGCTAATGGACAGACTCCACTTACTTTTGGTAACATGTACTTTTCTCTATTTGGTTTTCTGAGGCAAATAGAGACCCTGCAGCGGAGGAGGCAGGATTCTCAGCTAATTGCCATAGAAACGCCACCCGAAATACTGTAGTGACATCATGCACTCCGTCGGCTATTTTAGCAGCCATCTTCACAACAAAATGGAGGCTTTCAACAGGATGTCTCGTATCGAACAAGTAATGTTTTACTGGCTTATTTAAGCCTGAAAAAGCAACAGAAAATGTGGCGTTGGTGCCAAAATAAGCGGCGAGTGCAGTCAGAGATGCTATTAACTGCTTGTTTGTCTCTCTCTTCAGGGCCGCGATCCCAGATAATCAATAATGCATTCATGCAATAATGCAGTCTATATTGTCGGGCTCCACACCAGCCAACTCTTGATCAAGCCGCAGTGAGATGAGACTCCTTAGAACCAATTAGCCATCTGCGCATCACAGCAAACATTTATACCACATCTATAGTTGATTGTTTGAATCTTTTCGTCAATGACACTTCACTGAACGCAAACAAACAGGACAAATGACTTGTTCATCATAGTTTAAAAACCCGAGTGAATCCAAGAGGCCAAAACAGGAGGAACGCTGAGAAACCAATCCGCTGGCATCAGAGGGATACTCCATGGATTAATCCTCGCCCCAGAAAGGGGCACCAGGACTCCTGAGGGGCGCATATGCCACACGCTTCCTTTGATTAGGTCCTGATTAACGGGAGCTGGTGGTGGGGGGGGGGGGGGGGGCACAGTCAGCACTGATGTGCAGCGAAGCATTGGCTTATCATGCTTGGCCTTTGCCGTGGACATTTGCTAACGAGTGAAGGCCGGTGGGCACAATACGCTGGTGAGAGCTGCTAAAGAGGTTGGTTACAGAAGGTGTGGGACCTCCACACGAGCAGCAATCCATACTTTTGTATGATATAATCTATGGTAAAAATATGTTATGGACCGTTTTCTGGCATATTTGACACTGCTGACTCCTTAATACTCTGAGCCAACAGGAAAGGGGGGGGGGGGGGGGGGGGGGCTCAAGGGGGTTCAAGTCACTTCGTCAATTTGGACTTTTCTCACCGTTCTGGTTTGCATGTCTGTATGACCGACCCACCTAACAGAGATCTGTACTCCACTGAGCATTCTCTCTCTCTCTCTCTCTCTCTCTCAGTCCTTTATAATGAAACAGCTCCGTGTCACTTATTCAGCCATGGCCATTTCCTTTGAGTTGTCCCTACAGTCAGCTGCACTAAAGTCAGTGGTTTCTGACCACAGAATGATTTCCTCTAAACAAAATGAATTGGGTTTTTTACGGCTCACGGGTCAAACAGCAGCTGGTGACCTGGCTGTGAACGGTCAGGAGCCAGTCGGACTTTGTCACCAACGTTTCCAGTGTTTGTTTGTTTTAAAATGAACTGAAGCAACATCAGAAACAGCAAAAATAACCTAATCAGTGCAAAAATGCATTTGCTCATGCCTCTCATGAGCAAATGCAGAAATACCAAATTAATGAGCGCTTGGCAGCAAAGACTGAAACAGCAATTGAAAAAACAAAAGTTCAAGCGGATTAGAATTTAAAAACGAGAAAAAAACAGAAAAAATACGCCGTTCATCTGCTTCTGTCTCTCGCTCACATTCACAATCAGATAAACCCTTCAAACTGCCCATTTCAGCCTTACAACCCATTTTAACACAAAAACAATTAACATTATGGGGCGAGGGGGGAAAAACAAAAACAGAACGAAGCTGCACGAGCATCCAGTGCAAATAGTTGATAAGAATAACTTTGCATTGATTCCGTTTCCTTTTCAGGCAATTATTATGACTGCAGGCGGGCGCGCTGTTCTTGTGTTTCTCTCATTCTAATTGTGAGGGAAATTGTTTGATCCAGGGTGGAAAACACAATCAGGGAGAAATGAAGGTACATCGGCCCGCCCCCACTCACGGGGGAATGAGGGGAATGCGACTGTGGTGAACGGGAAGCAAAGTCGCGTTTCCGTTGTGGCCCGAGAAAGTGAGCCACGGGGTCGGCATGGCAGAGTCACGTGACGCACTAAACCCGAGAGGAAGCCCCCCAGGCATGGCCATTTCGTGAGGTTTTTGTCAGCGGATTGGAAAAGAAATGTTCTCACACAACTTCCCTCTCCACATATTTCCTCCTTCGTTCTGCCGGGTTGCTTCCAACTTCCACATTTCCATTCCAACCAAGAAGCAAACAGGGTCTCTCTCTCTCTCTCCCTCATTAGATCCATCGACACCGGACTGCGGGTCCTGCCGAGCTGCACCGCCTCCTCTTAGCCACGAGGGGCTGATTGGCAATTGCTGGCTGAAAACACTCGGCCACGTCCACGCAGCGGAATATCTCGAGACCGGAGGACGTGGAGGCTGTGAGAGTTCAACATCCGTGTGATCATCCAAAGGACAGCCGAGGTGGAATTTACAATCAATCTCCCATTGAAGGCAAGGGCCCTCTGCTGCCACAATGTGAACACAGCATTTCTCTGGAGAGGGAGTGGGGGGGAGAGGGGGGGGCTCGATGGAGGGCCCTCAAACTAGAGGCAAGGCAGGAGTGGTTGTGTGTGTGTGTGTCTGGGGGGACATTGAACAGTGTCTCTTTTCATCTCTTCATACCAGTAAAGTATTTGACTGACTGGAAGATAATCCCGAAAAAGAAAGCGTGGTTCATATGGACCAAACGTTGTGTGTCACGCACACATCCACACATCCCACAGACACCAAGCCAATGCAGACACAAACAGATACTCTTTAGAAATCCTGTTCCTCACTGTTGCCGCCATTCTTGTTCCCCACGTACAAACAAAAAATATCCACCATTGTCCGCTTTGCTGGTAGTTATTCTCATATCTCAAACACCACACTGCTTTTATTATTTTCCCTCCCTTCCATGCCATCCGCAGTATAACAATTAACAATGTAGTATTCAGCAGACGGCGAATGCATAAGTACATTAAAAAGTTTAAAAACACAACTTGTCTTGTAATAGCAGGTGTGTGTGTGTGTGCAGATAATCATTATTTTGCCTGCAGGTTTGAGAGAGGTGAACGCTGTGTATAGTGAGAGAGTATCAGTGGACACAGGGCGAGCGCAGTAAAGATGGAGGAAGAATTCCAGCAAAGCCCATTCATCATCCCTTTGCATGTGTGTGTGTGTGTGTGCGTGTGTGTGCGTATGTGTATGTGGCAAAGGACGATAACAAGAATGTATGTTTTTCAATCTATCTGTTTGCAAAACGCCCAGAGTGTGCGTATATTTCCCTAAGTACTTTGGGGATGCATAGCAGTATGAACACAGCATCAGTACACACACTCACACGCAGGCTGTCTGTCAGGTTGTGCATGTTATGGTTATGAATACCAAGCAAGAGTCAATGCCCTGAGGAAATGAAAGCACGAAAACCGAGTTATTTACAATGACCCCTCGCCCCCTCTGTGCGTGTGTGACTGTGTGTGCGAGCACATAAATGTTTTCGGCAATCACCCCGGAGGAATTTGATTACTGTGTGTGTGTTACTACTGATGAGAGCAGCAGCAGGAACCGGAGAGAGGAGAATGGAGGAGAGGGAGAGGGAAAGAAAGTTAAGGAGTGGCAGGAGCACAGCTATTTTGGGCCGGTCCAACAGCGAAGGATGGAGGGAGGAAAAGGAGAGGCAGGGGAGAAAGGCCCAAAAAGAGAGTGATTGGTGGGATATAGTGAGAGAAGGGGAAATGACTAAGAGAAAGGAAATTGGAGAGGAAGCAAAGAAGGACTTGCGAGCAGAAGGAACGAGAACCTGAAGGGGAAACAAAGTGCAGTGGTAGAGATGAACACGGTTATCTGCTCTGGCAAAAGTCAAAAATGAATCACCACCATCTACAGCCATTACCCATTGTCACCAGGGGCAACCGGGGCGTCTCAGCGAAGAAAAGAAATCGCTAAGGCATCAGCGAAAAGTGAGGAAAAGGAAGAGGAGGAGGATGAAGAAGCTATGGAGGGGGGTGTCAAGGAGGAGGGTTGCCTTCCATCTCCAACAGAATGAGGCTGGGAGGAGACTCCCCTTTTTTTGGGGGTCACAACTGGGCGTCACGATCTGAGGCCACAATTCCCGGGATGGTCTCAGTGAGGTGTCGTTCCACCAGGAGCAGCAGCAGCGGTCTCACTGTTACTCCAACATGTCGCGCAGGTGTTATATCCCGGGTGTGCCCGGGTGTCATTTAATGGTTAACATTAACACGTTGCATTCGAGTACAGTTTGTTCTACCAAAGGTGCAGCTATTCAATTGTGTCTGAAATAAATTCAGAGGAAAATAATTGTTTACTCGCAAGGAGTGGATATTGGTGGGGAAGAAAAAAACGACAAATACAATGAACATTTACAGCTGTGATCGATACAAAGATGTCCCGATTGACATGATCTCTTCAGCATTATGGCTGCTGCAAAACGTCAACTGCAAATGCGAAACGGGCCTTTCAGGTGAGAAATACAGAATAGAAATGCGGCGGCATCAAAAATCTGAACGACGCTGAATTGAATCGGTGGAGCCACATTCTACAGGTTTAAGTCGGAGAGGTTCCACCCAGCACCGGGTCGGATGGGCCGCAGTATGTCAGAGCAGACACAGCAGCAGGTGTGCTGTACTGATGCCTTTCTCTGCAAGGTGCCGGAGAGATAAAACCCTCTGTAAGGACCGAGAGGAAAGAGAGAGAGAGAAAACTGGTAGAGCCAACACTCACACAAAATACAAAATCAATCTCCATTGATCACTCTCTCCAACCCCAGGCGTCTCCACTACACTCCACTTTCTTTTCAGATTTTTTTTTCGCAGTACTCCAAGAAGAAAAAAAGAGAACATATGAAAGAAAAGCCCATGTTCCACTAGAGTGGACACACAAGATGAGTTCTGCAGCACTTCTGTGGCTCTCTCTGGGAGAGGGAGTGTATTTACCACTCTGCTCCCAAGTTCAATATTAGGAGAGCCAACACTGCTCCCCAGCTGACTGCAGCATGCGCGCGCACACACACACACACACACACACGGAGTTGTCTCTCAGAACCAGAGTGTTTGGCCTCGCTGTTTCACTCTATCGCTGCTCCTCCCCTCCCCCCCGAGTTCCTTCGTTTCTTAACTGACTGCTTTCTTTTTTTCTTTTTTTTCATCTTCTCTCCTCTCGCCTCGTGCTGTTAGGGCCTCCTGCCGGGCCAATTTGAACGCGGCTTCCTCACTTTCGCCAGAGTCGGAGTCTGTTATCAGCTTGCCTTCTGCGTGCGCGACCGCCAGATCTGTAACCTCGGCCAATCGTAAAGCATCCATCTGGACAAAAGAGGAGGATAATGAGGAAGCTGGAGCCGAGCCGGTCTGAACTATTAAGGGCCAGGTTATGTGGATATTAGAGCGCAGCGCTGGGGGCCGTTAACTGCCCACGCCTCAGCGCCGCGTGGGTCGTTACGCATGCCCTCGGGGGGGGACGTGTACCGCTAACGTGCCACTTAATTCTTGTAATAGCCAGTTCCACGTTGTGAGTGGGGAGCTAAATGCACGGCGGGATCTTTTACAATGCTAAACCGAGTTAACCTGAACCGTGCAGTCAGAAGGGCGGGAACGTATACACACGGGCACCTGACGGGGGGGGGGGGTCACAATGACATTGCTCCAGCAATGTCCAACACAAATCCAGGTTTGTAAAGACCAAATCTTTATCTGCAGTTGGTCCGAAAAACTTGATTGATTGTAAGTTTGGTTGCTTATTCTTCCATTTCTCTTTCCTAAACAAGTCTGGTTAGAGGCTCACACTTTATGCTACAATTTATTTATTTTTAAAGTTAAAGTGCCATCCCCAAATTGCAACCGTTACCACGGTGAACAAAATCATGTTCTGCAAAGTTCAATGCAGGCCGTTATCCTGGTGACAAAAAGAGAAACAAAGCCAACCGAATTGACAATTTGATCATAAAATATAGAGATAAAGAAGGGCATTAAAGAACTGTTCTCCTGTTATCACCACAGTGATCACGGGGGAATGCTGTGGGGGGGCATGTAGCAGGGGAGTTAACAGACACACAGATGTGGCTGCTGGTCACGGCACAGTGAGATGTGTGTTGAAGTGAGCGCGCGGTGCCATTTACGCCAACCCACCACCACCAGCTTTTCACTTGCAGAAAGACTGGGTTATTGCGTCTTTACGAGGTTCCTGCAGCCTTGATTGAAGTAAGAAGCACAACGCCGGGTCAGCTGTGTGGGACCGACTGCTCGCAAAAACCTACCCAGAAGCCTCGTACTCGTACATGCACCATATAGCTCCGGTTCCTTTTTATAAAAAAAAAGAATCTGCCAAAAAAACCTCTTTTGTGGCCACACTTCTGAGTGCCAGATAAGAGCTCAGAGTCGATTTGAATTTGAAGTCAAACGAGGCTGCGCACAAAAGCACCGGTCCAACCGCCCGCGCTATTCTTTAAGTCAAAAGCTCTCTCTTTTCTCTCAGCTCCTTCTCCTCTCGTCGCACCGCCTCCCGCTTTGCCTCTCGTTCTCCATCCAGCGCTGACAACTGCACACTCTCAGGCAGAGTGACCTGTCCAGACCTTCTGATGCCGCCTGAGTTTATTAGAGGCAGAAGGGGAATGAAAACCTGTCACTCTGCTTACCCTGACCTCCTAACCACACACACACACACACAAATAGACAGACTGGCAGATGCGTGTGTGTACTTGTGTGTGTGTGGGGGAGACGATACCATGCACTCCAGTACCTTCCCTTCCACCTACAAGCATCCTTCAATAAAAGAAAAAGAGAGACAGCGTGATGAGACAAGCTTAAGACTTGGCTGAATGATTCGTCCTGCCAAATTGACTAAGTCCTCTGATTCCTGGCTGGCCTTTTGATTACTGCCTGTGGTGTTGGGCTCAGTGCATCTCCCATTTAAACCATCCCATTTAAACGGTTTGGACTTGTACGAATGCGCTCGGACGGGAACGTTGTTGAACCAGCCTGAATGCTGCCACAGCAGACGCTTACTCAAGATCTGTGACCTTCCCAATAAAAGATCCAAGGAGAAAATCAATGTGTTGTGGTGGGCTCCGCCTGGCCGGCAGCGGATGCTAACTACTTACCGCAGGATGTCTGAAAGGCCCTCATTGATTTGGTTATCGTGGATACTTTTAAGGGCCGACGTCATGCAACCAACGGTGGTAGCCAAGCTAGCGCTAACGCTAACCAAGACGTCTTTACGATGTTAGTTTGTTAAATGTCGCTGTTATAATCTGAAAGACTAGTATTATTATTATTATTATTATGAAGGATAAAAACCCTTTCAAAATGATTGCTGTTTTTGCACATTGATGCATTTCTGGGTATCGAAACGGGACAGCGAAAAACAAAGTCAAAGGCTTCATGGAAAAGTAGACATATAAATAGCCTTACCATTAGCATCAATTACATATGGCTATTAAGATAGAAAAAACAGCTTTTGCGTGTTGTTCCAGATGTGACGTTCTAAACAGGAAGCCTCTGTCCTGTTGGAGAGTGTGTTGTTATTGTCAGCATTACTATCATTAGTGTGATCATTACTATTGTGTTTTGGGGTTTTTTTCCCCAGTGACTGCCTGTTGTTGCTAGTGGTAATTATGGTGCTTTTGATGGCCTAAACCCTGCATAAAGCATCATTACAGCACTCACACTACTCCTCCTCCGTGGTTTCTACTCTGTACTCTGCTGCCCTGTTCCCACACTCAATCCCTCGCTCACTTGCTCCTGCCCCCTCCTGTCCCCCTCGATCACTAAATGTTTCATATCTCGCTCCTTCTCTCAACATAATGTCCCTGCATCCCTCTCCAGATGCTTTCTCGCTGCACCCCCTGTTCCTCCATGTCCTCGCCCTGTCCTTTACAGCTCTTTATCTCCTTCTCCGCCAGCGGTGAGCCGTCACCGAGCCAGTTATTAGTGCCAGCCCTTCGAGCCACCGCTGTAATCAGAACTCCGGGAATTAGCAGCGGGTTCCACACTCATCGCGGAGGATGTAGCAATGCTGCAGCTTTGGCAAGAAACCGCTGCTCCTTCGGAGGGAGGAGAGACATCCGCCAGAGGCCAGGGCCCACTTTTTGCTCGTGAGGGTGGCGCTTGGAGTGCAGCCATTTTGGAAGGAGAGAAAATGGGACACAGTGGGGAAATGTGTTTCATTCATGGGGGGGGGGGGGGGGGGGGGACAAAGATAAAGACGTTGTATTAGCATGGTCCTTCTACTTGACATTCACGTGCAGTTTAGGGTCACTCAGACACTCACAGCTTTGTGGTTTAATCAATGATTGGCGGGAGTTTTCCGAAGGACAAAACATGCCGTGTAATCCAGCATTTACAGACCGCCCACACGCGCTCACAGTGGTTTATCTACATTATCTTCACGCCATTGAAATTCAACTCCCGCAGCGGTATAATGGAGTGTCAATGTCGGGTCAGGTTGCGTTCTGTTAATGCTTTATAGTCAGTGAACTCTCTCGAATTCATCATTTCTGGATCAGAGCCCCCGATTTCGATCACTTTAAAATGTCCAAAAAAAACCCCATATATACACCAACGGTTACACCTTCAAAAAGAACGCAGACACTAACATAGAGAAATATGAAGACGACCTGTGACCGTCTGCTCGACTTGTGTGTGTCTGCGCTGAGAAATAAAGCTCTCAATACTTTTACAGCTTCTACCTGGGTGTTGAGTTCCTGTCTGTACTTCCACACATCAGCCTCATTTCACTGCCTGCTGGTCGCTTTCAGGCGACGTGTGTTACTGCTGATGCAAACGGGACCTGTCACACTGGCAAGCTGTTAATTGGTCAAGCAGCTGGATACTGTTATTGTGAGAACACGATGGGAACACGTCATCAAGTTAGCAGAGTTTTCTTGAGTGGTGCTGTCCTTCAATACGTTATATGAAATCGTGGAATCAACTGAAAATTCTTTGGCTTTCGGAGATGGGATTTGGTAAGTGGTTACAAATGGACATCTCCTGCTGTCTCGGCGGCTGATCGGCTTGTCGTTACAGGCGGTGTTACTTACAGCAGGGCCCCTTGCGCAGCACCTTGATGCGTCTCTGCGTGTTGCACTGAGCTTTCTCCAGCTCGCACTCGTTGGAGTAGGTGGAGGAATCCGAGCCGCACACGGGCGCCACCAAGGACGGGCAGTCCGCTCTCTTGCAAACACACTTAGCGTGGGCCGGGTCGGCTTGGTCAAACTCACACACAGCGCCGAAGCCACACAGCATCCCTTTGCAGCCTGCCAGAATCAGGAAAGAGAAGAAGAAAAAAAAAAGGTGTCAGGATTGATACACGAAGATCAAAGCACATGTTCAGTTTTCGCCACCGAATCTAAAGAAAGTCTAAACCCAATTCATCCCAATACGCGTCTTTGTGCGGAGCTCTACACAGTTTAGTAACACCAACGCATGGGGGATTAAATGCGACCCTGTAATGCAAACTGATGCGCTAAAATCATTCAGGGGAGAATCCATCCACCAGAGCGCAGTCTGCTCGCAAACGCTTCAATGTAAAAAAACAAATAAACTAAACTACAAAGTCAGCAACAACATTAAAATCAATCCAACCAGCAGAACCAAACCAAGGCTCGCCGACCACTTCAAGGCCGCACGAGTTGAGCAACAACAACTTTGTGACGCTCCCACTGGCTCCGATCCAGTGATAATGCGCAGGCCGAACAGGGGAGCACCTGTGTGCGTACGCGACAGCAACTCAGAGAGCCGCTCACCCGCCCTGCGGCTCTGTGGCACTGTGCCCACTTCGAGGGCGGTCGGGCAGCCAGCAGGCGTGACGCTTTTCGCCTCGGCGTTGTAAGAGATGGCGAGCTCTCACAGGCGGAAAACCCGATCAGAAATCAATGGACGAGAGCGCATGAAAATCCACTTAAAAGTAAGTCCTCTCAGTTGGAGCGGGAAACTACCAGCGCTGGGGATATGCATGCCCCACACACACACACACACACACACAACTATTTCTTATCAGTTGCTCCCAGGCAAAGACTAAATGAAAGACGGCATGTCCACTCGGACTCGCTGGCAGGTGGCTTTTTGCGTTTACCAGATAGACGGAGAGACACGCACATGAAACTCCTTGTGTGCAGCATGGACAACTGGTCCAGCATCTGCCCAGGGCATCTCATTTGGTCTCCCTCCTCACACTGAAGCACAGTCTGTGTGTGTCTGTGTGTGTGTGTGTGTGTGTGTGTGAGGAGTGACAGGCGAGGAGGCTGTTGTCTACCCAGTGTTCCCCTTTGGGGGAGCACCTGACAGCTACCTGAGCTCACTCTCTTTTCTACCAGGGGAAAAGGAAGCGTGTGTGTGTGTGTGTGAGTAGCTATCCATTTATGACAGCATGTGTGTCTAGGAGGTGTAGGCATTAAGTGTCTCACTGGCACTTGTCGTGACCGGCCCGCTGCTCCGCCTCCACTTCCCGGCGCACGCGTCAGCGCGCACGCGGGCGTCTAGGAGGGGAAGCGATGCGAGCAGAGTGACAAGAGGTGAAATTCAATCGAACTGTGTCAGATGTGTACAAGAGCGAGGGAGGGTGTCTGATAGCATGTCAGCGGGAAAACAAAAAAGAAAACACATGAGACAGAGGTTGCCAAAACGGCATTCTCCGTGTGGCATGAAGGTATCCTCCGTGTTTCTTAACAATATATAGGTAGCAGCATAGAGCAATGCTATTGTCATGAAGTACCACACATTGTACACAGTGACAGTAAACACACCACCTGGAGAGGAAAACAAGCCTCACTCTAGCCTCGAGCCGAGCTGACACGGGAGCCCAGGGCTCCGTCAGAGTGAAGGCATCAGGAACAAAACGCACACTTATGCACCAGCAGTTCTTTCCTCTTGGCAGGCTTCACGAGGAATTCAATCTAAGTGGCTGAAAAAAAGAAAGCGCTCAATCCCACCCCAAAAAAGGCCTCAACTCGACATTAAATGGTGTGTCTTATCTAACGAGAGAACTTCTTCTCTAGGAGTCCTTGTACCGCATTAGCATTAGCATTAGCATCTTCTCCGGCGGCCCGCTAACAAACACTAGCACAGATAAATGGCATAGAAATGGTGGATGCTATTCAATAGAAAACATGGACAAAATATCTGAGAGGCCGCAATGTACAGCTTCCAAGATGACCATAAAGTTGAATCACAGCCTCTCTTAAACTCTGCAGAACAGCGTGAGCTTTATAAAGGCAGGATTCATTGCAGGTCCAACATTGAAGAGAGCATTAGTTTTCCCTTGTTGTATTTAATAAGATGGGAGTGTAAGTGTATGCTGGACCCGGCGGCTTCAATATATATTTAATTCCAATAAAAATGTTCTCAAAGCCGCTGCCTTTGCGATGAATGCTCTCGGCCAGAATTTTTTCTCGGTCCCAAGGCCTCGTTTTAGAGCCTCCTACATTTCAAACAATCCCAATGAACCAAAAGAGCAGGGATTTTTATGGGGATCAGCATCGATTGGACTATATTTGAAAAGGTACAGCTCAAGGGCTTATGAACATTTATCAAGAGAGTTTAAGCCACTTTGCTCTGAGACCCATTACAGTGCCATCCTATAAATGTATCCAGAATTTTTCTGTCAAGAAAAACACTAGTCTTTGACTATGCAAAATATAAAAAATAAATAAAATGATTTAATAATTTAAATAATAATAATAATTTAAACCTTAAATTACCGACGTAATGCTAGCAGACCAAACATCCGTATAGGCTTTTCCAGATAACAGATGTGCTTATAATGAGAATAACAATGCTGTGCCACTAGGACTGATGGGAATGACCTTTAGAAATTATTTTCTCTCACTTGATTTAGAAAAGTATGTGTCTGTTATTGTGCGTACCACAGAGTCTACTCGGCTGGTGAGTACAAGCAAGGAAGTAGCTTCCAGCTGAGTTGAGAGGATGATTTGTAAAAAAAAAAAAAGATGCCTTTTCTTAATCTACAGTGGCAGACTGCACAGTGTTTTTTATTCTGCGCTCATCAGTGACAGCCTCTGTACACCGTCTCCTTCGGGATGAGGGTTAATACTTCACTGCTTGGTCGTCTGGATGCTCAAACTGTAAAAATACAACAACAGGGAACGCAGCCAAGTGTCATGTTTCCACACAGAAAGCATTGCAATGTCTTTTTGGGGGGGCAATGAGTGTGCGCCTTACACGTGCCTGAACGCTTTGCCACTCCATGTAAGTGTGTAAGGTAATCTCCCTCTAACCCAGCAGCGTTAAAAGCTTCACATGCAGGATTTTCTTTCCCGTCCGCAGCGTAGAAAGAGAAAATCCCATCGGGGAGGAAATGCAGCATGTCTGGCTTTGCACTCGTCGAGGCCAACGTCTCGCACAGGTAGCACTTCGCCCCGTGTTTAGGGGGTGCATCCATTAACTGGTGTCGGACGTGCGTCACAGGGTTGTGAAAGGAAAGTTGTGATTAAAGCCACGCTGAACAAAAAAACGTCAAGGCTCGCGAGGTCGAGCCAAAGGGTGGCATAGTTGTTCATTCCCGAGGTGGATCCAAGCACACGTCTGCTACGACATTCGGCCATGACCATTTCACAGCTATACAGACCAAGCACTTTCAATTTTAATCCCAGTTTTGTGCGCAACATTTTTTCCAAGTTGCATGCTTTTCAACACAGAATTTGGACGGACGGATTCAACAAATATCCCCCAAAGAGAATGTCCTGTGCTTGCGCTGGAAGGCTGTTATCAGTTTCATTGTTTTGCTGCCTTGTTGCATTTACCCCAAACAAGGCGAGACAGAGAGAAATGGACTGTGGCAGGGAGCACGAGTGCATTCAGACCCAATAAGGCATGACAGAATAGCCGTGACAAACTCAAAATGGCTACTTTAGAGAGGGAGGCCGCTATTCTCTGCTGAAGCACGTGGGGGGGGGGAGGGGCGGAGGCCCTTGTCACATTTTTTTTTATTATTTCACAGCCGTCCAGTGCTCTACCAGCTGGAAAGGTAGAGGACTCGAGGACGGGGAAAGAGGGAAAGGAAAGGTGCGCATGAATAAATAACAGTCCCTGAACTTTACACGGGTGACAAGAACGGCGGCTGAATTATCGGCGCTGCGCTCCGATGGCAAACGTGTTGAATAACCCGCTCAGGTGAGGCCAATTGTGCCGCGGTGAGATTACACTTGCAAACGGCGGCTACAACATTGACTAATGACCCATTGCTGTCAGGGAATCAGGAAACGGAAGTTGATGGAGGGAGACACGGCTCGGTGGCATGGAAGCGGCATTGCATTAATGTTGAATGGGTCTAAATTCATTACGCTCTAGCACTCCTGAGGGACATCTTCCACTTACTTCCTAATAAAGGGAGCCTTTCTTTTCCGCTGACATTAAGTGATACAGATGTGCTCGTCGGCCCGGCCGGCTTTTAGCGGTCCTCGCCTCCCACCGTCTCCCTTTCCTCTCCATGAGAGGGCTTTAGACACTCTGTCAATGTCCTCTTGCAGTGAGGGGACTGGTTGCTATGGGAACAGCCAGTGATGCAACCGCCACAGAGCAGCCTTGCCTCATGGGGTCGGTCGGAAGTGGAATGGAAACTTTCCGTCATGCACACAGGTGGTTTAGTTATGAAAACACAAACGCGCACCCACTGACCCCCCCCCTCCTCCATATTCATTCCCCAAAGTTTTTATTTAGTTATTGAGATCACTTTCTGCACCTGAGGCTCCAGTTGGTCTGGAGAGCAGCCATATCTCGGTGTGCTACTGATCGACAGTTCAGCAACGGTCTAGTAAAAAAAGAATAAGAAATAAACCCAACACGCAGCTGTTTCAAATGGCAAAATATGTGACGGTAAAAGGCAAACTACAATGCTTATTGATCTTTGGTTAGTTGTCCTTGGGGGGACCAATGCAGTCAATTATTTACCTGGCTGCAATCATGCAAAGTCCAGCGTGAAATAGAGAAAACATCAGCACACAAAGGAACACCCCACCATACCTGCTCAATACGAGAACAAATGGCTTCTTGAAACAAGTTAGGTGAAAAGAGAAAGCGCGAGAATGGAGACACTAACTAACTTTCCCAGCGCTTTTGGATGGAAACAACTTTTCTCTTCCCTGCTTTTTCCACCGAACAAATTCACGAAAAACAAACTGCAAAAATCTCATATTTTATCCCTGCCTTTAGTCGCAGTTCTGTGCCTGAAGACGGACGCCAGATTGTGCACGTGTAGGGCGGTGCAGTGTGTAGAGGATGGGCCATCAATTTTCCTCTCATGCTTCCTGAGTGTAACACATGTGCTTGTGCAGCTGGCTGCCTGGGCCCTGACCGCAGGAGGAAGTTATTTACTTCTTCTTCAGAGTGAGAGATGAAATTGGAAAGAGAGAGACAGGGAAGATGCAGGGGGGGGGAGGGGTGTGATGCAATAAGAGCTTTTATTAAAGTAATACTGTACAAGAGAAATACAAAAAAAGGGGGGGAAGGCTAAAGCGAAATACGAGAGGCCGAGGGAATACCTCCAATTTAAAAAATAAAAAAAGCATTCCAGTAGCTGTGAAGAAGTCCATGATGAAGATGCAGGCATATTGAATGCAGAGACTTTCCTTGTTCCACAAACAGGTTAAAGGAAGTTGAGGGGGTGGGGGCACCAACCGTTAGTTTAGTGCCATTATTTACATCTGTTTTAGAATCAATAATTCACCATTTAAATACGTCAGCCTTCGGATCTTTAGATATTGACTTTACTGCTCAGTCACCTCAGCTGCTGCTGCTCTGCTGCTGCTCTGCTGCTGCTCTGAGATTTAGTCGTGGCTATTTCTAGTCTCCCTTGGCTATAGGAACTTTTTTTATATTTTAATGAAGTCCCGATGGCATTAGATGTAAACATCGGCAAAAAAAGAAAAGAAAAAGAAAGCACAGCGAGCACACACAAACATGTCCTCTGCAGGTTCCTCTTTGTTTTGTTCATTTTCTTTGTAGGTAAGCCAGCGGTTTCGGGCTTTGTTCATACTCCTCCTTACAGTCTCCGAGCCAATGATGCTCGGCTCCTTCCGCTGCACTATTATCTGGAACGCCAGAGGGCGTGCAAACAAAATGCACTGCGAAGAAGCACACTACCCACAATGCCGAGGAGGAATTGTAACCGACTGTTCGGCCGTATCTCAAATTCATGTATTGGGAAATCCTTCCAAAGTGTGGTTACTGGAAGCAGGGAAAGTTTGATTGGGCTGACTTATTGACGTTGGATCAGCTTCTTTTCAGGTAAAGATGGGGGAGACGTCTCTAAATAATTGCTGTACTCAGCTTCTGATTATTTAGGTGAATTCAGGTTACATCCGTAAATATGTTTGGACACAACCTCTGCATTTGATGAATTATTCATACTATTTTTGTACTCAAATATGCATCCGATGTCGTTGGGATCCCTTTGGTTCACTTTGGATGGCCGTATGTGAACATGTAACCAAAAAGCGAATGAGACCTTGTTGAGAGAAACATTTCAAAATACACTTCAAAACCAAGCCATTTGGTTTGGGAACGCGAGCATCCTAATAAATTGTGTTCCTAATTGGCTCTGTGCTGTGATTTATTGGTAAATCTTTTGAATTCAGCCAGGAAGATGTGTTTTCTTTTACCAAACACAGGATCCTAAATGGGCTATAATTAGTTGTGTTTCACATTGAGTCCTGCCGCGCAATTAACCAGCACCTAACTATGTTTATTCACATTTTTATCTTTTAGGTCTCAGAATACAGCAGGTGCTGGGTCTCCATAAATCAGGCCTGAAATATGACAGCTCTTGACAGCTGTGAACATCTGCCTAATCACGCTTGTTATGGGTGAAAAATACTTTGACGGGTTTAGGACGAGAGAAAACCAGACAACCGTCTTTATCAGGAAGGCAGAGGAAACAAGGACGAGGAGGAAGGTGGAGGGAAAGGCCTAGTGAGGAGGATGACGTGGAGGTGATCGCAGTGCCTTGCTGTGCCTAATGAGTCACATGGGGAACGCTGTGTGTTGGCGAAGAACAAACTTTTAAAAACTTTAAGTGTTGCTTGCTTCAATTTTTTTTTCAGTTCCCTCCCCGAGTTTCCCTCGGCCCCAATCTAATCAATAATGGAGTCATTGGTGACGGAGCCCTATTCTGTCACCTCGCATCTCCGCCAGCAAACTGGGCAGCAGGCGGCCACAGACGCTCCAGAGTGCGGCACCGAAGAAGAAAAGCAGCATGGCTGCCGGCCCGCCCCTCACTCCCTCTGACTTCATGCATTAAATAGGAGCGAGGAGGAGGGGCTAAAAGCTTGCCTCTCTGTCACTGCAGCCACATCGTGGCGGGCCCAGGAACACACTCCCTGCTCGGTCCTCAGGGGACGCACACCTCCAACGTGTCCTTAAGGGTGGAACGTTTCACCCAGAATGTACCTTCTATAAGAGGACGTTCTGCCAAATGTCAAATACTGCAAGAGCGTTATTGCATCCTGTGTAATTATGTGGACCTTCTGTCTCACAGCAAACACTTCATGACCAAGTTACGCCGGTGTCATTTCTTTTCTTTTCTTTTAATAGAAAAGAAATGACAGCACTGCCGGACTTTTCTTTTCCTCATGATGTTCCGCCAGCTCTGTGTGGGTGTTCACCATCATAACGACATCCGTCGCTCCGGGCGGCGGACCATCCCGGCGGTGGAAGTGGCTGTTGACGAAGCTGATGGAGGGAAGCGGATTTGAGCGGTTAAGTTTGCTCTCAGTCAATCGATACGTGTGTATTTTAGTTGAGATGTATCTTCTGCATGCAGTTTCCAGCCTTTTGATGGTAAACACTCCCCAACAACAGTGCTGGTAATGAGTAGGACTTTTTTTTTTCATTGCAGATTTAACAAAAATAACCTCTTCCAAGAACCTGAGGTATTTTGTGATCCCAGTTTCATAAAATACACAACTGCAATGTTCCTACTAGACATGTAAATGTCCTTTGGGCAGTAAAATATAAACTCAACGTACTAGCTGGGTGCCACTTGAAGTGTTGGCATTTGACAATTTGAACTGTGGAATCATTCTGCCAGTTATTCCCATATGACCCGAATGTTTATCGGTCGCTCCTGCGCGAGGGGGCACAAGCCAACGGCAGTTTCCTTTAAAGTAAAGAGTTGGAGACGAAAACGGGGCTTCGGCGCTGGCTCCGGGGTGCTCGACTTTTTCTTTTTTTCACAGGATTTCTGGAGAGAGCCCAAGTCGGCGGCAGATGGCGGCAGGATGAGACTCAGAGACAACCTGGGGAGAGCTTGGAAGGCGAGCCAGGAAGCGGCAGCTCTCAAGTGCTGAGCTGGTCTTCACTGGATAAAAGGGAGGCGGCCCCCTCCATATGCCGCCCGCCGCCGTTCCTAATCGCAACGAGGCGCCCGTCGACCCGCAGCCGGAGTCGCTGGAGGGACTTCGGAATAGTTGGAGAAGAAATTAGCAATTTTGGCGAAAGCACGTTGAATTGTGTTTAAAGTGGGAAACTGGCCTTGTGCCAGCTGGTATCAGTGCCACCATAAGTGGGGGGGGGGCGGGGGGATGAGTGTAGGACGGGGGGAACCTTCTTGATGTCTCCATAAGGAAGCTAATTTGAGATCCAGGAGGTAAAGGGCATTATCTTCCCTTAAAGCGTATAGATCCATATTGATGTGGCCGGCTGGAAAGCCCCTGCAGGAACTATTGAGCGTGCGATTCCCCCCCCTCCCCCTACAAAGAGTTTATGAAAGCGGCTCCTGGTTGGATCCCGTTTGTGCCCCCCACCCTACCAAAATGAACCCCAGGGGCCCTCCTCGCTTTTCAGGGGGATGATACTCCCTGTAGTCGCTCTCCTCCACAGACTAAGCACTCCATCGTGTCTCTCTCCTCCTTCCTCCTACCTCCTCCTCCTCCCATCTCTGATCAATAGGCCTGACCTGATGATCAATAACGCCATCCACCCCCCCCCCCACACCCTCCAGTGAACCAGGCTGGGGCAGACTTGGGATACGTGACCTCCCCTCTCTCTCTCTCTCTCTCTCTCTCTCTCTCTCCCTCCCTCCTGCTAGCTTGCCAGTCCTAAGAGGGAGTAAAGAGTCAAATGGAGGCCGTCAGACGATGTCCCATCATCACTGTCCAACCCCCCCCCGCCCCCCCGCTACCCCCCCAATCCTGGATAGCTGCCTCTCCCTGCAAATTGCCCCCCAAACGTGAATGTAGAATATGATTGGGTTATTTTCAGAAAATCAAAGCACGGCCTCGGCTGCCTATCCATCAAAACCTGAACTTTTACGCCTGGGAGGCAATAAGCTCTTTCACTCACACACACACACACACGAGGCGTGGATGGGTAAATGATAGCCCCGCCAGCCGCCGCTGTGGAATTAATTGCTAGTGACTTGAAAGTAGCGCACACACAAAAAGTGCCACGCTTTTGCACATTTCACGGGAGTCTTTGTAATATTTTCTCAGGGAGCGAAAGGGAGGGAGAGGGGAGACGCAGAAGAGAGGGGCGCGCAGGATAAGTAGCATGGAGCCGACTGGAGGAGTGTTTAGCTCCACTGTTCATTTGTCTTCATTTCCTCCCATTGGATAGCTTGCCCCGTCCTGACCCTCACCGCCGCGGCTGCGCTGCATAACAGCTGCGAGGAGCGAAACCCGTGAGCGCCTGCACCCACAGCACGCACACATGCACACACACACACGCACACACACACACACACACACACACACACAGACACACTCGCAAGCACTTACTGGTTGCGAATTTGCACATATGAGTAAACGCTCAGAAGCAGAGCCACGCAGTAACATCATACTGTGGGAACCAGTGTGTGCCGGTGGAGAGGGAGGCAACACACACACACACACACACACACACACACATCTCAGACATACACTGGGCCTGGAAGTTTGTGAAATGGTTAGCAAGCTGACAACCAGGCTCAACAGAATGGTCACCATATTGTATTTTTCTGTGATGGCATGAAGATGTTTTTGTGTAATTATGTCCCGTATTATAGCCATGGAAAATATTAAGTCAAGAATGGTTTCAAGGTTTTCTGTCTATCTCTGTCTGCACATTGACTATATTTCACAAAGGAGAAGTGTCAGGTTTTTAAAAAAGTGTGATGAGACAAGATTAGCCTGCTATATTTGGACTACACATTAGCAGAGGGAGTATATTTAGGAACAAGCTCTGTCATTTCTCACTCGTGTCGGATTAGAGACACTCTAATCAGCTATTCACAATACCACAATAACGGTTTGGGTTTTCCCTCCAGAGGAGGACCACCAGTCTTAAAACTCAATTTAAAAATAAAGAAGACATTAATTACTACAAAGCCTCTAACAGTGTGTTGTGTGGTACACTCTGCTCTCACCTGCAGAGTTTGTGGGTCCCTCTGTGCTGCTAAATAGCTCTGGACCGCAATATAGTTAACGGCAATGTGGTTGCCCGGGGCAGCTGCTGGTGTTGCGGCTCGCTCACGTTCACATGGCTCCCTCCTGCATTTCCCCCGTGTCTTTGGATGTGCCTTGGCATGCCGGCGCTTATCAAATGGCACCACATTCCACTGTGGACATTTACTGCATATTTCCTTGGTGACAAACCACCCGAAGGTCCGGACACTTCTCCACACCGAGGCCGATACCGAAGAAGACGTCCTTATTTCTCTGGAGGCGGGGGGGCGGGCGCCTATTCTCATTATGAATTAGCTTGTGCTCCAGAAGGTGGGGGTGGTGATGTGCGCGCAGGACATGAAGGGTGGTTAATATGCAAAGATGAGGCGAGGAGGGAAAACCTCAGTGACGCCGGGCCCGTCCGTCCATTTCAACGTAAACACATGAGAACGAAAGAAACATGCACATCCATTCACTGCACTGTCTGGACCGGAGGACAAAGGGAGCACGGGCTGCCTTTAATGGTGCTCTCTCTGCGCCGTCGTAACACCGGAGAGTGGGGAAGGCTTCGCCTAATGATGTCGTTAAGGACACGTCGCCATTGGACACAAAAGTGTGTGTGTGTGTGTAGGCTGTCTGGCTGTCTGGTAGAAATGCAAGGAGATCTGCTCTCTCTATCTACCATCAGGTGCGCTGTACCTTGGCCCGTCCATCCTCTGCGGAGAGGTCAGAGGTCGGAGGACAGGTGTTTGCTGAGGCGCCTGACCGTGGGAGGGCCTCCTCAGTACATGCCTCTAATGTAATCTGGAAGATGAATCCCGATGCGTGCAGGAAAAGGTTAACTCTCTCTCTGCGTGGAGAGAGGGTGCTGGTGTTTAAGGGTGGGGTTACGTGCGGTACTATACACAGTCAGCGTGGACTTCCTGCTGAGGGCAATTCATTTAGATTGGAGTCCCTGAAGCTGTTTGGAGGATACTAAAGCAGGTTCTAAACAGAGAACTACTTTAAACTGATTCTCATTTGTTCAGGTAGGCTTTCCCTTCGGTCTGCAGTCAGTACCTCGTACAAGTTCACTTCAAAGAGATCTGAGCCATCTCCTTGAGTAGGGCGAGTCGAAAGATGTTCAGTAGCTTAGTCTGTCAATTTGCACACTTTGACATTTAGTAGACGAACCGATAAAAGTCGTGATTAAGAAAATGATTGAGATAATTCAATCAAGAATGCAATAGGGAGTTATGGCCTGTAGGTTCTTGATTGGTGGAGGTAATATGTCATGTCGAGTTGCAACATTGATCTGTAGTGAAATCAAACACCAATTCAGCCCTGATTTCAGCTACTGCATAAAATCCATCCGTCAAACACAAATGCAACCGCGGTTTCTGCATTTAAAGTGTCATTGCAGTTGATCAGTAAGCCCTATGACTGGCCATTGGTTGTGTGTGTTTGTGAGTGTGTGTGTGTATGTATACACAGTGAGTGTGTATGTGTTGGTGGTGCTTTCACAGCGGCCTCACTTCAGGTCGCGGTGGACAAACTGAACCGCCGTCACTGTAAAACAAAGTGAGGTATTGCCAAATCAATTTAAATAAAATAAAATACATAATAAAACAATGTACACGCTTCGTTCACATGTCCACACACGCTTAGAGCAGTTAAAGAGTGAGTAGTAGTGCTGAATGGATTTAATTAAGTGGCCGGCTATCAGGCTGTGGTGGCGGGCGTGGTTTCGGCTCGGCTGCAGAGGGAGAGAGAGGGGGAGTGGCTCGGGGAACAGTGCCAGGTGGAAACACTTGGCAACCAGCTGGGGGGAATTAACGGGTCTCCTCTCGCCCCTATAAACAGTGAGGCGAGCGAGGAGGGAGGGAGGAGACGGACCGACCGACCGAGCGAACGAATTAATTGATGAATTGTGCGAATAAAAAGCATTTTGTGAAACCCACCACCCTGCGGTCCTGTGCCGTGTCTTCAACCCCACGCACCCACACCGTACAGTGGCGCCCAACTAGGTATGGAACCCGGCGATCAGCAGGCGGAGGGGATGGCGCAGCCGGCGATCGCGCTCGGGCGGATGCTGGGAGAGATCGCCGCGATGCAGCGGGAGCAGGCCGAGGTCAACCGGCACTTTCTGGGGGCGCTCCAAGCCCAGTCGGATCGGCAGACCCGGGTGTTGGAGCAGCTGGTGGCCCGGCCAGCCGCGGCAGCACCGGTACCGGGTCCCCCGGCGTACGCGGGGGTGGTGCTGCATAAAATGACGCCGGCGGACGAGGTACAGTCGTACCTGGAAATGTTCGAGGCGATGGCGGAGGCATGCGGGTGGCCGGCGGACGAACGGGCAATCCGCCTGCTGCCACTACTGACCGGAGAGGCGCAGACAGCTGCCCTGGGTCTGCCGCCCGGGGCAAGACAGGACTACGCCGGGGTAAAGAGGGCCATCATGGACCGGCTGGGGCTCTCCCCCGAGGACCACAGGCGGCGTTTCCGGGAGGCGAGGCTGGGTCCGGAGGACCGTCCGTTCGCCTTTGCTCAGCGGCTACGGGACGCGGCCAACAGGTGGCTGCAGCCGGAGGGCGCGGGTGGCGCACCGGCGGTGGTGGAGAAGGTGGTGACGGAGCAGTTTCTGCGGGGGCTCCCGCCGCGGACCTCGTCGTGGGTCCAGTACCACCGTCCGGCGACGTTGGAGGCCGCGGTCACCCTGGCAGAGGATCACCTGGCGGTCCACCCCGGCGGACGGGGCGACGCCGGGCGCCCGCCCGCGCCGCCGCAGCCGGTCCCCACGCCGCGAAGGAGGACCCAGCAGCCGGCGGCAGGGTGGCCCTTGCCGACGCCGCGGTCACCAGCTCGTACCAGGGGGGCCGACCACGCAGCACCGACCGGGGCCGGCACTCTTCCTGACCCACTCGGAGGTTCTCAAACGCCAGGGCAGGAGTGCTGGAAGTGTGGGCAGCCCGGCCATCTGCGGAGGGAGTGCCCGCTGATGGAGGTGGGGCAGGTGATCCGGGTTGCCGGCGCTCCATCACCCTCCCCCGGCCCGGGAGCGACGTACCGCGTTCCGGTAAGAATCCAGGGGGGTACACGCCAGGCGATGGTGGATTCGGGCTGTTCGCAGTCCATGATACACCAGAGCCTGGTTCGGCCAGGGGCATTGGTAGAAGCGTCGCGGGTGAAAATAAGGTGTGTGCACGGGGACATTCACGAGTATCCCATAGTGTCCGTCGAACTTCGGTTCAGGGGAAAAAAATATAGAATAAAGGTCGCGGTTAGCTCCCACCTGACGCACCCCGTAATTTTGGGAACGGATTGGGAGGGATTTAACACGCTAATGGGGCAGGCTGCGGGGGTGCGTTCACGACCGACAGGGACATGCGGTATGTGTGCGGTGCTCAGCGGTGACGCGAGGTCGTCCGACGCCGCCGGGGAAGAGGGGGAACCGGCGGAGCCTCCCGAGGAGACCCCGGCGGTTCCCGAGTTCCGCTCCATGGAAGATTTTCCACTCGAGCAGTCTCGTGACGATACTCTACGCTCAGCCTACGACCAAGTGATAAGAATTGATGGTCATTTGGTGCGCCCTGACGCAGCACAGTCGTACCCGCACTTCTCATTGATTAGGGACAGACTGTATAGAGTGAGTCGTGACACTCGAACAGGGCAGGAAAACACCCAGTTGTTAGTACCGAAAAGCCGCCGGGAAATGGTTTTCCAGGCGGCTCACTATAATCCGATGGCGGGTCACATGGGATACGGGAAAACACTAGACCGGATAATGGCCCGATTTTATTGGCCAGGCATCCGGGCGGACGCGCGCCGCTGGTGTGCGTCCTGCCCGGAGTGTCAATTGGTTAATTCACCAGCCATACCACGTGCCCCGCTGCGGCCGCTACCGTTGGTGGAGGTTCCGTTCGAGCGCATCGGCATGGACCTCATCGGGCCATTTCACCGGAGCGCACGCGGATACCGCTTTGTGTTAGTCCTCATGGATTACGCAACCCGGTATCCGGAGGCAGTGCCATTGCGCAATATCTCTGCAAAGAGCGTCGCGCAGGCTCTGTTTCAGGTCATCTCCCGGGTTGGAATCCCGAAAGAGATTCTAACAGACCAGGGCACCTCGTTCATGTCGCGCACACTGGGAGAACTTTACGGGTTACTGGGCATTAAGTCCGTCCGCACGAGTGTGTACCACCCCCAGACCGACGGGTTGGTAGAGCGGATGAATAGGACGCTGAAGTCCATGATTCGTAAATTTATTAGCGACGATGAACGTAATTGGGACAAATGGCTTGACCCTCTGTTGTTTGCAGTCCGGGAGGTCCCCCAGGCCTCCACGGGATTTTCTCCCTTTGAGCTTCTGTTTGGCAGGTCACCAAGAGGGGTGCTGGACCTTATTAAAGAAAGCTGGGAGGAAGGTCCGAGCCCCGGAAAGAACGAGATCCAGTACGTCCTGGACCTGCGAGCAAAGCTCCACACACTGGGGAGGATGTCACGGGAGAATTTGCTCCAGGCCCAGGAACGACAACAACGGCTGTACAACAGAGGGGCCAAGCTGCGAGAATTCACACCGGGAGAAAAGGTACTTGTATTACTTCCCTCTTCCAACTCAAAACTCCTGGCTAAGTGGCAAGGGCCCTTCGAGGTCACACGCCGGGTGGGGGATGTTGATTATGAGGTGGTGCGGTCTGACAGGGGCGGGGCTACACAAATATACCACCTCAACCTCCTGAAACCCTGGAGGGAGGCGGAGTCTGTTTCTCTGATTTCCACAGTATCGGAAAGAGAGGACCTGGGGCCGGAGGTGCCAAAAGCGGCTAATCCCACCCCGCTCCCGTGTGAGGGTCATCTCTCTGAGGACCAGAGAGCGGACATTGCCCAGTTGCAGAAGCGGTTTGCTGATGTGTTCTCCCCCCGGCCAGGCCGCACCGACCTGATAATGCACCGAATCGAGACACCCCCGGGGGTGACGGTGAGGTCACGACCCTACAGACTACCCGAACACAAAAGAAAAGTGGTTCGGGAGGAATTAGCGGCTATGTTGGAGATGGGGGTAATAGAAGAGTCCAACAGCGCCTGGTGCAGCCCCATCGTTCTGGTGGCCAAGAAGGATGGGACTGTGCGGTTCTGCGTGGACTACCGCAAGGTAAACGACGTGTCACGATTCGACGCCTACCCAATGCCCCGGGTCGACGAACTCCTGGACCGGCTGGGCACTGCACGTTTTTTTACGACCCTGGATTTAACTAAGGGCTACTGGCAGATTCCCCTGTCTTCAGAGTCCAGAGAGAAAACGGCTTTCTCCACTCCGTATGGTTTGTACCAATTCACCATGCTTCCCTTCGGCTTGTTCGGTGCCCCGGCCACGTTCCAGCGCCTCATGGACCGGGTGCTGCGTCCGCATGCCTCATATGCGGCCGCGTACCTGGACGATGTAATCATCCACAGCACCACCTGGGCGGAGCATGTGCGGCGGGTGGACGCGGTGCTGGAGTCGCTGAGGCGGGCCGGGCTCACCGCCAACCCGGGGAAGTGTGCAGTTGGACGGAGGGAGGTACGGTATCTGGGGTACCACTTGGGGGGTGGGCAGGTGCGTCCTCAGGTGGACAAGACGGCAGCTATTGCAGCCTGCCCGCGCCCTAAGACAAAAAAAGAGGTGAGGCGGTTTTTGGGGCTGGCGGGTTACTACAGACGGTTCATCGCCGGCTTTGCGGACCTCGCCAGCCCCTTGACCGACCTGACCCGGAAAGGTGCGTCAGATCCGGTCCAGTGGTCGGAGCAGTGCCAGCGGGCGTTTGAGAAGGTAAAACAGACTCTCTGTGGGGAGCCACTCCTCCACACACCTAACTTTTCTCTCCCGTTTGTTCTGCAGACCGACGCGTCGGACAGAGGGCTGGGGGCCGTTTTGTCCCAGGAGGTGGAGGGGGTCGACCGCCCCGTTGTCTACATCAGCCGGAAGCTATCGGAGAGGGAGGCCAGGTACAGCACGGTGGAAAAGGAGTGCCTGGCCATCCGGTGGGCGGTGGGCTCCCTGCGCTACTACCTCCTGGGACGCTCATTCACCCTCTGTTCGGACCACGCCCCGCTCCAATGGCTCCACCGCATGAAGGATACTAACGCCCGGATCACTCGGTGGTATCTGGCCATGCAGCCTTTTAACTTCAAGGTGGTCCATAGGCCGGGGACGCAGATGGTCGTGGCGGACTTCCTCTCCCGCCCTCTCGAGGGAGGGGGGGGGGAGTAAGCTAGGCCGGACGGCTCCCCGGCCTAAGTCGGGCGGTGGGGGTATGTGGTGGCGGGCGTGGTTTCGGCTCGGCTGCAGAGGGAGAGAGAGGGGGAGTGGCTCGGGGAACAGTGCCAGGTGGAAACACTTGGCAACCAGCTGGGGGGAATTAACGGGTCTCCTCTCGCCCCTATAAACAGTGAGGCGAGCGAGGAGGGAGGGAGGAGACGGACCGACCGACCGAGCGAACGAATTAATTGATGAATTGTGCGAATAAAAAGCATTTTGTGAAACCCACCACCCTGCGGTCCTGTGCCGTGTCTTCAACCCCACGCACCCACACCGTACACAGGCTTTGAAATCATAATGCCCTCTGATATGAAGCCTTTTCACCGTATCTAATGACAATGACCAGGTCGGTTGGAACCATTTTCCATAATGAGCATATTGCTGGCGATTAAAGTACCGTATTTTCGCGACTACAAGGCGCACTGAATTATAAGGCGCACCTTCAATAAATCGCCAATTTTAGAACTATTTTCATATATAGAGCGCACCGGATCACAAGGCGCATAGAAGTAACTGCAGTAAAAGGTTTGACTGGGGCTGCGTTATGCATCCACTAGATCGGGCTGTGCTAAATCAAACGTTCTGAAAACTCTTCACTCCCATGGAAACGTTGTTCAAACGTTAATGTGGATATTAACAATATCTCTTTCGTTATTGGTTAATGAAAACATTCTTGGCAAATGCTTTGGTGCATCTTGCACCGAGAGGCAGCGCTGGAACAGACGGTGGACCGTCAGCGCGATCCCGACATCCAACTACGAGCTTTAATATACTGTAGCGACTCTCGCTAATGAATCTCTGGACAATGTGCTTATCTTCTGGTTTTATTGTGGAGAAACAGGCTACTGTCGGCCGTAGCCTACGCCGAACAAAAACACACCATCGCTCTCCAAAACAACAACAATTCCCGCGTCCCCATAGGTGGCACTAAGATGAGTGACGTCAGATTGTGCGCCCTTCACTGACCATCCCAAAACTCTGTAAAGTGCAATGCCGCTCCAGAACATGAAAACACAGTCCGTTACAATACGCTGTTGGAGCTGGAATTACCGCGGCTGCTGGCACCAGACTTTCCCTCCAATGGATCCTCGTTAACCAGTATGGATCAACCAATTGAGCCATATATACGGCGCTCCGGATTACAAGGCGCACGCGCCGTTTTTTTAGTAAAAAAAGGATTTTAAGTGCGCCTTATAGTCGCGAAAATACGGTATCAAATATTTGAAATATACATATAATTCCGTCAAAATATTTATTCACAGCTTTTAAATTGTCGCAATTCCCAATCTCTGCAGTTTGTCTGTGTTAAATGTTAGGGTCACGTCAACACTTTAGGCCTTTGATACTTACTCATATTTCATAGAGTACACAACTAGCCTAATTGTTTGATTTAAAAAAGGAAGAAAAGTAACACTTAACAACCATTAGCTTGACAACCGCATAAACTCTCTCTCTTAGATCGTTGTCTGCATAATAGTTTAAGATTTCAGCAGGAGCACAGCGAAGAAAAGTAACTGAACAAATAACAAGAGGTTACCGTAATTGGCTGAAAGGAGACTATGGAGCACGAATAGCATTATAAATATGTGGGGTTTGACCTCAGGGCAGAACAAGGGTGGTGAATGAAATAAGAGGTAAGCAAAGTCTGAATGAAATAAAAAGCACAGGCGCCTCTAGGAGACATAAACAACACATTAAGCTGCTGGATTCCAGCTGCGGTGTGGAGCAAAGCATCTTCTGCTGCCATCGGTGATGCAGCCCCTCATCTGTCGAGGAGTCGACGCGATCCTCCGCTGCACCGCGTTTCTCCCAAACCTGGAGACGCACCGGTGTGGGCCGTGAATCCTTTCAATTCACCACAGAAAACAATAGGAGCTATCCAAGAGAGCAATCCCAACTTTAGACTTTTAGGGTCTGTTCTGCAGAGTTTTAATTAGGCCGAACAGCAGAGCGGGAAGGCTGTGGGCTACTTCCACGGCCGGGATGTTCAGCCAACGACATGTAGCACCCAGGGAAACCGCCCAGAGGGGATCCCAACTTGTGACTGGGCAGGAGGAGAGAGAGAGAGGCGGGAACAAAGCGCTGGATTGAGTTCAGGGCTCAGATGTTGGGCGGACCGAGTTTTCGCTCCAACTGGTCCAGCTGCCACTTTGCTGGGAGAAGTGTGTAAGTCAGGTACACTCACCCGTCAGCGCTACACTGAAGCTCCGAGCAGGGAGTTGGAGCTGCACAGAGGCCCGGGGGCCGCACATGGACAGCGCGATACCCGCGTCGACTGTTACAGTCAGGATTTGTGCCAAACAGCAACGCGTTTCCCGCTGGAATTTCACAATGAAAGCACTTTAACTCCGACTGTTTTATGAGCACTGGGATTATTTCAGACTGACTGCGGAACAACAGACACACACGACTACATGAATAACCGAGCAAACCACTGCAATTCCCTCTGGGAACACGGAGAGCAGGAAGGAGAATGTCTGCGGCCACTTCCTGTGGAGCCTCTGACTGAGGATGCACTAAGACAATGCGATCCAAGGTTTGTGTAAGTGTGTGTGTGTGTGTGTGTGTTAATGGTCTGTGCAGCGAACACAACCGAAAGGAAACCTATTGCTGATACAGTACATTCTCTCTGGGATACACGGATAACTATGTTTGTGCGTGGGTGTGTGTGTGTATGCAGCTGTGTGCGACCTGTTCCAGGGGCAAGTTCAATGGTGTGTATACTTTATCTGTGTGCATGTGTGTGTGTGTGTGTGTGTGAGGTATAATGTCGACAGGTATAGGAGAAGAAATCAGATCAGCTATGATAAACACACAAACATACACACACACGGGGACACACACTTTTTTGCCTTTCCTTCATTACTCCTTCAACACATCTCCATCTTTGCCAATAAGTGTGCAAAAAATAAAAAATAAAAAGGAGATGTGCAATCAGAAACGCAACAGTGTGCAACAACAATGAAAGACTCCACCCCACCCCTTCTCTCCCCCCCACGCCTCCCATTTCCCTCCACAGCTTATCTATCACAACGCGCCAACCAATTTAAATGGAAAACACTTTTAATGTGCAGCAACAAACAAAGCAGACAGTCTTTTACCCCCCCCCCCTTTTTTTAGGGGGGAGGGAGGGTCCTCAGTGATTCAGCATCTCCCAATTTCGAAGACATGTGGGAAAGGCAGATAAATGCTCTTTTTCTCGTTCCCCCCCCCCCCCACCTTTCTGCATTCAGGGGCAGAGTGGGAGGAGAGAACACGGGGAAGTTATTTATTTCTGACTCATGGTCGACTTGCGTGATATTTCCCCCCCCCGTCGGGCACGCTAATGATCCTTAGCCCGAATGACATCTGTCTGAGGCAGATTAAGACGACGTAACAACGGGGGGGGGGCCACGTCAGACCGAATTAGCGCCGCTCCAGTCAGGTGGGCTGCAGACAGTGGGACAGGTGGGATTATGTGGCGAGAGTACATTTGTGCTCGTGATCACGCGGCGAAGCGCCGTCCGGGGCGGGGGGAGCTCTTCTCCATGCAAAGTGAAAGCCACGTGGAGCCACACGAGGCCTCTCCTTTGGGATGTGACAGGTTGATCCCCTACGTTGGACTCCTAGCGCCTCGCGCTGCCTTAAAGCGCCCCCCCCCCCCCCCGAGTAGACAAACTGAAAAGGGACAGTAAGAGAGGAAACCAAATCCCGACTTTGTGAGTCAGGCAAAGCTCTTTGTCGGCTCGTCTCTGTTTGTGTAACTCCGGAGCACTGGAAGGCGGTCCGGGCTGACAGCAGAACGTGGGTTTGCTGTTGCTAAACCGCTCGCAGAGGAAGCAAGAAAATTTCAGCAGAGCAGCCTTGAAATTGAGATTGCATCAGATTCCGCATCCATTTAATGGAGTGTCAGACGGCATTAACTTGAATCACTTAAGCTAAATGTAGCGCTTTTCATATGGTAAGTAGCGCTGCGTATGTTTTCTTTTTTTTTTCTCCAGTGTGAATTTATGGATATCTGTGTAGAAAAGATATGAAAAGTAACAACTGCTGTCAATTGAAAGAAAAATAACATTGTAAGAGACAGAGAAAGTGACCCAAGGGCCTTATTACTCATTATGCAAGCAGCGTTTTCATTTTCATACACAACAGCAGGAAAAATAATAAGTCAGCTAAAGTGAAACTGTGTGTGTGTGTGTGTGTGTGTGTGTGTGTGTGTGTGTGTGTGTGTGTGTGTGTGTGTGTGTGTGTGTGTGTGTGTGTGTTTGTCATCTCTTGTTGGAGCGTCAAATGCTGGGAAGGCTTCCACAAACACACTGAACAATTCACACGAAAAATTATTAAATTGTGAAGTGCGCTACGGCAAGACCACATTTATCTGTTGCAATAGTATCTATGGAACATATAAACCATGAGTTTGCCAAGACATGCTTCCGATTAGCAAATATTCTCAATAAACACATTAATACACACAGTGTGTCTGATTACTAAATCAGGAGATTATCTTGAACTTCAATGGAGAGTGATTTAATGTGTCTTTAAAGATTTATCAAACATTTTTTCTCCTCTGGACCGAAAACTACCGTGTTACATTTCATCAAGAAGTGGTATCTGCACAGTGTAGCTCCAAGCGTGAGCTAAAAGAGTCTGAAAGCTGCGTGGCTGTTAATTCTCAGTGACTTCATAGTCTTTTCTTTCGCCAGTATGCAAAATACCACTTATTTCCAGTGCCATACTCATATGTATGCATGCTGTGGGTACCAGACGGACTCCACTTAGGCTGAGTTACTATTGAAATGTCTCCTTCTGAAACTGATGGTCGGTTTATGCCATCTCATAACCTACCCCACTGTGATCAATGTAAGCCTGCTGTGCCCCTAAGAACAATATGTGGGTTAACAATGCGGGGTGAAAAAAACAGAATATATATAAAATATTCCCAGCCGACACTCAGCAGATTGTCCTTCACATTCCTACATTCCCACTCTCCAGCTGCAGCTTGCCGGCAGTAAAAGGCCCCGCTCAAGGGCACCTCAACACATGCCGCTGAATATAAGGTGTGTTTGTTAACTTAACTAAGCGCGAAGGCCATTCCTATCGTGAGTGGTGGATTCATCAGAGACCTCACACTAGTCCCACTCACATGCATTCCTCCAACCGCCTGTCCATCCATCCAAACCACCCATCCCTCCATTCGTCCATTCATCTCTCCAATCCTTTACCCCTTCCTTCACCCATTCATACATTTATCTGTCCCCTCTCCATGCATCCAACCTTCAACCCGTCAGTCCAACCCTCCCTTCATCCTTCCAGCTTTCTTTATCATTTCAATTAAGCTTTGATCAAATATAGTGGGGGGGGGGTTCACTATTTTTGCAGGTTTAGCCTTCATTCGGACTTTACTTCTGCCCCACTGATGGGACTCACTGATGCACAGGCTGAAACGCTAAAAGCAGTAATTGCACCTGCATGAGCTAACTAGGTGCTTCGGGCTGGACCCGTCATTGATGGTTGAAGTGTGTGCGTGTGTGTGCGTGTGCCTGTAGGGGGCAGGGACAAAAGGGGCAGTAGAAAGGTCACCATGAATAGTACATGAAGTTATGTGTGGACAGGTTGTTCAATGCCCATCACCTCCCTGCAGATGATCTCCAGTGGGCTTGGGAGGGGGTTTGTTACGGGCCAGGCACTGGTGTGTGTGTGTGCATGTGGGTAACTGTGTATCTGGTTGCAAGGGTTCTTCCATATTCATGCTTTCGACCTCACTCATACGTATTCAGCTCCACACGAGACCATTAACATCCTGGAAATTGGGTTGGAAAAAATGGGTTGTGCCGTGGGGCTGGGAGTCTGACCTTTGACCTACACTTTGCGTGTGCATGCATGCAGGTCTGGGATTGATGTAAATAGCTAGAATTGATGCCTTGCTTGCTACCCTTTACAACACAGATGGCTTCAATAAAATAGTAATTCTCATCGCTGCCCTGTCGATTACAGTTCAATCCCACCTCATGAATCCAACGTCACGGACAGCCTTTCGCTGAATGGAGGCACGGACACATCGCACGCTGTTTTGTTGCTCTAATTAATTTTTTTAACATCTATCTGCCCTGCCATGAATTGTATTGGGAATCTGTCAAGGCAGTCAGGTACAAATCTACAACAAATCCTGCCAGGTTGAGGATGATGGAAAATATCTACATGAAATACACCAAAGAATTCATTCACGCTCTGTGATCATGCAACAATGGAACGAGAAGAGGCAAAATCGGGCTACCTTTTGACCTTACAACGTGTAAAGTCCCTGCTCCAAACACACCAATCTGAAAACTTTGATATGGATTTCAACCTCACAAACAATCTGTAATACAATCCAGAGACGTGCCACACATCTCCCAAAACAAAAGGATCCAGGACCACGTTTCGCTGCGATGGCACACAAACACACACACACAGACACACTCTCTCCCTCGAGCTGAAAACAAAACCAAGTCTGCTTATCTCTGGAGAGTACTAGTAATGATGCCCTGTTCATACAAATGGTCAAAAACACTAGAAATTAAATGCCATTTGTAACTCTGTGCAGATGAGCGACCGCCTCGTTTTGTCTCCCCAGCGACACAAAAGCACAAGGGCGTAACCATGGTTTAGACATCGGGGGGTCCAAATGAAGACCCTTCCCCATCATTTTTTTTTAAAGCGGGTATTGAACTGGTGTGGGCAGGTGTGTTTCTCTCTGGTTGGCCATTTAATAAACTGTTTGTTTGTTTGAAGTTCATGGCTACGGTTTTACGGTCCCAGAGGACAATAACTAAAGGTTGGTTAGCTCTACACGCCGTATCTGGTCGGCGAGTGTCCGCTGTGCCTCCTGCACGTCGCCCGCCGGCGGCATGTAAACACCGACCAGGATGAATGGAGTAAACTCACGGGGGAGTAAAAGGGTTTACAGTTACTGGTTAAGGATTCCAGATAAGGAGAACAGTGTTGTTGGATCACTGTTATGTTGTTGCACCAGTTGATGTTGGAGTAGAAGCAGATTCCTCCACCCTTCGTCTTGCCGGAGAGCTCCGTGACGCTGTCCGTTCTGAGCAGCTAGAAGCCCGCCAGCTGGAGCGCGGTGTCCGGTATCGATCCACAGAGCCAGGTCTCCGCGAAGCACAACACGGAGGATGTGGAAAAGTCTCTGTCTCTCCTCACCAGCAGCTGAAGTTGGTCCAGTTTGTTGCTCAGTGACACGTTAGAAAGATGCCCGGCAGCGGTGAGCGAGAACCACAAGCAACGAGCCAAGAGGCCCATCCATTGACAGGGTTCATAAAAGGAGAACATATTTACATATTTTCTGCTGTATATTGGGGGAGACAGATTGGTACTTTCACAATATTGGTGGGACACGACCCCCCCAAATGGGTGAGTGGTTACGCCTATGCAAAAGCAAGTTATTTTCTTCTTTGCATACTGAAACGAGAGAAAAAGAGAAAAGACTCCTCCGGGAAATGGTAGGGTGGCAAAGTGAGAAGGACAACCAAATCAGAGCAGAGTGTGTAAATTGCGTAGATACTTAACACAAAGAAGAAGGTTGCGAGCGTAGTGAGAGGCGAGCGCCTGCCACTTTAAATCTTTTTGTGGGGACGAGGCTCTGCATTCACTTCTCAGAAAATACAAAGCATCCGTCAACCCCTCAATGTATTTGTATAATTTAAAACCCTCCGACTGCACATCTCCAAGTGAGACTCTGTCGCCAGTCGAGGCATCACATGGTTACACCAAATGCCAGCCTGATGCCATGAGATGAATAGAAGAGACAAAAAAAGGGGACGTTTCTAATATTCAAGGCCTGTTGAGCGTCAACGGCGAGAAAACGTGTCAGAAAATGTGTTGTTCATGTGTTGGTGAGTTATTATCACCCCAGGTACCAGAACAGACGGTACCCTCCCCCCTCATACGCTTCCCGACACATACACACACACACACAAAACACACACACGCGCACACTCACACTCCACCTGCATACGTCTCCTTCTCTCCCTTCCCTCTCTGCCTCTGACACTTGGGCCCTTCATTATTAACCAATCCTGTCTTCCCTCAGAACTTTTTTAGCCTGCACACACACACACACACACACGTTCACACTCAATAATTGATACTTTTCCCAGCACTCTGACTCTGACATTGTCTAAAAATAGTGTGATCAACATTGCTTTATTCATGCTGGATCACAGTCAAAGGGCGTATTGAAGACTTTGGTCCTTAGACTGAAAAATGAATTCAGCAGCGACAAAACACACACACACACACTCTTCTGCTCACGCACACACAAACACACATTGTAATCCACTCCACTGAGGTAAGAGAGGGGGGGGGGGGGGGGGAAGAGAATGATGTACAATGCACCTGCGCTATTAATATCACACACCTCCTGCTGATGCCCCGGCAGGCCCCCAGAGGGCAGCACATGGCCCCGCCCACACCCAGACACAAGGGAAGTCAAAGAGACTCCATATCGACCTGCAGTCCTTTTGTAATCCTTGACTATCCTTCTCTCATCCAGAGAGGGGGAGGGGGGGCTCCGTTTACCGCCTTAAAACCTAAAGTAGCTCAGACGAGGCAACTGTTTCAATCACTTCACAGAATGAAAGGAAGCGGGGAAATCTCCGTTGAGCCTGTGAGGAAGTCTGAAAACACCTCCGTTTCCAAAGCGGAGCGTTGTTCTTCTTGTGTGCCTCTCACGCAGCGGGCTTTGATTCCTCCCAAAGAGGAAACAATTAGCGCTGTATTAAAGTACATCCCGATGAGGTGAGCTCTTGTTGTTCCGTCTCCACACTGCATGTTTAACAGTTCAGGGTATCCAGCAGGGGAAATGAGCTGCTAAATAGCGCCAAATTATTTTTTTTTCATGACAAAAAATGAAGGTGTGATTAAATTACAGACAGCTCCAATCAGTGCCTTATCTTTCCCCTACCGGTTGAAAGGGTTTGCGCCCTGTGCCCGCGGCGGCGTCCCATTCCTATTCGGTTGATAAAGGTTTTAAACCTTCACCTCCCACCGTTCGGCCTGCGCGTGTTGGCATCCATCGGGCCGGACGGAGGCCTTCGCCAAAATGGCAGCGCCGGCTGACATGAACTCCGGTGTCTTTCTTGGCTTAATTACGAGGCATCTGCACTTGTCAACGAGGGATTTCAGCACGCATGCTGACTCATCTTTAAGTCGGAGTGGGTGTTGCATATGTCCCCTCCGTCTGGGGTACTTAACAATCTGGACACATTTAAAGAGACCTTGACTCGCACGGTTCTAAACGAAACGTCTTGCATCCGCTTGATTATTCATATTATTGTGGAGAATCAGCGTCTGGTCGAAAACCAACCCCCCCCCCACATCATCCAACCTCTCCCACTCCCCCTAATCACACTCTGCACCTTAACGTATACATATACACTTGCACCTATACCCTTGTTATTTACATATTTACTGTTGATATACATTCAAACATATCCACTCTTCTTTTTAATGTATTAGTTGCATGGTTTTCATTATATTTCTGAGGAACTCTTTTGATGTAATAATAGATGTACGAAAGGCAGAGGCAGCAGAAAGCTCAGGAGAAAAGATGTAACCATTACGGTTTTTTTTCTCTTTTGTTGTTAAAGAGGCAAAAGTATACAGCGACCAAGGTCGTAGTTTATTTGTAAGCCTCACGCATTGCTCCAAATAGCATGATGACAACCTATGACCCCCCCCCCCCCAAACCCGTAGGCTGGTTGTATGACATCCTCATCTGTTCATCTTTCAAAACATGTATTTTTATTTATCTTCAATAGTCTGCATTTGCTTCGGCCTCAAACATTAAATTGTCTCCACTGCTGCCGCTTTGACCCAAATTCATCTGATGTGATCTCAGATGCTTGTGATGCGTCGTGATCTGCCCGTCCCAACCGATCACCGTCTGACCTTGTTGGCACAGACATCACCGAATAAAAAACACACACCTTTCACGTGCTCGCCCGTGCACATAAAGAAAGGCATTTCAAATATTTAAATGAGGAATGTTTGAATATGTCTTTCTTAAATAATGCAGCCGCGTCTTCTCAGAGCCTCCGGAGACACCAATCCAAAACGAGGGACCACCGTTCCTCCGCTTTCTGTCCTTCACCCTGACAATCCGCTTTTCCATTCGGTGCCGTATTAGCTGTGTTGCATATAGTTCAGACCAGTGCCCCGGGATAAGAGGGAAGTGTCAGACGTCTCTGCCGGATCGTTAAAACTTGATGAACCTGAACACTCCCTCTAAAAGCAGCAGCGGCTCCCTGACCGAGCGGGCCGTGACTCTCTGTCCATTAGCATAACGTGTTCAGCGATGGGGAGATCAAGAAGGAGAGCGGATTCTCAAGAAGTCTCTGGAAACCTTTGAGCCAAGAAACTTTTTAATAATACTCAAACTGATTTGGCCATTATTTCACCTCTTAACATGTTCAAATGTATGATCCAGAGAGCTGCACTGATCTATATTTATATTTTTACTTTTACTACATGCAGCATAGACTCACCATGATGTCACCCTTTAACGGATATTAGAATTGATTAAACATTTGTCAACCCTGTGTTTGTGGCCTTTCACTCACACACACTTTGCCTTCTGTGGCTCATGGTGACAATCGTAAAAAGACTTCACTTCAAAAGCCCCACTCGGAACGTTGTAATGACACATGTTCTTTATACTAGAAAGAAATGAGAACAAAACAAACCGTTAGAGAATCCATTTGTCAGTAAAAGACGGTGGGCATCTGGTCCCACAATACAGAGACGAAATCACAGAAAGCCAATACATTAAACGGCTGTTGCTGAAAGAAATACGCCTTTAACTTCATGCTTCAAGTAAAGAACGTGATATTTTTGTGGGACAAAAGGACTTTTCCCCAACGACTCGATACGGACTGTATAACTCGCTCTGTTAAAATCAATGGACTAGAGACAAAAGCAGCAAAACAGTTCCCAGTAAGCTGCATCTCAGGGAGTTAAAATATGCATGTGTGTTTACAAAATTCGACTTCACGGGGAAGACACCCCCCGAACGGCCCCCGATGCAAAGATAATGCAGCTGGCTTCCTGTGCAGAATGTGTTTGGTCAGCGAGCAGCAGGGGGAGAATGGAGATATTGTCTCGAGCTTTAGTCGGCTCCGCGGCGCATCCTTCCACAAACACTGATCCCTGCGTGTTTACCTGCATTGTCTGGAGGGTGTGCTGATGCATAACAATGCCGGCGTGTGCGCGCCCATGTATGTTGTGTAAATGTGAACGTGCGTGCGTGTGTGTTCAATCCCTGGAGCTGCAGCCACCTCTTATCTCCAGCACCATATCTCATCTATAGCAAGAGGACTATTGTGACCTAATCTAACACTGCCTGTTGGTACGGAAAGTGTGTGTGTGTGTGTGTTGGCTGCCATCTGCCACTGACCTGCACGGCCATCTGACAGGAACCCGGCTGTCATCCTTAACAGCCGCAGTTCAGAGGCACTTCAGACGAGATCGCATAGTGGCAGAAAACCAGCAACAACAAAAAAAGACTCCCGCGATCTGATTGAAAGACAAAAATAGGAAGCTTCCCATCATCGCCTCGACCAATCGCTGTTCCTCACGAGCGGGGCAGGGGTTGGGGGAAGTGGTTGAATCGTAGCGCGGCATCAGATGAAACCAGCATGTTGCTGAGGTAATTGCATATTCTACCCCCCCCAAAAAACCCCACACATACACACACACACACACACACATACACCTTTGTAAAAGTCTCATTTTGAACAAGAGAGAATGTACTGCCTCTTATGGGATTGATTGCGTCACATGGCCATGGACTCCCTGAGTTAAACCCCCCCCCCCGTGCGTGTGAATGCATTGACCCCGTGCCGCGTTCACGTCCAGCTGAGAACGCCACACCAGCGGCCGCATGCACTCTGCCACTCTTGAGAGAGCCAATTTCGATTTCCAATCACGTAGAGGCCGTTCAATGGTGTTGACCTTTGATATCACAGAGGGGTTAATGATGGACTGATGCATTCTGGGACCACTCGAAAATGTGCCGCCTGAGAATGGCTCGTATGTAAATGCTGTCGGCCTCTGACTAACGGTCCAAAGGGGATTGATGAGAAGTGGATGGAGGAAGAGGAGGGGGATTTAGATCAAAGCGGAATTTTTGTTTTCTGAACAATGATGACTTAATATTCTCCGTTTTTCCCCCTCACGCTCCCAGTCTCATTTATTGTTTTCCCCCTTTTCTTCCCTTTCATTCTTACATCTTATATTTATTGATTCTTGGCCCCGTTCGTTTCCCTTCTTGCTCTTTTCATTTTGGTCTTTGTTTCTCTCCGTTAACCACCTAATCGTCTCATGACCCCTTGGTGAGCGTCCTGGGCCAGCGGGTCGGGAACCACATCTCCACCATCTCACCACTGAGGCGCCCCTCTCCTCGGGGTTACACGGACCTCTAACACAGAAGCATTACTGTGCCGCTCCGTGCGCCCACTTCCTCCCTCCCACTGCTGTGCAGGAGCCACAACTAATGGATTGAATTAGACATACACTCCCTCATCATCCATTAGAACAGATGCACATTTCCTGTGGACATAACACCACCAGGCAGGCTGCATTTCACTCCATTTTCAGTTGTTTTTTCCAACAATAATTCTGCCATCATCTCAGCTGATTAAACACTGATTCAAGGCGAAATCTAAAGAGCAAGAATCTTACTATGAGTCACGATCGCATCCTTGAAGCAGGCCATGACACCCTGATGAAGTGGAGGTCTAGCGGCCTTCTTCGGAAGGGAAGACGCTAACGTCACAGTTTAATGTGTTGATGAACGTAAGTCTCAGTAATAGCCCACTTGCTGTTGTGTACCTTTTTGTAGTGGAAGTGGCGAGAGACAGCTGAGGGGGATGAGAGCTGTCTCACACCAGTGGGGGATGTCAAGGCCAATACACATCACATGGGGAGGGACTCACTCTGGATGCCTTGTTTTCCTACGAGAGTGTCTATGTGTGTGTGTGTGTGTGTGTGTGTGCGCGCGAGTGTGTGTGCGTGTGTGTGAGTGAGGGATAGACATGAGTTCATTCTGTATGAAATTCCACATGTGTGCAGCACGTGTGTGCAGGGGGGAATACAACTGACTGAATTTCAGTGCCCTGCAGACATTTGATACACAACCCATTCCCCCATTCGTCAAGCCAGAGACGTGTGCATGAAGTAAAATACATGATCCGTGCTACAGTGTGTGTCGCTGTGTGTGCCTGTGTGTGCATGCACTAGCAGGTGTTAGACACACTTTATATATATAAAGTGTGTCTAACACCTGCTAGTGCATGCACATATATACAGTATATATATATATGTTAATTCCTTTGCATTATTATACACCATTAAGACTAAAACAATATGCGATTAAGATGTGCATTTTAACCCTTACCGTGACCCGGATATACATTTATTAATGAAATGCAGCACACACACTCACTCACACACACACACACACACACACAGCCACAGCAACCCCTAATTATGGAGTTCCAGAGTGCACTGGGGTGCACGGCACCCAGGATGGAAAAACAAGTTGAGCTGAGCGAGTACTGAGCAGATCTACGGACACGTACACCTGCCTGCCTGTTGGCTTACTAATGGGCAACCTTTGACATTTCTCATAGGACTTTCTGTCTTTGTGTCCATCACACAGACTACTACTAATAACACAACATGGAACCGCTTCAAATAACCCCAAATCAGCTCTACCAAAGCGTTGAGATGCCCACTTTCGTAGGCTGAGCGCAATCAGGGAACACACAAAATATCTTCCAGCTTTCTTTCTCTCCAAACAATGGTCCCAAAAAAAAGCTCAATTGTAGTGAATTGTTGCCGCTTTCTATTCCTCTCTCTCATTATGGAGATGAGCGAGAAGGCAGATGTGCGAGGTTGCTGCAATACTAAGCATGCTGTCTGTTCACCACACACACACACACACACACACACAGACAAACTCCGGTGGCCAAAAAACCTAAAGGGGTTGTGTTGTAATGGCAAGTTAAAAAGTGAAAGAAAAACAATATATGAACGAAGCCAGCCGCGAGGGGAAATGAATTCCCCTCATTTGCACAAAGATCACACAGAACTTTTGTTCTCTTCTCGGTCCCTCTTGCTGCGAGGCAGGTGCAGTGGACAGAAAGCCAGATCCGAGAGGAAGACAAATCGTTCATCTTCTGCATGTGTCTGCTGCTGCGTTCCTGCTCGCCACAGCTGGAGCGCGGCTGCAGCATTCGATGACAGCTCGGAGGAAAAGCACTCCCACTCTGACCGCCTCGCTGATGAATTACATTTCCGAACTGGACGGCTGGTTAACTGTGCGGCTGACCGGCTAAGCCTTAATTGTGTTTCCCCTGTGCGCTTAGTAATGATAATGTGGTTCGTGTTTTTATTTCATTCCTGTTTTTATAACTGCGACAGTGTGCAGCTGGAATGTGTATATGAGTGCCTTTAAAGATTAACAAGCACGTCTCTATGGCAGGGCTGGTGACCACGGTTGGGTTTGGTGATATATGGCTGTTGGATGCTGCTATTTCATATTTTGTTTTTCTTTGTTAGTGTTAATGCATTGTTTAAGGTTTGTTTTTTTCGGTATCCAGGAGAGAAACAAATCAAACGAATGTTCATAGAAGATCTTTAAGTACTTTGTCTTCTCTTTGTCCATTAGAAATTGTTACAATGAAATCCAAAGACTTTGTTGATTTTATATGTAAAGTGTGTGTGCAGTCAAAGATTTACGTAGACATAACCATCTATATAATTAAGAGGGACTTTTCCTCGGCGAGAGCAGTTATTCGAGAAAAGCGGCCCTGGTATCTAATTAAAATTGGGCCTAATTTGTACATTTGTGCAACGAGTTTTGTGTGCATTGTGTCACCGCCATAAGGAATAGTCAGGAGTCAATGCGTCGTGTCCCTGTGGCTCAGTGGCTGCTTTGTGCTCACATGAATTACACCATCGCTCATAGGAGGAGAAAAGCAGCAAATCCCCACCCCAGAACTCTCTATAAGCACACATAATATCTACGGAAAACCTCCTCCTCTTATTGTTCAATTTTGCTTGTATATTTTTGTCTTATTTCCTTTTATTTTATTAAACCTGTATGTGTAACATACGTGATTGTGATTCTTCTGATGTGGCATATGATACGCTGTCCCCATCCACTCCCCCAGCTAAATAATAGTTATTCTCTGTCTTCTACACTTTGTATTTCTCTTTGTCTCAATATCGTCTGCCCTCTGTGTCTCTGCTATCATAGAAATCTTATAGCAATCAGCATGCTATTCACACACACACACACACACACACACACACGCACAGACACACATTGCGCATAAATAGTGTTGCTGACATGCTGCTGGGCCATGTGTCAGTGTGTTGTAATTGTGGCGGAGCGGAATACACACACACACACACGCACACACACAAGTTGTGGTTGACGTCAAGGCTTCCAGGTCCAGAACTCAAATGGAAAGAGATGACAGCAAACTGATGTATGCAAAAGTCTCTTCACTGTGTGTGTGTGTGTGTGTGTGTGTGTGTGTGTGTGTGTGTGTGTGTGTGTGCATGTGTGTGTGTGTGTGTGTGTGTGTGTGTGTGCATGTGTGTGTGTGTGAGCGAGTGTGAGTGTCTGTTCACAGGATGGGTGAGAACTCCAGCTCGCTGCAGATGGAGCAACCATATGAGCAGTGAACTGACTGCTCACCAGAATGGAAGTTGAGAGGGAGGGACGGGGGAGGAGGACGTCTACTGAGAGAGTCCATGGGCAGGTCCACCATTAGCTGCACATCTGGTTACCATGACAACTGCCATTATATGTATGGTTACGGAAGACAAACATGCATCTAGTTTAGAATTGATCCAAACTGGAATGTATGTATGTCTCATTCTGTTTGTGTGTCTCCTTGTGTGTATGTCTCTCTGACATTCACACATGCGCATGTGTGCGTGTGTCTCAGGGTCAGGTTGTAGGGGGGGAGGTTCGAAATGGATAGTTTCCGGCCTACCCTGTGTATTAGCCTCCAAGGAATACAGCAACACAAATTACAAAAACAGACTCACACAGACACAGATAAAAGTTGGAGCAAATGGGATGTGTGCGTCTCTGAGTGTGTGTCCACACATCCTGAGGTTCAACTGCAATCTGTCTCGAGCTGAGTGAAGAAAAACAAGAAGCAAGGGGTGACATGTCCAAGAGAGCACGAGTCTGTGTGTGTGTGACAGACCGACAGAGAACAAGAGAGCACTGAACTGCAGCTGCAGCCGCTGGCCGTGCGCAGAACGCCGTCACATCCAGCGTGCGTGTGGCTGGTGCGGATCGGCACGCAGCACAGGCGCTTTGTGACCTCAGCTCCTTAATTAGGGAACACACTAACTGGGCTAATGGCAGCGTATGACGGCGCGTCGACGCGGCCAGACACTTATTTCCCTCTAATTGCACGACCTGACAGTGAAACTCGTCCCACTGGTTAAGCCAGTATTGTTTTAGTGACACGGCCCCCCCGACAATTATATCAGCGCCTACCAATCCCCGATTAAGAAAAAAACAAAAAGAAAACAGAGTGACAACTTAATATAATTTGCCGCTGCGTTAATGAGAAGGAACGCGGCAACATGCGAGCAACATGGAGTGCTCATTCAAAGCGATGTTTGGTCCGTAATTACTTCCAATTAATGAGTGAGAGTCATGGGGAGGGGGGGGTTGGGCTCTCACCCGTCCCTCCGCACTACGAGCCCAGCCGAGATACGCACTAACTATTAATTACCTCGCGTGGAGTCGTACTGTTGTTCAACGTTGATGTTCGTCCCGCTAATATCATCCGTTCTATTCCATTTCAGATAAGCGGCACACTGGGAATCAGCTTTTATTTTCTGTTTCATTGCCGTCCATTGATTGTATCCCTTGCTCTGCCATGAGCACGGTGGAAGCCACTGACAAGAGGTGACGTGAAAAATGAATGTGCGACTAACGAGTCGCCCTGAAGCTTGCGAGACCCCTGATCCCTCCTCTCTGTGGCCCGACTACAACACGGGGGTCCGATTCATCGGACATGGCAGCAAAGAGCCGCCGATCCTCACGGGGTCCGCGAGTAACCTGCGTCAACCAATCGGCGGGGGGAGTCGCTCGGGGGACAAATCAACGCCCGCCACGCTGTCCTAACGCTGTCAACAATCCCTCGGTGTCCTCGAGAGTGAAAGACAAACAGCTCCCACTCCGGCTAATGATTGTTTTCTTTTGTCTCACATGTCTAACATACCTCGGCAGATCAATACTAAGTAAGCTGTGGGGGCGTGAGGAAAGTCCTGGGTGAGAACGCCACGTAAGACGGATGCTTGGACCCCGTTGGCTCCCTCTACTACTCACTGAGGCCCCCGAGGCGCTTACTCGCTTAGATGCGATGAGTCCGCAGCCACGGGAATGAGACGCGCTTCCCAGACCGAGGCACAGAGCGAATCCGAAGGCTGTGTGTACTTTAAAAGGGCATCAAACTTTCCTGTAGATAAAGTCAAGGCTGCCCCCCCCCCCCCCCCCCCTTCCCTGTTCCCTGACAGTGGGCTAACAAGCTGCTATCTGTTGAAAAACGACAGCCCTTCTGTGAAATCGCACTCCTGGAGAGGCAACGTTACAGTGAACCTTTTGATATCTTGATGCGGGACATCCTGAGCCCCGGTGCCCCCACCACGGGAAAGACGATGTTTTGCCTCCGTTGTGTGAAATCTATGATGCGAAATGATTTAATTAAGATAGCCCGCGGAGCCATAATTTATTCTGCCGCTCTCCGGGTTTACCGTCGAGAACACAGAATAAATTACGGGAGGGTTGTATGTCTGTGTGTGTCTGCTGGTGTGTGTGTGTTTGTGTGTCCTTCACCTCCCACATCTGACCCTGCAGCGGGTTCACAGCGCTTACCTACTATATTCTCCCAGAGCTGACAAAAGGCTTTGTCAATTCTTTAACGAGTGGTAATGCTCTCACAGTGTAAGTGATGTTTTTGGCGTCCCACCATTTTATATCAGATCAAACATCAGTCCAGGTGTTTGTTTGTTTTTTTCTTCCTGTCAGTAAGGAGCCTCCTCTGGGGAACGCAGTCAGTGACAAAATGCCAAATTGTGGGGATTTGCGGCCCCCGCCAGGCGCGCGGCGCCGGAGACGGTGACAGTCACAGAGGACTTGCCAACTGTCGGGAGCTCTGTTCCTCATGGCGCTCTCTGGCCTGCTTGGCCACTGTGTAGTCACCTGAGGGGGCGAGGGGACGAATGGAAGGACAGCCCACTGGGAGTCGTCTCCTGAAGACCCGGAGACTGAATTCTAGAAATGAATCCCTGTTCAAATACAGCTTGATCTGACATAGATCACACAGCATGGATACCTGGTTAAGTAATAATCTCTGCTTAAGAACTGGCACGGCTCCTATTTGGAACTGAAGGCTCCTCACTAGGCCCTTAACTAGGGCACTAACATGACTCCTCAGGATGTGGACAACGAGGGGGCCCCATATTAATCAAGCGTTTCCCTTTGTCAACCCCTCTTTTTCCAAAGTCCAATGCTAATCCCTCAAGCTTCTTTGGACAAACACGCCACGCCTGTCTCATTATCAGGAGACGGCAATAATGAGTGTGGCCTGAGCCAAGCAAGTGCTGCTTTGAGCGTTCTAAGAGAGGGCCTAATTAAAGGCTCCTTGGTGACTTTTGTCACTTTTTTTTTTAGTGCTGATTAAAGGCCATTCATTGGGGAGGATTCGTCAGCCAGTTGCGAGTCATCTAAGAGCATCGCCTTTGTTGTGTCGAAATTCCCTCGCTCTAATTTTGCAGAACAAATTTCTTTACTTTAAAAGTGCCGACCTGGGGTATCTCGTCTATGGTTTCCTGTAATGAGGCGGCACTGACGGCGCGTACAGTGGAACTAGGCCTATTCCTTTTGAAAGGTATTGGACTAACACTACGATAGCCCTCCATTTGTCGAGATCATCTTTCCAAATCGCCCATCCACCACTGCTACGACCAGGCATCTCCAAAAAGTGGCCTACGGTCTCATTTGGGCCAACTGTAATTGTCTTTCTAGTCTCTCCAGCGTTAAATGACCCGGAGAAACTGCGTCCCATAGGGCCGGCTTACCCCGCTGATTGGAGACTTTGCCTTTTGTGTTCCTTGGCATATTCAAACGCCGTAGGCTGCTGATGTAAAGCCTGCAGAACCCTTGGAAATGTAATTATGGCCTAGAAGCAGCTTTTAAATGGTTGACTAGCGCAGAAACAAGCTGGGCAAAAAACTTGGAATACGTGGGAAATCAGTGGCTGAATCAATAAGCAGAGAGATTTGGGGATGCTGGGGTGTTCAATGGGAGACAGCACTCTGCTACACACGGTTTCTCCCAGTGGAGAGACAAATCTTTTAGTGCAACATTGGCTTCAGAAATCGACCCCTTCGTGAGTTATATTCCTGCGTTAGCTCAATTTAATTTGCTCCTGAAACAAAAACATAAATAGCTGATGTATAAAGTGTAAGAGGCACAAAAGAGACACACATTCTAGCACGCTCCTCAGGTGTTCGAGCACAATTATTTTGCCACGGCCATTTTCCATCGACAGCGAGCAGGCTTTTGTCCAGACAAACACTCACATGGAGCGCAAATCGGCCTCTAATTTGATACTTCCCCTTCCCCCCTTTTTTCTTTTTAAAGCATAACATCTCTCGCAAAAACGCTTTGTCCAAACAAGCTGGCCTATGGGGCACGTGGTCGAGCAATTACCAGAAACCCCCTCTGTGGCCTTTTGTCCCTCACATCAGCTGGCCAGCCGCGATCATTACAAACATGTTCTCCCCATGAAACTTCAGGCTTTGGAGCCCACGCACCATTGCGGCAATAAAACGCCTTCAGATTTCGCGGGAGTCCGTCCCTGCTGCCTGTCATGAGCAGTAAAAACGTCTATCAAACACTCACTCACTGCGCTCCCACTGATAAATATTCATGAAAACAGATGTTTTCCTCCAATTAAAGCCAGCCACAATCCACTGTTTTGGAAATAATTTGTATCTTTATGTTTTAATCAACAGCGCATTTAACAGGACCACAAAAAAACCCAAAACCATTCAGGGGAAACTTTTCGGGGAAAGGTGTATGATATGTACGGCATGTAATGGCGAGATGCTGCTGCTCCCGGCCCTTAGCAGGCTCAGGTAACACAGACTATCCAGAGAAGGGGAGAGGGGGTGAGAGGAGGGGGGAGGTGAGGGGGGATTATCCCATTAGGCTCTATCAGAAGGGGATGTGAATGCCGGCGTGGTAACAGGTAGTGAACATTAGCCCAACTAGCCGTGCGGCGCGAGATCAAATCAAGTCATCAGAAGATCCCTCTCACATCAAAGCCCCGGGCAGAGCCGGCCGCGTGCCTTCCATGCCAAGTGAGCGGAGGCAACATAAAAAAAAAACAGCAGACCCATTCTGGCACGCAGCGCTGACGTCTGCCCTCCGCAGAAGGCCGAGAATGAGCCGTCCAAGGTCATCGTTTTGCACGTACAGCGGCCAACGGAGGCGAGAGGCGGGAAAAAGGAGAAGAAAAAAAAGAGAGGACTTACTGTCAGGAGGCTGGGGCGGTGTGAAGTGAGGAGGCTTGTCTGAAAGAGATACAAAAGAGAAAGGGTTTTATTTTAGTTTCCGGGTAGACTTCCCAGGGGTGTGGGCAGAGTAATTGAGTCGCTACACAGAACAGACACACATGGCAGCTACAGGCTTGCTGTTTCTATCTAACACAGCGTGGTGCGGTAACCAGGGGCCGCTGCAGGAACCCCCCCCCCCCCCCCCCCCGCTAAGATTTTTTTTAAATTCCGCACTGGTGAAGACACAGAAAAGAATTGAAAAATGTCCTCGTTTCCCACCCCAAAGCAACCACATGTAGAATAAATCAGAGGGTTTTTTGGTCCCCCCGCTCCCTTCAATATATCAAATGACATCATGCTACTCCTTTCGAACCCCCGGCAGACGATGACATAATGTTGGTGGGCGCCATAAAACAAGACCTGTAGTGTCAAATGTCTGCGTATTGGGTAACACTCAAGGGGAAGATCTCGTGAAACCAGAGTTCTTTGCCGTTTCGACACCTTTGACCCCGCCCAAGGTGGATCTCGAGCAGGAAATGTAAATCCATCACTGCCAGTGTATGTAAGAGGAGGCGCATGGAGAACAGGCCCTTTGCTTTCCCTTTGTTTGGCAGAAAATGCGAGTTAAGTTAGTCACCCAACGCAAACCAAGCACATCTGACCTATCATGAGCGTTGATTGGTCTACGATCATTTTTTTAACGGACCAGTTATTGTTTTGTGCTACGAAACCCCCGGAAAAAGCAATTCCCCAGAGCATCGGTGGGTGTCTTCAGATTTCTTGATCATTGTGCGACAAACAGCCCGAAACATGTTCTATTCCAAATTAAACAAACTCGCTGAACGATTCATCACTCGGTCGAGTCGTGCGTTGTATTGGTCTATCTGCCAATAGCTTGGCAACTATGCAGGTGTATACATATGCCATGGACAGTGGATGAGACAAAGGAACAAGCACAGTAGGAAGAATTACTGTACATGTCAAGAAGCCCCAGCGTGTGTATTTCTAACACAAAAAACTAAAATCAGATGATCTCTCTTTACCAGGCAACTCCACCAAACGGAACGCAAACCAGCAAAACCTCTTCCAAGACGCAGCTGAGATTTAATAATTCAGGTTTACTAAAACTCGAGCTTTGGTGGTGTGTCTGCGGGAGACTGTTTCTTGAGGTGAATAATAAAGTGTTGGTAGAAGCAGTTTCCAGTCAGTCATGATGGTAACTGAGTTACATCTGGTGACGGAGGTGGGGGGGGGAAGGGAGAGACGGGCAACGCAAACCACTTTCGTCACATTTCCATAATGAAAGGACAAGATACGGTCTGTCCATAAACATATCAGCCTTTCCCCATCTCCCTTTGCACCTGGCAGAGCCCTGTGAGTCTCCCGTGTGTATGTCAGAGCGGGGCCATCACTCACGCCGTATCTTCATCCAATCAATATGTGTGCGCCGGTGACATTTAGCCGTGTGTGGGACGAGGGGCTGTATCACTGAATGTGCCTCATCTCCAACCCCCCTATTGGTGTGTTTGAAATGCACACCTGGTGTGTGGGCTCTGTTGGCGGGCGGTAATGGGTTTGCGGAGGGGGGGGGGTTACTGTGTGTGTGTGTGCGGTTGTGTGTGGACGTCCTTCACCCCGTATTTGTGACTATAAAACGAGCGAATATGAGGTTGCGCACCTCCCGACCCCCCCCTGCTCCCACCCGCACACCCGTCACCACTACCAGCACTGAGACCACTATCAAGCTGTCCTTGTGGCTTTATAAAAGACCACCTCGCAACCTTCAGCTCCTCCCCCCCCGGTCTGCTGAGAGGTCGCCGATGGGCCCTCTTTAAATGCGTTCCCGTTGGACCTAATAGATCCTGTCTGGCTGGAATGGATTTCATAACGTGGCGGCGAAGCCACAGAGATGATAGAGGGACACTAGAAAAAAAAAAGTGGTGTTCTCATACCACCGGGGACTTTGCCTTGTGTGTGGCTGAAAAGTCAACAACTTCAGTCAGAGGAATCAACCATCTTTACTGTGCTCAAATACCACTTCAACCTCCAAACCTGACAATAACTAGGCCTTTTTCTTATGATCACGGGGCTAATAGCCCCACTTCCAAGAGTTCTTCTGAGGACCTTTGCCTTTCACACAGCCTAAAGACGGCAGGCAGAGTCTTTGAGAGGTAGGATAAGTCCTCCAGAGTTGACACATGTGAAATGAAACCTAGAAGGGGGTTTAACAGAAGAAAGGATCAAAACCCACACTCATTTACCTCTCTTTGACCCAAGAATCTACAGTGACAGCTGTTGTCATAACTGAACCCCGCAAAGCTTACGCTCTCCATGCAACACTGAACTCACAACATACAACGTTGGAGGAGGGGTCGAGGCTTTCGAGGCTGAAAGGCAGGTTTGCATCCCCCAAAGACATTTTGTTGCCATTTAATTCTTCCTCTGTGCAGGTCAAAGTAAATGCCAAGTCTTTCGATGGGATATATGAAGCCTTTACACTCACATAATCAGAGAATAAGTGTGGGGGAGGGGGGGTGGGCTTTACCCTACTTCAAGTGCAGATAAGGCTGTCATGAGAGTAGTCAGCTCGCAAACTAATTCATTTCCGTCCTAAATTCTGCGTAAAACGACGTGGCCGGCGCTTTGATTTCAGGGTTGTTATTCTTTTGCAAAGAAGCGACCCCGTTTGTTAAGGTGCTATCAAAGACACATTTGGGAGTGATCAGTTGAACCAACGTACAGTTGTTGAGGAACAGGAGCACCGCGAATCCCAGTGTGGACATGGCCAGCAGGATCAGACAGATGTTGCAGGGGATCATGAAGTAGCGCACCACCAGGGACACCTTGTGCTGGTACCTGCGGTCCTGGTCCTGCGGCGGTGGCGAGGGATAGTGGCACCCGCTCATGCTCCACTCCAACGACCCCCTCCCCTCCAGGGTGGAGGAGAGGACGGGACGTGGAGGGCGCCGAGGGGTGCCCAAGGACCCGTTGGAAAAAATGGTGGCGACGGGGTGAGGCCCCGAGGGTGAAGATGAAGATAAAAGAAAGAGGGGGGGGATGGACGATGGTGTTTCAGCTGCTGTTCCAGCTGTGCACCGTGGCGAGGACCCGGCAACTGTCAGAGAATCGGGGCAGCCAGCTTTCAGTGGTTTCCACGCAACGCATTTTGAGAGATAATAACATCCATTTGAGGAAAGACAGCGGACAGGGGGGACAGAGACGTCGGACTCCTACAGCCCCCCACCTGTCCACACAACCTCCATGGTGCTGGTGTAATTGGGATTTTTCAATGTGTGGGCGTTTCCGTGTGTGTTGTGAAGTGGGTTATACTGACAGTGAAAACACGTGTGTGGATTCAGTGGGTGGTGGTAATGTGTTTGTTAATGTGCGGGTGTTGAGATGCACCTAAGACTGAAATGTGTGCATCGGTAAGTGGGCGTTTTTTCCAATTGTCAAATATCCGAAAAAAACAGTAGAGTACAGTAAATCCACATACAGAATCCTTTCTTTCACAGTGACCCTGACTGGTAATTAGATGGACTTAAAAAGGGGGGCTGGGGTTGACACGTGTCACAAGTATTTCCATCAGAGCATCTTCTCCATCCTCCAAGTGGCTGCTGGGGGGCGAACCTCCTGAAACTCAACACAACTGCCTTGTTTTTGTATCCACTGCAGACTGGCTCCTTTCGGCTCCCTTCGGCTCGCGGTCCGCTCCGACCCCGAAGGGGTTGATTAGCAAGCCGGCCCGGACAGCAGCTGGCTGCCGCTCGCTCGTCCACCTCCCCCCGAACGCACGCTTGTTTTCCCCTTGCCTTCTCTGCTGCGTGACCGCCGCTCTTCTGGTTCAATAACCTTTTACTCCGGGGCCAAGCTCCCACCCACCAAAGCCCGCCGGTGCGCCGGGACCAAAAAAGCAGGTCAGAGGAGGTGCGCGGAGATGGGGAGGAACAAAAAAAAGTTGGGAGAGGAGAAGGATCGTAATCCCCACTCGATCCCGTCTCTCTGTTTCCCCCGGCCCCCCCAAAGAAAAACACGCAGACGCTCTGAATGGATGAACTGGTGGAAAGAAAGGGGATCAGAAATCAGAGAAGGAGCTTGGGGGAGAGATTTGTCGGGCTTTCTTCCCTTGTATCAGCACCACGTCGGAGAATCCCACCCAGAGCCGGAGAGGCGGAGGTTCTCATTGCGCGCCGACGCGCACAGGACCCGGGGTGGATGGCCCCCTCTCTCTCCCCCCGCTCTCTGGTTCGTCGGCTCTCTTTCACGCGCTTTCCTCCAGCATCCAGTCCCCGCGTCCAGAGGGGCTCCCGGTGCGCTCGCTCGGCGCGAGGATTCGCGTGCCGGCGTCTCCGACCTGTCACCGGCAGCCAGAACAACAAATTAGGCTCCGGGTGTTCGACGCGCGCTTAATCCCCCAGTCAGCAGGTACACTGGTCCCAGTGTCAGCCAGTCCAGCCAGCTGAGGCAGAGAGGACTGAGTCAATGAGAGAACTCTGCAGCCAGTCACGGCGATACGGAGAGGGAGTGAGGGAGGGGGAGAGGGGGAGGAGGGCTGGCAAAAAGGAAAAAGCAGCCCCTGACACTTCGGGACACTTTCTTTTTTTTTCCTCCTGTTGACGAAAACAGCAGCGACGCGTCGCTGGTTTACAAAACAGTCTCCTCTCTCAGCCCCTCGGCCAGCGGAACGGAGCGCATAATGAGAGGGGGAGAGAGAGAGTAGGGGGTTGGGGGGGCGTGGTGTTGGAGGGGAGGGGGGGTGCGGTAGGTTCTAGGGGCTGTCTTTAACAAAAGGCGGAGGGGAGGAGGGGGCTGGAGTTGGATGAACATTGACAACAAAAAAGAGAGAAAGAAATAAGCGAGAATAAAGGCTTTGGGGAGTAGTACTCTAGTCCTGTCAGTGTGTGTGTGTGTGTTTGTGTGTGTGTGTGTGTGTGTGTGTGTGTTTGTGTGGAGGGGAGGGGGTTGGGGGCAACAGTGCAGCAGCAACACAAAAGAGTGCTACAGTCTTGGGAGATGTCAACCAACTCCTCCATTTGTTTATAGCCTAATCAAAAGAAAGCCTCTTCCACAAGAGTTGGAGAACTTTCACAAGATTTAATGAGGCAAACTGAGAGAAAACAGGCCCGCGTAAAGTCAGTCACGTATCGAGTCTCTCCAAACAGCCTCGCCCATTTCTCTTTTTTGACCGATATGTGCCACCGGTGCAGAAAGAAGCCAAAGAGACCAAACAAACGTTCAACTAGTGAACAATCCCATTTGGACCCTTTCAAGGAACAGGTGGATCCCCCCGTCTGTAAATAACATGGCAAAATAACAAATGTTTAAAAGGCAGCTTTTGCCTCTTGTTCATAGCATGCATCACGTTGGCCTTTCCAAAGCGATGCATTGTTGCCCCTCCAACGTGGTAATGAGGTCAGAACGGCTCCGCTGAGCGAGACCCTGCGTCAACATCTACTTTGAACAAGCTCGACGGCAGCAGGCGCCAGATGCAAGGCGGTATCTACCATCAATTATTTATATGTCTTTTTTTCACTCCCGCTATCTGTGTCTCCACCCCCCCCCCCCCCCATCCGCCCCACTGCTTTACACAAGGATGCGCATACACACTGCATCCACAGAGGGGTTGCATGAATGCACACACAATTGGCTTTTCCCTTTAACACAAACACAAACACATGGCAAAATGGCTCCATCTATCTCACACAACTTGGACACACACACACAGGTACGTGAGCTCTCTCTTTTCCCCCCCAAAAGTAATTTATCTCTTTGGACAGTGTGTTCATTCCCAGGCTTAAGCTGAGCTCTGTGGGGGAGACTCTTAATAGAAGGGGAGCCAGGTTTTTCTACTCCCCGCCGAGGGTTGTAAGTTCCTCCCCCTGACACATAACCCCAGAGTCCACATCAGCTCTCACGTTGCATGACAAAGCCTAATTGATTGGACTGAACAGAATGAGAAAACCAGCTGCTGTGTCTTCCCCCCCCCCCCCTCTCCCCCTTCTTCTGCCTCCCCTTCCCACTTCTCTCTCTACGTGTGCCTTTATCCACAGTAATCGTTCCTACAAGGCTGTATCGGCCACCGGGTTAGAGCAATTGCGACACAGAAGGGCACAAGACCAGGACATGGCAACGCAAGACGCCAGCAGAGGGCGCCAGGGCGGTGAGGGGGGTGGTAGGTCTAAATAAGACCCTGTGTGGAACATCAAAGCCCAATTGCTTTGATCCATTTTTAATGCCACAAGTAGCGCACAAGGTTAACATCTCTCTCTGGAGGCTTTGAAAAGGTAATTTCCATTAAGGAGCCGAAGGAGCCGCTCTTCCTGTTAGTGGTCCGGCAGGAGCAGAAGCTGATGTGCGAGCACATCTGCTTGTGTGTGCGTGCTCCTCTTTATGCTGAGGGTAAGAGATTTGTCTAGTTTCGTAACTGATTGACAATGATGCTTCAATCAAGTGTGTGTGTGTGTGCGTGTGTGTGTGTGTGTGTGCGTGCGCGTGTGTATAAGAGAGCAGCCCGGAGCACATCCCGGTCTTCTGGATGGCCGGCGTTGATTTGATGGATCTGAGAGATAACAGTGACCGCTGAATGGTAATTTTCTAATCGGAAATGCCAAGCTGGTTATCCTGGGAGAAGCACGCGGTTACCACTGAGACTCCACCTTTTAAGAATCGTCAATAGACAAGGGAGGATCTTTTTTATACTTTTCAACCGGGGCGTTCGTACTAGCTAAATGTAAGCGATGGGATTGCATGGGTCCGAAAGGCACAGTCTCCAGCTGATGGTCTCTGATTAGCTGGGTTCAGATTGCTACGGGATGCTGTCTGCGGCCCGGCGGCACTTCTCTCCTACGGACAGCAATGGAAGGACTAAATATCAGAATCATATTTTCAACATGGAAATGTGGTGCTGATTCGCGGAGAGTAAAGGTGACTGAGCACCGCGGGGGTAAAACGGCTTCCTGGTTCCCAAAGTAATAGAAAATCAACTCGGACCAAAATGATTTCAGGTTTTTCGATGGCATTACACTCTTGTTGTGTCCCGATCTGACATTTGTGACCGTGGGTCACGAATGAATGAAGTTGTTCTGGAGAGTCTCTCAATGGATGATCTGTTTCGGGAGAAACTGCTTGCAAGGATCAATTGCTGTAGATTAATACAGCATCACTTCAATAGCGTGGGGATTCTGTCCACTTTTCAAAGTGGGAGCTATCAAAGGCCATTGCCTTTGCTAATGGCATTAGAGATCATCCTTTCCTGCAGCCCATTGTAAATGTGGGTTTTTATGATGCTGATGAAAAGAAAAGAAAAGCACCGAAAGAGAAGTCTGTTAAGATTTGAGAGCGGATTTGGTAATGGACTGTTCATTTCCAACATCATTCACTGCAGTATTTGTTTTTAGTTTGTGTGAACGTATTAAAAACACAACATACACTGTGACGGGGGTAATATCAGCCGTATGTCTCCCGGCTCCACTTGAGAGCTGACACCTACTTCCTGGTAGGTATTTGTTTATTTACTTATCAGCGGAGTCTAAGTCCACAGCGAGCCGTGTACTTACGGTACAAATTAGGCCGACAGCGGGGGTTGGGGCGCCATGTTGAATTCCTTGTGTGCATCGTGCCGCCATGACTCCTCCCCCAGTGGGCCACGCCGGGGACACGCTTGCAGGTGGGCCAATTGTCGGGCCACGGTATTACCTTTGATGGTCATAAGTCAGGCGGCCTCAGACCGCCTCCCGGGCCGCCGGGCCTCCGGACTGAGCAGCGATAACCCAGCACCGCCTCGGGTTGCTCTCGCGGCGTTGACCTCTGCTCAGCCGGGTCTCAGGAAAACACAGTGGGAGAAGAGGCTGAACGAGACGCTTCTAGTGCCTTATCTTGACAACCAGGCGCCCCATACTAATAAAAATGGAGGAAAGAGGCACTTCATTGTGTCAACGGTCAGTGTTTGTTCCACAATCTGTAACCTGAAATTACATTTTAACTCCAGAACAGAAGCTACTAATGGTAGGCCAATTGGAGGACAGCACCAGCAGCCAGAACAGCTGAAACGCTCGCTGTCCTCCCCTCTCCAAATCGAGGTGTTGGGGGAAACTCGACAAAAGGGACGAGCAACAGAAATGCGGCCGGTTAGAGTAAACTAATCATAAAGAAAATAAAGAGTCGTAAAGGGCCAAACAAAACCGCAGAGCCAATCTGGCTCCCAATTCACTAGAAAACTGAGTGTGCTTTTTGACATTCAAAAGTCACAAATTTCTCCCTTAATATTTGGTCCCCACTGGTGTTCTTAGATAACAAAGTGACAATGACAACTTTCTGACTCAGTGGATAGCGCAGCGTCATGTAACCGTCAACAGGAGAGTTCCCACCACTCAATGTGACTCACAAACATGACGCATTGGCCCGGTATCTGGCGCCGAGTTGGGTCCACACACGCAGCGCCACGCGTCCCACGCCTGAACAAAATCTGGGTCAAGTTGACATTTGGAAGGTGCAGAATTTTTTTTCCACGCCAGTTATCCTGCACGCTTCTGGCTGATTCCTCTCTTTTGGGGGCTCGTCTGGAGTCTGCAGCTCATTGCCACTCCCTTCCTTTCCAAAGGTATTCTAAGTGAAGACGATCTCATTCAGGTCAGCACTTCCTGCCCAATCAATGATTACAGGATATAATATCCTATATTCAGATTATCAGCCCCAGCATTCTACCCTATACTACTACAATAGACAGCTTCAACCCAGCAGAAAGACAAGGAGAAAGGGAACGACCGGGCACCTCTACATAGAGAGAGTGGACAGTGGCACTTCTCTGTGTGGCCGGCATATGGCGACGAACGTGGCAGCGATTGCAGGAGAGCTGCGAGCCTGGAGCCGAGAGTGGTTTGGCTCTTACAGCCTTCGTGCAGGAAAGGCGAGGCCGATGGAGCCAATGGACGATACAGATGTCGGTCTCTGGCCAAGTCAGCCATCTGTCAGAGGGATTCAGGCCAAGCGTCCCCATCACGCTGAGAAAAGTGGCAGGAGACCTGCGGCGAGCCGTCATTACAGGCAGGTAGCCGTCCCCTGAATGTGGCCCTTTCCCAACAGCAGCTTACCTTGCAGTGCCGTAGAGGACATAAAGAGTGCGCCGGGGTGTCAAAAGGTGAAAAGTTCTTACTGCTTGTTCTCAATCCTTTAGATATTGTCTTGATCTGAACGTTAAAAGACATTTGAATTGGTACAAGAAGTCATTCATGTAACCCAGACACACTTAATATTGAATAAATGAACACAAATATGAGCACTGGAGTGTCTTTGCAGTTGGGGTTCATTCAACTCCAAAGAGCTGATGTTGTATTCACAACGTAGACACTGAAAAGGGTTTGAAAGTTCGTCTGTGATGTGTCAGTGTGACGGCTCAGACTCGTACGCACCTTAAACCTTAAAGGATTTCTAGTTCTTGTCTCCCTTCGTCTCTCTGCATGTATTATTTGGAGTCATAAAGCCTCAGGGTACAGGCAAATTCTACAGCAAGAAATATTGTTGATACATTTAAGTCTACTGAATGCCATGCGGTAAAAATTCCCTTAAGCCGCTGGTCAACATTTGCTTTGGTAATGTCGGGTATTCTACTGACACCGGTCACAAATGTTGAAATGATCGCCTGCTAGAGGGGAGGCGTGGGGTAACTCTGAGGAGGCACAAGAGAGCTGATTATCTAGACAGCTGATTATCACCCTTCATTGTGTTACCCATTAGTTAACACTAATGTGGAGAAATGTCAGAGATATCGTTAAGTATAATTTCATGAGCACCAAATGCCAAGGCCATGGGGATTTGCCGCTGCTCACAGATGAGGGACTATGCCAAGACAGGAAGTGGGTTCTCCTTAATACATCTCTTGCTAGTAAAAGCTCTGTTACTTAATGAGCCGCATGTCTGAAGCCGAACGCTGCGCGTCCACTTAAACTGGAAGTCGAGAATGAGAGAGTCCAGCTCCATCAAAGGCCTTAAGTTCCCGTGTTCAACATCGATAACCCTGCTTTTTTTTTACAGTTGCCTTCACCTGTGTTTGTCTGCAGCACGACACACAATTGCTGTGACACCTTCCCCGTTGCATGCGAGGCGGATTTACCTGATCGGCATCCGAAGCTGACAATTACAAGTATTATACAGTGGGACCCTTTCATTTGCATTTAGAGTAACACACTCTTCTCTTCTCCTTTTTCCTCCTCTCCCGACCCGTCACTGGCGACTGGCTGCCATTGGAGCTGGATCCTCTCGGATAGAGGGCAGAGAGGGAATACTAATTGGCGAGCGAAACCGCCTTTTTGCGTCGCAGCCCATAAATGAAACGCCTATGAATTATTTATATCCCTAATCAGACGGCACGTGCCCAAGTTATTCCCTCAAACAAGACGTCTCCTGTGCTATTCATTTTTTCCTCCCATTAGAGTAAATAATTCTAGTCCCTTTGGTAAAAGAGCGCAGTCAGACAACGCTGCGTGCTGCATGTAGAAAAAGACTAATGAAAATGTTCTGCCTAAATGACGAAATAGCTGTTTTATGGCTGCAATTACAGAAAGGAAAGTGAGTGACCCGCTTGGTACCGGGTAGCAGAATGCATCCTGCGTTTTGGAGGGGCTTGATACCAATAACACGGAAAACTGATAATGTTCAGGTGTGAATGCAAACAGGGAACTCTTACTATCATCATCCAGGTGCGAATGAAATTGACCCATGAAGAATAAATGCAGGTAACCAACAAAAAAAAAGAATGAATCAGTCACCAAACAGAAACACCTATTTCGTCCTGCAGACGAGACACGTCGTTCTTCCGGGACCACTAGAACATGAAACAACACGACGAGTGTAGGGGGGACATGGCGGTTCGGCTAGATTGTAACCATGACAACGACGGCGCCCCAATGACACGGTTGATGCCGTGGAACTGTCGCGGTTGTACTGTGGAAGAACACAGTGGTTGGGAACAGGACACAAACAGATTGCTTCCTTCTTATTGGGCAGAATTACGACTGCCTCTTATGCTGCGTTCACACCAGAAGCGCAGCCAATTATTGGTGTGAGTAGACTCCATGCAAAGTCAATGCCCTGACCTGGATGGCTTTCAACACGCCGCACAACATGTAGCAAGCAAATCATTTACCTTCTGAATTGAAATATTTCAACTTTGGCAAACTATGTTTTAGATTTGGCCAACGGCGTCTTGTGAAAGCCAATCAGCCTTGAGATGCTTCGCTCGTCATCGCCGCCGTCCTGCTGCTAAAGCGTGAATATACTTTATGAAACTGCCACTCAAGACAGATAGATAGGCGCTCCGCAGCTGAGGCTCAACGCCTGTGAGTTAGTTGGTGTCGGACTGAGAGACGCTGGCACCGATCCGACACAACAGGTCAGCAAACCTGCTGATGGATTGTCTGATGTAGTGCTGGAAGCGGCAGTCATCCAGACGCACTTCCTGGAGGAGTCAAATTTATTAAAACATTTTTTTTAATAATTATTCAAAAATTGAACAGATTTGCAGGCTGAGATATTACAGCTTGATATTTAATTTTCTACCACTTTGATACCACTTTCTAATACAATAGTATTGTGTATGAAAGAATCCCTTTGGTACGAGTACCTTAGCTCAGGTCATTTAATCAAACAATGACGCGACCTGGACATGGTCTGCATTCTGCTGGTACGCCGACAGATCCTGAACTCACAAGGCACTTAGAAGGAAACCAAAGCTGGGAAAGAGGGGCCATTACTGGCCGTAAAGAGCACAAAGCCACTGACAGACTCCTCATCAACACAGGGCCGTGAGACAAACACACACACACACACACACACACACACACACACACACACAAGATAAATATAATGCCTTGGCATTCACACACAAGACAGAACAAATATAGCCACCTCTCCCTTCAAATGCCAAGAGGTGCTACAGGGTTAAAATAAATATGAATGTGGAAACCGGACAGTTCTATGAATTTTTTATAATGCATTCTCCAAAAAAAGGTTTTGGTCTGATATAAAAAAAACAGGCCCCCACAGTCCCTGATGTTTCATGACCTCCCTTTTTAACTCCTCCCTCACAGCCGGGAAGTCATTTACGTCAATTGGCAGAGACGGCCGATTAGCTGCAATAACCCGGCGTCAAATTCCCGCACTGAGAAACATCCCGCTAGCTAAAGTGTCCTTTACCCGGACTGTAAACCCCACCCAACCCCCCCGGGTGCTGTGGCTGAGCCTGATCTCTGACCTCCATCTTTCAATCTCCAAGAGCAAAAGAGAATTTCTCCACGGGGATCAATAAAGTATCCTTCTTTGTGATGCCGAGTCGTGGCAGAGAAACCTCAATCTTCCCCAGTGATTGGCCTCAATTATCGCTTCCAACCGGTGGCGGCCAAGGTGCGTCGTCAAAGAGCGAAGCAAATGAGAAAAACGTCAGATTAGATGAAATTGAAGTGGTTTCTCTTGTGTCGTCATTGGCTTTTTGTACGGCGGGGGCTGCATATATGTGTGCTTTATCATTTGTGCAAAGATTCCTATGGATTTCCCAATGAGAGCCCCCCCCCCCCCCCCCCCCCCCCCCCTGTTGTGGAAGCCTTATGGTGCGGTCGTGTCCTTGTCTTTCGCACAAAGTTTATAGCTCCCATGTGGCATTTGGATTGGACAGATGGATGGACGGCCACATATCCAAAAGCATACATAACCACGTCCCTGGTGTGAATCAATAGAAGTGGACACGTGTGTGTGCATTTCTACGTGACCTTCCCCTCGTGGCCGGCCCTCTCAATCTTCATCGGTGCGTCAGCTGGCTTGTCATGTAGAAGTGGCAGGGGCGGAGTCGAGGAGGAGGGGGAGGGGGGGAGGCAGGCGGTGGAGTAGACCTGGTTTATTTCGTTTTTCCATGCGAGCAAACGCACGGCGGCAATGATGAGCCTGACGTGTCGCCGAGGCAACGAGCAGCACCATCCATTATTCATCTGGGCAACAGACTGATAAACGTGGTTAAATGAGGAGGAACAACGGCAGCGAGGAATCAATGAAAGAGACGTCGGGAAGCCGGCGACACGAGCAGCATGCCGAGGCACATATTGATCTGCGAGATGAACAACGGGGTTGGGACTCAGGGTCAAAGGGGAGCAGCTCGCATCCTTGGGAAGAGTGTGGTGGGCGAAAGTGGGCCGGAGTCAACTTGTGTACAATGTCGGTGTCAGCGGCGTCGGTCCACAGGCGTCAGAGAGCCAACATGTCGTGCCAGATTCACACAATCTGCACGAGACAGCAGGGGGAAGAATTATTGTACCGTTGCTACGGTAACACCTCGTATGCAGAAAGGAGAAGAAAAAAAAAACGTGGTATGAAAAATGGTGTTTTATGAGGTTTCAATTGGAAAGCCATTCCGGTGTCGAGGGTGAGGGGGGGGAGCGGCGAAAGGAAAGATGAAACAGATTGGCGTTGAAAGAGGGGGGGGAAGAAAAGAGACTCAGGGATACAGTTAAGAGTGGGAGTGGGGGAGGAGGGAGGTTTCACTCGCAGCAATTTGCAGCAGTGCTTTAGACAATTTGGGTCACTTCTGTCACTGTATTTCTATAAGGCGAGCAGAGGCACCTCGTGTGCCATTCATTTCAGTTTCATTCCGACACCTGCGAGCCATTTGCATTCTGTCAGGTTTCCCTCCCCCTCTCATTCCTCCGCGTGCCACCACATTTCCTGGATGATAACGTACTGGCGATATCTGCCACTGGCCAGCACGCAACACCGCCTACATGCAAAGAAGGTGGCAAGGGGCGATGGCTGAGGCCAGTCCAGGCCCCACTCTCAGATTTCCACCTACACACACCCCCCCCTTCTCCCCACACACCATTTCTTGATCAAATCCAAAACCTTGCCATCTGACCCCTGTAAGCTCGTGGTGTCTCCCCTGGGACCAGGGACCCGCTCGTATGTCTCGACAGCAACAAATGAAGCCGGGGGGGGGGGAGATTGGCCGTTCTGATTGGTCCTCGCAGCGAAGGCATCGCTGGCACGTCATACCGGAGCATGCTGTGCGGTTGTCTGGAGTTCAGATTAAGAATCATCTTCAGTATCCAGTTAGGATGAAACGCACGACCAATGTTGTCACAGGGAATGAGTGTGAAAACGGCTGTAGCCGGAGAGAGAGCCATGAGAGCAAGAGAAAAGGAAGAGAGAGTTTTAGACGCATCCATATGCAATAGGTTTTTAAGTTACATATCCCCAGAATGTTGAGGAACCTGCACGCAACACTCGATGTTTACCGATTAGGCCGGTATGTGAGGCCTTTATACCAAACGCTACCGAAGGGATACAAGAGGAAATAAGGATCTATCACCAGCAAGTCACACTTTCTTCAGAGGGACCACCTTCAAGACTGCTTCACGAAATATTGTCTGATATGAAACCGGTTTATGAGGCGAAAAAGGTTGAGTACTGCATAATAGGACCTACTATAGAGTCTGCTCTAAGTTTGGAGCTGTAGCTCTTTTCGTTATAAAGTTGCCAGGATACCAGCAGACAGACCTGGAAGTCCATCATATTTTCAAACATTTTCCGTAAGGTGAAACCAGCAAGTGTACTCTAGAACCATTTGGCTCCTAACTGATCCCATCTCTCTGTATTTACAATTCTTGGTCAAACTACTACTTCCAAGTTGAGGAATGAACTTTCCCGTTGGACCTCGCTCTTTGACAAACGGCTAATCAAGCCACTATGATTTCAGTGCAACAATTTACCTTTGCTTAAAAGTGTGTCGTTGTGGCTACGCATCAGGCCTTCAGCAGCTTTAAGGTAATTCAAAGATGTGCACTGTGCGTGTGCTGTGGGGCTGCAGATATCCGGTGACGGAGAATCTAGGGCAAACCCCTTAAGTGGAGAGATGGGGAGAGAGGGGGGAGTGGGGGAGATCATCGGAGCCATTACTGTGTGATAAATGATTTGCTAGCTGCTGTGGTGCCCTGAGGGAGACTGTGGGGCGTGTGTGTGTGTGTGTGTGTGTGTGTGTGTGTGTGTGTGTGTGTGTGTGTGTGTGTGAGGGGGGTGAACCTGTGGCTTACTTCTATCAAGATCATGTGGCATCCACGTCCCGCTAATGCAATGTGCTTCATTACATGGGGTGAGGTGAGTTGAAGATCCAACCACACACGCACACAACCACACGCAGCTCAACATTTAATTGAACTTTACACACACACACACACACAATCTCACACACTCACAGTCTACAGGCAATCTCATCTCAGGGGGGAGAAGGAGCGGCAGCCAGGGCAGAGCTTAGAGGAGGAGGAAAATTAGAGTAGAGCTGGAAGAGGAGTGGTGGATGGAGAGAGGGAGATTGAGCAGAAGAATGGGAAGAAATGTGCGCCTTGAGAGGTGCGACAGTAGAGTCAGAGACTTGATAAAAAGATTTAGAAATGGACGTTGTTAGATTTTAAAAGCTTGAATGAACAGAGCGGGTGGAGAGAACGAGAGAAAACACGGGGGAGCTCAAATGACAGCGAGTCAAAGGGGTGAGCGTGAGGGGGAGTCGGCGAGAGTGTAATGGCTGGTATGGAGAGGCACGAACAGCTCCTGCCAAGAGAAGAGGAAGAACCGGCGAGGGAGAGGAGGGAGAGAAATTGAGCAGCGTAACCCTCAAGACCCCGCTGTCTGCAGAGGAAAGCTGTGTGTGTGTGTGTGTGTCTGTGCGCACAGGGAAATGTGTGTGTGTCTATGGTGCACGCTGCACTGGCAGGTCTGAGAGTTGTGGTGTCAGGCCCCTCGGCTGCTCTTGGAGATGGGGGGGATGGGGTTCTCTCCGGCGCTCTTCCCCCTGGGCTGAGACAGCCTGCTGACCTAGCGGTCTGCTTCCACCTCTGGATGAGGCCCAGCAGGTGAGGCACGGCTGGATGAGCTCTGGCTTGTGGTCTGAGTACCACGTCACAAGCCGATAAAATATCCCAATGGGCCTTCAATGTCAAACTGTCTCTTTAAACGGTGTCAAACAATGTACAGGTTAACAGACGGATACACAACCCTATTTTGTGTGTTAGGAGCCCACATAAATTGCTGCCTGCCGAGTATTGTACTGACCTCTTTCCAGCATCTACGTCTTAACAGCAAAGTGTGTTTTAGCAGAGAGCACAAGGAACAATGGTCACAAACTGCTCAGCTGCAGCGGTGCAAGCTGAGGTGAACTAAAAGCACTTTAGACAGAGAGGGTACAAGCCGTTGATCATCACGCCAACAAAGCTACATATATGTAGGGCAGGGCAGTATTTTGGTATTTTTTGGGGGAGTAATCACATTCATTCATTCAGGACGTCGGCCAACTGAACATCTGTTAACTGCTGTTTTTTGTTATTAGCCGCTCGTTGTTAGCCACTCGGTTGCAACAGGCCAGCTAGCCATTAAAAACTAGCGGCGAACAGCTGTTTTTCATTCACATGTGCTTTCTTGAAAAAACACCTGTTCACCGCTCGTTTTTAATGGCTTGCTGTTCGCAACCGCCTGGCGAGTTAGCGTGTTAGCTTGTTGTTGCAGCTAGTGTTGCCACCAGAGGAAACAGCAGTGCCTCCACCCACTTTTCAATGAACTGTTTTCTGATCTCTTACCGTGGGACCTTAGGTCGTACTTTTCAGAACCAAAACCTTTCAGACGGCACGCCGCTCCTCTCAAGTTGCGTTGGTCTCTTGTTGGACCGCTAGCATCGCTTTTCCATGTTTCCATATTTAGTGACAGTTACTTCTTCTTGTGATAGCTGTACCCAGCAAGTGTGGCGGGGGAATTTTATAAATGTACAAATATTAGTGTTACAGATTGTTTATGTGTAACAAGCTGTTGCGTTGTGGTGTGGAGCATTTGTTGTGGGTTATTCACTGTTGTTACATATTCATACCTTAAGAAATCTTACCACACAGCCTTAAATATATATATATATATATATATATATGTATCTTTATTACACTTTGGCAATAGATTGAGCCCTGTTGCTTTAAAACTCCAGGTGTGTGACCTTGCAGGTTTTGGGCTTCAAATTGCTGATGATGCAAGACATAACTTGGTGTAAGCTTGATCGTCCCTTTTAGCGGGGTTAATCTTTGCTCCGTCACACATCTCCGGGTCAATAATGTTGACTCATCGACCACCCCCGCCCTCTGTTGTCGATAAAGCCCACTGTCGCCTCTGAGCTTCTGCTTTGGCTCTTTTACAAAGAAAACAAAGCTGACAACCCCTAAGGACTGATCCTGATGCTGTTGATAAAGCCCCTTTCACAGGGATGAACGTGTTTCTTCGTGGCGGGTCTCCATCTAACTGGTAGGAGACAAAAACAAGGGGATAAGATTTGAACTGGGGGGGGGGGATTAACAGGCTGATGATTTCTAGGTGGAAAGGACCAAAACCGCTGCCGAGGTGAAGAAAAGAGAACAGATTTGAAATCCTTCTTTTTCTCCGGTGACTGTGGCTCTGCTGTTTCCTAACATCGCTCTGCTATCGATCGGCGAATCAGCCGCCCAGCAGACAGGTGGAGCTCAGCGCTGAGCGGGCAAAGGGTGAAAGGGTCACGACAAAATGGTTCAGAATATTGAAAGGGACAATTACGGCGGCGCCTTCTGGTAAAAGACAGCCCGGAGACACAGGGGAGAGAGGGAGGAAGCGCTAAACGTACGACTGTCTCCCGGAAACCAAGGGGCGCACAAAATAAATTCACCTGGAAATCAATTTTCATCACATCTATTTACAGACTGTCGATGGAGCGAGGGAAAAAAAAGCGATAGACCGAGAGAGATTCTCATTTCCCCTTTCAATCCTCGCAGTGTTTTTCTTCCCTCTCTCACTGTCCAAACCATTTCCACAGCAGAGTGCACCGGCCACGGAGAGACATCTGCAGTCCATCACGATAAACAGCCCGCGTTGCGACCATTTGTTTCCCTAAAACCCACTGGGCCGCTGGAGTAAAGGCTGCAGCTGCGCAATCTCTGCGGAACGGTGCATCGTGGCGGGAGGAACTTAAACTGGTAGAGATTCATTCACGCCAACGTCCTCTCAGGCAAGTTTTGATTTTAAAAGTCATTGCATTGCAAAGCATTGCCTTCTGATCAGCTTAACTTTATACCAACGGCGGCATTTTATCCCCAGAAATGATTCTTGTTAAGAGGTAAAAGCCTTGGATGTAGAATTTGGGCCTTCACTTTAACAATGAAATTCTCCTTGGGAACCCCAACTAATGAGACCAAAAAAAACATTCAACCATTCTGGCTGTTGGCAAAGAGGAGACTGCTTCTATCGCCAAAATAAAAGCCCCTGCCTTTTGTAAACCAAGTGGAGTGGTTGATTGAAGGGAGAATGCATAAAGAGCATCAGGTTTGCTGCTTGTTTAAAAAGCTAAAGAGCTCCTCTTATTCTAACAAGAGCAACGCCCACCGTCCCTCATTCTCCATCCAAGGATCCAATTGCTCCAGTTTCCCCCTGCCGAGTCCTCATTATCAGCCAAAGAAAACAGAGCTGCGTGTGTGTGTGTGTGTGGAGAGGGGAAGTGTTGGACGGGAGCAGAGGAAGGAGATGAAGCAAAGGAAGGAGAAGTGATGGGTGTGACTGAAGGGGGGGGGGGGAGTGTGTGAGGCTTTTTAGGTCAGCGTAAATGTTTAATGTTTTATGCTGATGAGCTATCGCTCTATCTGGTTCTAGGAAAGACGCACTCGGAGCTCCCCTCCGCCGCCCGCACAAAGACCTCCCTCCACCACATCTGCGGGCGTGCGGCTTCCCGCTCCCGAGCCCCCTGCTCATACTCTCAGGGACCTCTCGGCATGCCAATTAAGCAGGTGTGTGACGAGCTGCTCAAAGTTCCAATTAGGCCAATCTACCTCGGCTACATGTCCATCTCCCCGCCGCTTTACCAGCAGCAGGTCCCAGCCGCCTCTCCCCATTGACCCTTAATGGATTACCAGGCCAGTGTCTTTCCATCCATCACTCCTGTTTATCCCAGTTGCGGCACCACAGCGCGTCTAAGTAATGTAACTCTAACAGGCTCACTTCAACAAAAACAAACGTTTCTGCTTTGAGCACACGTGCTAACGTGGCAACTGAAAGCGTACGATAACAACAGTAACTTGCACATGCCACATGAAGAAAGTGGGAGATGGATTAGCGTTGGGCAACGGGGAGGAGGAAAGTCTATTCGGCTTGCCGAGATTCGCAAAGGATCCCCAAGATGGCCTGTTTATCTTATCAATTAGGGGACCATTATCTTTTTGGAGAAATGAGAAATGCGGCTTGCCGGGGAGCACAATCACCTCGTAAATAAGGTACGCCCTAAATCCCCAAACCAATTTATTCAATTTACCATACAATGGATTATACCTTAATTCTGGTGATAATGGGAGCAGGCACTTGAGGAAATTAAAATGGAGAACGTCAAATTTCCAGTAACCCCCTGAGAATGGCTTGTGAATAACAGGTGTAGGGATTAGCTCAAGGCAAAAACGGCTTGGTTTTGGCAGTAGAGTGAAAGTCAAAGGGCACGGTTTGGTGCAGTTGTGGCTGCATTATTTCCAACACACACTCATTAAGGATTCAGCGGAAGCCTGGCGTTAATGGCTTTTAGATGTTGCCCCCCACGCCCTACCTGATGGGGCATGCGTCCCATTAAAGCACAAGTATTTTGGATGCTTACAGTTCACTCGTAAAGCCCTACGTGTTGCGCGGCGTGACTTTCTCCGCGCCAAGGCAAACAGCCTTTGACGCGTCAAAAATCAAAATCCATTCCCTGTTGATGGCGGTAGGGGAAGAAAGGCCCGCTTTGTGGCACAAAGGGAGATTGAAGGCATCACACATGCGAGCGGGCGCCGCCTCGTACTTGGGGCTTCCTCTTTTCCTCCTGGGTATTTTTGTTGTTGTTCGAAAAGTCAAAAGAAGATCTATCACGCCCCCCTCCGAGTGATGTCTGTGAAGGCCCTCCAGCGCTGCCCAGAGAAATGCTGGGTGTGGCCTGGATTCACACAAAGACCCCAGTGGGTCAACGCCCAAGGAGACTGTCTGTGCACGTGGATGAATGGATGAATGCATATTCAGAATATCCGGGTTATCTCCCCACGAAGAAAACAATTCTGCAGAAGTATATCCAATGAATCAGGGTGAATACCATTTGCACATGGCTACCCATTTGAACCCCGTGGGGGCTGAGACTAACCCTGTGCCCCCCCTGACACTTTAGGCCCCTCCTCCGTCTAAATCCACAGCTGACACCATCGCTTTTATCTCCCATTTTTCTCACCAACGCAACACCCAAATCCTTGCGTCGGGGGCAGCTTGGCTAATGGAGACCTCGCCCCTGTGTCTCTCCCATGAGGCCGTCTGTCCGGAGGAGGAAATGGGGTCTGACGAGGGGAGAGAGGAGGGGGGGGGGTGGCGTGCGTTTTAATGGGACGGGGTAAGAATTCTCGGTTCAGCACAGCGGTGGCCTCTTAATCTGTAGATGGAGAGGGTGTGGTGTGGGGAGGCCACGCACAGCAGATGGGTCAGCCCCCCCCACTCGCATGTACCTACTTAGCAAGCCCCTAGGCACGTGCACACCCTTACCCCTTCACTGCGGCCTTCTGCATATACAGTATGTGCGATCATGGGTGAAATAGATTATATTACCATAACCTAGATATTCTAACCCCCCCCCCCCCATGACCCACTGGGTTGTGGTGTAGGCGCTGCCCTTGGCAACCCGACCCGAGCGTCGCACCACAACGTCGGAGCCGCCTCCTCACTGGCTCCCGGGTCGCGGCGATGGCGAGGAGCGATGCAACAGCAGCTCAAGTGACAGATTAAATATGAATGTGTATGAAGCACCGCCCTCTTTTCATTGTTTCCCCTTTCATTGTTCTCCTTCCTGTTGAAGGATCGCTATGTGATGTGCTGATAACAATTGTGGTTCATATCCATCTCACGGCCTTCCCGCTGTCATTCTTCTCATTCCTGTCAGTTTTGGTTGTGTTTTTCTTTCTGAAGAGCAGACAACCGTAAAAAAAGACACAAACAAAACAAACCTCTGCGGCAGAATATTTTTGCCTTTGACTTGTGGTTGTTGATCATGTAAATAAAGTATTTATTTGAATGAAAATGGCCTCGGTTTGGTGTGAGGGGCGCAGGAGAGGGGTGATCGGGGGGGGTTGAGTCCAGGTTTGGACTCTACAGACCCATGGAACGAAGAGGAGGAGGCGGAGGAGGAAGAAGTGGCAATCAGCTGGTGGAGCCAACTGCCCTCTCTATACTCGGTGTTGGAGCAGTTGCGCCCCCTAGTGCATCCTCAAACTGAACACTTCTCCCCAAGAGCAGCTTTCCCTCCTTTTGACACGGCACCGCTGCACAGTTTAAGGTGGAAAAAATCAAATGTTTTAATTAATGTTTTAATCAAAATGACGGAGGAATTAAGTGCCTTAAAGCCTTGAGGTCAGTGTCTGCTGTGCTATGGGATGACGAACACATGGAGAGAAAGAGGTGCTCCCTCACAAGGATGGAAGGGAAACAATGTGTCCCTTACTTCAACACACTGACCCAGAGAGCAAAGCCTGTAATCTAATCAATATTATTCCGTTTTTTTTCATTTATCATCCCCCGTTCCGACAAAATGCAACTTTAGGTTACCCAGGACCCATGGTTCTGTTATGGAAGAGACTGCAAATACAACTTTTGGACAAATGAAACAATAAAGCTGACAGCGCCGTTTTCGGTGAGCTACAGTAACAGTCAATCAATCAAGAAACCTGGCCAATTACGTTTGGAATATCCAAAGTAAACAACATGAACACAAAATGTGTTTCCAGAGTAATACTGTGGATGCAGTAGATGGAAGTATGCAATATGCAGCGAGTCGCCATGAGGTGGCAGCAGATGCAAAGAGCTTCTGTCTGCCTCTACTGTGAGAGACCCTCCACAGGTGGTGCAAGAGACTCTCCATCATCCATCTGCACTGAGCTCCATCTCATTCCCGGCATCAACTAGACTGATGAAGTCATTTTTACACATTGTGGGAAACCCATCAAGCCCTAAAGTTTTAAAATACGTGAACTCCATGCATGACATTTTAAGGAAATTGTCAATATTACAGTATATTTCCCGCTGGTTGCTATCGAATACAGATTTACACCATCAATGAAGACACATTCAGTCAGGCTAATTTAATGTCCAAATGAAAGACGCCGGACTAACGCTTTTAGTTCAGGCAAATCAGGCACAAAATTATTATAACCAAAGGGACATGCCACAACAAAAACGGGGTACAGCTCCCCCATGTGGCGGTAGAGCTTTCTCCCATGAGCCTTTGAGGCGCTGGGAGCGGCTCACTTCTTGTAGGTGTAGCCTCGGGGTTGCACTTACAGCCAGACAGAGGCAGTGACACAGCAGGGCGGAACTAATCCCAGACTAACAACCCTGGACACAAAGTTACACACAGCCTTGGAGATAAGAGCGGACATGTGGGTCGGAAACCAGTGTGAGGGGAGGAAAACGCAGCCAAGGTGCTTCAGGACGGGGGGTGGGGGGGTGGCGGCCTGGATCGCTCCAAGGACTCTTGGTTGTGTTCCAACGGAGTCAATTAAGTTACAGCCCTGTGTGTGTGTGTGTGAGAGAGAGAGAGAGAGAGAGAGAGAGAGATATTCCTTCCCAATAAGGAAAAGAAGAGCATAACCCTGACAAAGCAGCCAAGCAGACAGACACTTAGCAGCAGTCTTCATAGCTGCCAAAAATTCTTTGCAGCCCAACAAAGATGCCCCATGGCAACAATAATCCTCAAGTCATAGCGGAGCGCGGCTGCTAGGCAGCAGGCACACATTTGCAGCACTTTATTCGGAAAAAGGCCCTTGAAGTCCCACCCATTTTGACATGGAAACAAACTTGAAAAGTGATACCGACCCAGAGCGGCTGCCAGAGGAACGCACAAATTATAATATAAGTTATAATTATTATAAGTTTGTATTTGGAGAGTAATGGCCCTTAAACATCTGCTTAGCGGGAAGTTGCGGTGGTGGAAATGAAGAGCCACTCTGCCTGCTCTCCCCTTACTGTGTTTTGATGTCACAGCTGACACAGCCAAGCAACATAATTCAGGCGTGATCTCTCCAACAGAGCGTCGATCATGGCCCTGCCAGTGTGTTGACTTTCCCTGTCTGTCAGAGTGACATCAGCCGTGTTATTACAGGCTAAAAACACATTGGATGGGGAAATAGGACATCATTGGCAACATTTGAGAACCCCTCGCCGATTTTGACAGGACTTTCTGGTTGTTAAAGTGCTGACAGACGTGCCTTTTCTTAACGGCACCAAACACGCTGCTAAGAACCTGCGCTCTCTATGCACACCGCGCTTTTGTTACGCACACACACACACACACGCAGTAAAACACGCACACATACGCTAAATAAACAGTTGCAAGCTCTTATGGAAGGAAACACTTGTGCATACCAGTATGCAAGAACTGACACGTAAACCTGCGAGACACCTTGAGACGACCACAACGCATGTGGGAGGATGATCTTCATATTTACTATTTACTGACAGACGCACACTGACAGAAAGGCGACAGCAAGCTGCTTAAGAGTTAACCTTTCAATTTGCGGGGAAATTTCAAGTTTGGATTTATTCCAGTAAAAATGTTGTACCGTCACTGTACACACTATAATGTTGAGAACATCCCGATCTGTTTGTTGTTTGCCTGAATTTCATTTCCAGACAACATACCTGAAGAATACAAATGGTTCGGCTGGAAAATAAAGCTCCCACAGGAAATATCTGTGTTTCCAAAAGTAAAATAACTGCCCTGGACTGAAAGCTTCCGGATTGATCACCGAGGGAGAGCAAGTCTCTGCTGGTTCAATGTCAGGACGTGAAACCACAGAAAGTGAAACCAACGGCCACCTGGAAGCTTACGAGATTTTCCCAAAACTCGAGGCGTGCTGGGAGAAAAGGTGTAAGCAACTCCGGCTTAGGCAGCTGAACGATGAGTGAGTGCGGCCCTTGTTTAGTGAACATGTCAGCTCATTAGCGTCGGGCCGATACGGAGGGTCAGCGCGGCCCCGACTACACCGGCAGGGTGATTTCATTTCAATGTTTTGTTGGACTGATAAACGAGGATGTCCCCGAACCAAGGCTGGGAGTGAGGGGGGGGGGGGGGGGGGGGCTCGCTTTGAGCTCAAGGAGAATGAGTGAAAGGGAAATGACAGTGGAGGGAGGGAGGGAGGGAGGCGGTGGTACCATGTGGGCCGCTGCTTGCATGGCCCAAAATGGAGAATCTCAACTTGGCTCAGAGAAAGATTTAAAAGGCTTCGACCTTGGGAATGGACTTAAACTTCAAGAAGAAGAACAAAGTCAAATTAGATTAATAAATAAATGAGCATCCTAGCTTCTAAGATATTTCAACCGAGGCCCTGGACAGACATCAGAACCTGTCTCTGCATCAAGGTCACGCTGAGACTGCTCCCACTATTCAGAGATTCTCTCTATTCCCAGAGCGAGTCTCCAACTCCTTCTGTCACATTTGTCCTTTACCTTCAACCCCTGGAAGTCGGGCTCCTTTGAATTAAACAACAGCCAAGGCGCAAAGAGATCTAGATTTTAAAATAAAGAGCCTCCCGGGCTAAAAGATAAAAGAGGACTAAGAGAAGAAAAAGCCGTCTCCCTTCACCTCTGTTCCGTTGACAGTCGGCTGCCAACCGTCCCGTCCTGGGACGGGGTGAAGGATTCATGTGCTGCATGGTATCGAGCACACGGCTTATCATTTGATGTGGATGACCCCTACCCTCTGGGGGACAGGAGGCTGAAGAGGGGCCGTAACCCTCCCACCCTGATGGCTGCACACGTTGACCTCACTAACCACACAGCAGATAATTGCTCCCCCCCGCCCGCGTTTGAAGAGGCGCATTGAAAAAAGGCTCATAATAGAGTTCAGGCCCCTGAAAACAAAGAGGGGGCATTGCTGGAGCGGACAAGTGAAACCACGGATCGGTCTTTGGCGGGGGGGGGGAAGGAAATCAGTCGGATTCACAGCGGCGCCCACAAAAGATGTCACTTGTTTTGGTGTGTGGATGTAGGGGGGCGGGTGTTGTTGCTGTCACGCAATGTCTCTTCCTGTGGGACAATGCAGATGTTAAGATGTATACCTTTTCCCACTAACTCCTTGCCCCCGTCCTCCCGTTGAAATGGAGCACAACATAAATGAGAGGAGACATTGGACCACGTTCACCACGTCGTACAGTCACTGGATTGGAGAATGGGAGAGTCAAAGACAGGGACATTCTGTGTCCCCTCAACCCCAGCCAACACCGCCGCTGCAGCTTTTCAGCGCTCTGTTGACCCCCCCCCCCTCCCCATGCAGGTGCTTGTTTGTCAGTTTCCTCCTTAATGAGATCCCAGAGGAACAGCGGGGGCGAGCGGGTCGCAGCGCCAGAGCCCTCGTAACCCCGCCGATGCATGACCTCTGACCTCACCCCTAGCCTTATCCCTGTCACGTACTCCTTGGGAAAATCTTAAGCCTGGCTTGACAGTTGAGACCTCACGCGGTCATGCACATGTGTGTGCTTTTTCAACAGACGCTGTGGCATCCCTCGTGCTTTTACTGCAATAACAAAGGCCCTGAAATGGAATCCAGCCATCAGACACAATTCTACACAAGTGCTTTTTCTGTGACAATTTCGGTCAACAGCTGAAAAATATCATAGTTTTGCTGGAAGTTTTATTCTCAATAACTAGCTGATCCACCTAATTCCAAAACAGGATATTGTCTTCCACGATGTATTAATGTGAGACTATAAAACGAATAATAAAGAAACTTCATGACGAACACTACAAAGTCAAAAAGACAAATAGCTTGTCCCTACTCTGCAAGCAGCTTGACAAACATGAACCGTTGCTGTGAGACATTTACTGTGGCAGCCATAATTATACCACAGCAAATGACATACATAGAGAATGTATGACATCAGTCTACAACCCTTAATTATGTCAGCAAGTGCATCAAGTATATGAAAGGAAAGGAAGCAATTACAAAGATATGCTGCGTGCATGCAACGCGGAAAGGAGCAATCTTCATAAGACTCACACTTAATAAATCATTCCCATACCTTATTATATCAACCACCTGTGCACAGACTTGTCAGTCTATAAGAGTGGGGTATTAATCCTCAACTTATTTGATTTTATATATATATATATATATATATATATATATATATATATATATATATGTCAAGGAAGAGCTTTAGATATAATATGGTCGTAGAATAAAGAAAATTACATTAAAAAAAGATTAAACTGGAAATGCTCATCACATTTTACTCCTTTTTGTCCACAAAGTTGATTCAAAGACACCTGTTAGCAAACAGAAAAGGCATTAGTGAAATAAATAGACGTGCTTACCTGCATTTATATATTTGTGGGCTTCAGTAGGCAGAGAAAGAGAAAGAGAAAGGAAAGTGAGTGACACAGCAGCAAAGTTTACAACTTTGTAGGATTGCTTTTTGCTAAGCAAAAAGAGACATAGAAACCAGGAATGGATGAGTGACGGGAGTTTGATGAAGGGGGAGGAGTCTTTTTCTCTGGCAAAAAAATATGCATGTCAAACTGTGAAATGCGAAAACACCCCCCTCACATAAAGTGTCTAAATATACTTTGACAATTCCATCTGAACCGTAGGGTAAATGAGAAAAAAGCGGATGAACATAGCTCTATAGGACGGATGAATTCAATGGCCAGAAGCCCAACACCAACAAAGTACCACAATTCCCCCCCCACAAAGTCTCAGCGCAGACATCTCCCACACACTGAGGCCAGTGGATCTGCTGTTTGCCCAGCTGATCCAGATGGATGGGGAGCTGTGTTGACAAGGCTCATCCATAAAAGATGGGCCGGGCTGGGCAGAAACTGGCGCTGTTTACCATGGAATAACACTCCCTGTGTTGATTATTAACCAGGCACACGTGGGTTGGGTATCGTTTGAATTTGAGCGATTCCAATTCCTGGTTTCGATTCTGGTTCCCAGCGATTCTCGATTCCGATTCTTTTAAAAGGCAAGGTCAAAAAAGTTTAAGTTTAAGATATTTTAAATGAGCTAGCTAACCAAAGGTCTTTCTGAAGGAAATAGTCTGACCGTCTCCATCAATGTTAATTCTATGAACTTTTTATTAACTTTACTATGAATTTCTAACAGGGCTGTTTTCAACTACAATATAAATATCAAACTATGAACTTGAATATTGTATAAACATAATATATTATGAATATATTTTAACAGGGGTACACTTTCCTCCAGAGAGCTTTATTTTTGAAACCTCACAAAAACACATTTACACGTGAGTGTATGATACTGCAGGTACTTAAACGTTACCTTGCTCCCACTGATGGACGAACCCTTGGAATCAGAGGAAGAGACAGCGCGTCAAACACGGGGCACACGGAGGGGGGGGGGGGGGGGGGGGGCGCGCGCAACTCTCCCAACCTCAAATCAGGGACACTTTCGCTGACGGGGGGCTGCTGGCGGTCGACGCGGGGAGTGCTAGCACAATGTTTTTTTTTTTCTTTGCAGCGCCAGCTTCACTGCTCATTTTAACAGATAGGACAGCTCCGCTCGGGCCACCCGGCACCCGCGCGCGCACACTGGTCTGATGCGTCACAACTTCACAACAACCGGGAGTTTTTTGCGGTTAAGTGCTGAGTTATTCAAGGGATTGCATTTTGCATTGTCAGTTTAAACCCATGTGTATTTTTTCATTGGAGATTTGCCATTTGATTTATGTTATACTGTAACAAATCAGGTCTGAACAGAGAATATAAAAGATTTGGAGGACGTTTTGAAGTTCAGCACATTGGCCACAGCAATCTTGACAATTTCATGCTGTTTTGAAAAAGACTTGAGACTAGCGATTGAGACCATAGCCTCTTGTTCGCATCAAGTGGAATCAAGTGAAGAGAAGAGGGGTCATTTTCTCATAAACCTCTAAACAATCGGACTGCTTTCTTCCCTTGATAGCCATTAGAAGGAATACAACTTCCCCATCGGCTTTACTTTGCAAGCCTGGAGACTGTGGTCGCCCAGGCGTGAGCCCGTTTCATTATAACGTATTCCACCCATGCCCCAAGAGCTGGCATCTACAAAAAACAAATCCACTAGTTGTTCCACACAATAACCTCGCGGCCTGACAAAACAGGTGTTTTGATGGGTTAAATCCCGGGGCGGGTATTAGCAGCGTGTCAGCTCTCCTCCTCTGTTACACCCTCTTGCACTTCTCTCAACCTGCTTTCTCTGCCCTCGTCTTGATCCTCATTATTCCACACTGGGGTCTGTTGGGGGAGCAAACGGTCCATTATCCAAAGTTGGAGCTTAAGACAACTTAAAGCTCGGGAGGAGTGGCTATTTATTTGAGTTGAAAGACAGAGAAAGTAGGAGGGTGTGTGTGTCTGGCCTGGCGTTCCCATATCACTTAGGCTAATGTGATTAAGGGCAAAGCGAGAGGGGGGGGGGGGTCATTTAGCTTAGTGTGTGGGTTCCAAGTGATTCATGTCAGGAGGGGTCGAAAGAGGGGGGTGGCCGGTCACAGGACTTCCTGTAACTCACACACACACACTTATGCACAATCTAATAAGGGTAGGTGTGTGTGTGTGTGTGTAAGCTTGTTTTTCAGCGCCTGGTACCAAAGTTAAAACAGAACAAATAAGTGTGCTCGAAGTGTTTTCTGTAACCAAGCAACCAACTGCATGAGTACACAAATCTGTCACCTGTTTCCCACTTTCTCTTTTTTAAAGTGCTTTTGTGTTTGCTGTTTTTTAAAAACAAGAACGTATTATTGTCGATGAAGCCTGTTCCAACGTGTGTGTGTGTGTGTGTGTGTGTGTGCGTGCGCGGTTCCGTGTGTTTGTGCATATGTCGGAGCAGGGCCTCAAACATGGCAGATGGACCCATAGGACTCATTGCCACCCACATACACGCATTAAACGGACAGCCAAAGCATGTCAAAGGCACATAAACTAAGCTCTGAGACAGCAGAAAGCTTGTTCTCTGTATCGGAAACCTTCTCCGTGCAGTGTTTCTCTCTCTGAAAGCTGGTGGACGCAAAGATGGACGTGCTAAGAAAAATCACGTCAAAATGTGTGTGTCTTTGTAACAGGAGGAAGAGGTCTTTGTTTGCGACACAGTTGTACGCTGACTGTGAAAAGAGACCCCCCCCCCCCCCCCCCCACCACCACCAACCAACCAACCAACCAAACCAGCTTCTCTAAGATACGGACGCCTTTGAAAAGGATCTACCCCCACCCTTCTAGCAAAAAAGGAAGGATTTTACAGTCAGGAAGAAATTCCTCCCCCCCCCCCCCCCCCCCCCCCTTTGGCTCCCTGTGTTTGTCGAGGGTTGAAGGAGGAAAACTGAGAATTTAACTTTGCTCTGCCGCTAGTGGGCATCATCACAAGGAAACAAAAGAAGCCTTTTTAGATGCATGGGAGCTTCAGAGAACATATGACATTCTGGACTGGAGAGAGAGAGGGGGGGGGGGGGGGTCTTGGAAGGGACCCCGACCAACTACTGCCTTTTCTCACACGCAGGACACTGCGGATTGTAAAAAGTCCTACCAGTGTCCAGCTGTGAGGTGTATACAACCCTTTCACCATCTCTCTCCACCACTTGAATGAATAGCGGCAGAGGAATGGGCCGGAGGGCAAGAGAGGGGAGGGGAGGGGAGGATGCCTTTGGTACTTGTTTACCTCTCGCAACGCATCCTTCATGTCGCCCCGATTTACGTGGCTCTGGCAGGCAAACAGCTGCGCGCCAGGAGGGGAAAACGCAGGGCTCGCACTTGTTTATTGTGGGTGATTCGCCTCAGCTGTGGAGTCACCTACTCCTCCTATCCTTAATTTTTTCCATCTATTTTCTAGATTCTGTGTTCCAGGTGGGTCGCATCAAGTTGCCGACAGTGTAGGCGTGCTCTCCTGCTATTAGGTGCGTGTGTGTGACTGTGTCAGCGAAGAGTTGACAAAAGCGAGCGCAATCTCAGCGAACAGCGGCAATTTGCATTTTGGAATGAGTCCTTTGCATATGGAGCGCAGCGGCACCGAGGTAAGAGAAGAATGCAAAAAAGCCTCTTCCTTTCGCTCAAGCAGAATATTTTCCCTAAATCTGGTCGCAGGCAAATCTGCAGCTCCTCTGTGGTCCTCCTTCATTAGCTTAGTTGTGAAGGTTGAGATTAAGCCCCCCCCCCACTCCCCCTCCTCCCCGCAGCAGACATCAAGATAGTCAGCCGGCGCGGACTGGGTAACGCCCCCCCCCCCCCCCCCCCCTGGTCGGACAGCCGGTCTTCCTGCAGGACCTTGCAATAGTTTGTTGAAAAGTAGAAGGGAGCTGCCCGTGATGCGGAGGAGCCCCCCTGTCAGCGCTCCACCTCGGCGCTCCATTAACACAGAAACCTGCAAGTGATGACATCATAGAGAGGAGCAAGGCCGTGGCAGGAGAAGAAGAAGAGAAGTTTCTCCTCAAAACCCCCGCACCACCTGAAGGTGCGCGTAGAGCCCCCGCCCCGCGTGCGCACAAAGGTGAACCTGTCTCAAGAGTTTGGACCGCAAGCTGTACTTAAGGATGGAGTAAAACTTTTTGTTTGCCCTCTGGTGGCTAGATGTGGTATTTGCTTTATACCCCAACACCTGCGTCGAGTCACATATACTCAAGTAAAGTACTAAAATTGCGCTCAAAGTTACTACCACATCAAAGTGGCCTCCCTACGGACAAAGGCGGTGGTGTTTCTGAGAGCCAGACTCTCTTTAGAGAACCTCTCATATTTTTTAATGCAAAGATATAAAACCTCTTACTAGAGTGTGACACTTGGAAATGGATAACACTGATTGGACGAAGCAATCTGTTGGAAAATACTCGTAGCTGTTGAGAAGACACCAACTTTGGATCACTCCAAAAAAGTGCCATCTCATATTAAGCTCACAAACTGTGGTAGCAATAAAAGCTTTCTCACAGACACATTCATCATGGGGATTCTGGACCCAGAGCCCGCTGCTAAATGCCAGCGTGGCACAGCGGAGCCTTTTCGACGGCCCTTCCTGCGTAACTCAGCCGAGCAGTTAATGTCGGTCGAGTCAAAGTCAAATAGGCACTACCTAATGAAAAGCACCAGAGCCGTCCATATGAAACGACCGGTCCGGTCCGGTGAATGACATCACTGAATCCGATACCTGAACCCCCACTCCCCCCGTTTCATTTTATGGTCCCATCCTTCACTGCCCTTTAGATCATTTCCATCCCTGTCACAGTCCCCCCTCCCCTCTCCTCCTCTTTTAGCGAAATAGACCAATCCATTAAGGGCTCGCTGTTAGAGGCAATGCATTTTGATCCAGCCAATTAACAAGTCAGTGAATTCATCAGCGGAGAGCGAGCGCGAGAGCGCCTTCAACGACGGGGACCACGTCGGACTCGGATCAGGGCCGAGAGAGATGAGAGATGGGAAGTGCTGATGCATGCAGGCTCAAGAGGCGACTGAGGAGACTGGTGCAGTCGCTCGCCTGACGAGGGGCATCATGGTTTGGTGATTCATGTCCGCCCACCAGCCGCGAGAATGTGAAACCAACTGGGCAGGTTGGACGCTCACAACTAGAGAGACGTGTCGTGACTAGAGAGCTGGAGACTTTCACCAGATGAGATGATGGTGCGCCGTAAAACAGCATTCCTCACCAACTCACACTTCACATGGTGTTCTGTGAACACAGTTCTCTTAACTAGGCGCTAAAATAACTTAGCGCCTGCAGAGGCGGAACGTCAGCAGCAGGAGTTGGAGGTGATTCTTGCTTAATATGAATGATGATGAACTTTTAGCTTACTAATGTCAATCAATTCATATATTCATGTTTCCAACTGCTGGTCTCAGGGACAAACTTTTTTCTGAAATTTCTTTGGAATGATTACAGGTTGAACGGAAAGAGTGAGTGACGCATGGAAATACAGATACCTGGTTTTAGATGAAAAAAAGATTCTTATAATCAGATTTTCTACTCAAAGTAAAATCAGTGGAGAGCAATGATTGGACTTCGTTTGGCCTTCCTTCAAGATGCTGATACATACTTGTCTTAACTTGTGAAACCAGGGGTACTAAAGTTGCAACATGTTTCCAAACATTCTAATCATGAACCAACAGGACTTATTAAGATGGAAATGTTCTGACTTGTAGTGGAGTTTAATGGCAGGAATTGTTTTATGTTTACAATGAATGTACCGCAGCCCCATCCGACGCGTCATTAATATCCATAAACGTCAGGCTCTTTGGTCATTAGACATTGTCTCTCTATTCGGGCCTGGAAAAACCTGAATGGGACGTGGACAAAGCTGCTGTTTTTGTCTTGTGTCGGCCAAGATAAAGCGCCCAGTGAAAAGGTTGCCATCCATCTTCATCCCACTGGCATGTGCTTTAGATACTTCCGCCTTCAATGTAGCCTGTGTCTTTTTTCCACTCTCCTTGTGTAAATGCGCGTGTGCGTGTGAGTGTTGTTGTAAGAAGCATCGAGGTTAATGAAGTGCATCCACCTCTAATCCGCCCCAACAATGAGAGAGACTTCATTAAGCAGCGGCCTGGCTGCATGTAGCTCACAAATAAACACACACGCGCACACCTGCACAAGCAGGTCAATGGTAGAAATGCATATGCAGACATTATCAATCAGTCCTGGCACTATGGCCCTGATAGGAAACCCCAGTCATGTGTCCACTGCTTCCCTCGGGGGGTTATTTTCCATTCTGGTGTTCGCAAGTTGAACCGAGCAGCAACAGACCCCAAGCGGTGGCCAATGGCAACCATGTAATGAAATTGGCAACCAGTTCTTGGATGGGCTCTTTTTTGAGCATTTTTTGAGCATAGAAAAAAGCCATGGTTAATAGAAATGCATCCTAAAAGAATTGTTTCATTAGTATTCAAATATGATCGAAAACGGTGCTTCTTCTTGTGCGAGATGGCACACCACTCTACGGGCCGATGAAACACGTATCTTTGTTAACCCAAAATATAAAAAAAGCCCTGAGTCTTGCAAACCTGAGTTTGATTCCCTGAGTGTCCTTGTCTGGAGATCCCCTCCCTGGGTGCCAGGGTTTCTATGGCCAGTTGGGAGTATGTTCTCTTCTTGACCCTCCCTTTCCCTTTTTAGCAGTTTGACAGGTCAGTATGACCACCACTTGTATGTAAAATCCCAAAATAGAGGGAGCCATGTCACAGTGGAGATATCCCAGTGTACCGACGCCGTGCCTCTCGTTTCCTCCCCCCTTTGCCGTCTCCCTCCCATCCCTGTCCCTTTTCAAGCTCCCTCCACCCTTCTCCTCTTTCCATCTGCATCCTTTCATCTGAACCTCCCACGCATTTCAGGTCACCGGGAAAGCAATCGTCTTAAGTGTTCTGGCTGACAATGAGAGCGGATGAGAAGCCTCCTTGTAAGTGTTGGCTGGCTAAGGTAAGCTCCTGATCCACCATGCCCTGCATACAAATGCAGTTTTTACCTAATTAAAATCCCTGTACACACTTCTTCCTTTCTTGTGGGGGCTGATGCATCAGAAAGTAGGTCTGTTATGTCGGCACATAACCCACTTGAGAAAAGATAGATATCCAAATTGCTGACACTGGTTATTGCATTTCCAGTTCCAAAAACAGGTCACCTGGTTAAGGTCAGGATCGATGCCAAAGTCAACACACATCCCTCCCTCTAATCTCTGCCGATTTAAAGAGCAGGTCACTACATGATGATAGAAAGAAAGCATCGGCCACATCGCTGACTATGCGCACCTTTTCCCATAATCCTCGAAGGTGAAATGGTTTAGCCTTTTGATCTAATAGAAAGGACAACAGCGGTCGCCGCAAGCAGGGCAGTCAACACAGTTCGTCCTGGGGGGACGAGAGGGTGGGGGGGCTGCGGCTTCGAGATGATGGATTTTTTTGATTTCTTCTATTTTCTACATTTCTACACAACCAGCTGTCGGAATTCCAAACTACCGCGAGCAGGAATCCGCAGCCTCCCAAACTGCTGGGAGCACGACTTCACACAAGACAACCCCGAAAAGACGCCTACGCAAACAGCTGTTCCAACTTGCTCGCAACTGGCCGGCGAGTTAGCTTCTTAGCGAGTTAGCTTGTTAGCGTGTTAATTTGTTTTGGCTGCTAGTGTTGCCACCAGAGCTTCGACAGACTTTGCCAATTTACCAAAACCAAAAACCCTCCAAACAGACACAGCTCCTCTCTTGGGCACGATATGTGTTCATCTCTGGTCTCTCGTTGTTCCTCTTGTATCACTCTTTTCCGAGTTACTTCGTGTTGTGAGCTGTACCCAGCATGCAGTTCGGCATTATTAGTATTACAAAATGTTCACGTGTCACAAGCTCTTTAAACACATAAGACAACTATCTCCGACTGCCGAGCGCTCTGTGATGACGTGTAAAAATAAAATCTGCCGCCGGCCGAATAGCAACTTCAGTTGTTGGGGTGTAACACCGGAATGAACGGTATGTGAGAAAAGGAGATCTTATACCGGTGTACCGTGAGGCCCTATCTCAGCGTCAAGATCCATTTGTCCCAACAGCAAGCTTTACATTTAGTTACATTATTTTAATAAAACCATGCGCCTTTTATATGCCGAGGGCCTAAAATCCGGAATGGTCCTGTAACAACTAAATAGGTTGGTAAGGGATACTCACTTTCTTCCAATGTTTGAACTGAAAAAAAACACCTTTTACTTTGTGAAATGAAATAGAAGGCCAAGGCAAGTTTGGAAACATTCATCTGATTGCCAGCTGCCCCCTTGCTCGGGTTCACGTATGGAAACCTCTTTCATCCATCAGTGTCATGGATGTCCATGTCAATTTTCACATTTTTCACACATTACTTAATGGGAACAAGAGACTTAAACTTGTCAGGTCATCAACTGCAAACTCAACCAGGACTCATTGGCCAGCTGTTAAAGTCACAGCCATTGTCTAAGAAACTTGGACTTCTTTCATCACTCTCTTCTTTCATGACCATGAGCTGTAGAAGAACGTTTATACTGTCAAATCATTGGTTGATTCTTGAAATTGAATATTCCATTTGGTTTGAGAGAAAAAATAGGTCCCGTCTTGCACAGAATAAATGTTTACATTTAATAAGAAAATTCAAAGAAAAAAAACTTTTTTTTAAAGTTAAATTACCAAAGAAAACTGTGCAGATTGTGTAGACAAAGCAGGAGGTGATTCATTTCAATGAGAATGCCTTCGTGGTGTTTTACAGGATTGAGTGGGTTACATTAGCAGAGGTCCATGTTCCATATCACAGCTTTCCCAGAGATATTTATTTGCAAAACTGCATATGCCAGACTATTCTAAACCCAGCCTCACCAACACCTCATCACCACACCGTTGGTGTGTTCACAATGGTGCTGTAAATCAGCCGTGTTTAACATAGTACAACTACAATTAAACCCAAATGGAATGTGGCTAAATTGAAAAGGGGGAAAGTGTTTGAGAGCAGAGCCTTCAGGGCGGTGTAATGACGTATTGTTAGACCAAACGACCACACAGTGGCTCAGTTCTTTTTTCTTTTCAATTTCTCCTCCTGGGTAAACGGCTGCAACTGTGTGGAGCATGTCTCAACCACAGACCTCATTCCGTTCCACCAAAACTCCACTCAAATCATAATTGCCTTTCAGCCGAGGGAAACCATAGCTATAAGAAATGAAGCTAATCTCCCTTGTGGGTTATGGGCCAAACCAGCCCACTCTATTAGCAAACACGGCCGGCCTCTCGTATAATGCACCAGGAGAGGGGCGTATAATCAGTCTAGCACCAAGTGGATTTAATAAAAGCACAGAATAGTCATGTCACGAAGCACTAATTAAATGCTGTAATTAACATGCTGCCTCATATGCTGAGCCTCTGATGCGGTGCTCAACAGCCATGCCTGGGGGTTAGAAGGAGGAGCACGAGAGTGTGTGTGTGTGGTTCCATCTCTTGACACTATCATCAGGGGCTGAAGCAGGTGTGCAGGCAGCGACCATCTGATCCACTCAGAGGCTGAGGGCCTCTGTGGGAGCATGTGCTCTGTTGGGTGACTGTGGGTGGTGCCTTCTCTCATCGTACGGTTCCTCTTAGGAAAGAGTCATTATTGCTAGTATAAATAAATCATTCTTATGTTCATTGCAGGATGATCTATCTATAGTGTGTTTTGATCAGTTCCATAAGCTATAGAATGCCAAGAAATACTCTTCTTGAAAAACCAAAAATATCTGATTTAAGATTTGTCATGTGTTTCATTCGTTATTAACTTAAATAGTTTGACAGCTTATATCAATGAAGAGACGAGGAGGATAGTTTCCCCCTCTGCTGTTCAGTACATGGCCTGGAAACAAGCTCTGAGGGGTAAATGTAGTTTCCTCTGACCTAAATAAAACTTCCAAAGACGAAGAAAATAGCTTTGGCGGCCTGCTCTCCTTCAATAGAAAAGAAAATGCATTGTCTGAGCTCAACTTCTTCACTTACTGATGCAGATTGTTTTCCTTAACTTTGTCACAGGATGAGGCGTGAACCTTGTTTCTCCCGTCTCTCGCCACTAACCTTCAACAGCTCTTTGGGATTAAAAACTAAACCAAAAAACAGCATCGCTGAAACACCAAGTGAATCCTTAAAAGCCAATGTTGACAATACAGTAAAAGCCCAGCGGTGGCCTCGGGCCGCGGCTCTTTGCAGGCCTGCACACAGGCCGCAGCCTCATTTAACATCCATTAGCTCCCAGACATTGATGCCAGTCAGTGGCAGCTGGCCCGCAAACAGCATAAAATCCACTTGACTCCTCCAGCTGTTTGAGAAGTTAAAGGGAGACAGGGGCTCGCAGAGAGTAGTGTCCACGGGAGAGCACTTGCATCCCGAGCCGTTCACCATCTGGGTTTGCGCTGAGGGACGTCCTCAAAGTGAGGGCTCTGAAATGAAGCAATATTACAGGCGTGACTGAGGCGAGCTACTTAGTGAGGTGACATCTGTGGCCTCTAAAAGTAATGCTTCCACATCGCTGTTGGAAGAGGGCATCCATTATAATGACCGTCACATATTTGTAAAGCCACACCACAGTGAAGCATGTGAGCCCCTGGGGGTGCTTTGACTCTGTTTCCCAGAATCCTCAGATCTTATTCACTGAGTGGCCCAACTCAGTATAGTGTGGCACAGGAATGGGGGCTTGGATGCAAAAACCCACTGCACTCAATTAACAATGAGGAGGACTGTGTGTGTGTGGGTGTGTGTGTGTGTGTGTGTGTGTGTGTGTGTGCGCACATGTCGGGGTGAACTCCTAACGCACAGACAAACACAGGCACGCTGAGTCCTGCTGCCCCAGTATTTTCGGGCTCCCTTCCAGCTTTACCGTCAGCAACTCGACTTCCTAACAATGGCCACCTATGTTCCCACAGGGATCGAAGAGAGATGCCGCTAGGGCCCTGCTTTACACACACACACACACACACACACACACACACACACACACACACACACACACACACACACACACATCCACTGCCTGGCTGGCATGACAAGGTCCACATGTAAAGCTGTGTGTGTATCTGCTGTTTGTGAATACGTGCACCAAGTTTCCAACTGCCTGTAAGCTCTCCCAAAGTGACGTAACTTGGCAGAAAAAGAAAAAACAACAGTGAATGAGAAAAACAGAAGGCCGAGGGCTGAAAATACACACACACACACACACAGACTTACGCCTCCCACCTCACTCACCATCTTTCACGAGAAGATATATTTTTTTATGGACTAGTCCCAATAAAGAACGCACACAACGGCCGCATTGTAACCGCTGCTGGTGTTTTGTGCGGTTCTCCATCACGCTCACGCCTTCGACTGCAGAGAAGACGAAGGACAAGGGCCAAAGAGGAGAGACTGAATTTGTGGCAGAATAGCTCTGCTGCAGCCATCTGGTTAAGCCATTTGGTGTTTGGTTACATACCACAAGTCCAAAGAGAGGTGGGGGGGGGGGGGGGGGGGGGGGTGATTGAGAAATTACAATCCGTCCATCTAGAGACAGGCTGTATCGATGAGCAGACAACATGTCCAAAGGGACAAGAAAGCCACTAACAACAATGTATTGAATAATATATAACTATGTGATTCTTGCGTGGAGCTAAAAACCCTCCAGGGAGGATTGGGGTCAGTACCCGTCGCAGATAAGCGAGGGGGCCGGCGTCTCATACAAGGACACTTTAGCGGGGCGTGTGCTCGATGACAGGACGATTTAGACCTAACAGCCCTCACTAAGTATTTCAGGCCAACCAACATACTGACTGACTGAATGCTGAAGACAACCGAAGACCAGTCGCATTACAGCCAAGTTTGGAATATAAAACTTTTATTAACAGTCATCGGTTGTGGCTGTCAAGCATCAACCTGCTTTGGGAGCATGTGAAAGCGAGGATGTCAGGCCAAAATGAATGTTTTAGCGTTCATGTGATTTGCCGGATGGTGTTAGGTAATCCGTTTTATAAACATCCACATCTGTAGCCGATATTCATCACAGTATTAGGGAGGTTGTCAGCTGACTGAAACAAGATATGCTATAAAATAAGAAATGTACAGGTACTAAAAACGCTCTGTAAAAATGATCCATGGTAGGAACAAATGGAGCAAGCTAGCTTGCTAATAAAGAAGAACTACTCTATAAGAAAACTGTCCTTTCAGCTAAATGCCATCGTCAGCATGCTAGCATTAACATGCTAACATGCTAATTTGATCCTTAAGGGGCCCAGAGGACAATCCTTAGAGCTGTTGAGTCACAAAAGTTGGGGGATCACTATTGTCATTAGGGCTCATCCTCTGGGCACCATGAAAGTCTGTACCAATCTCAACAGGTTGACTGTCTGCCTGAAACACGGACAGACATTGCATCCCTCAAGCCGTACCCCCTGCATGTCCAAGAGAAGCTGAGAATTGCAAACAAAGTTTTAAAACTTGCCATTAAGGCCTATGCAAACAGATTTGTGAAATATACCTCGATTGTTGCAGTTCCTCTACTGTTTAAACGTCATGCTGCATCTCACTGTTACATAATAACAGAGCAGGGGCCTTGGGGGTGTACAGGGAGGGGGACGGGGGGGCACGTGTGGAACGCAAAAGACAAAGCCATCGACAGAGAGCAACATAACACAGACGCCATCGTAGGTGAGAGGCCCCGATGAAATGCTGCCGATGCAAAACTAATCATGTGACCTTGAATATATGCAGAGATGACAACTGTCTGACATTCGTCAAACCTCCGCAGCACTTTATTGTGAACATTTGTCATCGTCAGTGACCTCGTCCTCGTCTCAGGAGTGGAAGAGCAGAAGAGCCGTCGGTAAGACTGAAATCCACATCCATGTCCAAGTGATTAGCAGCAAAGGCACGCACATTAGGCAAATGATGATTATTGGATGCTCATTATTAGGCTATTAAGGCGCCATTAAAATGACATTATGAGCCCAAATTCTGCCCACCAGATTGTCTTGATCCAAAGAAAAATCACTCACACACACACACGCGCGCGCGCGCACACACACACGCAGAGAGCGGGACGGAGCGAGGAATGTCGGTGCAGGCTGACACAGGATCGGCCCCAGACATGAACAAACTCGTCTCATCTCTTCACCACAGCTCCGTGCCTCTTACCTGACATCTCTACTCGTTTGCTTAGGTGTGCCTTTCATTCCCTATTATACCCTTGCTCTCTCTAACACTCGCCTGCACACACAAACACACACACACACACACTTTTGAAGCCTGTGCAGTGCATCATTTTCTCGTTTGGCTGTGAACCGAGGAAGAGGTTCAGAGAAAATGTCGAAAGGCACCCATGCTGTAGGTGTGTCTCAGGAGGGCCAGTCATTACGGGTGAATGGGCAGGATGGGACTAGGGCCGTCACGTGGAGGGGCACAAGTTGCACACACACACACACACACACACACACATACCATGAAGTAGGAGGGTGTCCCAGTGCCTGTCACAGTGTGGGATCCCCGTACTGCACTGGTACAGAGGCATGCTGCATTTTGCACACATGCATGCACACAAACACACAGGCAGTCAAGTCACTGGTGCAGTAACATGCGGGGATTAACGCGAGAGAACACACACACACACACACGCTGCTTTCAAGGGCCCTCGGGCCTAAATTCAATGAGACCCGACGCACGGCTCTTGGAGGGATAAAAGCACGAAAGCACCAGTCGGAAAAGGAAAGGAAATGTTGGTCTATAATTTGACAGGCCATAATAGGTGTACAGTTATGTTGTCGTTAAACTGCTCTTAGCATTCCAAAGAAATGGTGGTAAACCAAGACATGGATCAGAGTTATTGAGGGAGCGATTTTCATGGTAAAAATCATTTATTGAGTTGTTGACCCAACAAGCGAAACATCTGCTCGCCAGAAATCTCCTGTTTCCTTTACTTGTACTTGTAGAGTGCTGCTGTCAGCTCTGATAACTTGTGTTCAAGTAAGCATGAACCATGGCCGGCCTTATCCGACAAAACCGGACCCTGCTTTAGCTTTATGGGAGTGATCTGGGTTTTGGTTCCTGGCTTGATTTATTCTTTAAAATCTGCCCCTTTCCTTCAAGGAAATGATCAGTAAAATAAGAGGACTCATTTCAACGATGAGGTTTTGAGGAATCTTGACCGATCTGTGGCTGGAATTCCTCCCTAAAATGGCACGTCCTTAAGCTCATTATCTGTGAGGATATGAAATCTGCATTCCAGTCTCTTCACACACACAGACACGCACACACACACACACACACATTCACACCAAACAGCTCAGGTGGGCCCTTTTCATGTCAGAGGGACCCCAATTGTGTGTGTGTGACATGATGGCCAAGATCATCCACCCTTGTGATGGTGTTACGGCTGACATAATACACACACACACATACACACACGAATGTGCAAACACAGACAAAAAAAACCAAGAGCACAGGAATTCCGACAGGCTACCTTATTTCAGGAAAGAGCTAAAAGAAGAAACAAAGGAAAACAAACTTGTGTGGACGGTTAAAGGGGCCTTTTTTAAGAGGTTCCTCTTTACAAAAACATGGTATTAAGGAAAAAATGTGGGTACTGCACTGAGTGACAAGAGGACCTCCCACTCTAACAGGCCCTGTGACGAGGCGTGACCACTCTTGACAGGGGTTTTGTCTCACTCAGAGCGGCGTGATGTGGCCATTATAGTGGCCACTTCCACTCAAAGGCCAGAAGGAATCCCACACCGACACGGGAAGAAGAGGTTGGCGTGCTGCGGCCAACATGCTAGTTGGCGAATGGCGCCCCCCGGACATCAAAGTCACGCGTTCTCTCCGCAGCTTCTGTACCTCTTAGGGGTTTCAGGTGAGTTTGTTCTGAAAAGCCGGTTCAACTCACAAGGCCGGCCCGGAATTTAATCAGCAGAAATCTCCTCTAATCCACAAAGAGACGGCATTAAAATCCTATTACAAACCGCACAAAGCCTCCACTGTTACACTGTAAGGTAGGGCTGTGCGCTATACCGCTTAAAACGCTATACCGGTATAAGATTCACACCGGTGTTATGCTGTTGGACCCTGACCTCCAATCACAACTTTGTCCACACCCCTATTTATGGACTTGTTGGATCTAGAGGAAGAGGGGCCTGCGCGCGGTGTGACGGTTTTAACAGGAAGGGAAGGGCCCGGAGTGTTGAACACATGAAAGGAAAACCTCCGACATCCGCGAGCTTTAATGACAGACCGAGTGGCCTTGTTTTGACTGAGGAGTTCTTTTAATGTGCGGGACAAAAGACGTCCTTCTGGGGCCTTCTCTCCCGGCAACGCCGCCCAATCCCCCGACAAGCCCCCGGTGTTTCTCCCGCTCCTGTGGCGGCGGTTGAGGTTACGTCAAAAGCGGCCAGATATGACCAAGGAAAAAAAAAAAGCTGCACAATGATTTCAAAACAAGAGGGGCAGACAGTTGGGCAGCAGGCCTGCTGAAACGCACCACTCACTGTCATTTTCAGCTCTTCGCTCCTCTTTCCGTGTCCTTGTCTGTTCTCTTTACGCATTACTCGACGGGTGCTTTTTGCAATGAGTACCGAGCGCCGGCAGAATAGTTTGAACAAGAGAAAGGCAGAGTGCCATAAATGATTGAACCCTTTTTTTTAAATGCAAAAATGTGTTGAATTCGTAGTAGCTGATGACTTAATGGAAAGTCGGGGGATAGGCAGGCGATGGATGGCTTGTGTCAACATTCTGAACCTTTTGTATAAATGTGCTTCTGTGATATCGCATGCAGATGGAAAACAGATTTCAATGCAAGTACATCTCAGGTGTTTGAACAAGCCTAAATCCACCTTTTGTTTCCAGAATATCTAAGCCACCTTCTATGTGTACAGATCCGGTGGTCCCTTTGATGTACAATGGAGCTTGGGGGTGGGGGGTTTAGCAGATGTGGTTGGGGGGGTGGGGGGGCAGAGAGAATAAAGCAAAAGGGATTGGTCTTACCTGGTAGGGCGTTGGCAGGACAGCACATGAAAGGGAAAGACGGGGAGAACGTTAGAACGTTGTTTGCCAAGCTTTGAGCCACATTTCAGCACATTTGTAGTACACATTCAGAGCGCTGATAAAGTGCTGTCTAGACAGAGGCGCTTATGGCTTTATGGGGGTTCCAAACCAAACTCGTGCTATAAAGGGTACTTTGAAAGAGACGGTGTTCCATCACACCACCACTGGGAAACCCTTTGAGTAGAAATCATCAATCATCGTCATATTTCCCGGTTAAAATCTATACCTGTGCTCAGACTGGTACATCAAGCATCATACTGTCTGGATGACATCAAATTCCCATCAAGCCCTCGGAGTTTGACGTTTAAACATAATTAATTTTTCAATGGATTGCTGGTTTGTCCAATGTAGTTGGAAGCTTATTGATGGAAATATAAGGATTGATATAAAAGGCGGTAAGCAATTTCAATAATATAAATAAATTATATAATAAATAATATGCACAGCGCTTGCTTGTATCCAGGCAGCAGCTTGCATAAGACCTGCTTGTGGGATGGTGGAATACCTTAGGAGACCACGTCCCCCCCCCACACCTTTCTTACTTTGCATCAGCGTGGGGGCTCCCTCGATACAATATTCACACCCACGACGCAATTGACAGCTATAGAAAAAGCTGGCCAAATGATTGTGTTGTAAGTACTTCATCTGCAAGATTAGCACTTGTTTATCAATTATTCTCTGCGCGTCAACTTGAGTTAAAGAAAAAGGTATTTTTCCTTGAGTGGTAAACATAGAAAAACAGAGAAAAATACTATCTGAACTGGAGTAAATAGGGGGACCGTGGGGGACATTTAAAGACAGCAAGACATCTGTTTGCAAACTCTTACAAAACCAGTAATCGAATTACTAATATCAAACTAATCAATTAATAATTGTTGGATTTAGCTCAGTTAGGGTTAGGTATTGTATTGGATATTTGGATTAACCAGAAATCCAGAGTCAAGCCCACAAACAAACATTTCCTTTGTCAATCCTCCTAGTTTACAGTTTGTTACCCAGTAACAGAAAATATGTGCTCCTCCATAGCTCCCGCCCGAACAAAGTCCTAACTGCACCACGAGAAACCATCCATCTCCATCCCTTCCTTCTTCTCGGCAACCGTCCTTCAGCGCTGTGACTCGTACTGAAATATTTCCAGCCTGAGGAATGGTTCACCAACAGGTTCCACTTGGAGTTACGCGGGGCCAACAGCGGTCATCCTCCTTTTGACATCCATATTTCAAAAAGGCATCTGGGGCACTGCAGGGGCAGGCTTGCTGACCCAGAATATGCATGGCACCAGAGACTCATAAAGAGGCAATTTATCCGATAAGCCTTCAAAGCCGGACTTGGGGAAATAATGCAGCTTTGAGATGAAGAGCCATGTTTGGACAAATCATTGTCTTATTAAATGTTTGATCCAAACCCACTATCGCCCGCTGCCTTATTTGGTTATGCTGTATCAAAGTGCAGTCAGTCACGTATGTAATCGTTTGAGCTTAACCTGGGACCTGGAGGTGAATGATGCATGATTCATCAGCTCGGGCTCAATGACGAGCTGGAACTATAAACACAAACTTTGTAGAGAAACTGCGATGGCGTTTTCCCCCGGTGATCACCTTTGGGAAAATACCTCAAAGGCACTGATGAGAGGAGGCTGACAAGAGAATGGAGATGCTGAGAGAAGCTCTTAATGTTATCACTCAGCTCGGGGCCTTGATGAAGAGATACCACCCTGCAGTAGGAGAAGAGCTCTAGTCAAAACAAGGCCCTTCCAGCCCGGACTGATATCCGACTGATATCCATCCGTATCCATCAAGTCTGGGCCGCAAGGGCGGCGGAGGGAACCCGGCAGATCCCTGAAGCCTCCACTCCACCGGAAAAGAGGAAGGGACCAAGCGTCCCTTCTTGTTAACACTGGCAGAAGAAGAAAGGGACACACTATTACCAGTCAATCCTCTCTAGGCGCTTTCAGAGGAAACGCCACCAGTGAGAACCAGGAGGAGGAGATCCTCTCAAGGAAAAATGATTCTTGCAACAGAATTTCACCTGGCCCGGGTTGTTCTAAACGTACGACACATACGCCAAAGGTTGGACCTGGTGGCGTCCGCTGAGAAACGTTTTGTTCCCGTGACGCTGCTTGACTCGGGGGGAATTATGCAGCATCACCGCTTCAGCATTTTTTAAAATAGCCGAGTAATGGCTGGTCCAGTGTGGGAGAAATTGCGAAGAACAGCCCCTTAAGTTGGACGAGACATCATGTTCCCCGACCATTCTTCATTACACAGAGAGCACTCAGCTTTATTGAGATTTGGAGAGAGGGAGGTCGCTGGTGAACAAAAAGGATTTATTGATTGCACTTAATGCAATAAGCATGCAGGGTGCAATGCACCAATTCCATTAGATTCGTCTTTACGGCCATGCCCTGAATGCTTGGCAGGGGAGGAGGACCATGGGACCATGCAACTTTTGCAAAGCAACTATAAGGAAGGACGCACCCATACCCTGAAGCTGCCTTAAAGGGGTACTCCACCAATGCTGAGTTTGACCAATTCTTTTTTTTTTTTAATCTGTCTGTATTCTGTCTCCTAAATCAATGACATTGCAATGCTAATGAGATGTTCTTCGTTCTCAAGTACTTTCCTTTTCATTTCATTTCACTTTCAATTAGCAATTAGCCCAAAAAACTCTCAAAAGGGATCCGCCATATATTGAAAAACAGGCGCATCGGTTTGTCATTGCCGACGACATCCACATGATCAAAGCCCTCCAGCCCGTGGAGTCTCTCTCGGCTGAAAACATTTCTTCCATAAAATGACAGCCTGTCTTGGTCAAACAAAGCGGCGGGTGTTTGGCAGCTCGAGTTGTATGGGTCTTCTTTTTGTCATTTAAATCATCTCTATTCTGATCTGAGGCCAGCTTGCTCTCTGGCCTTTGCCAACGCGAGAGAAAGGGAGATAAATAAACAGATCCTGGGGGAGAGCACAAACACGTCCAGGTCTCTGGGCCGCTGACAGCCGGCCATGTGTTTCAGCTGTTGGGTCTTCCTCCATTAACCCCCCCCCCCATCCTACTTCCAATGTGAATCACTAGCTAGACGACCCCCGCTTCCACTTCATCTGTCATCTCCCAACTCCATCCACCCTCCCTGCTAGCCCCCTCGCTGACCCTTTACTTATTGGGACAGGGCAATCAATCCCCCCCCCCCCCCCCCCCCCCTCACACCTGTGCAAAGACTGAGGAGAAGCGTGATGCTGCTGTTGAATCAGTGGGGACTGGAGCAAATGAAGAGAAGCGGCCTGACGGGGGGGGATATCCTGCACCGTCAATCACTTTCATGATTACGGGAGGCCAGCTTGTGAGTGGTGGCGTGTTTCAAATTATGTAGGGTTTTTAAAGAATTAAGGGCATTTCCCATTCTTTTTTATGGTGTCGTTATTCAAGGCGTTTGAGGAGGAAATGGTGGATTCCTTGCGTCTACACTCAAGTTCAAGGAGGGAAGATTTGTTCTTTTTTCCCGCTGCCCCGTAATTCAATCAGGCGGCCAACGGAAGCTCACAGAGGGCTTTGCCTGGAGCTCTCGGCGCAGATTGAACGGCGAAGACATTCGATCGTTAAGTCCTGGAGGTGCAGATCTTTTACACACGAAAGAAGCAAACTTCAGCGTTTTCACACTGACAGCTTTACTGGCAGTTTGACAAAGAACTGCCAATTCTAGGTGCGACCGATACAAAAAGGATCCACCTAGATGAAGTTGTCAGAAATTGGTTGTTTGATGCAGTGAGAAATCCATGTCCAAAGCAGAAATATCAGTTAAAAACGCCAATACTGGATGAGTTTGTGCTCGCTCATCCTTCCTTAAAGGACATATTCATCTCTCTCTGATTCTTTTGAATGAAATTTAAAAGGCAGAGGGACAACCGACTGTGGGGGGAAATGTCATTTCTTTTGTCTTTTCCTTGAACTTCACAGTTTAATGCAAAGGAAGGTCGTGTAATATTCATTCTGGCCTCCATTGACTCGCGCGGCTTCACTGCAGAGGCTCCGCACGTAGCTGCTCTCGTATTCATCAGCATTGATCGGGCTGCCATGGGCACGTTGACCTGTGCTTGACTCGCTCTCAAGATGTATGAGCCGAGAGAAACGGATGGACGTCGGTATCGCCGAGACGGATGGACTCAGTTCATTTGGACACTAGGCACACACCAAGAGTTTGTTCTATTCCTTCTCTGGTTTTTGCATTAACGGTTTTGCTTGATGTTATCTTGCAGCAGGTGTGAAGCCTTTTCATGTTTCAGGGTCAGCGCTGCAATACCTTATCATGCACAAAATCACAGCCGTGTTTCTTTTGCCGGGGGGGCGGGGGGGCTGTGTGTAAGGCCTTACCTTTCCAAGGCATTGGAGTAAAACGTGCCTATATTCCATGACAAAATTGTTGAATTGGCACATGCAATGAAGAATGTTTGAACTAAAAAAAGAAAAGATAAATAAAACAAAGGGGAACGATTGGGGCCTGCCTTTTTGAGAGATTTTTGGAGCTCCCGATTGGGATAGATAAACAGATTATGACTAAATCAAGAAACGCTTAAAACCTCCACGTACTGGGATAGGGAGCGCTGCGCTGAAGACTTGCCTTCAAAAAGCCGGCTTTGAGGAACGGCACCCCAAACTGGAGCTAAATCGGAGGTATCTCAGCGGAAAGTAGGGCTAATGCGCGTTAAATAAAAATACACACAGACGCCAAGACGCATGTGAAGGAAAAGGACACCCTGCCTTTCTCTCTCCTGAAACAGTGGCCGCTATTCAACTCCAAACAATCAAACCAAAGCACAGCTTAGCCTACATTGCAGGCAAGACGAGCTCGCAGTGACAGCGTGGCTACAACAATGCACTTCGTCTCGTTTGGCCGGAGTAGAGTGGAGGGAACCCAACGGCCCAATGTCTCCGGATTGAATCGGCATTTTGCTTCAAGCCGGCGATGGACGCAAACAACGGGCTCGAAACACAGTCAGTGCATTAAGGCAAGACAGGTCCATCGATCACTGAGACGTCTTCCTCCTTAAGCTATTTGGCTAATGTTGACAAAGTCTAATCCAATCAGATACTCGCTTGAAGTCTATTACAGCAGTTTCTAGTTTGTTCAAATTCAATATGTGTAATATGTATTGGTCTTCCGGGGGCATCTCGCATTGATAAATGTGTCTCCTCTTACTCTCTATCTCTTTCTGGATCATGGGCTATTTACCAAATGGGATGGGGGGGACTCCAGCTGCATGTTGTACGCCTCTATGATGCATTTCAGTGCTAAGCATCTCCTTCATCCATCTCGGCACGGTCTAGAAATGCCCATCATTGATCTTTTGTCGACCCTGCAAACTGACAGATTTATGAGTGTTGACATTTCATAATTCTAAAAAGTGGGGGAAATGTCAAGATTTCCCAGGGGACATATTCAGGCTCGATTCACCTTTTCATGTCATGGCCATTTTTCGCCCGCTAAGTGAGACAGTGAGTCATAGCCCGTCTCCGCTTCACGCGGGTAAACCTGCAGTTACTTGAAGCTTGAGAAATAAACCAGCCTCGTGCAGGGGGGGGGGGGGGGGGGGGTTAATGGGATTTGCTTCATTGACACATTAAGCACATGAGGAAAAAGGGACATTTTTATGAATTATTTATCTTGTTCCTGAATGTGCAATGAACGCGTCATTGAATCTACTGTACCTCTGGAACACAATTTGTTTTGAAAACTGAAGAAATAAAAAAAACCTTATGTTATACCCCTCTCCTCCTCTAACCAAGGTGGTTTTCTGTCTCTCTACTCCGTCAACTGTCAAATAGTGTCAAAGGCATTAATGCAGGTCGAATGACACATTGCCTGGAGTTAGAAATCTAACATCCAGTATTATTATTAGGGTAAGGCGGTGCCAACTGAAAAAGCTCTGAATTACAAAAGAAATAATTTAGATATGAACAGCATTGGTGATCAAACTGCTGGGAGTGTTTTCCTTTCCAACCTGTGCCTCTTTCTGTGGCTGGAGCTCTCTCCTGACACTAACCGCTTATTGGTGTGTGTGTGTGTGTTAATGCATCTGTGTCCGACCTGTGGTTCCCACAGACTAAGATTCTCAGAGGCTACCTGACCTGAGGCCTCCTCCCCCTCTCCACCACTTCAAGGCCTTCACCTTTGACCTCTGGCAGTGAGAACACACTTGGTTCCGTGATTGTGCTTCTCGCTCTCTTTTCCTACTTTCCTCTCTTTTACACATACCCTTTTTATCTTTTCTCCCCAAAGCCCCCCTCCCTCTAAAGTATGGGGAGGACCAACCTTTTTCAAAATCCCCAGATAACTGGGAGCGATGTATATCAAGTTTGCTGAGAACTTACGAACTCAGTAAAAAAGTTTTTTAAACGTTTTTTCCACCAACTCGTTTGCTGTTTTATTTATCTTCTTTATGAAACTTTGTCAGCACACCCACCAGTAGTACATAAAATACTAGGCTGAATCTGAAGTCACATGACCAACCCAAAATTGGGTCAAGTTGGAACGGTAGACAAGGGTACCTCCTTAATGGATCCACAAAACCAGCGCTATGCATTATTCAAAATACATCTCCTAGCCCTGTGCACACAGTGCAGAGTGGCTCATCAGAGCTGAGCCTCTTTGAAACTCAATGAGTTAAGAGTGTTCATCGAACAAAGACTTTCCCAGTCAGAGGCAGGGGCGTGATTGAAATTGGGGTCAGATTGAGAGGCTTGTGGGCATTAGCCGCAGGGCGACCCTCCCTCATATGTTCACACCTCCTTCATGCAAAACAAGCTCAAACCTTTTCGTGCTCCGGTTATTGGCTCACACATCTTCATCAGACGGGCGCTGCACGCCTTTCACTTGGCGCCGGTAGGATTCTAACCCCTTACCATGGCCACAGAAGTTCCACTGTACATGGACGTGGTATATTTGAACACCATACTCAAAGTTCAGAAAACAGGAAAAAAAAGCCCCATCTCGGTTGCCCAACATGAATCATAAATCCTGATACTTTTTTCATGTTTCATTAATGACTACTGCACCCGTTTTAAGGTTAAAAGGCTTATGATCTTTGTCACAAAAGTGCAGCCCTATGATGAACACACCTGCATTAGTACAGTAAGAGCCTTTTAGCCCGAGGGAGCCAACTTCTGAAAATACTCCAGAGTTCACGCAGAAACAACAAAAGGCCCAACAGAGCCAACGTGAGGGAACTTGCAGAGGCAGCGTGAGACTCTCCGTCAACCCGCTGAAATATCTCCCCGATGAATGAGAATGATTCTGTGTCATGTATGTGTCCGTGTTGAGTGAGTGTGTGTGTGTGTGTGTGTGTGTGTGTGTGTGTAGCAGTGCCTGTAAGCTGCGCTAAATGGGTTCCCGGTAACATGCCACAAATCCATCAGACAGCCACGAAAAGGAAAAGAAAGCGTCCCTAATTTACAATGCACGCAATGGAATTGCATATTCGCTGTTAGTTAAATTGACGTCTCTCGCTCTTATGGGTAAACAGGTTATGAATTTGCTCTGCAGTGACCTTTGCACACAGTTATGAATCACAGCAAAGCTGAGAGGTTGCATTGAATATGTGGACAAAAAAAAAAGAGAGAAGGGAGGAATCCTGCCTTCGGGACTCAGTGGGAAAACGGAGTGAAGGAGGGCAGAGGGGACTGAGAAAGGATCCCATTGTTGCAACGGAACGGAGAGTGCGCAGGTATTCTCCTAAAGAAGGCCAGTACTGTGTAGTGGCACAAAAAAAGATGATTGTAGCAGGGGGTCTGTAGGGCTTCAAACACCTAGAGCTAGAATTCTGACCTTGGCGTGGTCTCCAAATGACCTCTTGGCTGATCCATGTGACTGTAGGTCGGTGTATACGCGGACCGATGAATGAAGGTGTGAGAGAAGGCAAGGTGCAAACTCTCGATTTTAATACTACTTCTGTAAACTACTCCTTTGTATGTGTAAAACTTTGTTAACGTCATTTGGGGTCGAGACTCTTTCCAATGACAGCAAACATTTGGCCTTAGGGTCGGAGTATACTCCATCAGAACTAATTTGTTCCATTTGCTGTGCGACCATGAACATGTTTAGAGCTTTTCCAAATGGCCAGCTGCAGTACAGAAAGGGGATGGGGCACTCTTCTGGGGGACATGTATATTGTTGCACTTGTGTCGTTTACACCAAAACTGACAGAATTCGCTCTATTGAGAATGAAAAGAGACAGTTGGACAGTTGGATAGTTCAAACTCTGCCTGGCCAACCCCGGGGACTTGGGTGGGAATCGCGTCACATCGTAGAAAGTCTTTATCCCTCAATCTGGGCTTAGTACAGTCAGTGGGGAGATGGTTTTAAATTCAAAATCCAGAAAAATACTGCTTGAACCCCTAAAAGGAGATTTTATTATTGGTTATCTTTGGCCCGAGACTCTCATATGAGGAATAAATATAAGCTGAAAGACATGGGTGGGTAAAGGGAGGACACAGGGCAAATATTCCCATTGTCCCCATGGGGTCTTGAGCCACACACATACTGCTTCCTGCATTGTCATGTTCTAAAGAAAAAGCACTTTCTTTGCGTATTTTACCGCAGCCAAAGTGCCAAACAGTACCTTGTGAAATGGCACGTCCCTGCCTCCGCTGCCCAGACCGCCTCGGCATTCCCACTAAAGCATTCCCACTAAAGCATTCCCACTAAAGCATTCCATTCCCCGCGCCGTCGCCCCAGTCCCGGCCCAGCGGAGATACAGTGGCATTGATTCATTTATTGCGGCCCCAATGTGCTTTTCTCTGGCTCCCCGGTCGGCCGCGGCGCTGATCTAATTACCACTAGAGGGATGCCTGCCCGGGTGCGGAGCCGACGGGACCATTCGTCTTATGAAAAGAGAAGGCCGACGCTCACATCAAGCGTCGTCAGCGAGGAGAGCTAAAGCGAACGCGGGAGTGCATTAGTTTACCGAGGAGCCCAGACAGAGCGGCCCCCGCATTGATCTCTATTAGCGCTTGAGAAAAGCGTCCACTGGATTGCTGCACTCTCGTCCCTGCCGCGCCTTCAAAGGAAACCGTATTCAAAGATCAAGTCTCCTCCATTTATTGAACTCCTCCAGGGATAACCGACAGTATTGACCTTTTCACGAGATTGCCTATTGATGTCTTCCCCGAACAACACTGGGTCAAAGGTCAAACATGTCTCACATGTCAATGAGACAGTAACGCTGCTTACTACTGCTTACTATACACAAACCGTGGCCATGTCCACGTCGCACAAAACACTTAAGAGCCACTGCAGCAGCATTCCTCCGCAAACAAGTGCGTTCACCTTTTGGGAAGCAGCTTGACCTACGCGGCCCAAAGTCCGTACTCGCCGAGGGCTTTGTCTCACCTCCTCCACCACCGGGACAGGACCACACACGCGCTGTGGCCATGACCGGCGCTGGCATTGTTTGCATGGTTGCTATGGTGCCTTTTGAAAAAACAGACAGAAGATGTGTTACTGGTAATAGCTTTGCACTGGCTGGAGGTTTAATGGGGAACACAGGGTTGTTTGGAGGTAGTCTTGGAGAAAAGTCTTTAAGCGCATGCACTCACACAACCCCCCGAGATACACTGTCAACACGGGGCTATTGAACTGTTTCCTGATTGCTGTTTGGAGCAAACGAGAGTTCAGGTACAATGACGGCTCATAGCAATAATTATCACGGCCTCCAGCAGACATCATGCGTGAGAATCCAGACAGAATCGTTCTCATTAGATATTCAAATGATGGGGATTATATTCAAACGGGTTGTAATAAGTCAAGCATGTAAAATGCTTTTAATCCTTTTGTCAGACACGACGCAACACTTTTGTCTCGACTATTCAACTGGTGAGTCATCAGTCTGATTCTTTTATATCTCTGCGGCTTGAAGAGACACTTCTGTGAAGATCACTTTAAAAATGAAATGGCTGCACGAAGCTGTCGAAGATTCATTTTGTGGCCCCCGCATCAATTTAAAAGAAGAACTGATGAGCTGTGCGAGTGATGACTCGAACGGTTCCACATAGCCACCGGTTTCCCGTCTGAATATATCTTTGCAGAGGGACATTGCAGAGGGCACGTCCTGCCTTTTGCCTTCATTGGGCAGTGGCTTCTTACACACCTTTGGAAGGACAAGCTGGCCACGTTCATTACATTTTTTTTGAGAGGGCAGCTCTTATTAAGTCACAAATGTCATGGACATTCCCCTGTTGAGAAGTGCTTCCCGCCCGGCCACATTGTGACCGTATTTGGGACTTCAAATGCACACGCAGAGTGTGTTTTGTGGTGCAGCTAAAGAGAAATCCGGTTTGTGCACATCCTTTTGCTGATTATACCGAATAAACTGCAGCAAATGGGAAAGACAAACAGGAAGGGAGGTCAAGACTTTCCAGATGGGCAGAAGTAACGTGAACTTACAGTTGATCTCATTTGCAGTCTGAAAAATATTTCCCAGATGCCCAAATTACTCCTAATTTTTAATATCATTAGCGTCATGTCTGCCAGTGTCATGTTAATGAGGGTTTAACATGACAATGAGTTGTGTATTTAAATGAGCCGCCAAGGGAATCATCATTCTGCGTGATATCCAACATTACCCCTGAAACGGATTTGTTTCCAGTGAGGAATTGTTCAGGCTCCAAAAGATATCCACCCACCAGAACACGCTCCACATTTTGTTATCCGCTGTATGTTTAATTAGAAAACTGTTTCAGATGAGTCTGATTAGATTAGCATATGAAAACAGCAACAGGGGAATTGAATATTGCCAACGGAGAGAACTCAACCGGTGAAGATCAACCCACGCCAAAAAAAAACTTCACAGAAACTCATGATAAGGACAATGGAATGTCATGATAAAAGCAAGCTGGGCTGACAAATAGGAACGTATACAAAAAGCTTAGAGTTAAGAAAAGGCACTGGAAATGTATGACCCGAAAGGATCAACCACGCAGGTATCTGAATCAGCGGCACGGTGTCAAAGTTGACCAAATTGCAACACTAGGCACTGGTTTTCATCATTAATAAGCAATAATTATAAATTTAAAATGTAATGTTTTACTTTGTGGCTATCCCTTAAGATGATTCTTGAAATAAAAGAGCTATCAAGTATTTTTCTAATAGACACATTTAGTTGAAAGCAATTTAATATTCAAATCCCAATGGTGTTTCACGGGATTATTTTCAATTCATACAAAAAAAAGACTTAATCCTAAATTAGAGATTCTAACATTTTTGTTACATATTTCGAGCAGCATGCCAACAGTGGCTAAAGGACACATTATGCTCACTGGCAGCACTTGAGAGCGTACAGTCTTTAAATGATTCTGTACATGTACGTTACCCTCACCCAAGATTAGAAGCATATGGCCATATGAAAGTAATTAGATCCAAACCCAATCCAAACAGCTGTCTGTCCACGTAATGTAATATAAACTGTTCAAATGAAAAACTAACAAAGCGACAGGTGCTTCTAGACTGCTTTCATAAGCTGGAAATACAACATTTCCTCTCGGAGCTCTGGGACCGTATGTTTTCAGAATCTGCTTCTTATTAGGTATAATGGCTGCCGGCCAATTCAGGGCTCTGGCTTCTCATGCTTCCAGCCCCTTGATCACTGGAGTATTGAGGGGTAAGCGGGGGCCTCAACCTAACCAACAGCTATTTGGGTTGACACCATCTGAGCTACAGCACTATTATCGTTGCCCTCGGCTACCTGGTTTTCTCTCACATTCGACCAAACAGGTACAAACCTGACACTGTTGCCGAGCTGGGGGGGGGGGGGATTGGCTGGAATGCCCATTGGAGGGATGCCACGGTTTTCTAAATGGCAGGCCATCTCCAGGGGGAAAAGGGAGCACTTCCTGGGTCAATGCAGAGGACGTGGTGGGAAGGAGCCCCCATGTGCCAGCTGTCAAGAACTGGATCCCAAGAGGCCAGGGGTTAATAAGGCTTGGCAGGGTTGTTCCCATGGTAATCACCATGGTTACCTAAGGACTTTGGCAAAAGATGTCTGTAGGGAGAGAGCTGAACTGTGGGATATCATTAAGGGAGGGGTATTTGAGTGTGAGTGCCATAAACTTTACAGGCAATTAACCACCCCGTCAATGTTACGAGCTTCAGTCGCTTTTATGATCTGAGAGCTGTTACTGGTGAGCCTAGTGCGTTGCGATTCAGTTACAAAAAGCAACACGTGGGCTCATTACACAAGGAGCACAGTGACAGATAAACACAGTTCAGTGAACAAGCATAAGCATTTAGATAATAGATATTTTTGGGTTAATGAAAAGCTGGGAGAAAAGCATTAAGTCAACACTTAAAATCAGTCTTTAGCATCTTTCGGATTGATAAGTGGACAATAAAATGTCATCGTAGATCATGCACCACAGCAACAAGTGTGTTCAATAGATGACAATTCTCTGCAACACCATCGAGGACAGACTACCGGAGCTAAATCTGCATGTCTGTTGTTCCTTATCATCCTCATTATGACAACTTCTTCTCCTCCTAGAACACATATGTCGAACTCAAGGCCTGCATTGGAATTATCTTTGGCCCGCAGGATGCTATTATAGTATATAGATAGCTGCTATCCCTAATCAGTCCACCAGGGGTCACACTGGGGGGGGGGGGGGGAACGGACTCTTTCCACAGCTGAATGCAGCAAATACGGGGTCTCACAATATTTTTGCTTTGGCTATCTCAATACTTCTCCAAGCACAAAGATTTAGATGAAGTGAAATGACGGTCCTGTCCCATAAAAATGAAGTGGTGTGATCTATAACTCAGATGGCTAATCTGACAGCGGATGAGATGCCTGGCTTTCACAAAGACCCAAAACTAAACCCAGAGGGAAGCCAAAGATGTTCCCGAGCTTCAGTTGGGATGTTTCTCCCTTTTGTTCTGCTGACGGGTCTTTGTTCGTAGCCCAAGGGGCTTACTGGACAGCGCTCCGCTCTACTGTCATGGGCTACGGTCCAGGCTGCTGGTGGTGGTGGATGCTTTGGCTTCGGGCTTTAACCCCCGTGGTTGAACCTGAGCCCGGCAGCTGCTCATTACCGTGCAGTGGAAGTGTCGGGATTGCTTTGTGATTCCTGGGAAAGTCCGGCTGCCATTCTCTGCCCACTAAAAGGGCTAAGCAATCCGGTTACATACACAGGGCTGGCCCGATCTAATCCCAATATCCGATTTAAAATGTTGAGAAATGATAACCAGATGTCAAACGGCTTGTGTTACTCCGCCAAAGTCCAGTGGGCTGTAAAGCAAAAGGGAGGTTATGGAGGACGTGAGAGCTGTCCTTCCAAGTGGGATCAGACTGTGTGAACCTGCAGGGGCTAGGAGTTGTCCTCTGCTCCAAGGCAGTCATTCCACAACAGATTTTTCATTACACACACAGACAGAAAGAACATTATCTTTATGAGGATGGGCGACGGTTCTCAATGGGTTATTAGAGCAGCAGGAATCGAATGTCCATTCTCTTCTCTTGATATTAACTCTTTGTTGGTATGTCTTTTGAGTGGGAAAATATTTGAATGTCTTGACACATGACTTGGTGTACTTACTGCTGCAACAATTCCCAGAATGCCTTTTTTGCAATGGGATGGGAATGTGAGAACAACAGTATAAGTTGGTTGAGCGGTTCATGGGCCCCGGGGTGTGTCTATTCAAGCAGTCCACAATGTGTTGTCGATGCACTGCATTATGGTCTATTGGTATCTTACTATCCGAGGTATCTTTATGGTATATCTAACTGCTTTGCAGCTATTTCAATCACAGCTGCTTTAAAAATGGTTGGGGTTAAATGCATTTATTCTGAACTCCTTTACAAAGCTCAGGCATGTTTTATATCTTATTTAACTCTTTTTTTAAATTCCTGCTTTGAACAACTGTTGTGGCTGCCTTTCAACACGATGTCACATGGTGGCTGTGTTTACCGCTAATGACTTGAGCCTCTGAGTGTTCAATAGTTGTTTGTTACATGTACATTCATAAACTTGAGACAAACATGGTTCTGTTGGGATTCACCCTCTGTTCCTCGTCTCAGCCCACTAGCTCTGCTCAGTGCATTTGTCAAACTCCTATAAATCCTTAGCAAGCTGTTTAATGGGCAGGTTGATCACCGTTCACCTCCCTCTCTCTCGTTCTGTTGCTTCTTATCTCTGCCAATTGACACGTCCAAAAGCAAACAATGAGTCATTGCACCTGGGTTTCCGACCTTCAATCACGACAACTTATTGTGGCAGCCTCAATTCCGACACTCCTTCCCACTGCACTGTGAGAGTGAACTGAGACGCCCTGCACATTGAGGCTGGGTGACCAACCAAGAGCGAACTCACTGGAAACTCAAAATGTGGCAGTCTCTGCAGAGTAATGCGTGATCGGGTATTTAAGTGCAGAATTTCTATAGATGTTGCCTTCAATAATGATCAAATGTCATGAGGAAAGAAAAGGCCCGCGATACAAAATATGTGCCTTGTGCAGTGCACATTTCACGACCAGCGACCATGACAGACTTGTAATTATATGCTCCTTCCATCCAGCTCTGGGCCAGAGCTGTTATCCAATTAAGGGGAATCCGAATGCTACAACATGAAGTTACATCTTAGGCAATAATTTACTCTGTAGCAACAGTTTGCGCTGTTTCCTGTCCCATGATCTTATCTATGAAGCCAATTGCATAAAGTGGCTTCAACATGAACGTCAAACGCGAGATGGATTTCACTCAATGTTGAGAAGATCAATGGTGTCCAACAATCTCGTATTGGTGTAACGTTTGGTTGTCCTTTTGGTGATGAAGGCTGATATGAAATGTACCAGACTTCATATGACTATGTATATAAAAACAGCACCAAGTAGCTCTTGACCCTGAGAATTTATGACCTCTGAATAAAGTCCGGATCATGCTGCTTCAGCATCTATTCCTGGCACGGGACCAATGCTCCAATCACCCTTATCCTAATGCCTGCATAAAACACTCCTCAACCTCTTCAGATTGGAGCTCAGCTTTTACATGTGGCTTCCTGCAGGGAGCCGGGGAGGGAAAAGACAGAAGTTGACACTTTCTAATTGATATTGTACCTTTAAAGTGTATCTCAATGCTCCTATTCCCTTATTAATTTCTATTTTGGGGATTAATGGTTGGAACAAAAGAATATATTAAGTTTTTCAAAAGACTTAATATCTTTTTTTATCTGTTTTACCTTACTAAAGACACTGAGTGTCACCATTCAGACAGAATCCAGAGACTTCCCCAGTGCCACACTGGAACTTTGGTGTGATGACAGGACCCTGCACTCTTTTCTAGTATAGTAGAGGATTGTTGGAAGTTCAATCAGAGCAATGCCAGCGGTGCAGTAAAACGTGACGACATACGCACAAAACATGAATGGAGGAAGGAATTCGAGAAATGCCCAAAAGTCAACTGTTAACCTGAGCTGTTACTCATTGAAGGAACCTGCCCGTCACCGTCCACAAAAGGGGTTAATAATAAATGAGCAGGCAGGTGGCATACAGTCTTGTTATGTTAGCCAAGTTTTCGATGCATGAATGCAGGTGCGGCATCGCCGCAAAGTCAGGACAATGCCGGGAAGAATCTGAGGACAGGGGTCAAAAAGTAAGAGCAAAGGGTCATAGATTGTGGGAGGCCTAGAGGTAATGGAGCCAACGTGGAGCGGATACTCAGGTGGCTGTGGGTTGAGCAAAAAAGGGCAAGGACCAAAACAGACAGAAATGTGAGGAGGGGAATGACGAGGATATAGCGGCTAAAACAAACAAAAAGAAGAGATGGGGAATGGGGGGGGGGGGGGGGTTTCAACCGGCCCCTCTCCACGTTCCTGACGAACAGACCCTTCCTTAGGTGACGGATCGCTGCCAGCAGCAGCAGCAGAGCTTCTCCTCCTGGCTCGCCGCTGTGTGCTGAGGTTTCACTGGGGCTCATCCCCGGCGCTCTGCTTCCCATTCCCCTCCCACTTAGCCCCACTCTCTCAGTCGCAGCAAAATCGAGTTGCCCGTCAGCGATGGGCATTTCATTACCTAAGTGGCAATTCCTTAGCAACTGAGCAGGTACTACTTGAGCGCACAACCACCAATCCGGCAGCTGAATGCTAATGAGGAGGCTCAGGATGGTGCCGTGACCCTCACTCAGGGCATTTCCGGCGACGTTGTGCACTGATTGGTATGAGTAGCAAGGTCAGGGTAATGAATGAATTAAATCATTTATGTGGCTTTTTCTACAACATCAGTTTCTCCGATACCATGTTTACATCCCGAGTCAGAGGTCTGGTACGAGAGAGAAAATACGTCTCAAGTCCACACCCTCTCTGGTTCTGTGTTGTCTTGCCCTACCAATCTGCGTATTTTCCTTCCAGTTCTAATGCTGACGATGCATGTTTTCCTACTGATCTGGGTTCATAGTATGGTCACAGCCAAATTGGGAACATAAATAAGACTTTAGGCTTTCTACATACTCTACATCTGCTTGCTAGTTCAATGCACGTCGAGAAAATCTGAGCAACTTCAAATTGCATTTTATAAAAGGGGAATAGATACATCTGAGTAGCCAGGTTAAATAAATTCAATGTCTTACTGGGCTCCTGCCAGCACTTTGAAAGATCAATGCTTCCCTGCATGTCCATTTGTCCCATGAATGTAGTTTGTAAGTTGATTAGACGTGATTGATAAGGACACTTTCAGAGTCCTGGCACAACGTATTGTTTCATTTCAATTCACATTCCTGCACTTGGAATCTCAGCATTTGCGTCAGGAAGCATCTGCCTTGCTGCAGTGTCTTACAGCCAGACAGTGAATCCTTACAAGCTCCATGATTGCTCTGCTGCAAATAAACCCTGACCTCTGACCGCAGAGAAGGGGGGGGGGGTGTAAAGACAAAGTCCTAAAAAAAAGTGCCACATCATTGCAATAACAGATCCGAACAGTGGGACTACACAGTTTTTTTTTCATCATCCAATTCTTCCAATGCCTTACGTAATAGAAGGTTGGGAAGATGGTTGATACGGCCCTCCAAAGCCGACAGTGTGGAGAGGGACAAACGTCTCCCTCCCCCCAGGCTATTGGTGGGGGAAAATGGCCGTCGTCAGGTAAAACGACCCTTAATGCCTCCTGAATGGAGCGGCTAACTTTACACGGCCGGGTCATTAGGGAGACAAAAGGGCAGGCCAAACAGAAGGAGAATAGCTCACAACCCCCCACCACCACCACCACCACCACCACCCAATGTAGAGCCTGGCTCTGCCCCACAGGCTCCCACCCCCACCCACAATTCCCCTCCCAGAACGGGGGGCTCCCAAGTTGGAAAGCAATGAAACCCAACGGTGGATACATCTGGAATGTAAAAGAAGGAACTTGGCCGTGGTTTTGCTCTAGTGATCCGACTGACTAGACCTCCCCCCGCCATCGCGTGGGGGACGTTGATAGTGTTTGCAGATGACTCGGAGGCCCCGGAGGAGACTTGAAGGACGGCCGAGGAGGAGAGAGAGAGAGCAGTTTGTGAGGCATTTGTGTGCATTTCCTGATGCCGTATCCACACAGAGAACAAGGGCACACGCGGACACACACCCTCTGGGGCCAGGACAGCAGAGCGGCACGCGGTGTGTGCACGTAAGCCTTTGCAGAGTGACCACACAATCACTTCCACGCACCGCCACGCCTGGGGAGAGCAAATAGCCAGAGCCACGCAACGGCGGCACGCGATCCGTTCCTTAGCGGAGCATGTGAGATGTCAGGTGCACTGAACTGAATTATGTTTCATAGGGAGAAAGAAAATTCAGTGGAATGATCACTTTTTTAATGTTGTTTAATGTTAATGTGGAGGCGCTGCGGCACACACCTTCCCCGTAACAAAAGCCACTGCTTGGGGTCGGAGTTGTCCCGTCCGTGAGGGGGTCAGGTTTCTCTGCCATGCGGGCAGACAAAGGGAAGCTCAACAAAAAAGCAGCAGCTCCAGCCCTGGCAGCAGCTTCTGAAAGACTCGCTTCACAGAGAGCAATAACTTCACCTCATTTAGAACAAAATCCCCGTGAATAATCTCCCGACATGAGAACCTGTCTCCCTAGTGCAGGGGAGGGGGCCGGGTAAAGTGTGCTTGGAGGGTGGGGGGTTGGGTTGGTGCTTGCTTGCGTGTGTGTGTGTGGCTCCTTCTGACTCTCCCACCTGCACACCTACTGCTGGGACTGACCTGTTTGGAGGATATGTGGTTGCGTGTGTGTGTGATAGGACAGCATGACACCTGTGACACCCCTCTTCGCTCTTTCACAGCCATTGTTACACTTTGATGAGCTTTCAGAGCCTCTACGCTTCTCCTTAATCCATTCTCCGGCCGACAGTTCCTCCCTCTGTGAACCTGAGGTGCGCTTTTCCCAGAAAACACGTTTTGTTTCCGCTCGCCTCGTGGGAACAGGGAGGGGGAGGGCAGCGTCTATCCTACTCAAACTCAGGGGGCAGCCAAGTGCGCAGGTTGGGCTTTGATCGTCGGCCGTGATGGCACACAGGTGGTTGGAAGGGGACAGCTCAAAAAAAGGCAAAGGAGACAACTACATAGCCAAAGCCCCCCCCCCCCCGAGCCTTTGTCAACGCTGATCTGAAAGAGAAGCTTTGGCGGTGGCCTGAGGGTGATACTTTACAACCTGCGCGGATTCAACAGCCCCCACCAGCCCAGCTAGCTGAACTCTATCGGCCTTTCACTGCGAGAAAAATGAGTGACTCTTGATTGCAGTATCGAAGCTTGCTGTTGATGAAAAACCTTCTTTTTCTCGTCACAGCAACGGAGGGTGAGAGTGAAATGAAAAATCCGTCTGCCAGCCGGTTCCCTTCATTCGGGTGCATTTGCGAAGACACGTGACAGAACCGCATGTGTATGAGACTTAAGACTGGGGGGCTACACACGTTGTCACAACCTGCACATTGCTCCATTATTAAAGCTAAACAGTGCACTCCTGGGAGGAGATGATTTTTAATAAACTTTAGAATATGTCTGCTTTCGGGGACGGGGAGGTGATGAAGCGTCGCCCCCTTCATCGGGAGTGTCTGCGCCTCATCTCAAACCAGCCGGGTGATTTGCGCGGCGGATCTCATGGCGGCGGATCTCATGGCGGCTCTCTTCACAGGAGTGATGGCGCAGCTTAAGCGAGCGGATCCAAAACACAGCTTCCTCGACTGACTGCAGGTAATCCACCAACTGTAAACGCTGAGGCGGAGCGCCCGGGGCCCCCCGGACGGGGAGGTTGTGGGGGCTTAAGAGGGTGGGTGGGGGGGGGGGGGTGCGCGACTCGTGGCTGGTTTTCCTATTTGTTATGATTTTAAATTGAGGGGTAAAGTTTAGTTCTGCATTAGGTGACACATAGGCTTAGGGTTGTAGATCATACATTACATCCAATGAGCCGTGCAGTGTCAAAATACTCAACTTGCATGTAACCGGGGGTCAAAATTAGTTTCACAGACGCTCGCAGAAGCTACAACTCAGCTACAACTGCCATGCATCAAATCGGTTGATCTCACTTTTTTGCCCTTTCTTCATTTAGGTGCAACAGGCTATATCCTTACACTCCATGCACGTTTTCTTTGGCTAAATACGGAGCTAAATGTGATTAAGAGCAACCCGAAGATCTCTTAAGCAGCTGCTTGAATGTAATGTAAGTAATTCTGCCATTTCCAAGCCTGCCAGGGGAAAATAACAAAGCAAATGTTATTTCAGTGGCTTGCCTGGTAGTATACTGGCTTCACTCTAAGCTTTGCTCACATTCAAGATGTGTTTCTCCGGAGCACTGCGTAATTGATTCAAACAATGGAGAAGTTAGTATTTTTCTGACCTGATCAGGGAAGGCACCCGGCACTCCAATAAGAATTCCTCCTAGTGAAGCCCGTTTCTGAATGCAGACTTCTAGCTAGATATGAAGCTAACATGTGAATAACAACAACAACAAGGCCCTAGCTACATCCCCTCACCCTCTTCAGTTAACAAACATGCAAGACTATTGTCTTCACTAAGCCCATAAAACTGATATCAGCCCCAGGTAGGTAGAGTATGTGGTGAACAAAGGAGCCAACCCCCACCCAATGTTAGAGTAGCTAAAGGGGTAGTACTTAATAGTTCATGTTTACATGGCCCCTCCTTTTCATAAGTGAATGACTAAAAGACTTTACAGTACAAGTTTACCCTGACGGGCCGTCTTCCTACATTCAATTAGATTAAACTGTAATCAGTACCCAGTCTGCGCTTGGTCACATGGCCGCCTGTCATTTGCAGGGTGCATTCTATCAAAGAACATCAGTATTTAATTGCAATATCGGAATTGATGGCAAATGAAGATTATGCAAGTTGACAAGTTACGTGCACACAGCATGACAGCAGGCTGTCTGTGCCATTAGAAAACGTATGTAAGGCTTTTACCATAACAGTGAGTGAAGGTATTATCTGAAGGGCTGTGTCCTCAGGAGCACAGACAAAGCCCAGAAGCACTCAGTTCAGTCCATCGTCGAGGAGGCCACCTCTCCATCCTTTATATCCCTGTCTCTCAAGACAACCCTCTTCCCAAAAACTGCAATGAAGGAGAAAGGGTGGGGACCAATGGCAAAGACACAGCAGCAGCGGAGCGCAGGGTGAGAAAGAGGACTAAAGGGGTTCAAGGAGCGGAAACGAGAGAAAAAAAGAGGAGAGGAATCGCCTCTCAACTTCCACCATTGTCTACATGTAAATCGGAGCTGATCAAGATTCCGCCGGCATCGCAACGGGCAAGTTCAATCTGCACCGGCTGAACAGAGAGAGGGAGAGCCGCACTGGGAGAAAGACGTGAATGGAGGACAACGGTGCGTTCAAAGGGTGACTCGCATACAGACACACATGCGCAAACACACACAGGGACAAAGAAAGAGATTTAGTTCAAGTGGGGAGCAACAAATGCACCGCTTCAGAACCAACAGAGCAGAGAAAAGAAGAGAAGGGGGTGGATGTACTTAGGGCCCCACACATACGCACATATGTACACACATCCCAACGTCGGCGCAGCCAACTGGTGAAGCTCGGACGGACGTGGACAGAGATCGAGTCAAAGAGACAAACATGTCAAAAAGATGTTTGTCTGATGACCACCGCTGCCACGTTGTGTAATGTCAGCAAAACTTTGGTGAAAAATGTGGATTTCTGCCCGATTCAAGACTGGGAATGTGTCAAGGGTTCCTCTGAGTGGTGCCTGCCCCCATTTGCACCCCTCACTCGTTCCCACTCGGTGTGGGCGTCAGGTACAACCCTAACCCGAGGATGTCCTTATTCCCGAATTTGAACTTGAAACGGCAAAAGCCTGCAGCCAGAATGAGATCCTGGGAGTCAACGAGTGAAAGGGGACCCTGGGGAATTCCGGTGGAAATTTTGTGCATCAAGCCCAATAAAGATTAAAATAACATCTGTGTGATCTGGGTTGATGGAATCCCTAAATCTTCACATTTCACGTTTGCGTAAAACAGATTAGATCAAACTTTAGAGGCTCTTTTAACTTTTTATCTGAGACAAAATCAGAAGCAAATATTTGCAGGGAGCAAATAACTCACTTGACATTTCACATTTTCTCATTCATTGAATCACGTGCTGGAACTTGTACTGGGCCTGATGGGCAACACTGCACTGCAGGGATCACAAAAAGCCCAAAGAATATTTTGCCTTGTGACGCTCTTCAAAACTAAACCAACGACTAGCTACGAACCCTGTGACCAGAACCCAACTTCTCTGGCTTATGGAGGTGTCATATCATCAGTAAGAACGTAATGATGAGATGCAGATATTCCAGTGGCTGTCCTAATATGTCTCTCTTCTATATGCTTGCTTTTCCCTGCTACACCCACTCCTGGAAACGTCAGCATAAGTAACAGGGTTACCTTGTTAACAATGCCTTGCAAAACCCTTTCTTACTTGCTATTGTGCTTGACAAAGACCAATATCTGAATAATAAATATTGCTTTTTTACAATACATGTCATTTAACTGATGCTTTTACCCAAAGCAACTTACATTGCATTATAACTCATGTGTTACATTTTGCCTGGGGAGCAATTGGGGGTTAGGTGTCTTGCTCAGGGACACTTTGACATGGCACAGCTGGGATTCGAACCACAAACCTTGCGGTTCCCAGTTCACCACGCTACTCCATGCGCCGCCACCATCACCCCTTTGTCAATTACAAACCCTGTCGTGGACTTGCAAGAAGGTAGAGAAAGAGGTTTGTCCCGCAGAGCACCATCAGAAAAGGAAGGCCAGATTTATCTGCGATACTGACAACCTGGACGTGTAGCCCCTTGAAAAACTAGAACGGCACGAAACCCTGAAACTCTCCCCATTCAACGCCTTCATCCATCTCAACGCTTGTATATTTCTCTAAGAGCCCTCTCGACCATGACAGCTTCCAGAGCATGCCTCCACCCTCTCCCAGTACAGGTGTGTGTGTGTGTGTGTGTGTGTGTGTGTGTGTGGAGGGAGGAGGGTGGAATCGTCTCTCTGAAAGATGGATGTAGAGAACTTTGTAGTCCATGCTCTTGCCCTTGTGGTGAGAGGGGGATTGTGGGCATTTCAAAATGGATAACAGTGCTAGCATTGTAATAGGGCAACATTGTCGAGGTATGTCGGTACAAGGGGCTTCGGAGTGACAATGAGTGGGAATGATCTGGGAGGGGGCTGATCGGGGCAAAGCCCTGACAACAGCTCGCAGCCTGGGACAGAACTTCCCTCAGGCCGAGCCTCCCTGAGGCTCCGTGCTTCTGCTAGGAAGCAGGAAAAAAGCTGCCTCGTGGCCCTCGCTGCAAGTCTGCTTCCCTTTCTTTCCTGCCTGTGGGGTTACAGCACAAGTGCAAGTGCATGAGTGAGAGGTTGTCGTAGCTGCCTTAAACAGAGAGCCGTTGAAATACTGGAAAAAAGAAATATATCTTCTGACCAAGACAATAGAGTATAAGAATTCACAGAATGCCCTCACCCATGCCCACATCTTGAGATATCTTAAGATATTTCTTTTCACACTTTCCTGTTCTCAAGTCTGCCCTCCTTCATATTTTTCAGAATCTCCATCACTCAATTCATCCTTTCTTCTTGCTGTACTACAGGTCAGACTTTCTCTGTTGCAGGTCTACTAAGCCCCTCCGCCTAGTTGCACTCCATCCTTTAAACAGTGAACAAAATGGGTTTTAAATAATACACTGCACTAAAAGGAAAGCCCAAAGGAATCCTTTATGGTGCTTAAATACATTCAATGCACTGAGCAGGTCTATAGTATTTCTATCATAGGCCCTTTATGTCAGCTGGTTTGCTACTGCATCCTAATGCCAATGGCCAGTGGAATCATGTTTCAAATTACTCATCTGCTTCAAATGTTTTACTTAAAAATATAACATTCATCTCAAGTTTCCTGGTCCTCCCTTTAAGGTCAGTCACTTAATCATTTTACATTATTGGAATTAGAGACTTCGGAGTTAATTAAAATGAGCTTATGTTGTATTAACATCATATTATATTCATATTACAATGAGCCGATGTAATGTATTAATGCAGACACCCAGTATTAAGAGATGCTGCTTTATTACTGTCACTTGTTGCCACTGGTGACATTATGCTACGCCAACTCCCAAACCCCTTGTGGAATCACCACTTCATTTGTGTTGTACCGTTTGCTGCGATCCTGCCAAGCAGAGATCTCAGTCATGACTTTGGAGACTGTTCGTTGTTGGGAGCAATCACGATCCACCGGCTGAATCAGATACAGCGACACATACTGCATTATGTTTGCATGTCTCACTGTGATGGGGAGATAGCGAAGTCTCTGCGTCTCTGCCTCTATGTTCGTACGTGTGTGTTTACAGATACATGCTCAAGCTGGTGAGACATCCTCTGCCAGATATCTCTGTTTGCCTCTGAAAGCCATCACGTCCTTGCCATTGTTGGCTAAAACAACAGGGGCAGGCCCAGTGCCTCCCTCCAGCCAGACAAATCTGTCAGCCCGGAGAGCGAGTGGAGAGGGGGAGAAGAGGGAGGAATTCCTAAGAGGTTTCATCTCTCAGGAGAGTTGTCAACTTAAGGGAAAGAAGATCTATCACAAATTCCATAACTAAAGAACACAAAGGAGACATCTTAGATCAGTGGTCCCCAACCACTGGGCCACTAGGTGCCTGGCCACAGAGAGAAAAATGGAAACGTTTGATTCTTTTCATGTTTCTGACCCGATCCTCTCCCAATTAAGTACGCTGGTCCCTCCTTTTTGTCATGCACAGGTTGTGGACCGCTGTCTTACATAACATTACATTTTCAATTTGCCCTTCTTAGTTCCATCCCCAGAGCAGCTCATGAATGCTTGTATCGACCGCCAAGTGTACGTCCTTCACAACTTGTTTAGAATTGCACTTTGAATTGTTTAGAATATCACATGTATTTTTACTTTTCAAACTCCTGGTTTTTCATTCCAAACCCCCGCTGACTCGAGTCGTTCAATCCGAATTCTCACGGCTCCCTCTTGAGCCACAAAAATGTTTCATACAACTTTATGAATTATGTTTCATAGGGAGAAATTAATAATAAAAAATCGAATAAACCGAAATCAACAATTGATGTTTTAGTTGTGGAGGCAGCAGAGAGAGGCAGATGGAGTTAGATCAGAGGCTGTTGTCAGGTCCGCACAAACTGCACCTGGTTGTTTGACTTTTGACAGCTTTACAAGGCCCGGGATTCCAGACTAATTACAGGTGGAACCGCTGTGAAATGGGAACACTGGGAGGAGGAAGATGGCGAGTGTGAGAATCTAGGGACAGGGCCTTCGAGAGCCGGGAGACAGGTGGAACAAAGACTCGGGAAGGAGCGCACGCGTGTTTCATGTTAAAAGAGGAAACGTAAGACCTTAAGTGATATGGTTCAGGAAAACTGTCTGACAAACGCCGACAAAGCCCTGGACATGTCGGAGGACTGACACATGTGCAGGTCATCATCAGAATGTGGCACCTGAGAAAACAAAGCGCTAACGGCAAACACAGGGGTAAAAGTGGAAGCTTCAAGTCTCGAGGGAGAGAGGGGGGCTTCCTCCTGAGTTCTCCATGACGACTCGTTGAGCGAGAGACGGATGAGGGGGAGGAAAGGAAGTTACAGAGACTGGGCCGTACGTCCCCGGACCGCCCCCCCCCCCCCCCCCCCAGTGTAGTCTCTCTCTACTTCCCGGATGTGCAGCACTGTCATGTAGATTGTGTTAAATTAGGCAGGGCATGGGTTATTTGGCTTAAACTTAAACGATAAACCAGTGAAAAACATTGCAAGCGGAGCCTGGAAACAAGCGTACCAGCTTCGTAGAAGGCTTACGAATGGCGGTACGTAACAGGGGCAGAGCCTGGGACAAAAAGGAGCACGATAGGAGCCTAATGTGCCAGCATCGGGTCATCTCCAGCTCACATCCACAAGGTGACAGAATGGAAACTGCCTCTGAACCAAACTGACCTTCAGCTTTGCATCGTGTGCACCAAGCACACCAAGTGAAAACTGTATTTTTCTTTATCAAAAAAGTCCCTTATGCGTTCTATAACAAAAGTAATTTCCAGGGTGCAAAAAAAGAAATCCTTTCCCCCCGTTGCTTTCTCCTCTGAGCTGCACTGGAGTGACAGCTGAGCTGACCTAAATAGAAATCACATCAGGACTTCCACTACCCCTTTAAACCCTTTCCTCTAGATCTGATGTTTTTGGTGGTTTTACGGTAAGTAGCCACATTTCCCATTGCAGCTGCCCCCCACTCCTGAAATGTGCTCTTAGAGGAATTTTGTCACAGATCCAGTTCCCCTGAGGGAGCCCAGATCTCATGAAGATTGCTGATTTTCATATCTGGGATAGAAGGAGGAAGGTTTCCGGGTCACCGTACATCCAAGTCCCGACACGGGGTCTCCCAAGTCCGTTCCACTTCCCCCCCCTCCAGCTTAACTGGGACTTTCAGGCTAACTTTACATCATCTTGAGAATCTCAGCAGCTTCAAAACGTTGAAGGATGTCAGCTCTGACCTCAAATGCGTCATGACGCATATGTGAGAGTATTTGGTTAAAGCGACCCACTTCCAACAGTGCCATATGGGGACACCTTATCGCATTGAGTATGAACAAATAAACCACTACGGTCAATTTAGACAGCGTATTTGGACAGGCTAGATGTTACCCAGTATGTCTGCATGTACACCTTGATCATGGTGTCGTCTCATTGAAGTGACAGACATGTCACTACATGTTGGTATCTTTGCGCACCATCAATACCATCTAAGATTGGTATCAACCTGAGAGTAACACACTCCTGGTTGGGGCTGGGATGCGAGCCAAGGCGAGCAGACTGTGGTTAAGTGGTCCGTTCCCCCTTTGCTCTATTCCATCTTTCATGGCTTTCTCATTTCGGAATCCTTTATCGCTATGCCAAGCAGGCTCGCCGCTCCTGCATTTTTAATTAAAATCTAAAATCTGCAATAACTCCGGGGACTCCGGGGCTCCTCGGCAAACAGGTCAGTTGGCCTTGTTTCTCTCTTTGTTGCTGTTATTCCATCAAAGCCTCCCCTCAAGCTTGTCTATTTGTCCAATTATGTTCACTTCAATGGATGAAATGCTTTCGCATAAGCCCCTCAGGGTAACCAGACTTACTAAGGGCACACCCTTGTAGAAAGGCTCCACACCAAGCAAATGAACTCCCACTCTTAGACAATAGCCTAATCCATTCAAGGTCCCTGAGAATAATCCAATCCCCAAAGTCAGTCTTCTTGACTTTCTCCTCACCGAAGACAAAAGGCTGCTTGTGTGAACATGGACTGGATCAAGAGCCCAGTGCTTTAGAGCACTGTCTGCAGGGTTCTGGAGGACACCATCTGGAGCCATAAAGCCACATATACCCATCCGTTTTATGGAATTACCCAGTCTTAATAACGGGGAAAGGTTATTATACAGTAGGTTGTCATGTCCTGTTCTATCTTTAAAACGTCTTGTTGAGAGTAAAACATGAGCAGGTGGTGGTGGTGGAGCCTGATCTTTAAATTATAGGGAACAAACTGTTTTATATCTGGGGGGGACTGAGCCACCGCGTCCTGAAATAAACACTGCTTCGGCTCATCATCAAATGATTTCTCCTTTCAGAAATAAAACAAGCAGAGGCGACACATCAGAAGAATCCAGATACAGCCACAAATTTAAAGAGACAGAATCCTGTTTAGGTGAAAACATAGTATCGCAAGACATATTAGGATCTCAGCTCAGATGACGACCGCTGCTATAACAGAAAGGAAAGATTAATTCTGGGCTGGGCTGTTCTATCTTACTATCGTACTTTCAACATCACACAAGTGTCCTCGAGGGCTTTGAATAACTGATTAACAGCTGTGAAGTGACCTGTGCATTTTAAGTCTTTAATCATTCTCAAAAACAGGGGAGGCGACCGCCCTGTGGACGATCGGCATTCACGTTATGAAAAAGCAGATAGCGTGGCTACAAAACAACGCTCGCCATTCGGCCCTTATCGCTCTGTCAGTATCTCCTCACACATCGAGAACGAGAGAAGGGGGGAGGAGCTTGGGCAGGTAAGGAATTCCTGATTTCGGGCCTCCTCCATGAACAAATACTGGGGGAGGAAATGCTGAGGCTTATGGAGTAAAAGGCTACGGTGGAGAGGAGGGGGGGGGGGGCTCAAACAGTCATCCCACATCCCACCCACCCCGAGGAGCATTCCACAGGACTGACTGCTCGCCCATCATTAAGCAAGACCACCTGCTGGCACATCAGGACCCCCATCATGTCCTCAGCAAGCCTGGCTAGTCCCATTACCAGTGAGCCTCTGGACTGCTGTACGCACAGATCATAAAGACTCAGGGGTGTGTGTGGAGCAGCGAAAAGCTGCTCATTATCATCCCACAAGGACACTGGGATTGTCCAACCAGCAGAGTACCCTGACTGCATCAGTGCTGTGTATTCAAATAGATACAGCACAAAAGAGACAAAGAGAAGCTCTTTGACACAGCTGTCAGTGTATACACTGACTTCTGACTGGCTCATATCTCTGCTTAAAAAAAAGGCAGATAGAAAAAAAGAAGCGAAAAAGAAATGAAGACAGACGGAAGAAACAGCCCTTTGTTGCCGTGGTTTTGCCGGGGCCTAGAGGGAAAGACTTTGGCATAAAGTCACCGAGGACTGAAACAAAAGGAGCTGATAAACACACCGAGACGGATAAGATCTCTTTACGCTCAACACTTCTCCATCAGGAGGACTTCCTTTCTTCCGAAGCCCAAACAGCTCCACATTCTCTCTTTGTTGCCATCAACACACCGCGTTGGGAGAAATTGAAATGACAAAAACCGCAGAAGGCGCTCTTCATCTTCTTCCCTCTACAAGGTTTTGGAGGACGTGGCGTCTAGATTTCCCCACCCCCCAACCTCTATTTAAAAAAAAAAAAAAACCTGACTTTATATTTGTTCCCAAACACAGTACAAACATCTGTGTTTCATTCTGACACACGGACTGGTAGCTGGAGGACCCGAACAATGGAAGAGAGTCTGTGCCAAAAGTAATGTGCTTATCAGCCCTGACGAGGTGCAAATCCATTGAGGCAGATGTGGTGCACTGCATTGTAGAGCTACGCTTTTCTGCAACCGCACAAATGGCGGTAAGGTTGTCAGTAGGTAAAGATAAGGAAATCAGGAAACTGGGCAATTCGCACTGCAAATAAGGAACACACTAAGAGCAGGTCGGCAACCCAAACACTTATTGAGAATTTCATGGGGGGGGGGGTTGTTTGGGGGTCGCTCTGTGGCAGATGAAAGCCTGTCGCGGAGCGTTCGCACACGTGGACAAGAGAGCCTGAAGGGCCCGTCGCCCGGTGCGAAGAGCGCCGGAGAAGTGGAATAGAGCGTGAAACATTGCGCCTGAAGGCATCTACCTTCAAGTGGCACTGGTCCAAAATCCAAACGAGTATGCCACGGCAAACGCAAGGTCCCTCGCGCCCCGTGCTCTTGTTCTACGTCACTCGTCTCGTGTTCCTTTGTGTCGGCGTCCCTCTCGAAAGTCTTGGTGGCAAAAAGCGCTCACACAAAGCCTTTTTTCTTCCACCTCAGACAATGTGCCTCCCCACCGAGCTCCCTGCCAGGCATTCCTGAGTCTATCCTAGCTATCGAAAATGTCAAGAATGAGGCGAAAGCAGAGTAGGGTACAATGAGCACCGCGGCAGGTAGAGTCTTGTCCCGGCTCTACTGACATCCCACAGGTTTTTTTTCAGGGGGTAGTGGTTGCAAAGATGGGATCTGACTTGACTCTCTTAATTAAAACTTTGCCCTGCAACAAGCCTTAGAGCTCATTCTCAACCGGATGGAGGCATGCAAGTTAATTACCAGGTCCAACCCCCCCCTTCCAACCGCCACCCCCCCAAATAAACCAAATGCTGAGTTTCCGTAAGGACTAGACCTAACACATTGTCCTTGGATGTTTCTTTGCATAAGAGTACCCAGAATAAACATAATTTCTCTCTTGCCTAAGTGTTTCCTTACTGCTCTTTGTTTCTACTGTATGGCGATTTGAGAAAATACGGTTGAAGTGAACGTTCTTCAAGTACGAAGCCACAAAACAGAAAGTGCACATTGTAGACAGTTTTCAGAGCCAAGAAACCCCGGTTTCCACAAGAGGAGTCCGAAAAGAAGAAATGGGGGGTGAATAAAAAGGTTAGCAGTGCAGTGTTTCGTGCCTGGACAGACAAACAGAAGAAGGTTTTATGTGTGTGCCAAATGCAACTTAACACTGCAAACAAGCTCAATCCATTGGAACATCCTGCCACCCAGAAATGTTCAAAGTACCTAGAATATAGACCCTACAACTCTGAAACAGTGATTGCCCCAGAAAGCCTTGGACATGGTGCTTCGTGCTCTGAATTGTTTCCCCCTGGTGCTCCCGGGCCGCTCTAAGTGTTAGATTCAAACTTTGAACGACTGCCAACGATGTCAAGCACTAGTAAAAGTTAAACAGCAGTGAGCTCCCCGCTGGCTGGCAATGGGGGCAGAGGCTGCTACAGTCTTGCGGTCACAGTCGATGCAGAGATTTATTAGTCATGGCTGTACGCTTCTTCTCGTAGGAGCCTAACAAATCGCTTCTCAACCGAAAAAAGGACTCAGAGGAGTAAGAATGTGAAGTAAACTCCTTTCATGCAAAAGTTCTGGTAATAATTAGAATCAAGTGAACAACAACATTTCAAAAATGTCAGTCATTTAATACAAATTATAAAAGCTTCTTGGAAACAATTTTCAAGCCTTATTAGGTGTGTTGATTTATTACCTAGTCTTTGTGTAGTGAAACCATCATTTTCAGTGAAGTTGATTTTGTGGTTAGGTTGTTTAAAAAAAGATTTGTGTAAACCTGCTTTGCCACGTATTGCTCCAACATTATGTGCTGTGTGTATGCAAGTGTTTAACTTTAACCCATGACTTCAGCAAAACGCCACAGCTAGCTACAGGGTGCAAAGGTCGAGAATCATCCCCAAACCACTCAATCCGGGTCCTTAAGGTGTTAATCAGACACATCCGCCTCAAGGCTCCACTGGAAAAAGGTTGACGCTTCACCATGGCAACAAAGCTCCTAAAATGACTCAGTTGGCCTTGTTCCAATGACTGCAGGGAAACGTTGACGCCATGAGCCTGAGGCTATGTCACTCCAGCAGCCACCAGAGCGTGGAATGCTCGCTGCTTTAGGTGATCTACAAACACCTCCACTGACATTTCTCACAGGTGGCACAAAATATTGAAGAAAGTCACAGCAAATTGACTTGGCAAACAGCAAAGATGGGCCCTGATGAACTTAGGAGTTAACTCCCATGCCTCTCTTGTCATTCTCATCACTCCCGGCAACGTGAAAGACGCCGGGTGCTATTCCATTTGCGACAAAGCGCTCGCTTACCTTCTACGCAGTGCTCTACGTCCTCCAGGTTGCGAAGGGTAATCCTCATCAGACTCGAGTTGAGCATGAGTTCGTTCTTGTGTTCCGGCCCCATGGCCTCCAGAGCAGGGTTGAGGAAGAATATGCGCGTGTCGCCCGTGGCCACCTGGTTGTCGCAGATCCCGGGGTTGCCGAACCCGCCGATCATCAGCTTGTTGCCGCCGTCCAGGAGAATTTCCTGGTTGACGTCGGACTTCCCTTTCAAGTAGCGCCACACCCTGACCTATGGCCCGAAAGGCAAAAAGAAGAAACACAAGACAGCATCCTTTTAAGCGACGCGATCTTATGCAGGGAGATGCTGTCCGGCGTCTGAGTTTAAGGTTCTTCTCCTCGAAACGAACCTCATCGCAACAAGCTGTTCTGCTTTTTCTGTTTTTTTACTGCTAAGAAAACAAGAATGTTATTACACCTGTGCAAGCCAAACATCCCATGACAGTTTATCACACAACAGTGATTATTATGCCACATTATGGCACTTATCTAAAACGCTGCATGCTTCCTGCGTCACAGTCAGGGAACGGCTCGACCCCCCCCGCCCCCCGCCCACCCTTTCTGCCGCTGGACAGCCGCTTGGTCTCGTTCCGCCACTCAGCAGTGGTTTGTGTTTCCAGACGGAGAGCGGCGGGCCTCTAATCTACTCCGCCGACTCATCGGGAGACGGGAAGCATGTGGCTGCTGAGGAGCACAGCGGCGACAGAGCTGGCCTAGTTGTTTATTCTGACAGATTATAGAGCGGGGTACAAGTCCATGGTGATGCAGAAGTTAAGTTTCCCAACGGCATGAATTTGTTTGCGTCTTTTTTAGGGGGAGGTGGGGTAGTGAGAACTAGTGAGAATGTTCTTGTGACACAAAAGAGACTGTGGAAATATTACAGTATTTGGTCCATGACACACTGGTTTCACATGAGTGACTAATGACAGTGTGATGGCTGCACCTTGCAGCACGTGAGAAAAGGACTTTTTCAGTATCTCTGTGGTACTTCACAGTTATCTTAATATTATGGTTTTTTTTGGTGATATTTCACAATGAAAACCACTGTTACAGCCAGTCGGGCTTTGGTCAGCAACACCGCAATATAAATGATTCAGAATACACCAGCTATGTCTCCAGTGGGAAAAGAAGTTGAGGGGCCAGTTTAACCTCAGCAGCGCGGCATGCTTGGGATGATTACAAGGTCGCGTGCGCCTCCCGTGCTGTCTAATTGGTAAGAGCAAATTAAAAACTTCTAACGTTATATATTTCTGAAGACGAAGCAAATTCGCAGTCAGTGTTAATGCCTCTGGATGAATGAGTTTGTAAACTGTTTTTTTTTTCTTCAAGCTGTTGAGGATTGGGACTAGATTCGGTTAATGGCTTCCATCAGCTAGCACGAGTGTGGAGTCCATTCCATTCCTATATGACTTCTAATGGTCCACTTAAACCCGACGTGTGCTTTCATTACACGAGGCAGGTGCATTTCCCCTGAAGTAAGCGCACGGCGGGTCCCACACAAACTACACATCAAATCACGTACCTTGCACGAGTACGTATTGTGCACCGGGTCCAGGTTGATTATTTCGTCCACGGTGCCGGTCAAAACTATGTTGGCCTCCTCTTCCCTGTTCTCCAGGTCTCTCTCCGGGCAGCCCGCGGAGCAGCGGTGCCACAGAGCCGCGAGCAGCCCCGCCACGAGCAGCGCTGTCCGGCCGGCCCCGAGTGTCCGCCGGGAACCCATGTCGACACAGACAAGTTAACTTTATTCAAATTTAAATTTCACCGCCCGACAACAAACCCAGAACTCTTTCGAATTGCGTTTTTTCTTCTTCTTCTTCTTCTTCTTTAATTTAGCTCCTTTTCCCGCAACTTCCCGCAAGGACTACCGGTGTCTCTGTGCACTCTGCAGCCCAGCTCCCAGCATCTGCAACCCGGGTCGAAAAATCCCTCTCTGCCGCCGCCGGCTGGGAGACCTGGAGGCAAGAGAGGAAGGAAGGAGGAAGGAGGAAGGAGGAGGAAAGGGGAGGAAGGGGCAGGGATCTGTCTCTCCAGGAATGTAACCGCGCTTCTCTCTCTCACCCCCACACTCTCTCTCTCTCTTTCTCTCTCTCTCTCTCTCATACACACACACACACACATTCACGGTGACGCTCCCCGACTTTGCATGCGATCCGAATTGCTGATCCCACAAGTGCGGGTGGGTGATGGGGGAGGAGGGGGGGGGGGGGTCGCGCGCGCAGGGCCGCACGCTTCGATGCCTGCAGAAAAGTGTCTGTCCAAGGCCGCCCCCGGTCGGACAGACGGTGTCTTTACCTCCGGTCCTCATCAGCCCCCAAGAAAGATGTAGATTAGATGTGGTCTTATAATCGCCTGAGCTGCACTGATGTAATGTATTTTTTATTAAATGTCAAATTAAATGTAGCTCACCAGACATCAACTCTCAACATGTTTTTGGTTTTTAAGTTAAGTTTTAAGTGTTAATTCAAGACACGTCTCTAAAATAAGATTTTAATTCCAGAATGATTATTTTTTTTAAATAAAGTGAATTAACACCGATCTCTGCAGTGTCCATGCATCCGTCTTCCAAGCTGCTGGAGTCAATCCCAGCCAACATCGGAGGAGAGACGGTACACGCTGGATTAGTCGCCAGTCAATGATTTAGCATATTTTATTCTTTCGGCTGACTCACCTGACTACCAGCAGGAAGTAGGCAGCTGTTTTCGTGGCTCTGATAAGCACCAAGCGGCAGATAGTTTGCAAAAAGCTGCTGAACATAGTGGAGAACTTAACAGCTAAATAGGTAGTTTTGGGATAGCAAAAAAGTGAATGCCACTGACTATATGATGGACGCATAAACATCCATTAGTACTGTTTACTGCCATAACACCCTTTTAAGGTGATATCTACTGTATATATAATATGTTAATGTTTAATTTACAGCTTGCTTTGCTTACTTTTGCTTACTTTACTTGACTCCATGTTATACAAATTTGTACTTGTACCATTTTGACCCTATACTGTTAAATGCATCTTTAATATCAATCTAGTTTGAGTTATCGCACTGGTGGAGAGGAATTAGACATACAGTCAATATAACTCTTAAACCTAGAATACCTAGGTAGGATAGTTGACAGAGGTAGTTGATAGAGGATATTTGACAAACATTTGTTCAAGTAGGCCTGAGCTCTGCTTACAGCAGAGTTACCCAAATAGACACCTTCCTTTTGAATGAAAAATTATATTTTTTGTGGACTTGGGAACCCCAAACTGCTGGGCGGCCTGCCGTCGAGTGAGCCTGCCTGCTTTCAACTACTACCAACTCCTAATAATAGTTGTACTACAGCAAATGCCTTTTATTACAACTACTACTACTACTTTTACTAACTTTTAGGCGTCATCATTTTTCAGCTAGGAAGTTCTTACAAATTCATTTAAGTAATCCTCATGATGATGGCTCACACAGAGCAGCCCGCCACAGCTGCAAACATTTGACTATAATCAGGCGTGTTTCGTTGGAAAGAAAGACGTGTAACCTGAGATGCAACATTAGCAGCCAAATTGAAATGCAAAAGCAGATTCTGCATCGGCGCACCCTGGTGTATCACTGCAGAATCGCGGTGAACTCCCCCCTCACCCCCCCCAATCCAACCTTTGGGCTTGTGTTCCAGTCATGAAAGTGATACCTAGCAGTGAGTGCCTCATAAATAATGCACCCCTCCTGCAGAAGTTATTCTGTGTCTGGCCATTCAAATGTGTGCTGTTTCGACATCCTTTATCCTGAGCGTGCCTGTCTCTTCGGTGTGTTGACTTTTACATTGCTCTCATAGATAAAGCACGGCCACACTCCCACAACATACAACACACAGGCCCAGAGTGTACACATAGGCTCAGACATTCCAGCACTATCAAACGAGGCTGCTGCAGCTCTTCTTTTTTTCTCACCAGAGGACATGCCCAGTCCCTTATTGTCAGGTAACAGCATGAGAACAGAGGAGAGAGGCTGGTCTGCCTGGCATCTATCTTAATTAAGAACTGGCTGGCACTGCATTGGGAAATGCAAGTCATTATGGCCGTCTTATTATATATTTGTATGCACGCGAGAATCCGCACACTGATGTGTGATGTGAATAATATCAGAACAACGCAGACGACGAGATTAAACGCATGGGTGGATTTCTCATTACAAGCTGGACCGCTTTCGATACAGACAAGTCCCTGAAAATGTCTGAGCATCTAACTTCATGTCCCGATCAGGATCTAAACATACCCAAACATCCTCTGTATGCAGAGGTACCAATGTATGTTTTCATACTGATGCATATTTAGTCATGTGCATAAATAGTGCAGATGCACAATTTTTATCAGGAAGTTTGCTGTGGTGAAAAGGAAACATATTTGTATGCAATATTTGTCAAAACAAGTAGATTAAATGCATTACAATCACATATGACCTTAAAAGGAACCCCGCAGGCATGAGGACTCCCTCTAGTGTGCTGATAAAATAACTGGACCTGGTTTCCTTGAATCGACCCCCCAAATATGAATTTGTTGTAGCACCGTAGCATTGCAATTATTAACCATCAGTCGCAGAATATTAGCTGAGCAGGTTTTACATGAATCCATCTTGTATAACATGAAATGTTTTGATAGTTATAAACCTTCTCCATATTGCATTTGCATGCTTACAATCTAGCTAGATTTATCGTTTAGGGGAAAATTGGGCCACATTAAATTCCTTCAATTGCAGAGCCACATTTCAGAGCAGCGGCAGAAGAGCTTCAGCAGTCGGAGAGTGTAGAAGACACTTTGCCAGCTGATCTTCTACTTTGTGGAGTCAAGTCAAAACAGGAGTTGGTTTCACACCTGGTTTCATCCCTGTGCATTTAACTGGAATGTCAGATGCCGCCCCCCCACTCTCTCTCTACAGCTTTCTATTTCAGTCAGAAAGTCTGCAGTTCGAACTGATTACCTATTCCTCTCCCAACCAAATATGCATTCTGGTTACCAATTAAAATGCCAGCCACCAGCATCAGTATCGGTACTATCTGAATAGATAAGGTTAGGAGGAGACAAGATAAAGGAGTGTCAGTGAGGAACCCCATGTAGACGGTTTTGGCTTCGTTACAGATAAGCACCCAGATAAAATCCCCTCACTTCCTCATGCCATACATGGTGACTGTATGGCCTCAAGTGGATTCAATGTAGAATGAAGGTCATAAGAAATCCCCAAACTTGGGGTAGGAAAATGGTAATGTCAAAAGCCTAATTTTCACATGTCAATCTTTGTGTTCTTAACCAGCTGTGTGTTCACAGGCGATACCGATGGCATGGCAGCAGAGAACGATAGCGAGTCAGGTTTCATTACTCTTAGTTGGTTACAAGACCTCTCCATCCATCTGCTCCCCCGCGGCTGCCCAGCTTCCGCGAACTGGCCACAATTTACTGACACTCACTTTATGTAATGGATGCCATTCATTTATTCCCACCATGCTTTTTGGCAGGGGCTCGCCAGAGTCCATTAGAAAATTAGTCCACTGCGAGTGGCCAGGCAATGCAGATGAATGGAAAACCTGTCGGACTGAAAATGATTGAGTCGCCAGTGTTGAGCTTATTCTGCATTCTGAAGGTACACTAAATCTCTTCATTTTAAGGCAGTAGTAGAAATGGTGAGTAACGTCTCCTTGAAAACACCAACACCCTTTTATACCGCCCAGTGTCCCTTGTGATCTTGCTTTATTAAGGACTTTTTGATGTACAGTCAGGACCTCATCTCCATAAGATGGCTTTAGCTTTTCCTGAACTGTGATTCATGCATTAGTGTTTGATCCATGTGTCCCACCAAGGGAAGGAAACACGATCAATAGGCTGACTCTGTGTGTGTGTGTGTGTGTGTGTGTGTGTGTGTGTGTGTGTGTGTGTGTAGCTGTCCTTCCTAAGTCAGGAAGCTACATAAGGTGCCAGAAAACAAAGTCAGCTCTGTGACAAGAAAGTACAGCATCATCATGGCTTCTCCTTGGCAAGACTTGGTGGGACCCAAAATGGCTGCCCAGTTGCATTATCTAATTGCACTCTCCGTGCCACCGCACATTTTCTGTTGTGCTGATTCACCTTAGCCAGGTGATCTGATCCTTTATTTCTGCCACAACCATTATATTTTGACTCACCTCTTTCTGTCATGAAGATATCAGCAATAATCTATTGAGATATGATGGATTTGGGAAATTAACAGCTAATTAGTAACACTTTCTTCAACTAAACTTTCAACAGACTACTATTAATTAGGGCTGTCAAATGATTAAAAATTTTAATCAAATTAATCAGAATTTTCAGTGGATTAATCAGGATTAATCACTATTTGCAATTACACCTGAATCCTAACCATTTTTTCTTTCTGATATGCATACCAAAGATAAATAACAGGACACAGATACATAATTATCATTATTATTATCATCATTATTCTTTTTTTACATAAATACATGTTATTGATATTTGACTTGGTTTAATTCATTCCAGAAAATAATCAAAGCAACGTTATTTGATAAGTTACAGACTGATTTCCCTGCATGGCTCTAGAAGGGTCTCGAGCCTCTGCAGTTTATCCCACTCTGCTGCGGTCGGCAAAACGAGTTTGTGCTCCTGATGGTCCAGGGCTGCGATGACCAGACATGCCAACCCTCCCGATATTTCCGGGAGACTCCGGAATTTCAAATCCCCTTCCGGGAGACTCCCGAATTTCAAAGCCCCTCCCGAAAAATTTTCCTGAATTTCTCCCGATTTCCACCCGAACAACAATATTGCTACACCATCCGTCACTGGGCGTGGCGTTTCAGACCGAACAATAATAAAATAATAAAGGTTACACCTTGAAGTCAAGCGCGGCAATTAGAACGTAAAAAGATGAGACTGGCGGTGCAAAGAAAATTCCTAGCACCCCCCCCCTCCCCCGTTGACCGCTAGCACCCGCATCCCCCCGGTCCTTTTGAATATCTCCCTAATTCTGAGGTCTCAAGTTTGGCAAGTATGGCGATGACGGCCTCTTTATTTCTGCTCACGCGCTTGACAATTTCCAGCATCGAATTCCAACGTGTTGGAACATTTTGCTATTGTGTTGGTCAAATGATCTGAGGGTGATTTTGTTAATGGCCTGCGAACATTCAGCGTGGACTGGCGCAAACGACTTGCTGAACCTGACGGCCTGACATATGCCTACAGGGGGCAGTAATGTGTTGTATAGGATGAAGTGCATTCCCTAGAGGAAGAGGTACTCTCCTGACCTGAATAATTTGTCACACTGCGCATGTGTGAAGTGTGTTAAAAAAAATTGGACGTAATTAACAACAAACAACTAATTAACGTCGTTAACGCGCTATTTTTGACAACTCTACTATTAATACAACTTTACTCCTGACCATCATGGTACTACCATAGCATTGTGTTCTGGATGTGCCTAACGCTGCTTTCCAAAAATGTCTGCAGAATGGGAGAAATGGGGAACCACCTGTTATACCAACTTGGAGGCCTTACACCAAGATCGCAAACATCCATTGTAAGCCTACTTCTTGCCATATAGTAAAAGTGGTGGGGCACCGATGTTCAAAACTGCTCTGCAAATTGTTTTTTTAGCTGATTTTTGTTTAAAAGCATGGGTCTAGATTTGTAATCTCTATGAGCTTGCTGCACTCGGCTTGATGTTTGTTTATTATCTACAGTGGATCAGTGTTAATTTCGCATATGAAAACTATGACGAAAAATGTTCGTTAACGTCCTTTTTCCCATGACTAAGACGAGACTAAGACGTGAGAAAAATGGATCTTTGAAAATAAAAACTATGACTAAATCTATTCTAACTTTTGTTAATGAGACGAAACAAGATGAAAATGTTGGTGTCACAATACTTTTTTCCCCCTAATTGAGTGATGCCCGAGGGCGGAAAGTTGTCAGTGGCAGGGTCCTCTGTCAGAACGGCAGGTTGGGTGGTCGGTGGTCGGTTCCTCCGGTGGTCGGTGGAAGAATCCTTTTTCCGAACGGCACAAGCTGATCTCAGTTGGGTATTTAGCGGCATGCAAGAGAAATGAACACAAAGGGATACTGTTATTCCTCATAAAGTCTGAAACAAGTCATTTGGCCAATGTTTTGATAACTGACTGAAGCCATCTGATAGAGAGCACCAGAGGACCGACTACTACCCCCACACATACCCTTCGGCCAAACCGTTCGTCCGACCACTAGCCGTTTATTTAAATTATTTAGTATGCACAGTCGATAGATATGTCCCTCTATTGTAGCCACATTCCTATGATATGAACTAGTAACAGTGGCGGCTGGTCCATTGAGGGCAATGGGGCGTGGCCTAACCTTGAGTGACGGGGATTCTTTTAAAAAATATATTTTTTGTATGATATTACAAAATACATTTTACAAATAGTAAATATTTGTGTATTTGAAACGCGGATAATATACCACGACTCTGAAGCGAGCTAGAAAGATTGTAGCCGACTCGGGCCGGGTCCCAAAGGCAGAGGGTCTTAGAAGATGAAGTTAATGAGTGACATCATAATTTCAGCGCCCTAAAATACATTGAGATTTGGGCCAGCCCTTCGCCGCCCTTCGCTGCGCTCTCGTCAGGCGACGCGTCCATTTAGCAACATGACAATGGCGAGCAGTATCCCTCCAACAAGACCAAACCCCAACTCGGTACATTGTCATTCTATATTCACGCACTGCCCGCATGACGTCACCGTGTTTAAGTCAACATGGCTACCCAGCTGAGACGCACACAGGACTGCGGTGAGGACACAGCCGGGACGTGGATGAAAACAGGCACATTTTATCCAGAATAGTTAATTGTGTGAAGTTTTGTGGGGCTTTTGTGTTGGTCACACGGATCGGAACAATCTAAGTTCACAGGTGCATCTCAATATATACATGTACATGTTCTAATAGATTTTATATACATATATTGATATTTTAATATATTTATCCTTTAATATAATATATTATGATACTTATATTCAATATTTATCATACTTGTAGGGTAATTATATATATTCTGAATAATGTTTTATATTTATATTCATTGCTATACTGAATTGTTTGAACAAGATGTCTTTTTTAGTGTTGGGAAAGTTCACTTTCTACATGAACTAGTTCAAAGTTCAGTTCACACATTTTAAAATGAACTAGTTCAGTTCATAGTTCAAACTTCAAAAATTTTGAACTAAGTTCACAGATCCAAAAAATGAACTAGTTCAGTTCTTTTTTTCCATACGTTGCTGCAAGCAATTATTTTTCTAAATTATTGCCACAGCCCAGAACCGCAGACAGCAATTATTTTATCAGTTTTAACACTGAAACTATGCATCAGATTTAATCTTCATATCCAATTTAGAATCCTTGTCCAACCAGGGTTCACATTAGCATTGAGGGGACAGCATTTCCCTATTGTTGCTTTAATGTTGCTGTCCATTCACTCCACACTAGCAGCAGCTGCAGCGTTCACCCCTACAGTACACTTTCAAACACATGCTGTCTTTTTTAAATAGGGAATAAAAACACGACAATTATCATTAAGGTGCAAATGTTTGCAAAGAAAGGTCAGATTCATCCCATCCTCACCGACCTTGTCAGTAACTTCATAAAACTCATTTAAATTATTATACGCAGCTGTCGCCTCTATGCATTTCTTTTTTTTATGACGCATGCGCGGTGTGACACTGGTGGCTGGTGTTGCCAGATTGGATGTTTTTTCTGCTACTTATTAAGGCGCGTTTACGGTGTGTTTTCTATAGAAATCTGGCAACGTATTTGAACGATGTTAACCTGAAAGAACGCGCCGTTCATAGACACCAGAATGAACGAGTTCACAGTGACGTTCATTGGGCATTAATACAGTACGTTCAGTTCACGTTCACCCAAAATATGAACGAGTTCATGAACTATCGTTCAATGAATGCTTTCAGGCACAACACTGGTCCATTGTATGTTGAACTGTTGGAATAAATGTTTAACTGCAGTAATAAAGTAATAATGTGTGTTTGATATCCTTTTTTTGCATTGAATGATACTGAGATGTTTACTGAAACCGTTGGCCCTACCAAAAAAAAATCCACCATCCACCACAGATTAATACGTTTATAGGCCAGGATACAGCGCTGGGCTGTGGCCAGGTAGAGGATGAGAGCCGCCCCCAGCGTCTAGAGGCAGATGTTACTTCATGAATCGTAGCCCAGGAATCTGTGACTCATACCGAATCCCTCCTTCTGCTCAAGAAAAATTGCTGAGAACTTGCAGTGGGAAGCGGGGTAGTAAATGATAAATCACGCTGTGCGTGATAGAGGGAGGGAATAACAAAAGTGAGGGAGCTTACTTTATTTGGACCCGTGGGCTGAGTGACGAGGCAGGGCAGAAAATCAGAATTAAAGCCTGGGACTGATGAGAGTGCTCCCACAACATCCTGCTTGTCACTCGGGCTGCCTGTTAGGACAAGAGCCCTTTAGGTGGCTGTGAGCGTCCATGCATTTATGGTATTCAAGCATTTCCTATGTGTGTGTTGAAGTGACTGCATGTGTGTTTCATCGTTGTGGGGCAGTCCCCCCTCGCTGACACACAAAATTTCCAGTGTGCGTTTAAAAGACGACATGTGGGTCTTCCAGACTACTTCAAACCAAATGCTCATCCATGGTATTATTCTTCATATTTAGTGACTATGGAAGTATCACACCATGACCTCAACCTAATGATGCCTATGATGTAAAAGAAGATGGTAAATATGGTTCATTTTGATGATTTGACATCATCTAATATCCTGCCACTAAAAAAAAGTACAGGTTTAATAGAGATAATAGAGGCACTGTTGTAAATGTTACCGTTCAGAGCTTTATGCAATCAATATTTTTCTCTTATAAAGCAAAGCTGGTTGTTTACCTGGACAATGTCTCCCCCTTGAGGATTAAGAATTTTACAACAGCCACACGTACATCAACCATACTCACCACACATGTTGCTTTTCACATGTTCTGATTGTAATTACATATGAATAAGGAGAGGCCATGTTGCAATTGATTCTCACCTTTTTGTGAATTCTTTACACTTGACTGATTTGTAGACATTAAAAATCAAAGATTTAGGAAATCAGGTACAATGCTTTTGCACATTAGAGTTTGCATATATACAAAAAATACTTTTTGTGTGTGTCTATGATGTGACTATTTTAGAAAGTATAGTTTCAGTTGGTGGTATTAATTAACTTTTCATTCAAATTGTGGTATAACACGTTCAATATTTCTCTTTGGAAATATATTTTTCTGTTTAAACTGTAATTTCCCCAAGGACACTGTGTAGGCTACTCAAACAAACCCCACTGAGACACATGTGTAAGACTACATTGGTGAACAGGTTTTAAGATTTGATAAAAATGCCACCTATTTGGTGATAACAACTTCTAAGAAAGATGATTACCAAAATATCAGAGATGTGATACCTCTGACTTTCAAATGTTGAAAGATGTCTGTTTCCTGCCATTATTGTTGTGGAAATCATTTTTAATAATTATTGTGAGGAATAATTAACACTAACATGTGATCAGACAATGTCTTCCTGTTTATCTTTTTCTTTTCAAACAGCCTATGGTACTATACTATTCAATTATCTTGAAGTAGCTCTCGCTTTCAAAAGACTTGGTAACTTGTTCAAAATGTGCAACGGAAACGTAACATGGCACGAGAGCACCATGTTGTCCCGTTTTGAATTGGGGAACATAAGGAGCCTCCAGCAGCTCTTCTGCTGCTGCTGTTTACTTGTCATCCAGCTGCTGTAAAGGGAGACACACGGTGATCCATTAAACCAGCGAGGCTAACTAAGAAACCTCTAATGAATTTATTTACAAATGCCATTTTAAATTCATCTCATGGCTCTTGGTTATTTTTTAGCTGTATATAGATGTGGTGTATACATTTACTTAACTTGCACTACAATGATGGTAATAATTTAATGAATAAGATTCAAGTGAACATGCGAGTGTGTCTGAGTGTGACAGTTTGAGTTTGTGCATCTGTGAGTGTAGTCTAGAGAACAAGTTCTGACTAAAACAACATTTTCTGTTCCCTATCAGGGAACTCGTGCTGCGTAAAGACGCTGTGGGAACGCCCCTGCATGACCGCGTCATGAAGCACGTGTGAAACCTAACCAATGGCGAGCTGGCACGTCATAGCGGGGACGCCGGACCAAAGCGCTATAAAGTGCTATCCAATGTGTTCCCCTGTGCACCCGATTTATTACGGGCAGAGACTCACACGACCTGTGTGTTGTCTGCTTAGGCATGGAGCACGCCCAGTTAGCCCTTGAGGGGACTAGCTGTGCACACTGTGAGCATTTGCCGTGGCAATCTCGCGTCTCCCGACGAGCTCTCTTCAATGAGGACGGCTCGATGAGGCGTGCTCCCCGCTGCTCCGCTTCGGCTCATGCTCATAAAGAAGGATGGGGGTTTGCGTCCGATTCTGGATCTCCGCCGTTTGAACCGCGCTGTTGCAAAGTTAAGCTTCAAGATGCTCACTCTCAAACAGATCGCGGCACAAATCAGGTCCGAGGACTGGTTTGTCAGGGTAGATCTCCAGGACGCTTACTTTCATATTCCCATCCTCCCTTCCTTTTGGCCTAGCCCTCTCGCCCCGTACGTTCACCAAATGCGTGGATGCAGCTCTGGCGCCATTGCGTCTCCAGGGCATCCGTATTTTGAACTATTTGGACGATTGGTTGATTTTAGCGCCCTTCGAGCGCCTGGCGGCCCAACACCGTGATGTTGTGCTCGCCTATATCAACCGTCTCGGGCTGAGACTCAACACCAGGAAAAGCGTGCTGTCCCCAGCACGTAGGACCACCTTCCTGGGCGTAATTTGGGATTCGACCACGATGCGGGCACACCTGTCTCCCGCTCGGGTAGTTTCGATCCTCTCTGCTGTTCAGCAGGTTAGGCTAGGCCAGCCACTCACTGTGAAACAGTTTCAGAGACTGCTAGGTCTCCTGGCAGCGGCATCCAATGTGATCCCTCGCGGCCTGTTACACTCGAGACCGTTGCAGTGGTGGCTCAAGACCAAGGGGTTCTCCCCAAGGGGGAACCAGCACCGCCTGATCAAAGTCACTCGGCGCTGCCTGAGGGCCCTGGTCATATTGAGGCACCCTAGGTTTCTAACCCAAGGGCCCGTTTTAGGGACTTATTTGCCTCCGCAGAGACAACTAATTGTCCTCGGTGGTTCTCACTCACACACCCCGCCCCTTTCGGCTTGGATGCTTTGGGACAGGCATGGCCAAAAAGCATGCGCCTGTACGCTTTCCCCCGTCAGGACGGCGTCAGCCTACTGTTAGTAGCCCCGTTCTGGCCGGCCCACGTATGGTTTGCGGACCTAAAATCGCTTCTCGCAGGCCCCCCGGTGGAGATCCCCATCAGGTCGGACCTGCTGTCTCAGGCGTCGGGATCCATAGTTCACCCCCGCCCTGAGCTTTGGAAGCTATGGGCGTGGCCCTTGAAAGGGCCCGCCTTGAAGGTCCGGTCACTCGACTGAGGTCGTAGAGACCACCTCCTACTCCAGAGCCCCGCCACTAGGAGGGCGTATGCCGGTAGATGGTGCCACCTGCTGTAGGAACAACTGCGGACCCAGTTAACTGCCCGGTTGGTTCAGTACTGGAGGTCCTGCTATGTTTTCCACAGGTCTTCCCGTCTGCCTTTAGGGCATCTCTCTTCCTTTGTGGCACCCTGTCCTCCGTTCCTGACGTCGGACCAGGCGTATAACAGAGCCGCAGCAAGTAAATGGTTATTGCCATGACACTTGCTTATGAATCGGCCGGTCAGCCCGCATCTCGGCTGTCCGGGCCCATTCTATCGGGGTATGGCGGCTGCAGAAGCACTCCTGTCGGGGACTGACCCTCGCCTTGAGCACAGGTGCTCTCGTCGAGTGTGCGTTTTAAAAACTTCACACCACGGTCACTTGCTCGTATGGTGAGTGGGTATAAGTGTTCCCACAGCGTCTTTACGCAGCTCGAGTTCCCTGATAGGGAACGTCTCTCGGTTACGTATGTAACCTTCGTTCCCTGAAGGGAACGAGACGCTGCGTAAACGTTCTGCCATACTCCCGGCCTTCCCGTGGCACCCGATTCGGCCTTTCAGAGATGAATGGTCCTGCCCTTCGGGTCCCTTTATAGCGCCCTGGTCCGGCGTCCCCGCTATGACGTACCAGCTCGCCATTGGTTAGGTTTCACACGCTTCATGACGCGGTCACGGCGGGGCGTTCCCACAGCGTCTTTACGCAGCGTCTCGTTCCCTTCAGGGAACGAAGGTTACATACGTAACCGAGAGACGATATCTATTTTTCATATAAATTATTATTATTATCTTAAAGGAGCAGACCTATGAGAGCGCGGAGAGCAAATCCGGCCTCCATCACCGTGTGAGGCTCAAAAGAGAAAATCCACGCACGCATTGACCATCGAAAAATGGAACATAGATTAGCTTTGGATGGAGGAAGACTACAAGAGAACACATAGTTTTTGCAGGGCTCTTGAGGGACTCGAATTTTCCGACAACAAACTGTTAACGTTGTTGTCAATCACCACCGTAAATTCATCTGACTTTATCAAGGGGAACGAATTAGGAGCATTAGGTGCATGTTTGAATGTATAAACATTTATTCTCAAAGCCTTCTAAGGACTTTTCAATGAATCTTAGTGTGTCCCTTTTTTCTGATTCTGAATTAAAAGACAGTGTAATGTTTGTCCTCATATGATCAGAATTACCCACTTGTCGAGATACCCACATGGAGAAATGCCATTTTTAGCTGTTCAATTCCTCCTGTGGGTCCTTGAAGAACTGTTTGTGAATAATCGGTTGATAATGTGAATGTACACCTGAATACATTAATACAGGAAAAATCTGTAAAATAACAGTTTTCACCATAGAATATTCAGTGTTATCCCTTTATTAAAATTTGTTTCATCGTAAAACTACAGGAAAAATATTTAAAATAAATGGGTTTCTTTGTAAAATTGTTAAAATAATGTATGGTTTTTAGACTTCATTTGAATTAAGGAATTTTACGTCTTTTGTTTGGCAGCCGCTGCTGACAGTCATTTGACCATTTTTAACAAGGTTTTTTTTTTTACAGTGTAGGTTTCTATAACCGATGGAAAGGTTGTTTGAGAACCACTAACACACCGCAGCTCTTAATGTTACATGAGGCTATAGCAGCTGTATAATAGTGCCTGGTAAAGGATGTGTCAGGCGGGACGCGGTCGAGGGCAAGGAGGGAGGACTCAGATGCGGAGTTGAAAAATAAAAGACTTTAATTGTCAAAACTCAAAATCGCTCCAACCAAAAAAGGGAGGAAGGAGGAGAAAACAAAACAGACAAAAACAGGGACCTGGACTTGAAACCACGAAACAGACTTGACTTACTTGACACATGAACGTTGACATGTAATGACGCCACACCAGACAAGGGACTCACAGGGCTTAAATACACAAGGGAGGTGCAGGTGATTGAACACAGGTGGAAACGATCAGGCACGGCAGACAATTACAGGGGAAGACAGGACAAGGCAGGAAGTGAAGTTACCCAGGATCACAAGAGACATAAAAACTACAAAATAAGACAAGAAGCAGACCCAAACCGTGACAGGATGACCATCCTTAATGGTAAGATGTGACTCCTGAATAAGTGCCACTTTAATCTCACTTTTATTGAGAAAGTCTAAACATGCAGATGGTTATTAAAGCCACCTGTCAATCAGCAGGAAAACACTGACCAATCCAACAAAAAACCCATTTCCATTCATTGCAACGTATCTTACACATTTAGGAATTTGTCTTGGTCACTGTTGCAAATAATAATAATAAAATAGAATGAAATAAGATCAAATAAAATGAACAATATAAACAGATAAGTATGTAAAAACACGTATTTATATAAATATATTTCCATGGTTAGGAACTACTGTGCAAATGTCCTCGGGATGACATTTCTGGGTCAGTGAGGGACTCAGACTTTGTTCATGAGACCAACTGATGGCGGCAGGACTTGGTTCTGATAGCTTACAGCCTCCTGCCAGACGGAGGAGGCTGCAGGTCTGTGCCAGGTATGAGAGGTCAGCTATAATCTTTTTTGTTCGCCTCGGAGTTCTGCAGGCAAACAAGGGACGGCAGATTGCAGCCACTAGCCACAAATGACTAAAACCCCCAAATACTTTTTTTAGTTAAAGCAAATATGTAAATAAAATAAAATATATATATATATATATATAATGTAATATTTAGTATTACAGTTGGTGCTGGCCTGAGTTAACGTTTTCTTCAAATGATCAGAGTAGAACGTACAATATTTCCTTTAAGAAATATCTTTATCCGTTTGTTTCTCTATGGATATTGGAATAAAGTGTAAAGTTAAAAAAAAATGTTCCAGCAAAGTGTCTAAAAACTGTAATCTACTCCCAAGGACTATGCGCCATATGGGTTCAGCTCTGCGCAGGCTGCTCGACGCAACACGACGCTCGTGAGGTTGCTGTAGGTCCCCTGCTGGAGACGGCCCGACCTAACCTAGCAATGCCATACCTAACGTTAGCTAATATTTCCCTGCGTAAGCTAGACACTTGTACAATGTGAGATATTCTGCAAGAGCCGAAGAGCAATTAAGTGGCCGATACATATAACAAAAACGCGTAAGTTTTCTAAGCAAGTTACCTCTATGCTCACACTTTGCTCCAGTGTTTGCTCCTAACCCTAGCGTTAGCAATAGCAAACGTTAGCTAAACAAAACCAGCATGATTGACTTACGAGGCTCTGTATTAACGAGTAACGTGTCTCACATAACAGCGTACCACTTACACATGTCAGTTAACTCATTAAAGCACTATACATATTTAAAGTCGTCTTCTCGTTTTGTTTCTGATTGGCATGGCTTTGAGTTAGCAAGGCGTATGAAGCTAACTAGACACGTTAGCTCGCTGAAACGTCAGCTTCAGCAACAACAACATTGGCCTCTGTAAACAACAAAGTTTGGTCTTGAAACTTGTCTTTCTTTTGTTGCGTTTGCATCATTTGACAAGCCGGCAGGTTTCAGGCGAAGGCGTAATTCAGCGGTGTTTGTGTCTTTGCAGATTAGCAGCCATCCAAATGGTGATCATGTCAGGAACAGCCACTGTGCTACAACAGTTTGTCAGTGGGCTGAAGAATCGAAATGAAGACACCAGAGCAAAATCTGCCAAAGAGCTGCAGCACTATGTGACTACAGAACTCAGAGAGGTAAAAACAGCATATAAAGTATATGTATAGTGATATGGTTATAATATATTGTTGTAGAGAGCTGTGGAGTAATCAGCTGTTAACAAATTCGCAAGTGAAGATGAAGACTTTTCAGGCACCTAGTCCACAAATTATGCTTTTTCAATATATTGTATTTTTCAATGTATTGTGCCTTCCACAGTTAAGCCAAGATGAAGCTACTACGTTCTATGATGAGTTGAACCACCACATATTTGAGCTGGTGTCCAGCTCTGATGTGAATGAGAGGAAAGGAGGGATTCTCGCCATAGGTAAGCCATAACTGAGACATAACGGAGATGTGTGTAACGGTATGTGTCCCAAGCAGGGTTCGAAATGATTTTGGGGGGTCCCCGACAAATATTTTAAACATTAAAAATGATTGAAAATGATCAGGAATCAGGAATCAGGAAACGTTTATTGCCATAATATGTTGGACATGGAAATTGTCTTGGCGGTGCATGACAGAAGACAGTACAATAATGATGACATAGTTTTTATAGGTTATATAAATTATAGGTCTTTAGTGACGTTTTATATTTATAACAATAATTATAATAATAAATAATGTATTTCCTAGCGCGATTGGGCAGCAATCAGGGCAGCCAATAGCATCACAGATCCGGCGCAGACACGTAGGTTATTGTTGAAGGCGGCAAAAACGGAAAAAAACGAGTGAGATCGCTTATGAAAATCCTGTAAGTGCTTCGATTATGTTTATATCTCCATAATAATTGCTTATTATAGTAAAATATTTGGAGTTGGTGTTTCTATATCAAACGTTGCATTAACTAACTTAGATACCCAGTGTAACGTAATGATTAGAAGAGTGCGTTTGTCAACTTTTCTTGCTGTATGTGTATGAACCTGCCAGCTAACAGCGGACATGTAGCAGTTAGCTAAACTAGTTATTCAAAGCTAGCATACCAACCTAATCTTCCAGTCAGTGATTAGGAAAGATAGCGACGACTTAATTAAAGTCTGTGAGTTTTGAATGGGAAAATGTAATCTACGTGAATCGTGTAGATGCGAAGTTTTTTTTTTGGGGCGGGGCGGGGGGGGTCCGAGGCCGTTAATACGGTGTCTTAACGGCCGTTATCTACCGGACCGAATAGCAACTCTGATTTCGGTGCCTTATTTAGATGCCACTTAAAGGCCTCCCGCTTCTCCCTGATGCTCCGAAAACGGACGTTAGAGGGAAGTGAAACAGCGCCGCTCCATTGTTCTGAGCAACCACGGTTAAAATACTGACAGCTAAACGGTGTATAAGTGTGTCTGTGTTTCACTGAACAGTCTGTAGCTGCCGTTTTCTGACAAACAAACCGATGTTGTGTTCACTTGAAATTCGCCTCGCCAGCCTTGTGCTGCATTCGTTGTTGTTGTAAAATACCCTTTTCCCATTGTTTTTGTCGTTTAATAGTAATTTACTGGTGAAATAAGTTTTTGTTATTGTTATTACATTATTAATAATCCATTTAATTTTGAGCTGACTAACTAACTATAATATATATATATATATATATAAATTCTTCGGGGGGAGGTGGTTGTGATGGAACATGAACGAGTGTACATGAGCGCTTGGTAAGCTATCTAGGAAGCTAATATTATTTTTCTTAATTTAGAATCCATTGGGCAACCATTAACATAAGGGATGACAAATGCCATTTGTATTTGATCAAACCCTTTGAAGGTGCATGGTGCTGCCATAATGAGTACACCTGGTGGATTTAGGTAACTTAGTTAACTTCTTTGCTCAAGGAAAAAATGACCTGTTATCCACTTTGTCATGTCAGGGATTTATATAAGGTGCTGTAACTTTGTTGCTCCAGAATTAGAGGGTTACCTGTTTGATTATAGCCAATCCACTTTTCCAGACACCACTACAATACGAAGACTAGCCCAAACCATGAAAAATATCCCAAGACCATTATCCCACCTTTAAAATCTGTCAATATAATTTTGACTGCAGTATACAGTGTAGAAAGGTAGTCTTCAGTATTTTTTATAGTTACATTTTAGGGGACCCCCCAAGAGTCCTAAGTCATTTCGAACCCCGGTCCCAAGTATGTTACTCAGACTCAATCGTTTGTTCCAGTGAGTCTGATTGGAGTCGAGGGAGGCAATGCTACCAGGATCAGCCGCTTTGCCAATTACCTGCGCAACCTGCTCCCGTCCAGCGATCCTGTGGTGATGGAGATGGCCTCTAAAGCCATGGGCCACCTGTCTATGGCAGGGGACACCTTTACTGCGGAGTATGTGGAGTTTGAGGTGAAGAGGGCCCTGGAGTGGCTGGGAGCAGACAGAAATGAGGGAAGACGCCATGCTGCAGTAAGTGACTCACAGAGACACAGCTGTTGTTTGTTGTTAAATACTGCCACTTCCTAGGGGTGTTTACAGGGTGTGTGATAGAGATGAGGGTTCCGCACTAGATTGTCCCATTGCCTTTTTAGTTTTTACTTTGTAAAGCACATTATGGTCTTGCTTTCCTGGACGGAGGACACACTCTTTGTTGTTTAGGAGACACAAATACCGTGTCAGGGTAAGCGGGGTTTAATGCTGTTCTGCTATGCTGCCATGTTCTGTATTTGATCAAATGAGAGCATTTTCTATACAGTTAACTAGTTCAGCTCAGAAAACAACGTTGCTACCCATGTCAACAAACCAGTCATAACATGATTAAAACAGGAGCAAGATGGAGCCTATGTTAAAGCATACTTTTAAGTTATGTTAATGCAAGTTGTCATAATCCCCAAACAATTTCTGGAATAGTTTTTATTTAAGTGGCACAATTTCATCCAGACACATTAAACTCTCACACTCTGGCGCTGAGTGCGAAAAGTGGTCGGTGGAAGGTTCCTCTGTCAGAACGCCAGGTTGGGTGGTCGGTATAGGATCCTTTTTCAGAGCGGCACAAGCCGATCTCACTTGGGTATTTAGCGGCATGCAAAGTCCATGTAACGTTAAATGAGTATCTTCATGAGTTTGCCGTAATTTTTTTTTTTCTAACTTATTTGTGAATTTGGCACAGCACAAGGTGGCGATAGATCATGTGACCTGCCGTTAATAGGAAGGAAGGTCTGGCAACCTGCCGATTGGATGACGAGAACATGGCGAGGCATGGCAATGCTAAAACAATAAAGGGACATATGTTTTGACAGCGCATGCTAAATAACAAACAGTGACGGCTAGTGGTCGAGAAGATAAGTGTGGGGGTAGTAGTCGGTCCGCTGGTGCTCTCTGTATGTTGGCTTCAGTCAGTTATCAAAACATTGGCCAAATGACTCGTTTCAGACTTTATGAGCAAATACAGAATCCTTTTGTGTTCATTTCTAAAGCTGTATTTTGTGTTCTTGCAAGTCGCTGTGTTGTGCCACATCCTCAATAAAAAAACATTTATGGCAAACCCATGGTCATGAAAATACTCATTTAATGTTACATGGACTTTGCATGCCGCTTAATACCCAACTGAGATCGGCTCCTACCATCGGCGACAAGAGGAAGCGACCACCCAACCTGCTGTTCTGACAGAGGAACCGACCACTTTTCGCTCTCGGCGTCACTCCACACTCTCCTCACCACATCTTCTTTGACAAGCAATTAATGACCAGCCGATTAATAATTCCCTGTCTTCCCCAGGTGCTGGTATTGCGGGAGCTCGCTGTGAGCGCACCCACCTTCTTCTTTCAGCAAGTGCAGCCCTTCTTTGACAACATATTTTACGCAGTATGGGACCCTAAGCAGGCCATCCGAGAAGGGGCCGTTTCTGCACTGCGAGCCTGTCTTATCCTCACCACACAGAGGGAGACCAAGGAAATGCAGAAACCACAGTGGTACAAAGTAAGACTTTCTGCCGTGTCGAAGTAACGTGCCACGCTGAAGCCTTTGTGAAAGACGACACGAGCGCTTGTCTTTTTCTTCAACAGCAAACCTTCGATGAGGCAGAAAAAGGCTTTGATGAGACTTTGGCTAAAGAGAAAGGGATGAATCGCGATGACAGGGTCCACGGTGCTCTCCTGATCATGAATGAGCTGGTTCGCATCAGCAGCATGGAGGGAGAGGTGAGCGCTGCACTCACCGCACACATTCCCCATGTCCACAGGCGAAGCCTCCGTCTCACCGCTTTGTCCCCATGGCAGCGAATGCGCGAGGAGATGGAGGAGATCACGCAGCAGCAGCTGGTCCACGATAAGTACTGCAAGGAGCTGATGGGATTTGGAGCCAAACCCCGACACATCACACCCTTCACCAGCTTCCAGTCGGTGCAGCCCCAGCAGTCAAACGCCCTCCTGGGCCTGCTGGGCTACAGCACGCCCCAGGGCTACCTCAGCTTTGGAGCCACGCCGGCACCAGTGAAGAGCTCGCTGGTGGAGAGTCGATACTGCCGCGAGCTGATGGAGGACCGATTTGACCAGGTAGGCCTCACAGAACAGTTCTGGCTTTACCGAGAAAACCCTCTTGTGTAATTTTTGCGTTAAAACATAGATTTTGCAAGCTTAAGAAGAAATGTATACCCTGCATGTTTTTTATACGTATAGAGTCCCTTTGTAATTGTGCTAAAATAATTCAGGAAAAACTCAACCCAAGAAAAAATCACTTACGGAGGATGTGAGTGCTTATCTGTATCTTAGTCTTTGAATTGTTAGAACATTTGTTGACATTAAAACGTCTCTCTCTGGCATTACATTCTGTCTTGAAACCAGCACTGTTCCTTACATTCCCTTCTTAATGCAAAGATCATCTGTGAGAAAAAGTAGTATCATTGACACCAAATTGAAAGCAAGAAATACTCTTATAACAAAACCACTTCTGCTCCATATTAGTCCAGGAGTTCACCTTAAACCATTCGTACAATGGTTTATTGGAACTAGTGAGGTGTGAGTTAACTCAACATGAAAAGTCACATTTTGAGAAGAAATGATGCCACTAAGCTCCCAAAACATTGCTGATGTAGAAATGAGAGGAGTATGTGTAGAATGCCAACGACACAAGGCCAGTGCTGCTGTTCTAGCGCCAGGTAAATCTTAGTTGACGCAAATTTCTCCTTTGTCCAGGTGTGTCGGTGGGTGCTGAAATACAGGACGAGTAAAAACCCTCTAATCCAGTTGACCATCCTCAACCTGCTTCCACGCCTGGCTGCCTTTCAGCCGAATACCTTTACAGGTGGGACGAGTCCATGTTTTAATGTAATAAAATATCCATACCCCCCCCTGGTTGATTTGTGTCGTGGTCCATACATGTCCGCGTTGAGCGGTTTGCAATGTGGTTCCTCCATCCTCTGTGCAGATCAGTACCTGTCGGACACTATGGGCTACCTGCTGGCCTGTCTGAAGAAGGAGAAGGAGAGGACGGCCGCGTTCCAGGCTCTGGGACTGCTGGTCGTCGCTGTCAGGACCGAAATCCAGCCGTACCTCCCGAAGATCCTGGAGATCATCAAGGCCGCCCTGCCACCCAAGGACTTTGCACACAAGTCAGTGATTTAATACATGACATGAAGGCTCCGTACACTGTCAATCATAAACGTTCACATGAAATCACATCAGTCTTGCCATTAGCTCTTGTTTTCTTTCTTATCGGGTGAAGGAGGCAGAAAACCATGCAGGTGGATGCCACAGTGTTCACCTGCATCAGCATGCTTTCCAGAGCCATGGGTCCGAGCATCCAACCAGACATCAAGGAGCTGCTGGAGCCTATGCTGGCAGTGGGCCTCAGGTAGGACGGACCGGTCCCACTACTATGCTGAATATTTGAACTAACAAGTTATACAAGTGAACAAACCACAGCACACTTTTTTGACCTCATCTTAAGATGACTGCTCTGAGGATGATTGGGTCGTTTTTTTCCTTTTTCTCCCGGGTCATCTAGTCCTGCACTGACTGCAGTGCTGTACGACCTGAGCCGTCAGATCCCCCAGTTGAAGAAGGACATCCAGGATGGCCTGCTGAAGATGCTCTCCCTGGTGTTGATGCACAAGCCGCTGCGTCACCCAGGCATGCCCAAAGGCCTGGCTCACCAGCTGGCGTCGCCGAGCCTCACAAACATCCCCGAGGCCAGCGACGTGGGCAGCATCACACTTGCCCTACGCACACTGGGAAGCTTTGAGTTTGAAGGCAAGGGCCTTTGCATGAGACACATCTTCATAGCAGAACACTTTATTATTTATTATCCTTATTTCTTATTGAACACAGGGAATGGAAATTCACCAATTGGGAAAAACACACCGAACTCTAGGGATCTTTGGTTAAGTCAGCAGAAAAAAATCCCCATTTCTTAAAAATAAAGCGTTGAAGCATGAGAAGTAATAAAAGATGTACGTGGTTCCAAAAAACTGCACATTCAGCGTAATGGGGGAGAAGGGGGGGCACATAGTCTGTACTAGATGATGAAGGAAGCTGCAGAGATGTCTGGCGTGGTTTTGTTAGAGTTTTGGTACGGTTTTGTTACAGTACAAAAAAACATACTTCTGCTCTGACCAAAAGGTCTGCATAAACCTCCGTCCCAGGGATCATTGGAACTCTTTTGTTTCCCCAGGACACTCTCTCACCCAGTTTGTGCGCCACTGCGCCGATCACTTCCTGAACAGTGAACACAAGGAAATCCGCATGGAGGCGGCTCGGACCTGCTCACGCCTCCTCACCCCCTCCATCCACATGATCAGCGGCCATGTTGTCAGCCAGACCGCTGTGCAGGTTGTTGCGGATGTGCTCAGCAAGCTGTTAGTTGTTGGGATCACCGACCCAGGTAAAATCACAAAAGAATATAACGAGGAGGAAAGGGATGGTAGTAGCATGTGGATTTATTGAGCTTTGTTTTATTTAAAAAATGGTTGTGAATGAAACTCAATTAAGCAAGTATCAGCATTCAATTATAAGAAATGTCATGCATTTGAGGTCAACATCGAAGAGGTGAGCCCCGATGGCTGACTGCTGTCATTTCCCTTTCCCCCTGCAGATCCAGACATTCGATACTGTGTGCTGGCATCTCTAGACGAGCGCTTCGATGCTCACCTCGCCCAGGCTGAGAACCTGCAGGCGCTGTTTGTTGCTCTGAACGACGAGGTGTTTGAGATCAGAGAGCTGGCCATCTGCACGATCGGGCGCCTCAGCAGTATGAACCCGGCCTTTGTCATGCCCTTCCTACGCAAGATGCTCATCCAGGTAGGAGAGCACAACCGATGGCACCCGTGGAGTAGCCAGATGTTTAACAGCTGTGGCACAAATAATACATTTTTGAGTGTGAACTTCATGTCGGTGTTAAAGTCTGTCCAGTCAGGCTTTACAGGACTGTCTCAGAAAATTAGAAAATTGTGATAAAGTTCTTTATTTTCTGTAATGCAATTAAAAAAACAAAAATGTCATGCATTCTGGAAACACCCTTGCAGGTGTTTCGAGTTAATTAGACGATTCAAGTGATTAGTTGAATACCCCACTAGTATACTTTTTCATGATTTTCTGATATTTAGAGATAGGATATTTGAGTTTTCTTAAGCTGTAAGTCATAATCAGCAATAATAAAAGAATAAAAGGCTCGCAATATTTCAGTTGATTTGTAATGAATCCAGAATGCATGACATTTTTGTTTTTTTAATTGCATTACAGAAAATAAAGAACTTTATCACAATATTCTAATTTTCTGAGACAGTCCTGTATGTGGGCACAAAAGAGGAAACCTCCATTCGTGTGAATACATATATTTTTTTTTCTTAGTGCTGTAAATAAGGAAAACATTGGCATTTTTGTAAATTATACAAATTATACATGTTTTTTATCCATAAATCCACATAATGTAAAAATATAATATCACATGTTGAATATGAATACAATATTTATTTTGTATCATCATTTGTCTGTTGTTTCAATTGGACACCTTTAGATGGCAGCACAGTGATATTGTGCACTGATTAAACATCCAAATAATTCCTTTATAAGACGCAATGAAGTTTTTTTTTTTTAAGAAACCGCGCGTTGACTGACCCTCTAACTGTAACTCTGTTTTGATTTCTGTTGCAGATCCTAACAGAGTTGGAGCACAGTGGTGTCGGCAGGAACAAAGAGCAGAGTGCTCGTATGCTTGGTCATCTGGTCTCCAACGCCCCACGCCTCATACGACCATATATGGAGCCCATCCTCAAGGTACACGACTGCAAGTTCTCCTTTGTGAAGGTGTTGATGTGTGTGTGAACGTGAACCAGTCTGCTACTTGAGTGAAGTGCATGCTATGTATGCATACCTACATACATAGATGGAGATCTCCAATATCACACATTAAAGTGGATGAGTTGCATTGTGGGTCGTGTAGGCAGCAGCTTTGTGACAAGAAGGTAAAAAAAAACATGTAAAAGGGTTTGCATGTAAACTTGCAGTCACTCATGACAAAGGGTCCTCAAACGTCAATTCTTCTCGGCTTAGATGCTGAGAAAGCATTTGATCGGGTAGATTGGCGGTTTTTAGAACAAACATTAATTGAGATGGGCTTCAGTGAAAAATGTACTTTTTGGTTTCGGCTGTTGTACAAGAATCCCAAATCAAGAATTAGAGTTAACGGACAATGCTCTGACTTCTTTGATATAGGGAGAGGCGTAAGACAGGGGGATTCTCTCTCTCCCATTCTTTTTGCTCTCAGTATCGAGCCTCTGGCGGAGGCAATTCGTCGGGACGTCCAGATTGAGGGGGTGGAGGATGGTGGGGGGAGAGTTCACAAAGTCTCCCTTTTTGCTGACGACATCCTGCTCTTTATAAAACCTCCCCTTACTTCAATACCTCGACTAATGCAATGCCTAAAAGACTATGGAGACATTTCTGGATACAAAATTAATCAAAATAAATCGGAGGCAATGATGATATCAGGAATATGAACTAAACGAGATGGTGTCATTTCATTGGTCTAAACATGGTTTTAGGTACTTGAGGATTATTATCACACCTGAAACTACAAGACTTTTTGAAGCAAACTACAATAAGCTAATTAATCAAATAAGCAGTGACCTAGTTCGTTGGGAGGTTCTTCCTTTATTTTGAATAAATTGTATTATTGGGCAGCTCAATTAGAAGCAATTGGGACTTGGATCAGTGGAGATGAGGAAGCAAAGTGGACTCAAATAGAGCAAGGGGAAGTTAGGGGTGCACAGCTGTCTGTCCTACCCTTTATGGATCCAATGAATGGATAAAACATACAATCAAAGTATGGGTGGAAGTAAAGAAAATGCTTAAAGATGTTGGAACAATTTCTCGAGCTATGCCCATAGTGGTTAATGTAGATTTTCCACCTTCAATGTGACCATGGTTTTAGTAGATGGGCGGCTAAGGGCCACTTTGTTTTTAACCAGCTCTTTGAAGAAACTCACTTAAAGTCTTTCATACAACTCCAGGAACAATTCGATCTTCCCTCAAGTGATTTTTATAGATATTTGCAAATTAGACATTACATTACGAACCATAAGGAAAAAGAAAGAATCGGAAAAATCCCAAATGGCATTGAACAATACTTTATCTCAGTTTCAGAAAAACGCCTCCCGGTTGGTGAACAGATTTCTCATCAAAGATTGATATCGGAAACGGTTGGAAACACGTACAACATTAAGGAAAAATGGGAAATAGAAGCTAATACAGTAATAGAGGAGGAGTTATGGGATAAACTCTGTTATAGATGTCATAGGGGAATTAATAGTCTACAGTGGAAGGAATTTGACTAGAAAGTTAAAATACGCTATTTTCATACTTCATTGGCTATTTCAAATTTTGTAAAAGACCCATTGGTAACTTTATGTTGGAAACAATGTGGTAAAATAGGGGACCATACACACATATTTTGGGATTGTCCAACAACCCTTGCGTACTTGGAAAATATCAAAGAGGAGATGGAGAAAATTGTAAAAAGAAAAGTACCATCGAATGTACAGTTTTTCTTATTGGGTGTTATATCAGTGAATGTTTTTAAATGCTGACCAAAGATACATTTTACGTGTACTACTACTAATTGCCCAATAAACATTACTGTTAATTGGAGGTCTGTGAAATCACCAACTCTTACTACCAAAACGGACCTTTTTATCCGGAGATGGCACATGGTTAAAGAATATTTAAATGTATAAATGATATGGCTATACATTATGGTATTGTGTCTGTTGAGATGTAATGATTCATATTAGATGCAGCAAGATATACGTATACTGTATGTACACAGTATATATTTTTTCTTTTTTAGCCCTAGTCTCAGATAATGTTCCTTGTTTTTGTTCTGTGAAAAAATATAAATAAAAAGTTTTTAAAAAAAATGGTTTGCATGCAAAGCCTGCGGGGGACTCTTTTGCAGTTGAACTTCCTGAAGATCTTAAAAGCTCTTTTCCAATTATTAAAATGATGGGGAGCACTCAGATTCATTTGGGTTAAGTGACCATGTTACCTTTTACGTTTGCAGGCTCTCATCCTTAAGCTGAAAGACCCAGACCCCAACCCTGGAGTGGTCATAAGTGTCCTTGCGACCATCGGCGAGCTGGCCCAGGTAAGGCTAAGAAATTCACTTCTTGAGGTTAGAAATCATATATACTTTTAATAGTCCCAGTGAATCTGTGCACCTTTCTATTTTCCCACGTCCACATAATCTCTTACTGAAACAGTTTTAATGCAAGTATTCTGAGCTTATGCTTTCCCGAGGTGGAAAGTTTAGGGTAGATCCCCGCCCACACACCCGTGCATTGTTCATCCCCGTCCAGGTGAATCGATGGGCCCCGCACAGGAGTCAGGAAAGCACAATTAAAGGCAGGAAAACTCAGCAGGTCAGACAGAGTGCAGGAGATGCTGAGGTAGACCAAGTGTTCACGCTGGACTTAGCGCAGGAAGCGGCAGAAGACAAGCAGTTGAGGAACCAGCACAGGGAGACTCCAGAAAACGTAGGGAATAGAGGGAACAGCGAATCTTGCTTGTTTAAAACCACTACGTGTAGTATTGGAACATTTCCGATTTGAGTAACTGCTAGTAAGAACATCACAAAATAAAAGACTAGTAAATGTTGCAGCCAAGCACCCCCACTCACAGCAACACATAGACAAACCAAACATTGCCATCAAAACAAGTGTGTTTTATAAAATTCTACTTCTAAGGACTGGGTTCTTTACATGGATATGGTTAAATTCAAACTGTCAATTTCAATGAATTGTGAAAATAATTCCCGTCCTTTTTATATTTTAGTAGAGATTAGTGACAAATATTACATGTGTTGATTTGATTACTCCAGGTGAGTGGCCTGGAGATGAGGAAGTGGATGGACGAGCTTTTTCCAATCATCATGGACATGCTGCAGGACTCGTCCTCTTTGGCTAAACGACAGGTATGCCAAGAAAATGTGTCCGCGTCATTGCGTCCTTATTTTATCAAACGCATTCTGATAGCCTTGTGCATCTGTTATTTCCTGTTTAAACAGAATTATATACCACGAGCTTACATAGAAAAAAGAATTCAAAATGTAGTAACCCACATCTAATCAGTCAGGGTCTGAAAGTAGTTTGCTATTGCAGAATTGTTTTTTTTACACCTTTTTACACTAAATGAAGTCTACAATTAAAATAAAGGAGCAATTGAATGCATCTTTGTATGTTTGTTAAAAACAGTTACATTTTATTAAACCAATGGTGGAGTAACAAAGAAAAGTGCATTCCAAACACTATACTGTATGCTCTCCACCAGGTGGCGCTGTGGACCCTGGGCCAGCAGGTTGCTAGTACAGGTTATGTGGTGGAGCCCTACCGCAAGTACCCCTCGCTTCTGGATGTGCTGCTCAACTTCCTCAAGACGGAACAAAACCAGGGAATCAGGAGAGAGGTAGGCCACACGTTCGTAGCAACGTGGTCCCAACTATGTCCTTCACTGAGTCATTATGTGGCCCAACAACGCCGCTTGTTGACATATACTCTATTAATAACGTTCTGTTTAGGTGGTAAATCCTAATCCTAAATCCTCCTGTCTGGAGACACTACGAGGCTATGCACATTTTCCATTTGTTTCCTAACGTTTTACTTCTTGAGTTGTGACTTTAGTGATGATATCATTCTTCTCTTGCCCATTGGACTTCTTGTCAATGCGTGTGTGGCATGTGGATATTTGGATCTGGCATTGCTCTCCTCCGGAACCAGTAACTAATACTTCTGATATCCAGTGGTAGTTACTAGTCAAGGTCATGTACTCTGACACATAGCAACAAACTACAAAACTTTAGTAAATGTTACCTTACTGTTATAAGAAAATGACACCACAAGGAAATTCTGTCTTTTGAGTATCATACATAGAGCTTGTAGGCCTCAAAGATGTCTCTGCTTGCTGCTTTGAATAAGTTAGAAACTGTGTTCAGTTTGGTTTCACAGCACTATATAGATACAAATAAAGACAAAGTTTAATTAAAAATCATCTTTGAAGCTATGCAGATGTTTTATGTGTATAAACCCGGTTTGCACCAAAATAGTGTTTTTCTCCTATTTATAGAAGAAAAAAAAGTTTAATCTATTGCCCGCTGCACACAGGAGGCCCATACTGTTTTTAAACAGGCTCGTCCAGCAGCATTCACACTGCAGTATCAATTATTTATTATTTACACATTATTTAACAAATATCTGACTTAATTAGTCTTAAGTGCGGCTAAATACGTTCTTCAAAAAAAACTTCCGATCAGTTGGAGATTCCGCTGCTGTTGGACATGACTCCAAGTGGGGGGGGGGGGGGAAAACATTGGTCCACGGAAGATGCTAACGGCGTGCTGTGTCTCCAACAGGCCATCCGCGTGCTGGGCCTCCTCGGAGCTCTGGACCCCTACAAGCACAAGGTGAACATCGGCATGATCGACCAGTCGCGAGACGCCTCCGCCGTCAGTCTCTCCGAGTCCAAGTCCAGTCAGGACTCCGGTAAGTTCACCACGGAGCCGCTTTTTGGGAATCGTTGGGCTGTCCTTTTCGGAATGCGGGTTAGCTTTATGTTGATTGACTGCAACTCCTTTTGCAATGCTGCAAGAGCTGTAAAATCAACAACGTGAACGTGATGTCATTGTGGGGGGCTGTTGGATAGTATTGTAAACAATCAATATGTAGATCATCATGGGATTTGTGGGATGATTTATTTTGTTTTTTTTGGTTCACATTTTATGGCTATTATACTGCAGTCCTTGTCTTTGGTATAAGGAATGTTCCCACTGAGACTCGACTGATTTACCACTTTTGACACCCTTTCAACTCTGAACCCAACCGTTCAATGTGTTTGGAAACATTAAGAACATACACCTACAGCATAGAACAAACACATATATCAGTGTTTCCCCCAGGTATACAGCTTACAGGGGAGGGGTTATGCTTCACTGAATAGAACAATATTTAATTGTGGAAACTATTTGTGCTGGACAGGTGTGATCTTGACTTTCAAAAAACGAGCTTTGAGGAAAACCCAACCTTATTATGAGCAGGTCACAAGAAGATCACTCTGGTTTCATCGTCAACTACTTAAATTGGGGAATCAGCCTCACAAAACCAACGACTGACCGAAATCACCCATAATTACCAATAGCTCCATAGAAACAGATGTTCAGACACTCCAAACAAAACCCTATTTCAAGAGGCTTGCCGCTGCATTTCAAAAGCCACCAGCAGCTATGGCTTTGGGTTTAAGATCGGTTAGATCCTTTGCTCTAAAGAATCTTTTTGCTTCTGTTCAATCAACTTGCAACTAAACCCCCAGTTGGGTCGCTCAAGGGACGTGTAACCATGAGAACTGGATTGGGAGTTTTTAGACAAGGGAATTAATTTAAAAGGACCCACTTCTGACATACATCTTGTCAGGCATCTGTCTTAATAAAGTTAGTGATGTATATAACCTTTATGTGGGTGAGAACTGAACACTAAAATGGATAAATCCTTTTTCGTCACTGGAGTTTTTCTTTCTATACATTTGTCTCATTAAGGTTCCACTTATCTTGGCAGAGCAGCACCAAAATAACATTCTGATTCCACTGGGGACTGTGGTCAGCCACAGAAACTCTCGCGGAGATTCAAGGTTTCAACGTTCCCTATTAATGGAAAATGTCGACCCGATGATCAAAATGGGCTGCCATTCTGCAGCTTAAAGCCGTTTATCCTCTTGAATATCCGCAACAATGACTATCGATTCGAATTGTCAATCCAGGGCTCCACTCGTCTGCGTCTAAGAATGTGATCTTGGACTAAATGCTAATAGTTTTACCAGTTGGCTCTTTGAGTAGACGGTCTGTGACTGGAAGCGGAGGCTGTATATCTGTTGGCAGATTTGTCAGGGTCAGCGTCTGGAGCAGCAGCAGCAGCACTATTTGACAGCATGTATTTTGTTACGTGGGAGGCCATTGGCGAGGCCCAGCTCCTCACCTGACTTCAAACAAGACCAATCACGTCACTGCGGAACGCCGGGGTCATAAAAGCGATGAAACGGTGCTCACTTAACAAGGTGCTGTATTTACATCTGTTATTATGGCTAGGAAACAGTTGAGTTTTTTTTTTTTTCCTGCACAGCTGAAACCTGAATTACTACTGCGCTGCTACCTCACTTAGCTCCTCAGGGTGCCTGTTTGTGGTCTGTAAAGATGCACATGTGTTGCCGTCTATCACCGCCATCATGCTGGACGTGGTGACGGCCGGGATAATAAAAGATCCAAAGCTACCGTCTTTAGCCCGAGAGCCCTGATATGTTTTGTCTCCAGACCAGAGAGTCTCCGGGGAGCAGCTGAAGCTGTGCTTCTGCCGTAGGCCATGTAAACAATAAATACCAGAGATCCGTAGATGGATGGTCTGACTACCACCATTTGCATTGCCTGTCACAAAAAAATAAAACCTTCATAAAACAGGCAAATTAAAGAAATATATATATATATATACATAAAACTGTGCTCTGTAATTCATGTACTAAATAGTGATTATAAAGTGGCCGTTGGTTCCCAGGCCCTGCTGACCGCATCATTGCTCCTGTATCTGTGACTACAGTGTGTAAATGTTAGTTACTGATGGGCGCCTGTCATGAATGTGTGAATGATGACAAGTATCAAAGCACGTTTGAGTGGTTGCAAGTCTAGAAAAGCGCTCCACAAGCACAGTCCATTTACCATATGGCAGCAATCACAAAAACACCCTCAAAGTGCAAATTACTGGGTGTTCAGACCAAATGGCACAGTTTAAAGGAAAAGCGACAGGCGGAAACCATGCCGCTTTTTAAATGCTATCATTGTTTCCTCAGTGCAATTACACTGCAGGACGGTGTGAGCCGATACCATCACGCATTACTCATAACACTAATACAAGGATGAACATAGCTCAGAGGAGAAACAACACCAGGCTTATGTTGCCAGAAAAATGACTCGTGTGGTTTTAACAAGTGATCAACTACTGCAGGCCAGCTTTTTTGGATTAAAAGAAAAAAACAGCTCAGTGCCAGAACTGGCAAACGGCCAATAGCAACTAACCAACAATATCAGCTGTCTACTCCCATCAGCCTGTTATTGTTGTCTTACTTTACAGACGGACTGTATCTGTATTTAGGGGGGGGCTGGTGTTCCATAAATCAACATCGATATACTCATTCACACCAAAGAGCTTCTGTCTGACTAATAGTCATGGAGCCTTTTGTCCTAGTAGTCACAGGGTATTCTCATAAAATGAGCTCAAATACTCGTGATGCTAGGATCACATTTGGAAAATCTAAAAGTAGTAGTAGTTCAAAAGTTTTTTTTTTTTTTTTTAAATATGAAGTGAACAAGTGTTGTTTTACGTATTGATTGAAGCGAACCCTTACTGCATCGTCCCTGCCACCAGTGCTGCCTTCGTCTATCGAGTGCAAGTCAAGTTTTTTTACCCCCATTGTCAAAATGCACACCACTCGTTATTTTAGTACGGAGCTACATTGCAGTTACTGTTTTAGGGTTTGTCTTTAGCTCTTTTTTTCCTGTAAAATAACAAAGAAAAGGATGTAAAACTCTATATTCTATATTAGGTTGAGAAACACTGCAGACAAAATGCAGAAATTTCATCAATAACTCTATTATTATTTCTTATATATTAAGAAAACTGATCAATTGATTCGATTTGTAACTGTTTCATTTAGATAACGCAGTGGCTCGTGTTGAGGAAGGACTAGCTGAAGAGAAAAGGAGCAATTGAGGAGTCCTTGTCAAGGGCATCAAATGTGACTGCGTATTGTCTCATTTTCTAGGAATGAGATTCAAGCTTCTGCAAAGTGATCCAGTGATTCTAAGGGCACAACCTAAAAAGTTCACCAATCCATGGGTGGGACCCCTCATGGTTTAGAGCCACAAATTTTGTTCCATTGTGCACAATAAACAAATGTCGTCCCCAGGAATATGAAAAGTTTCTAGTTAGGATTCATGATTTATTGTTAGCAAAAAAGTTAAGTAAATCTTTTTATTTACTCTCCAACAGCGGACTACAGCACCAGTGAGATGCTGGTGAACATGGGCAACCTGCCGCTGGACGAGTTCTACCCCGCCGTGGCAATCGTCACGCTGATGCGCATCCTGAGGGACCCGTCGCTCTCCAACCACCACACCATGGTGGTCCAGGCCGTCACCTTCATCTTCAAGTCTCTGGGCCTCAAGTGTGTCCAGTTCCTGCCGCAGGTCATGCCCACTTTCCTTAATGTGATCCGGGTCTGCGACGCCAGTATCCGAGAGGTCGGTTACACTGCAGAATACTCCAGAATAAGAGGGGGTTTATTTTTCATCATCAGCGAGTCCCTTACTCTCTTTGCTCTGTGTGCTGCAGTTCCTCTTCCAGCAGATGGGAATGGTGGTGTGCTTTGTGAAGATCCACATCCGCCCTTACATGGACGACATCTTCACGCTGATCAGAGTGAGTAACCCTGTCAACACGGCGCAACGAAAACCCCTGAACTTGATCATCCATTGTTTTCCCGTGAGTCGGACAAACAGCTGGAAGCTCTTAATTGCACCCGGTTGTGCGCTCCACCGGCCTCATTAGCAGCGATGTTGTTTAGGCGCTCTGGACGAAGCCGGGCCCCATGCCGCACAGTGGTACAACTTCGTGTGTGGTGCGGCAGCACACCAACTAACAAGATGAAAGAGGCTCGCTGTGTCGAAGGCTGATGCGTCGACGCCACACATTCACCCTTATGCCACGATGTTGAACTACCGCTAAAGCCATCGGCTTTGCCGCTCGCGCGAACACACTCGTCGATCACATAATCCTATCGCAAGGCCAAAAGAGCTTATGGCTGTTTCTGCTACGGCAACTGTTAACCGGCAACGGCGTTAACTCCTCCCGCAGAGAAGGAATCGAGCGAACGGGACCCCTGCGCCTCAAGTCCCTCGGAGTTAATAAATGGCGAGTGAAACAAAGAATCTATTCATTTTTTTTTTTTTTTGCCCACTGCTCTGCTCCAACACCCAGACGAGGGGGCTGGAATAACCATTGAGGACGTACGCTCACCCTCTCGCTCTCTCTCAAGTGGACCGGCACAGGCAGCGAGAGCAGGAAGTCGGGGGGGGGGGCTGCTGGAGAACCTCTGGCCACCGGCAAACACCTCGGCCAGATCTCACAGCCGAAGCCTGTTGCCTGATTGACGTATTGCACCTCAACCCCGATTGCGATTACCTCTTAATGGACCCAGTGGACATGTCGAGGTTTATCCAACGTGGCATAATAAGCCGCACAGGTGTGGCGTCAGTCCCTCTTGACAGGAAGTTGTCTCCGTTCCCCGCCGTCAAGTATCGGGTCAGTCCCGCTCTGCCTCTGGCGTGCGAATTCCGTCCAGAGGGAAATCGGTCCAAGCTCGGCTCCTTGGTGGAAACACATTCTTCAGACGCACACAAGCGTCACACGGGAGCGAGGTGGATGAGGTAGTGCTTTGTACAAAGTGCTTTGGATGTAGCCCCTGAATATCAAACATGTATGTTTGAAAATTGGATTGGTTTTGGTTTTAGTTTTTTGTACTTTTATTTTAAGATCCCACTGTGTGGAGAACTTGGGTCACAGGGTTTTCTACAGTTGGACCTCTTAATATGATTTAATCTGTCCATTTAAAATGTCGCCTTCTGTTCGGTCCTGTAGGAGTACTGGACACCAAACAACCCCATGCAGAACACCATCATCCTCCTCATCGAGCAGATTGTGGTGGCACTGGGTGGAGAGTTCAAGCTCTACCTTCCTCAGCTCATCCCACACAAGCTGCGAGTCTTCATGCACGACAACAGCACCGGACGGAGTGTTACCATCAAGGTCAGTGTGGTGCACCCCAGAGAATCACTAATCCCAATGTTTATAGGCCGACACCCGGTTGTGTGTCATATTTTCGATTAACTCTGTGTCCACTGAAGGACATCCCACTCAACAGAATTCAAAGACTCCACTTCCCACAATAATATCGAGGGCAAACGATTCTGAGCTGTTATTATTTAACCTTTTACTCTAAGACATGTCAGAATTACAGATTAGATTGCAAGGATTGGGATTGATGCTCTACGAAGGCATTTTAGGTAAGCGGAAAGGGGGGGCAAAAAGTAAGTACCTATAGTATCCCTCATTTGGGCCATTTTTTATCTCAAAGATACTTCACCCTCTTGTTTGACCTTTTGTTTGATCAAATTTCTGTAACTTTTTAAAATATTTTTAGAGATTTACAATACAGTCATACATTTCAGCCATTACAGCAGGAAAGCAAATTAATCCGGGAGGCAGAAGCAAACCCTAAAAAAATGAGGAAATTAACATTTTAATAGGTTACAGAAATTAATTCAAGAAGACTGGATTTTAAATTGTGTTCGGAGGGCTGGAACATAACGCTTACAAAATGTGCATCAGAACCCTCAGCAGAGGCTTAAAAAATACAAAATAATGCTTGGGAACCAGTTAACGCTGCCATGAATGCTTATTCAGCTGAGTGAAGAGCAATGGCTAAAATCAAAAAGGAGATGTAGCCATTCAAAAATACTTAATAAAAAACGACCAAACTGTCTGCTGTGGCCCAGTGCATTGGGAGTATCACCATCAGCCCCTCGAGCACCTCTAGATTTTATTAAAGCACTGAGTCTTTTTTGGGGTAGGAGTATATAAGCATGGCACATCTAGGCATGGTAATATTTTCCCAATCTTCATTGCGAAAGCGCTTCAAGTGGGTCAGATTGCAAGGGCATCTCCTGTGCTCAGCTCCCTTCAGATCACCCCACACATGTTCACTTGGATTGAGGTCTGGGGCATTCCACAACTTACAACCTTCTCTGGCCATTATTTTGTTGATTTGGATGTATGCTTATGTCGGAGAATTCATGTATTTCTTTGCAAATTTTAGCCAGGCTTGGATGTTTTTCTTAGTAAGAAAAGGCTTCCGTCTTGCCACCCTACCCCATAGCCCAAACCTACGAAGCATACGGTAGATCATTGTCATGTAATACGCAGCCAGAAATTCCTGCAGCTCCTTTATTGTCGCTGCAGGCCTCTTGGTTTTTCCCCGACCAGTTTCCTTCTTGTCTTTTTTATCAATTTTGGCGGGACGTCCAGTTTTTGCTAATGTCCCTGTTGTGTCCTATATTCTCCACTTGATGACTGTCTTCACTGTGTTCCATGGAATTTCTAATGTCTTGGAAATTATTTTTTTAACCTTCTCCTGTCTGTCTATGATGCTTTGGAAGCTCTTTGCGGACCATGGCTTCTCCTGTAAGATGCCCCACTCCCCTAACCCGCACCCCTCCCTCAAGAAAGCATCTATTTTTTATTTTTTATACGTTTACAATTATCCAGTGAACTCTGCACGGGGCGTTCCGTCCAAATGGGAACAAACCGACATATGCGCGCACACGTGGCATATAACAAGTGGAACGTATTTCTTGTGACATCACCCGCTGGCGTGTTGACTGCTGGCGTTTTGGCTGTCGCCATGTTGACTCTCTCTCATCATATTGGGCTGCGGAGGAGGGGCAAAGAGACGCCATACACGGTTCTGTTAGCAGTGCCAACCTGTCAATCACAAGCAAACCCACCTTAAAGAATACCCTGCTTCATTTTTTTTTTAAATTCTAAATATTGCCATAATTTATTCGAAGAACATGTTCTATTGGAGGTAGAGATTTTCTCACAAAGGGACTCCTTTTTGCAACTGGAAGAATCATGTGCAAGAGCAAGAAGTCTGAGTAAGAGTATAGTTTACCAACTAATTCAGATGTGCTTCTTGTTCACTTCTCACAGAATTAAAACGCAGCTGTAATGGAGAGTTTAGCGGTTAAGGCTGTACTGGCCGGAATTGATAATATCTGTGAAACAATACTGTGTATCTCCCCCTCTGGTTATATATGGTTATTTTTCATTATTTATTTTTTGATTGCTGGACTGATAGCTGGTTATTGATTTCAGAGGGAAGAAGGATATCTGCCAAAGTACAATTAAGCGTCTGCAGAGAGACTTCGTTGAGTCATATAAATATTTTGCAGGTGTACCCGAACATCCAATTAAAGTGGACACAGATGCTGTATTTAAAAAAGGCTCAGTCCAGACCGTTTCTTCTTGAGGAAGCTGAAAGTCTGAAATCAGCGAAGTCATGTTATTTTAATCAGGGCATCTTAGCTCATGTCCTCTTCTGTGCTGTGCTCTGCGGGGAGGGCTGCGTCACCGATCAATAAGGTGATTAGAAAGGCTGGCTCAGGGTTTGCAAAAGAGAACCATGGCCAAGTAAAAACAATTGTTTATTTTGAAGGTCATCCATCACAATGTTGTTCTGAAAGGACTCAGGACGTCTTTTGTTCCAGCAGCAGTCCGATTTTATATATATATTTTTTTATAACTGTTAAATGTGTTTTTTAGATTTAGCATATTTGTGATGTTATTAAAATATCTTATTGCATTTTATGGTGTAAGTTATCCGTTTACATTTTTTTTTTTTCTGCCTGTTGTGCACTCTGGAAACCATGTCTATTGTGTGTAAGAGTTATTTTTGGCCGCAAAGGAGTTTCCCCACTAGGGATTAATAAAGCTTTCTGACTAATAGATGGAGAAACCCTGACACGTCATGTGTCATCAATCAGGTGGAGAAAGTGCACTAACCAGCTTGAACAGATCACATGTCATACTTGAGTTATTCCTTTGAGCAGTGTGTTTTTTAAAAGTGATCCACGCACTCCTCAGGAGGCACAGGCGCTCATCCACAGTTGACTTATCGCGGTGAGCTTTTCTGCTTGCGGTTTTTCCGTCGTTATCCATCAAAACCGTTCAGGTCACGAGCAGCTCATTTGCCTTGCGGCAGTTCAAAGGCATCGTGCACCCGTACTTTGCACACACTCTCGTTTCAGCAGCTGCAGCCAGGATTCGTCTGGGTTCTCTCTGACCCTAAATCACGCTTTGGACACCAACCCCAGAGGCAGAATGGTTAGGAGCACGGCCATCGTGCACGCTCTTTCCCCGGGGGCAGTTTTTTCTCAGAGTGTGGCGTATTAGATAACCTAGCAGCCCACAGTCTGGATAGTCTATAACTCAGCGGTGTGGGAGGGGGCCTAATCTCAGGATGGGGGTTGCAAAATGGGTGAAACTGGGATTCGGGTTTCCTTCTCGTTCGAAGCAAAAGAAAAGAAAAACATACTTCCATAATTTTAAGGAGCTGACCCCCATACCCCCCCCCCCCCCACCTCCTCGAACACGCACACCGCCACCTCGGCTTCCTGCTGTCTCGCCGTGCGTCATTTAGTCGCGAGGGGAAAGTGCCCATGTAGTCACAGTGCGTGGTGTGGCCAGGGTCTGCTTCCACACACATCATCCTTTAGGACCATCTCTCCATGCTGCACACAACATGATGTAGCCATTGGATCAAACAACAGGAGCCTCCGCAGCATATGTTCCTTTTTTTATAGATTGTTGACATTAGAACCTCAGTGGTCCCTCTTCTATCCCACTATTCAGTCATGGATTTGTGCCGTTCAATGCATGCCACCATGTGCAAGTTGGCTCTAACGCGATGCTACTGGTTGAGGTTATAGATTTAAAAACTCATGCAATGCAGAATTGAGGATTAGCGTGTTTTCTCGCACCTTCCTCAAATTAAACAACATCTGCGTTTCTTTGGAGATTCCATTTGTGATAAAAAGCTTATTAAAATGACCTCATGTTAAGTGTCGGATTTATTTTAGGATATCAGGATGAACCCCCTCAACGTGTCTCATCTGGTTTAAAAACTCACAAAAGCAAGCGTACAATATCCATCGTCAGATAACACAACAATGGCAAAACAAAACAATCAACAGAGCACTAAACAATTCACTAAGGGGGAGAGAGACAACGAGAGAAAAGATTACAAACAGACATGGATACAATTAAGCAAACAATGATCTATCTCTAGATATACAAACAGTGACAACATAACAACATCTGTTCAAGGACAGCAAATCAAAGCATTTATAATGAAGCAAAATTGGATATTCGAAGGTAAATTTTTCCAATCTGAAACAAACTTTTTCAATACACGTGGATCTGTAATGAGGATCTGACTAGTGCGTCCCCGTGCATAACTTGAAAAAAAAACAGTTTGAGACAATTAAGACAAAAATAAATAAAACGAAGCTAGTTAAATTGGCGTTTTCTGCTCAGATGCAGCCTCACTCTGCAGATCTATATGCAGATTTGTGTCGCGTATGATGCCGCGGGGACGGACGTCAGTTTCAGCGTGTGCTCCCTTCTGCAGATGCTCAACGCCATCCAGCTGTTTGGTGCCAACCTGGACGACTACCTGCACTTGCTGCTGCCTCCCATCGTCAAGCTGTTCGATGCCTCCGACGTGCCCCTGCAGGCCCGCAAGTCAGTACGCCGCCCGGCTGCCCCTGTGCTGATTTAAAAATCCACTCTCAGCGGCTCTCACACATCTTTCATCTCTTAAATCTTGATTTTGATTGGACATGTATTTGTGGCACTGAAGTAAAAATGTTTTAATTATGCGTATACTAGCCAGGAGGAAGTACTGACATTGTCAGGTCTCTGTCACACTATAGTTAAAGTGAAGCTGAGCGTTTTGTGTTTACCCGCTTTCCCTCCGTGTGGCTCAGGGTTGCCTTGGAGACGCTGGATCGGCTAACGGAGTCCCTGGACTTCACCGACTACGCCTCACGCATAATCCACCCGATTGTCCGGACGCTCGACAGCACCCCCGAACTGCGCGGCACCTCTATGGACACCCTGTCCTCGCTAGTATTCCAGTTGGGAAAGAAGGTAGCTACCGTTGTCCCCCGAGGCTCACCTTTAAATGGACCACTCTTCAAAAGTCTACTTCCAGCCTCCCCGCTGCTGCTCTTCCACACAAGCACCGTTCCCGTAACCCTCCCCCCCGCACCAGTCTTAATTACCGGTACTTCCTGCCAGACTGCTGATGTCATTGACCATTTGGCGGCGGGGGGTTGGCGTTTACGAGGGTGGATGAGGTCATGTTTACCCCCCCCAAGCCATCCCCTCCCTTATCCATAAAACCCTCCTATGGTTTTCAGGCCTAACCTCAGAAGCAGCAGCAGCGCATGTGCAGGGGGGGAAGCTTTTGATCTGAGACTCGGGTGGTTAAAGACAAGTGCAGGATTCTCAGCTATTTGGTCTTGGGTGTTGGGAAAGAGGCAGCCAGACTAAACCACAAAAATGACACGTACTCTTTTATTTACTCTGCTTCCTTATCCCCCTCCTTATCAGTACCAAATCTTCATCCCCATGGTGAACAAAGTGATGCTGAAGCACAGGATCAACCACCAGCGTTATGACATACTCATATGTCGCATAGTTAAGGTGAGTACCCCACACCATTTATCCAGACTTTCCAAAAACATTGATACAACACAAGGAAATACATAACGTGTTTTGAGGCTTGAATCAACAGTTTCTTTGTGGGTGGTCTCTCTCTCTCTCTCTCTGTGTGTGTGTGTGTGTGTGTGTGTGTGTGTGTGTGTGTGTGTGTGGTTTTTTGTGTTTTACAATATTATAGGGCTATACTCTGGCTGAGGAGGAAGAGGACCCTCTAATCTTCCAAAATCGACAGCTTCGTGGTAACCAAGGCGATGCTCTGGTCAGCGGGCCGGTGGAGGCGGGGCCTATGAAGAAACTTCACGTCAGCACCACAGCACTTCAAAAGGTCAGAGGGTAACACACACAAAGTCCAGTGTTTAGTTCTCTGCTGTGGTTGTTTGGCTCTATTGTGGTTGTGTACACGAAATGGCGCTGTGACCAAGATGTTTACTCGTAGTGATGACATACGGACCAGCAGTGATGGATCCAGGAAAGAACACAATGAACGCAGATGCTCCCATTCGGGTCATTTCCTCAATGTTGCTATGAATATGGAAGTGATGTCATTCATGTGCTGTGCCTTCACAGTCACTAGATATCAACAGAGCTCTCCAACACCACCATCAAATCGCCAAATGAGGCACTCTTCTGGAAAAACGCTGCACCACGAGTAGCAAAACAAGATTTATGTGTCCGTCTTGGCCAGACGGGCCCACACACGCACGCACACGCACGCACACACACACACACACAACCTGTGACCATCGGGTCTGGGGAAACGCTGTTGCTCCCACGTCGTCTCCAGTGAATGCTTAAGATGGAGCATTTTTGTCTCTTCACAGGCTTGGGGTGCTGCCAGGAAGGTGTCCAAAGATGATTGGCTTGAGTGGCTGCGGCGCTTGAGCGTGGTCCTGCTCAAGGAGTCGTCCTCTCCAGCCCTGCGGTCATGCTGGTCTCTGGCCCAGACCTACATCCCTCTCGCCAGGTCGGAGATGCCGCTCATTCTTTTCGTTGTCTCGGCCCTTTTTACGTTGCAGATCCAAGATGGTCCGCAAAAGCAGAAACACATCATGCAATGCTAATGCAAGCAAGCTAATCTGGCTACTTATGCATTGGCTGTTCTTGCATAATATCATATGTTAAACGTGTGTCTGCTGTTTCTGTGGTCCACAGGGACCTGTTCAACGCTGCCTTTCTGTCTTGTTGGTCCGAGCTGAGTGAGGATCAGCAGGACGAGCTCATCCGCAGCATCGAGTTGGCCCTCACCTCCCAGGACATCGCGGAGGTCACGCAGACTCTACTCAACCTGGCAGAGTTCATGGAGCACAGTGACAAGGTTAGCAACGACTCAAAGCAGCTAATTGAAACCGTAAACGTCTGGTTTCATTAGAGTGCTTTTAGGCCTATATGTTCAGTTGAACTTTAATTTAAGTATTGATTTTACCTAGTGGATTTTTTTCTGTCTCATTGAATTTAATGTCAATCCGCCCACCATACATCCACGAGGGTAGGAATACTACCCATGACTCAGCGACTGCATCGGTGCAACGTTGTGTGTGTGTGGAAGCAACGGTGATGGTTCGCTTGGCTGCGATAACTTTGAGCCTTTTCGTCATCAGTGAATCTTAACACAGAGTTGTAGCGTTGAGTGTATTCATCTAAACTCCCGGAAAATGTGAATGCTGCGTCAGACGCAGTACCGAGCATGTGACCGCAAGCCTGGAGACCGATGAAAAAACACTAGAGGAACAGAGTCTCCTCGTTTGCCCTCAGACAACATTGCTGCAGTTCACCACAGTCAGGAAACCTGCGCCAGACTGTGAAAACTGTGGTTTTCATTGGTAGGTGTTGTTTGTTGTAGGTTTGAGCTTGGCCAAAAGCTGCAGTACATTCACCTTCTTGGCAACTACTCAAAAGTCACAAGTGGTCAGCTGAGCGGGAACCATTCTGGCTGCAGTCGTTGTAATAAAACGTATATATAAACGGGACGAGATAACACTTAAAGACCTTGGGGGGGGATGCGGGCAGAGCCATCCTTTTACAAGTCCTCTGTTTGACCGCACATGTTGAGCTAATTAGCACCAAAGAAGTTGTGTCGAGGACAGAGACTGTCATGGCCGGGTCACAATATATTGTTTCAGCAGGCTTACCCCCTGCTGGGAGGCTGCAGTAGAAACTGTTCAGTTCCACGGCGGGTGAAAGAAGGCCGTGAGGTGTTTTTTCTGGGTTACCAGATGACCTTTTGCACATGAACTCCATTGCTTCGTATAGCTACCGTATTCCAGGAATTGGGTTATAGTCTACATTAATATATAGTTTATAGTTAAATAATCATTTCTATTGATTGCTGCAAACCCTAAGAAATGCAAATGGTGCGCAGCAGAGTTCATTCATTTTTAATTTAATTTGTTTTCCGTTGCAGGGCCCTCTGCCCCTCAGAGATGATAACGGTATCGTGCTGCTCGGCGAGAGAGCTGCCAAGTGTCGGGCCTACGCCAAGGCTCTGCACTACAAAGAGCTGGAGTTCCAGAAAGGGGCCTCTCCTCTCATTCTGGAGTCCCTTATCAGGTAAGTGATCTCTTTGAGAGGAAAAAACATGGCTTTGATAAGCCTTTGGGAAGATGAGCTTTCTTCTCCAAATCTTTGTCACAGAATTTGAGTGACAACAGCACGCGTATATTTGTTCTTTACATTAAAAGGGCAAATGACAAATTAGTACATTTAATGGTCAGCCTAACTTACTGTTAGTTTTGCTAGTTAACAATTAACTTAATTGTTAACTTTGACATTATATCATAATTCGGTGTCAGTGGGTGGTCTCTTTGCTCTCGTAGAGATTCTTTGCAGGTTTGGCAGGTGTTTCTGTGATTAACAGTTATTATACTGCAAGTTATTGCGTCAAGACAAACAAACCGTTCTCTAAAAGTCAATTTTAAATACACAAGAAATGATATTGCACATATCTTCCCATAAGTCTTTGCTATCTTATGTCAACTTTTCGATCCTCTATTCTCATCCTTCTCTATTTCTAAGCCTTTGGCAAATCTGTTTTCCAGGCAACTAATTGGATACTTGCCTCCTTTTCATCTACGACTGTCTGGACTGGTGTTTCTCAGGGGCCTGTTTTCAATTTCTCAGGAGCCTTGATGATGATGAATGATGGGAGCCGGCACTCTGGTGTTTTCAATATCCCCATCTGGTTCTCACCTCTCCAGGACTTCTCATAAAAAGATCCAGAGGGCCGGTGTTCAAAAATCACTGTGCAAAGCTGGCTCTACTGAGTCGCCACCTTATTGAAAGCAAAGGAGAAGAAAAGCACTTTCATAACTGATGCACTCTTTTTGATGAGAGGGAGGCATCGTCACTGCTATTTCAGTACCTGATGAGTCACGGTGTTCGTCAGTGATTATTTCAGGGATTGTTTTTTAAATTCGCAAATAGACAGTCACATTCAGTTAGTTTCAGTTATAATGAAGGGAATTTGATCTCCAGAGGTGTCACACTCATAATAGAACACAGTTTATGAGTTGTAGGTGGTATGATTAATGTGTTAAAAGGATTTTAAGAAAATCCAAAAAATTAGCTTGTGGTCTAACTATATTTGCAGGCTCTGCAGCGATGGCCAGAAAACGGGTCACATTTTCCCAATTTATCCCTCAAAACCCGAGGAACATTTTTAATTGAGCAGTTGTCATTGTGCTTCCTGCTGGGTCTCAACATTTTTTTGAGATTCTGTTTTTCATCCGATTTTGTACAAATTGAACAATCTCTGGTAGAATGTGATGATGGGGCGAAAGCGGCATGAACGATCATTTAACAGTGTGTACAGGGACTCCTCCATTTACAGAGTAGACGTGACTTGGGTGGTTCTGTGGCTTCTGAAGGTCGGCGTCTTTGCATCTGAACCATGTTTTAATAATGAATTAGCCGCCATAATGTGCTCTATGGAAGTGCTTAACAGATGGAAAGTTCCGTATATATGTGGTTTATTCAGCGATATATAGATGACTGCAACATTCAGAGTGGCCTTTGTGCATTCGGTTTTTGTACCAAACTGCTTGATTGCATTCAATGTATTAGTAGACAGGGGTAGGCAGTTTATATACAAGATTGCTGTTATTAAATATAATTCCATGTAAAGATGTGTACAGTGTACAGTAAGATACTGTAACCACATTAACTCGTTTTTAACTAAGCTCATTACAATATATTGGATAAACTTTAGTAGAAACCCTTTCCTCACGATCGCTTGGGTCTAGATCACCTCTGTTTACACACATCTTAATAACTGCAACTTTTCACTGAAAGTTTAAAAGAAAAATGAGCATAGCTTCCATCTGCAGCCACTTGGTTTTCTGCGTGTATCGTGTGGCCTTTACATCATCCACCACTGTTCAAGGTCTGCTCTTGTTGTCGGGGGTCACAGGTTTAAATACTTTTAAACACTGGAATAGAAAGAGCAGGTAATTTGTCATTGTCCAAAGGTCCCACTTTGGGTGTCCTTCATTTCCCCTGTGCTCATTTCCTTCTAAGGGTAGAGAAACATGTACAGCTTTAATTAGATGTGCATCCCGACTGTGTCACCTTGTTAAAGGAGGAGAATTCTCCTAAGCCTACCACGGAGCCTGTGTAGGCCGCTGTAGGTATGTGAGTGCCCTGAGGAATTCTTGGTCGTTTCAAAGTGTAGCAAGAAGGCGTTACTGTTTTTTAAGGCAGTAAACCCGAGAGGCTCTTCACTATGTGGCAGAATACAATGTGTGTGGTCTTCATTTCTGCATTGGGCGTCTGGGGACCTTTGGTCAACATGTCAGTAGACGGTCAAAGGGTCAGAGGTCGGTGGCTCAAGGCAAATATGTTGCTAATACTGGACATGAATGCACTCGGGACTTTGTTTTGCTGTTAGAAGTTGCCACATTTGAACCTTTGCTGAGATCAATGACGGACTATTTGTATGAGACGGATTATGCACCAGGTTTCGTTTAAAAAATATGTTTATTTTCTATCACATAAAACATAATTACAGAGCTGTACACATTTTACAAACTACACACTTCCATCATCAATGGGTTTTACAATAAAAGGCAGATTAATGCATAGGACATGCCTTTGGTGGTTCATCCCATTCCAGCAACTCACAAAGAACTCTCAGTTTTATTCGTGCCTACGAGTCCTTAATGATCTGTACCTGAACCAGACTACTCTGGATGGATTCTTGCTGCGATGTGTTACTTGTGTTAACTAAAAAAAAAAACATCCTAGTGCTTTCAAGACAAACGAGAGAAGGAATCAAATGCAGTCACCCTTACGGGACAGTGGTAAAAGAGCATCTATCAAAGCATTAGAACAATTGAATATTTTGACTGATAAATACACAAAATTAACTACAATTTACAATCAAACGTGGCGACAAACATACACACTTATCTGACTGAAACGTACTCGGACCATCACAAACTACATTTTGGTTCCTTTAGCAGGCGTGGGCACTCGGTGAGATCGCTCAGCATTCGTGCGTGTCATCACAGCTGAAGCACTCATGGTTGAAAATCCACCGGCCGGACCTTCATCTCCACTTTTTTGAGGGAGTAGTTGGAGCCGTGCCAGCCGTACCAAGTGATCCCATCGGAGTTCTTGGTTACGTGCTGACCGTAGCGGTAGAAAACGCCATTTAAGTTTGAGTCAGTGCAGCAGTTGTACCAGTAACCACCTGGAGGGAGACGGAGGAAAAAAACAATTCGACTTTTTTGTAAATCGGAGAGAAACCCGTAAGCTCTTGCGTGAAACCCATTGTATGGGTTGTCTCTCGTCATTTACCTTTGCGCAGGGAGGCGCAGTCATCCACGCACTTGTCGTTGTCCTTGTTGACGGTGCTGAAGTTGGTGTTGTTGTGGTAGCGCAGAGAGTCCCCGGCGTTCCCACTGTAGTTGGCGAGGAAGAGCTTGTAGCTGTTCAGCTCGTTGCCCAGGGTGAAAAAGCCATACTGAGCGTAGCGCGTCTCTCCCTGCCAGTCCTGGTTTGGGAAGAAACCCGTAAACGACTCGATTCTAGAGCCTAGTGGCGCTCCTAAATTGGCTAAGCTTGTGCCCTGTTTTCAAACACCTACCTCCATCTCAATCCGGAGCATACTGGGCTGCCTGGTTAAGCGGAAGATGTGATCGTTGCCGAGCCAGAAGTCTCCCCGGATGGATCCAAATCCATTTTTGTAGTGCTTCCAGTCCCGGTTGAATGATGTGAGGCCGACTTTGCGCCGTTGGATCAGAGTCCAGCCGCCTCCATTTGTCTCCATATCGCAGAAGACCTGAAAGCATATATCAGACGCTAATAGAATGCAGATGCCTCACGGTCGGCGTTGCCCTACACGCGGCTCTGAGGTGGGACTTACGCTCAGCTCAGGGGTCCCCAGGAAATCGTCCTTCGGCAGTTTGTACTCGCCAGAGATTCGGTAGCTCTTACTGTACAGGGATGCACAGTCATAAATGGCGTCTGGAGAGGAATAAAATGAACAATGATGAAACCATATGCAGCGAGTCATAAATTCTAACGGGCTCTATGGATGTCTGAGTGATTGGGCAGATGAAAATGTGACCTCTACCCCCACTAAAAGCAAAGTAGAGTGGAGTCGTGGCGTTGATTTTAGCACGGTTCTTCTCTCTCACTCTTCTCTGCCACAGCATGGCGAGGCCATAAATGGGGCCGTGAGATTACTACAAAGCAACCCGTCCAATTCTTTAAAAAAAGTCTGTGTGACTGAAAAAGAGATGGAAACCTTCCACTTCTAATCTGACTCCCCTTCCTGTTCTGCCCCCCTGTCTCTAATTTACTCCAGCCTTTAAGAAAAAGGCCTCTGTGTTCCCCTTGCCAGTGACCTAAACGTGGCCCTGCTCGACCACAGTGTTGAGGGTATTGAAATAATAAACGACGTCATGCCTGGTTAACTTCTCCGCGGCAGCCAGCGCTGATTAGTGGTGTGTCGAAGGTGGAGCTGGATGTCGCAGATGATTTTTGCTTTGATGCGAGCCCTGTACTGACGGCGGCGCAGACAGGACTCCACGGGCGATGAATGAATGCTTTAGCCTGCTGTCGGGTGCACCGCAATCTGCCTCCCTGCCCTGAGACTCCTCTCCAGGCCGTGGATGAGGCTAAATACAGTTAAATAAATGTATAGTGTTTCCGGTACCCCCAATCCCCTGAAATGAAGGCTTTTTTCTCAGCTGTGCTCGAGTTAGTCTGCCTAATTTAGAATGAGCTCCCCGACTCCTCAACAAAAATACGCCAACGTTATGCAGGTGATTGACATGTCATTTGATGGACGGACGGCACACTTTAAGTTCAGTCATAATTAAATCTGTTGGGCTCCACTTCACACACCTTTTTTATTTTCTGGAGTTATGTCACTACAGCAACCGAGCGCCCAAAGAACTCTGGCCCTTCACTGTCTCCTGAGCTATAGGCTTCCCCAACGCGCAGATGCTCACCTGACGAAGTCTGGGTGGCGGACTGCAGGGTCTGCAGCTGCATGATCTCCACCCGGTTGTTGATCTCCGAGTACTTGCTCTCTGCCTCCGTCACCCGGGCTTCCTGCTGCCGGTTCTGCTTGTCCAGATCCATTATTTGCCTCACAACGCTCATCAAGTCCGTCTCCTGCTTGCGGCTCATCTCCCCGAGGATGCTGGTCAGGTTGGCCACCTGCACCTTGAGGGAGCGCACGTCGTCGCAGCACTGCGCCTTGGGGGTCTTCGGAGGCGTCAGCCTCTTCTTGGGGTTCTGTGCCCACGCCTCCGCCAACAGGAGCAGCGTGACCCCCAGAGCCAACACGCACGCGTTCACCTTTGCCATCCCGTCGGCTTGCTGTGGCAGGAGTTGTGAATTTTTCACAGGTGGGTCTGTGAGTAGAGGCGCCCGGTCCCTTCGGTGGGAATATCAAGCGGACGAAGAGCTGTGGCCCAGCGGTTGAGGTGGAGCTCCTCTTTAAAGCAACTGCTCAGCCAGGGCTGTCTTATTTCCCTCAGTGAAGCCCTCCTCCGACTGAACATCTTAAATATTTTGCACCAGGGGTCCCGCCCCCTTCTCTCCCGGTGCACCGCGTTGACCCTCTCCAACCTTCAGGGCGGAGGGCCTTCCCCACCCACCCCTTTACCCCTTGTGCCCCTCCTCCTCCTCCTACTTTCACTCATTCCACAGAGGTTTTGAACATGTTTCCTCCTCTGTCCGTCAGGTGTTGAGGGTTTATTGGGCGGCGTTTTTGCCTCTGCCCGAAGGGGCCCTGCACAGAGGAGAGGAAACAACACATGGGCTACTGTGTCAGTCACCCGCAATGTGGAAAAGCAAACCGTTAAATGCTTTGACTTTTAAGGTATTTTTAGCGGCACACATAAATTGCTTCAGAAGTTCAATACCCGTCTGAGGCCTTTCAACAGTTGTTCGTAATTTCATTCTTCACACTCTAATGACCTTGTTAATGAGGGATTTTTATTACATCCCCGAGGCCAACATTTTCTTCATTAACTCGGGTCTTCACGTGCCAAGAGGTGAGTGACGTCACCAAGCACTCTTTAATTTTAGGTGTTCGACTGATGCTACACCCTTTTGGCCGTTGTTGAAGCGAGCTTGTTTTTTCCGCAAAGCCTTTCAGCATCAGATTTCAAAAGGATGTTGATACAAGGAGAAAAGCTTAGCGAAACAGTCAAGGTAAAATTAAGGCAAAATGCAGTTTACATTAGGCGGAAAGTATTTGTTCTGGAGAGGACAAGTGACGTCTGAGTATGCCGTCTACCTGTGTAAAGGCGGAAAATGCATTCTTTTTTTGTAAGTGGCTAAAATGGTATACTGTTACCCACTGGGGGAACAACAGAATGAGGTGATACCCCATGTGGCTTTGAAGAACAACAGAAGGCTGCTTGTGTTTTTTCTTCTCTGTGTTATAGCACAGACAGCACAGGCACTGGTTGTCATGTTGCTTTACCACCACGGAATCTATTTAAAAATGATTTAATAGCAATACGGGAAGCAGTGGAAAGGGAACACTCTAGTTGGACCAAAAGTCACATTAATATTCCCTCTTTTTTTAAGCAACCAGAGCCGAAAATATTAACAGACCTTTAAATAATAATTGTGTTTAACCTTTTAGTTTATTCAAGGGAGTTTAAAAAACTCTTCAGATGCTAGATATATGAGTAAATACATTTGAATTCTTTGTAGTATTTCAGAATAATTTTATTGGTTTTGAAGTTGTGCTGATGGTGATCATTGAGCGGAAATGTTTTGTCACCTTTTGCACGTAAAATAGATGATTTTTCAGCAGAACCGCGTTGACCCATTGCAGTGGGCCGGGTCACCCGCCTGAACAGCTTACAAAGGAGCCTTGTACATTGGTAGGTAGCCGGTTACATTTACTAATTACTAATCCCATGCACCAGCAGCCTTTTACCGCTTCCGTGGTTCTGAGCAGGACACACAATCCGCCGCTAAAAATGGCCCGTTTTGTTTGGTGCGATGGGGACGTTTTCGAAATGTCGAAATTTTCGAACATGCCAATCACTGGCTGTGGAGTGAATAAAACACCATCGCAAAGTTGGACATCAGAGAGCGTTTGTGTGAATCTCCATTCTCTGGAATTTTCATCTCATCCGAGCTGCCAGCGCTGCCAAGGAGATGCCTTGGGAGATTAGGCCAGAGGGGGGCGGGGGTGTATGAGACATCGACACACGGATCGTGTTTGATTTTTATGGTACTCGACTACGCGGGATCACTGCCATGCGCCGTAGATGAACTGCCATGATGAGGTGCCACGGTATGCTGTAAATACAGGGACTTGTGCGTAATAGTAACTGAGACATGGCGGGACCGGGACATTCTTGTCCGTGTTTACTTGAACTTTGTGGACACTAATGGAGTGTCTGGAAAAGGCAGGGTGTTTGCACATTCACAGACGGGGGAAAAGAACAGGTTGAACTATAGGTGTGAAACCCCAACAATTGAGGCTTGAGAGACCTCAAACCCCAGTGCGCATGAATGATATGATGCTCACTCTTTTTTTTTTTAAACGTCAAGCTTTTTGTGTCTTTCCTGCCAAGTGTTCTGCAGGTGACCCTGGCTTTCACTCAATTGTTCGGGCAAACAAATGTAGACTTGTGATTGTTCTGCTCAGCATCATGTTTGTGTCATGGAAAATGTGGTTTGGAGCGCAAATTCCCAAAATATTACATAACCGTGACATGGTCTGTTATTCCTTTGATGCTCAACGTTTGGATGTGTACAACTCTTTATTTTTCTGAGAATTTGGTCTCCTCAAATTTTGCTGGCCACTTTTTAAAACTAGTCACAGCTTTGCAATTTTCCATTTAGTCCTTTTTTCGTATATTGACATTTGCTTTTAGTTTCCTGTATTTGTTTGATTTGTAAGACGCATGTGGGAGTAATAAGTCATTTGTTGTCTTCGTACAAACATAATAGCCTTCATGTTTAGTTTGCGGCAATGTGTTTAATTGCCAGACCAATTCTTCTCCCTGGATGGATCCTAAACACGATCCTCCTGTAGATTACCTACATTTTTCAAAAACACGACAACAGCTCTCCATCACATTACGGCCAGCCAATGTGTATGACTCCGTCATAAGAACCTAACCGCAAACAAATGGCATGATTGCAGGGTAAATTCCCTCACCGCAAAGTCTTCTCCTGGTCTTACCTTTCCGTTGCATCCTTAAGTTAATGTCTACCAGAGGGAAAGATAATTAAGTCATGATAAATATAATTGAGTTACAATAGTCGCTAGTTCCAACTCTGCTACAAACAAAGCCACAGCAGAAAGGTTACTGGTCCTGTTCTTTTCAAGAAATCTTTTCTTAATCATGTCTCCCCAAGCTCCTATCTGAATAGTTTTAGTACTCAATTGTTCATATGTTTCTAACTACAGGAGTAATGTTATTAATGAAACCTTTGATGGTGCGTAGTGCCCGTTGACCTTAAGTCATTGACGGGCCGTTCCCCTTTGGACAAAAGGTGGATAATTTGCCCACCGGGATCTTCTCCTCGCTGTAACTGCTCTGTGAGTCACATCTCACTCTCCAGCTATGCATCCCAGCGGCTCCACTTTCCTCTGGGCCTGGACTCTGTCATTCAGATGCTTTATGTGTTTAGCATCGTACGGTTTCCTCCTTCAAAACGGCTTCCTTAAACTGCATTCAGCCTCTAACTATGTCTCACCAGGCTGTGTGTGATGAATGCACGGCTCCTCTTAACATTAGAGGTATTTGCTAAATTTGAACCGAAGCCCCCTTCTTCTCTATTTGACTTCCTCTTGAAGCCAGCGCGTTTCATGGAACAGATTTTATTCCTTTAGCCGACGAGACGAGGCGCTAATTGCAGCCGCCATCTATCTTTGAGCGGGCTGACAAAACAGGTTATTTTTTTTATTTTAATGAGATCAGAAATACACTGGAAAAACTTTTTGCACTCAAACAGTGACATCAGAGATCGAGCTGTCAGCGGAGCGCTCATGGGTTTAATTACAGGAAAGAGCGGGAGCTGGTGGATTCCAGCGCTTCTATCTCAAAACTTTGAATTACACAATATAAATCAAAAGTAAACTCTTCCACCTGTCAGCTCTGTCTGCACACAAGAGCCTCGGTTTGAGTCGTACAATTGAATGCATCGTATGTCTTTGCGGTGCTTTTTAAATAAGTCTTGAACCCAGATTCGGTCACTGATTTTGTATTCGTGGTTATTTAGTCTAATTTAATTATTCAGTTTGAATTGAAATAGAAATAACATGCCTGACCACCCCCCTCAAGCCTTTATAAAATTACCATGGACTTGATATCATCTTAAATTGAGACACTTGCCATGGAAATAATCCAAGGGATAGTCATCTGCAACTCAGTTAACCCGGTCACGTCTAAGGGGAGAAATGAACCCTCCCATAATGAAGGAGACGATATCCACCGGGGCATCGCGCTGGCAGAGCGTGCAGAGGCCCGGTGGCTTAAGCTGGTGATGGCTACCAGCTGGCTTAAGCTGGTCAGGCTGACCGCCACACTGGAGACCAGTTGAACAGCTTTGTGCCAGGGGCCACTTCTTCACTCAGACGTTTCGTGACACTGCGATGTAAAAAGGGTTGTTGTACCACAAAACCAGAAGCAGGTGTGTATCCACACAGGGGTTCCTTTGTTTTGGGGCTAAACATGGAGTGTTTTAGCTTTGTTGGTATGAGCGAGATCTCCGGCGTACTTGCATGAATTAAAGGGATTAGTTTTGAGAAAACTGTTACTTTGAATGGGATTAAAAAGCAATGGACCAAGTAGAAGTATATAAGCGGTAAATAGAAAAACTTGTTGGTATTCTGCTGCTTTGTGACTCCAAAGTAATCCTTTTGTTTAAATGAAACAACCGCACACAACCCTGTTGTTGACAAATCAATTCTGCCACCATTAAATTCTAACAGAACAAAGACAAAATAAATGTGTCAAACATGTGGCATCTTTCCTTTCACAGAATATGCAGTCAATATGTCTGGATAATGAACGAGTCTTTCCTAAACGTACAGCAGCACTCCAATGAGGTAGCTTGGTGGGGGGTCTCTTGACCTGAAGCTGAGGAGCCCAGGAGACCCATCCTGCCCTGGTGATCGCGGGCTGTAAACACGGGTCCAATGGTTTCCTCCATGGCCCCTAACACGTCTTACTTCCTCAAGGAAAAGGAAACGCAGAAAAGCAAGACAAAAAACAAGTTTTGAAATGATGCCGTAGTGCAATTGACTTATATTCTTTTTTCTAATTTTTTCATTATTTGTTTCATTCCAAATTACTAAGCCTCACTGAGAAATCTGATTTTGGTCGTTTCGAAGAAGTCGTTCCAAGTGGAGGGACACTAAGCGTTTCCCCATGCTCAGCTGGGAAACAACCACCTTCCTGTCTCCACTTTCTCGGAGAAGTGACAGACAAAGTGAGATGGTGTCAGAGACGGGTTCAACCCTCATTTAGCCAAACAGATCCCAGGGCAATGTGGATGGAAGCGGCTGAGGTAACCCCTTCCTATGCCTCCTCGCTTATCTCATGCAGTGTTGTACGGCTGCTTCGGAAGTCCCACAGAGGTCGAACTCCGCCTTCGACGATGACAACATGTCGCTCATTATTTCCACAGCAGATGTGCGCGGGCCATCCGGCAAGATTTCTGTTGCGTTCAGGGTAGATACTATGTGGTCTGTTAGGAGATTTGAATGAAATATTGATCATCTTTATCAACACTCTCTATATATGGGCTGCAAGCAGTTTAATGATGGTATGATGAAGGCTATCCACATCTATCACCTGTATTGATTAGATAACCAAATTTGTACCAATGGTTGGAAGTTTTAATACTCAACATTTGTTGGTTTGTCCACTACCGTTTTCTCTTTTGACCTAAATGATTTGTTATTTATTTATTTCTCCTCAAAATGTTTACATTGATTTGCCTTAGGTAAAGCATTTTGATAGGTTTGAAAAGGGTTGTAAAATCCCTGTCATTTTGGTAAATCAATCCAGCTGAATAAATAGGAATCTTTTGGGCCTATTAATTGCCCTTGGGTGAGTGGGATTGTTGGTTTATTTCTAGACACATCAGGCAAACAAGGCTAGCTCAAGCTACATTTGTCACTGCGATTCAACACAAGAGGGTCTCTTCAAGACCGTTTCCATAGGATTAGGCTGTGTTAATATTATTGGATATAAAAACCACCAATTTTGCAGGTTTGTCATTGCCCCTTTAGTTCAGACACTACGTAAGCATTGTTTACTTGATAGAGGGATTCCATCTTTAACTTAAAAATGCCAAATGCCTCCAACTCATAAAGCTGCAACATCAGCGAGGATGCAGGATTCAAGTGTGACCGATTCATTTATTCTATTTATTTATTGCTGCTCTTTGTTTGGTATTTTTCGGATTCACTTTTCATTCTTCTACCACCTGTTAGCTGAATAAAAAAATTGTTCCGTGAAATAACAACAGGTTCGCCGAGTTGGTCCAGTGCTCCCGATGTGTTCTCGTAAACATGAGGTCATCGCAGATTGGATGTTTATTCCGTTTTTCATTTCTCAACATGTACCTCCTCGTGCCCAACTGCCTTGGGAAGGGTTTGAACGGTGTAGTGAAAGTTCATCTTCAGAACTGTGCAGTGGAAAGAACCCCCCCCCCCCCCCCCCCATACCTTCCAAGGTGCTAGACGGTTGGGTTCATTGCTTACTGCGTGGTTGCACCCCCCCGCTCCCAATGAAAAGTTAAACGTGGGGGCTCAGTGGCGTGAAGGACCTGCCAGTGCCTGGGTCCCATGTAAGGACTCTGCCTACTCGACGTGTCCAAAACGCCTCTGGGAAGCTTTTCACAAAATCAAACCGTGAACCAAATATTTATTAGTGCGTATTGGCAGTTTTTCCTCTCTTGTAAAGTGAATAAAGAAACTTATTTCCTGACTCAACTATAGCTTCCCATATTGCAATTTCATCAACTTTGTTCTCACGCACAGCTTTTCCAAAGTCACATGTGGTCTACGTTTGTGATTTCCCATCATGACTTTTTCATCTTTCATGCTGTTAACTTCTGGCAAAGTATTTTTGTCTGCGTACGCTTTGTCAATGCAGTACCTCAATGTTTGCAAACTTTCATCGTATTATAAACCTGTAGTTTTGGTATGCCTTTCTACAGTGGGGAATCCATGTACTTCCATCGAATACCTTTAAAAGCCATCGTTTCAGTTTGTGTGAGAATTCACAAATGTTTACAGCCGTAAAGGCAGAAAGAACCAAAGTGAATCAATTCAATGGAGGTGGATTCGGCTTTTACTTGAACTGTGTTCGGACCGCCAATCCCTTTGTGAAATGATTGTGTTCACTAAGAATGGAGTCAGCGCCTGGCAAGCAGAGGGCCCATAAATCAGTCAGGATCAAGTGGATCTCTTCCTGATTAGGTTAGATTAGGTCCAGTAGTGAGGCTCCATTTTCCGACAAAAATACAATTTCCTCAAAGATCTCAACCAAGAAGCCGTGGTACCTTTTAGAAGTCAAGATTCTTGAATTTCTGAATTATTTTAAAGGAGTAGAGGGGATTCTTTTTTAAGAGTTTAACATAAAAAAGAAAATATACATTTTTCCTCCCCACTGGTGCATTCTGAGCCAATGTAACCCCGGCTAAATGCATTGTATTCATCCGGATCTAACGCACACATGCTGCTTTTAGAGTTTGCAGTGTGATAAATCATTTGGGTTTCACTTACGAGCCACTTGAGTGAGACTGTGGCTGATTTGTTTCTCTCTGCGTTAAAGGTTAAACGGCTTGCCTCTACCCATCGGAAAGATTCAGTCAACATCTGTGGATTAAAATATGCCCCCAAAAATATGCCTTTGCTGTAAATGTTTTATAGCTCAAAAAGCCAAAGTACAAGGTACGAGTCTGTAAGTTGATTGACCTGAGGAGAAAGAAAAACAGTTTGAAAAGCAACGAGCCAGTGCTCTGTTTTTTTTAATATAGAGGGCAATAAATATTTAAAAATTGCGGCCATAAAGCAAGCTGAAAGACTTACTGTTCTTGGCCAAATGTAGGCGCGGGGTCCGCATACATACGAATACGATATTTGATTCATCCTCAGGCTGTTTTGTTCACATTGTAGCGTCTGGTGGGCCTTTATGAACTGGTATCAAGGATCTTGCCTCATTCGGTTTGGAAGTGCAACTAGTGGCTCTGCACGAGAGCGAGAGACAGGGAGCCTTCACCAGGAGCTTTCCTGCTTGCTAACAGTGTGACGGAGGACATTACGTGAGCCTCGGCGTCTGGTTGTGTTTAGGCTCCGTGGGCGCGGAGCTGGCGGCCAGATGGCTTCTGCTGAGGGACAATGAAATCTCCAGGGTCCGCAGCAGAGAAGAGTCCTTATTCTGATCCGTCTCCTCGGATGAAGCCACATCTGGGCAGCTTCAGCATACCTCGGCAGCTTGTGCTAGGGAGGAGGAGGAGGAGGAGGAGGGAGGGGGGAGGGGGGGGCAGTGCTTTGTTCACTAGTGCCGACTTGATAATTTGACAACAGGTAGTAATTTGCTGGTGCAATTGTATGCACGGCATACCTGTGTGATGCTGTCAGTGTTCTTCACACACACAACAGAGTAGTTGTGTTTATTGAAGTCTGCGGGAGAGTTAATTGATTAGTTGCCGAAAAAGTTTCTTGGCACTCGTGGCATGCTTTATTTACTGAGTGGACCTCACGTCGTTATGTAATCGCATTCTGTCTACCTGATTTGTACCTGTCAGGTCCTGGAGGCCCCGCCCTGTCATCTGTTTACAGTTTCTTTTGACAAATCACTTGTCACGCAAGACCAAAACATATGAAGGGTATCTGTTTGGTGTACTTTGTGACAGATGTTAGAACTTGTATATTGTTTCTTAAGATCTTGTTGTAGCTTTTCTACTTTTTTTTTCAGGTCAATTTTGTTTCACTTCATCCAAGCTTTTTCGTTACCGGCCCGATAACTTTAAGCTCTGTTTCATGTCGAGCGGCTCGGTGGTGCAGTAATAAGAGCTGAATAAGGCTTAAAGATGAGCGCTTCTGAGCTGCTGGAGCCCATTCCACGTGGCACGCTCATTCAACCTCTCAATTAAAAAAAAGAGGCTTACGCCATGTAGAGCTTCTCTATTGTCACAGCACATTTCTGTGACGTACATCATTGAAGCTACTCCACATGGGTGACATGACAAAGCCCTTCCTGTTACTGGGAATCATGGGATTGAGAGCGGGGGACGCAGTGAGGCCAAACCAAATCTGTAACGTGGTGGGCCCCCCCACCTCTCTTGGCTCATCCTTCTGAGCGGGATGCGATGGGAGCCACCGTCTCATTAAAGATGGCCAAGTGAGATTTAGTTTGACAAATCTAATTTACGTTTAAGAAGGGAATGCTGACCCAAAAAAACCGACTGGGATTGACTGGGTTCATAGCTCAACTCCTTCTTGGCTTGGAGTAACAGGCTAACTAAGAGTTACTTTCTAATTCTGTATCTGTTTATTTTTTTAAACCTATTATTAAATATTTTGTGATTTATAAACTGCAAGATTAGATTGAATGGAGTTTTAGGAAGATTAATTCCGTTCAGTTGTCTTCCAATTTTAAATTTTAAAAGTACAAACAGCGCTGCTATCGGTGTCCGCACACTGTCAATCAGGCAACTCTATCCGCATGAGGAGGGGTCGCTGCATTAAGTCTTTGCCGGGACGTATATTGGCAAATGACCAACAGCTTGAAGTCAGCAAGCGGTCCAGTGGTCAGATCTATAGACTATTTTTTCAGGGTTATTTCACACGTCGGCACGAGCTTTGGCGAGACAACTGGCTGCGCCATTGCATGACATTTCTTCCCCTATGTCGAACCAGGTTTCTGACATGTATACTCAAGTCTCCTTCATCAACTTTCCCCCCCTGTCCTCAGGAACTCCACTGCATACCAGTCTCTCTTCAAACGCTACATTTTACAGATGTATTGGCCGTGGCTGCATAAGGGTTTTGCAGTTAGGGAAATATAATAGACTGTGGGTTCCTGCAAGTGTTTCCAGATGCGGTGGCGTTGCCGGTCAGTGTGCAAACGGGAATTGTGTGTGTCCGGACAGATAACACATCGTTTGTCGAACGAGCTTGTCACATGTCAAAAGGTGCATTTTTGTTTTCACAATAAACACCTTGCTGAAAAGGGGAAACATTTGTTCCAAAATTGCTGCGTAGATGGCCGTCCTTGAAGGCACACTGATGGTTCAGGGACACACCTCCCTCTCTCCCCAGGGGGAAACTGTAGCTTGTAGAAACTGTGTAGCTTTATGCCAGTGACCGTTACCTGTGTCTGCACCACTGAGTCCTGCTGGTTGGTTGGCCCCTGCACGGTTCATCTGGAAAAGGAAAACCACCAGGTTCAACGGTGGGTGGGGGTGACGACGCAGAGTTCAGTGCACGGCAATTACATCACATACCGGGCCGTAGAGGGTGTCTGTACAGTTGGACATGTGACATCTACTTGATTACCCACCTGTGTAATCACGCACAACAATGTGGAAATCCTGGAAATCATTCTGTACAATGGCACCTGCATCTATGCACCGATTAAACCAGAGACGCCCCCATGTGTAAGTGTTGCAATTATTCTCTTCAAAATTGCTCTAACAGCTCGTCTATGCCTTTGTCACGTCTCACAGCATCAACAACAAGCTACAGCAGCCAGAAGCAGCATCTGGGGTTCTGGAGTATGCCATGAAGCATTTTGGTGAACTGGTGAGCGTTTTTTTTTCCATGTCTATCAGGTTTTTGCCTCCAATATAAAAATATAAAACTACAGTTGGATTCATACACTGGAACAAAGAAATCTCGCCTTTTTCTCGTTTCAATCATACCGTTAGATTGGTAACCGTAGACCAACTAATGCAGAGAGCCTCTTAAAAAAAAAACCTTTCACCTACTCATTTTTGCATGTATATTTTCAGACTAAATATGTTCATACTGGTACTTGTATTATGTTTTCCTCTTGTGCACTTCTTCCCGGGATATCCTTTCCCAAATACACACATGGGGATGAGGGCCATTGGCGACGCATGGCCCCAGAACACCCTTCATAATGTGCAGCATGTGCTAAAAGCTGCGCAGATCAGAGGTCATCTGTAAGGAGCACATTATGTGACTCTACTGTGTATTTCTTGCAAACTAATCAATACTACTTTGTACCTCCCCCAGTGGTTCCTGCGATACAAACACACTAAGTATAATAACCAATTACGGATTTCAACCTTTTGTATATAAGTTACTCAGGAGTTTTTGAGGAAAGAAACGTGTCTAAATGATAATCTTATATATTTATTTTAGCTTAATACACTTTAGTAGACACAGCTGTACGTAAACTACCAGAGGAAATTGATCCCTAGAAGTCACTTCAACGTGAGGTGCAACAGCTTCAGAACCGATTGGTCAAAATGGCAATCGCTAATCCGTAATGCAGTATTATAATCAAAGTCTGGATGACTTAGCCAGACTGAACGGAAAAAGAGGGTCGCTGCAAAACCCTTCGCTGAACCCACAATTCTACGGTAGTGTCAAATGTTCTGGATCACAAACGTGCATAATATGTTCCTTTTTGTTTTGATCTACTAGGAAATCCAAGCTACCTGGTATGAGAAGCTACACGATTGGGAGGACGCACTGGTCGCTTATGACAAGAAGATTGACATGAACAAAGAGGATCCAGAGCTCATCCTGGGCAGAATGCGCTGCTTAGAGGCGCTGGGAGAATGGTATGTAGGGACTCACATCGGTGCTCTCATGGTCCACAGGTCTCAGGTTCATTGACACGTATTTCTCTCTATAATCACAGCTAATGTTTGCTAATGACTATTCAAATTACCACAAGTTAATTTTCAAAATCATGCTGCTGTGAGTTTTTTTTAATTATACAAGTTTCTTCAGTTTTTAACCTTGGCTCCCATTAAATGAGAACGGTATCTGAGGTAGCATACTTGCTGTAAGCTCTTCGTTGGCAGCTTAATCCCTAGCGAGTGCTGACATTATGGCCTTTGATGAGTGCTCGGACATAGAGAGGGAAAGGTCCGTGATTTTACCGGGAAATGCATGAGCAGGCCTCCAGCAGCAACGCAATGAAACCACCCAACCGCTGTGGCTCAAGTCCATAACGGCCGCCCACCTTTGAACAGCATTTTTTAAGGGAAAAAGAAAGTCACAAGATGGCCGAGGGGATCCAAATATGTGGATTGTCGCTGAGCCTGTGACGTTAAGCAGATGTTAATTTGCTTATATAACCTGGCTCCATGGGCCATTGTTGCATACACTATGAGGCATTTCACAAGAATATGATTGAGTCATTTTACAAGACGATGATTCAGCTGAACAGAGCCTCTGTGTATGTCTGCGTGTGGATGGGGTAAGGCGGGAGGACGAAGTAGCAGTTGACTGGGTCATTTAGTCAGAGGAGATCAGACTCAAGAGAACACATTGTTCCCTCTTAAGGGAAGAGGATATAGTGCGAGTGCTCTCTGTGATAATCCTAAATCGGCGAGAGGGATTTTAAAAGTATTTTTGGCAGTTGAACTCGAAACATTAGTTAAGTATTAGGCAGTTTTGAAGCCTCTCTAAGCCTATAATGTCCAATAATTTGGCGTATGTATTTTGGTTCTTTGCTCGTCTCTTCTGTTAATGCTCACAAGAGCTGTTTGAAATCTGACAAAATGCTGCTAATTGGCCCTCAAGCTCAAGCACGCAAATGTTTTTGCGTTTTGTCTTCCTGTGTGTCTGTTGAAGACACCTTTTGACCACCCTATATACAGTCCAAGTTAGAAGTTTGGACACACTTTCTCATTGAGTTGAATGAGAAAATGGGTTTAAACTTTTGACTTTAAACAGTCTTTGACCAGAAATAAGCCCCACTGATGATAGTCTTGTCTTATCTGTTGTTGTGCCTAGTAGATTTTGGCAAGAATATACTGCCAAGTACCAGGATGCCGATTCTGTGTAGTTGGCACTAGTTGTGTTCCCTGGAGATATGCTGCAGGTAATGACCAACGATGACATGCTAATGATAACCATTCCTTTTAGGTGAGCCTGTTCCCTGGTGCTGTCTCACTGTCATGGCTTACTGGAACTCTTTAAGGAGCTGAGTCATCGTTAACTCGTGCCATGAAAACCGAATGTTTACCCTGTTGAGGCAGGTACAAGGAGACCCACACAAGAGCGAGGGAGAGTCCTGAGAAGAGGTCGGACCAGGCTTAAGTGTAACCCCTCCCCACAATCCAGGTGGATTAATGGCAACTAGTAAAGGGGCATTAAATGTAGCTGAATCAAAATCACCTTCTAGGTCTGAGGCTAGCAACCTTTGCTATGAAATTCCAGAGACGTGAATAATGGTCCACCGAGGGAAATGAAAACTCAGGCTCTTCCTTCCGCTGGACTCCCTGTTTATCCGCCGTGGACAAACGCACGGCCAGCGTGCCGCAGCTCTCTGTGCTTTCGTGTCACACGATAGCCAGGCAGCTGGAGAACGGCTTCACCTCACTCACCCTCCTCCAAACTGGCCTCTCTCGTCGTCTCCGTTGGAGCCTCCCTCACTCTTTGTCCCTCACCTAAGCCCGCTCCAGCATCCTGCCTGTGACAGACATGCGGCGGGCTTGATCTCCTCCTGGACAAGTCCGCACTGATTGTTGTTAATGAGGAATTGATTCCTGTTGTGGTTGGATGCATGTGACCCTCACTGGAGCATCCATCTGTTTTCTGGGACACTTGGTTTTTATTAGATTCTTCTTGGACGCTACACTGATTTTGAGATGTTCATCTTTAAGAACAAATAAAGGATGAATTCATTGCAGATGTAAAAGAAAAGCCTTATCTCCTGATCATGCTTGGCAGCAAGTGCATGTATTTATAAATCGTCACGACATGGAACTTTATAAGCCCTCTTTATTTGAGGATTAAGATATAACCTGTAGACATGTTTCAAAAGACTGAGTTTTTGCAACTGAACCTGATGAAAGGTGAAATGACTTTCATCACTGGATCTGCTCTTTTTCTACTATCTGAAGTTTGGTGCTAAATATTTTTCAGGGGGCAATTGCACCAGCAGTGCTGCGAGGAATGGACGCTGGTGAGCGAGGAAACCCAGGCCAAGATGGCCCGTATGGCTGCTGCCGCCGCATGGGGTCTAGGTAACCACTTCCTGTCACATATCCACTTACTGTGTAAAATATTTGGTAGAATAACAATTGAAAACAGGATCGGCTCCAGCCGATTACCCCCTCACATAACCGGATGGGAATGGTATCCAGTCATAACATTGAAGTATCATATGGTGCAGAAAGCCAGGGGCCGCGCTGCAGAAGCTTGCTCAGAGGTCTGTGGTCTGGCTCTGACTTTTTTGAAATCAATCATAAACCTCGAAACGAAACCCAACCAGCGGATCTGTGCCTTTGAAGACTGACACCGTCTTTTGTTTGTGTCGCTTGGAAGCAAAATGTTGAGGTTGAAATTGTTTATATTCTAGCCAGCCACGTCATTTCTTTTTATAGTCTTAATTAGAAACTCCCACCTTCAATCTGTTTGGTGCTTTTTTTGGCAACTTGACTTTTGTCTCTGCAGGGCACTGGGACAGCATGGAGGAGTACACGTGTATGATCCCGAGAGACACGCACGATGGCGCTTTTTACAGAGCGGTGCTAGCGCTGCATCAGGACCTCTTCTCATTGGCCCAGCAGGTTGGTTACTTCAGCACTTACAAATACACCCAGTGGATTCACCCCTCCAATTTGATGCACATTAAAAGTCTATATTTCTAGAAATCATCTCATAAGGACAGCCCACATGGGAGTCTGCTGTCTGGGATTTTCATTAGTGAGCCATGAAAAGTAAAAAATCATTGGCAACCAAAGCTGTAAAGAAAAATAAAAATGGCTTTACGGTTATTCCAGAGAGGATCATATTCCCCCATCATCTTGGGTTTTCATTAAAAGGAGTAAAATGCATTAGGTTTTTGTTATTTTTTACACCTTGGTGTGGAAACACTACATAACTTTTTACATTGTAAATGATTGCAGCATTCGGCCTCAACCAAATACAAAGCCCTGTCAGCCTGTCAATAAGGTCGGGCCGGTGTTTTCTTCTCTTGAAGAAGGTTGGGATTTTAGATGAGCTCACGTTCCCCGGGGATGGATGTGTTCAAGCTGGATGCCCGACCCTCTTAACGAATGCAAGCACCGCCGCTGACACCGCTTGACACCTGCACCTCCAAACTCCCTGCTCTCATCCTCTGAGTCCCCTTTTCACCACAGTGCCCGGTAGACCTGCTCCCTGTGCCCCCTCCTCCCTCAACAGCAGCCCTCCCTGCTCCCAATTTGGAGATTAGATCCAGGTGTGGCCCATAGGATTCAACATCAGCTGAATAGGGTAAAGCACACTTCTGCCTCTTGGCAACAATGAGGCCGCTCACAGTGAGTGAAGAGAAATTAAAAGCAGATGGAGCGAGGGCGAAAGCTTAAATGTCAACATAAGCTCAGTCTAGTCTTCCGGATGTGGTTTGTAATCCTCGCACTAATGTCCTCTTGATTCCACGGCGTCTATTCCTTTCCTCTCGCCTCGCCGTACCCCCCAACAACCAGACGTGTAGTCTGCGAGAGCCTTCACGTCGCTTTGCTTTATAAATCTCGAGGTTTGGTCTGTTCCAGCGAGGATGTGTAGACATGCAGGCAGTCATGCTCCCCCAAAGCGGAGCCGTGATACATCCAGTGTGCAATTCATTAGCAAATTGTCTCCTGGTATTCACAAGTTTCCTCTAGCAGGCAGTTTTGGCTCCAACCGTTCCCGTAGAGGCCTTCATAGCACGGCGTAACGCTGAAGTAATCTCACTGCACTGATGCAAGTAAGAAAGATGGACCTTTACGCGTGAGAATGGAAGAGTGGGTCACGCTTTGTTTGTGCTGCCAGAATCCAGACACTGCATTTATCAGGAGTCGTCTGGACTGCACATTTCCAATGAGGCCCCACTGCAGTAATTCAGGAGTAAACAGGACCATAAGTGAGGGGAGGTTGTAAAGAAGCAGCCTCATTGTCACCTCGTCTCCCCCCCCCTCTCTCCCTCCCACAGCCCCTCCTCTTGTTTTGCATGCCTGAGGAGGTGTTTAGGCACGCCATTCCTCCTTTCCCTCCCCACAAAAAAGAGAAAAAAGAAAATAATTGGCGGTAGTTGGTCTGAAACAGCTGTGTGCACCGTCCTCAGAGAGCTTCCTCGGTCAACCGCCTGCATTTTACCGTCCCACTAATAACACTTCCCAAAACCATTGGCTGTGGAACCCCTAGAAAGCAGCCCGTTTTCACCCACAGTACCTGCGTGTCCTTGTTTGTCCCCTTTATTGCTCCAGTTTGGGTCGTCTCAGGGTTCTCCCCGCTGATGGAACGTCACCTAAGTTTGGAGGAGTGCAGTCCTGTTGAAACTGTTGAGTGTAAAATGAGTCTGGTCCTATACAGTAATACACCTGCACCAAACATGAGTGTACTGGGAGAGTCGGTCGAACATCATGAAAACGTTTCAGCAATTTTCATCATGGTCGTGGAAGGAACCATCTAACCACTACCCCTTACTTTACGCAGTCCCTGTTTTGAATTCCCTCTCAAACCCCCCTCTCCCCTTTCTCTCAATGGGAGGTTGGTTGCACAGCTTTCACATTGTTGCTCGCAACAGTTAATTTCCCTCTCCAGAATGTTTGCCAAACAAGCCGGATGTGTCACTGTTGGCTCAACCTGAGTAAGAAGGGTGTGAGCGGCGAGCAACACGCCTTCGCACACTTTGTACATGGTGTATTTATTTCCTGGGTTTCGCCCAATCCCGGCTGGTCCTGATGCAAGACGCTGTGACATTGTGTTGGGGTACGTGGTGGGGTCATGCTAGCAAAATGTTGTTGAGGGAACTTCTATTGGTTAGCTTACTGAGGGAACCAAGTACCTTCAGCAGGCAGCTCAATGTGGTCTTGAATTTAAACTTGTTTCTCATGTTATGTTATCTTTGCGACTTGAGATGCTCGTGGACAATTGCTGACAGTTGTCTTTTTTCTGTTTGTCTTTGCTGTAGTGTATTGACAAAGCAAGAGACCTCCTGGATGCTGAGCTGACTGCCATGGCCGGAGAGAGCTACAGTCGAGCTTACGGGGTAAGTGAGCCCGCCACAGTATTCAGCCCCACATTATGCAGAGCTTTTGTGTGCAGTGGGATTATGTCACGGTTTCCTGAGGCTCCGCTCTCGCTTCTTTACAAGTCAAAAGCATTATTTTCTGCAGTTTATCCACTGTTCCATACCCCAATGTTGTAATCTCTCTATGTGGTATTATCGAAGATGATGTTCCTGCATTTTTGGGGGGGGGAACAATTACAAGTTTTCATCCCTTTATGTATATTGCACAGAAGGGAGCTTTTGGGACAATATTAATTCATGTGTGTGTATTCTGGTTCCCAGGCCATGGTGTCTTGCCAGATGCTGTCGGAGCTCGAGGAGGTGATCCAGTATAAGCTGGTGCCAGAGAGGAGGGACATCATTAGGGAGACATGGTGGGAGAGGCTTCAGGTAACTACTGCGCATGATAAACTGACGCGCACACCCCCCCACACACACACGCACACACTTGGCACATTAGCACACAAACAGCTGTTGGATAGGCTACTGTTGTTAATGGGAAATATTACAAGACAGACGTACACACACACACACACACACACACCTCAGTACGGATTCACCTTCTGATAGATTGGTTTGTTTATTTCTACATTTGAAAGAATATTTGTTAAATAAGAATCATGTTGGTGTCATCTGATGGTTATTTACTGTGTTGAACAAACTGCAGATGCTTACCAAGTCAAAGGTATGATCCACATACCTCTGCAATCTGTTCACAGGAGTCTATTTGTTCAGTCCCGACCTTCCTGCTGCTTCAATCTTTGTCATCACAAAAGCATTTGAGGGGGGATTTTATTCTGTGTTGATTTTAGTATTTGCCCTCTGAGCCACACATTCACTTATTCATGTGCTTGTAAATCAAGCCAAATCCCCCAAACGCCTACACACAAACAAAACAATCATATAGGATTCTGCTTGCACGCCATCGCCTGCATGACCTCACCTTTATAGGAATATTCAGAAAAGGCTTTTTTCCCCTTTGTGACCCCATCCAAACTTCCCATCAGTGATTAGGGGTATTATCAAGATAATTGTGAATTACAATGTTGTATACGTTGTTAAAAGAGACAGCAGGACGTGTGGATGAAACACAAATCCGCGAGCGTTTGAGCGCCGCCCGCCAATTCTTTGGCATTTGAGACGAATGCCATCCGATCTAAGATGATACGGCTCAATTTCATTGTTTCCACGTTGGCCCTCTTACAGCGGAATCAAGATGTGATCGTTTGAAAAGGCCTCTGCCTTCGACATGAGGGAAGAATTTAAAGTCAGGCAGAATGACCAAGGAGCCATTAGCCTGTGATGCACCACTCCTGATACCAAGCATCCAAGCTGCTCAGCCTAATGTTTATACTGCTGCTTACTCCCTTTGCCTGTTGGCATTCCTGTCCTTCATATCCTGCTCAGATGTTACTGACATCTTGGAATTTGCCAAAACCTGCGTCATCCATCAGCTCAAGGCGATTATATTTGTCTTTTCCTGCCCAGCTGTTAGAAATGCACCTAACTCATGCTAATTTCCCTTTGGCATTTCCAAAGTTTCTAGGTAATGAGCTCGGCCATTGAATGGAAACCTTTACACACTCACTCCAACCCTGTGCACCAAATAGAAGATGCTCTTAAACATCTCAACCTTTTCCAGACGCAGCTTAGTTCGGGGGAGGGGGGCACATTTAGGACTTAAGGGACTTCTTCAGCAAACGGAAAAGCCCATAAGGTCACCTGAGCGCTTGGGGATTCTTTTTTCTATAGGACAACTTGCACTTCTATCCTCTTTTGTGTGAGGGCCTGTTGGAGTTTTGGACTCTTTGATCTGCACAAACAATATAACTCAAACTTGAATTGGGTCAATTCTATATAATGAGAAGTATAATGTGTAACAATTCCACGTCGACATGTCTAAAAATAAAGCTAGAACTTTGTGATTTATTGTGTTTAGCTGTGCATGTTTACTTTCCCAAATTTTCAGAGAATATTTCTAACCTTGATAAAATTATTTGAAATGATGCATGGGTCCGTTTCAGAATCCCAAACAGCTTTATTGGTTTCTACGTGCATGCAATTTGACTCCAGTTTTTAAAAGACGCATGTTTAGTAGATAAACAGTTCCAGTCAAACACTTTCTCATTCAATTGAATTTTTACATCTTGTTTATTTTTACATCTGTATATCTATAGCCGAAGTTCGAGTCTCAAAACGTTAGACAAACGTGCTCAGTAAATCTGACTCCAGTTTATGGCGCTCGGATGTGAAATCAAACAACTCCCGCTCACTTTCGCCTGCCCCTGCAGCACCGCGCTGTCATCACATGATGAACAGGGCTGGGGTTTAGGGAATATTTATAGGTGAAAGTCGGCTAATGGTACTTATGAATGTATGAATACAGACATGCAATTGTGCACTCTACTTTTTGTGAACTTGCACTCACGTGTGGGCATGTTTAAGCCCGGGAGCGCCGGTTGTGTTAGCAGCCCCCTGGGATTCAGCTGTGCCCCTCACATGTGTGCATTCTCCTGAGTTTCAACGAGTAGGTTTGCTCTCTTTGAGGGGAGTAAAAAAAGTAATGCATCCAACCGTCTGGCCCTTTGTGATCTTTGTGTTTTCCTCCAGGGTTGTCAGCGCATCGTAGAGGACTGGCAGCGGATCCTGATGGTCAGATCGCTCGTCATCAGCCCCCACGAGGACATGAGGACCTGGTTGAAGTACGCCAGCCTCTGCGGCAGGAGCGGACGCCTGGTCAGTGCGAAGACCCTCAAAAGTCTCTGACCGGACCCCTGTTCATGCAACATTTTTACAGTCCCATAACATTTAGGAGGAATCAGAGTTGATTGAATCTGACTTGTCAAACGGAAAGTGTAAGGGGAGCTCTGACGGAGTGAAGTGTAGACATTAACCATGGAACTGAACTTCATTTCAACCTGTTCTACAATGGCGCTGATGAACGTCACACTGTTTAGAAACCTGAGCTTGCGTTTCTGCAAAATTGAAGTTGCTCAATTTTCCATCCTTCACCTCACTGTTGTTCTAATTGATTGCAAGGGATGGCAGACAATCAGCCAGTTTTCTTCTCTACGCCCTTCACATTTAAGCACACACACCGAGAATGCCCAAATTATGCTGTGATTGGCCAACGTCAAATGTAGCAGGAAAGGTGATTACAAGAGTTTGGAAAAAATAACATTTACCATTTCCATCTTTAGCACCATTTCATGCTCTGACCTAATTTGTTCTCTTTTAGAAAACATACCTAATCAAATATTATTAAGGAAGAAGTAAATCTACCGCTTATTATTTTGGCGCCCCCAAAAGCCCTCCGGGGTTCCTTGTTAAAATATAAACCTTCTCGCGACTCATTTGCTCCGTCCTCATCCCACCAGGCACTGGCCCATAAGACCCTGGTGCTCCTGCTGGGCGTCGACCCCTCCAAGCAACTGGATCACCCGCTGCCCACGGCCCACCCGCACGTCACCTACGCTTACATGAAGTACATGTGGAAGAGTGCCCGCAAGGTAGGAGCAAACGGACGTGTTGTGTGGAGGTGATGATTAAGAATCCAAATGGTGTACATTTTAGTTTAGTGCTTATATTTTAACCATTTATTGGAATCGGATCGAGCTTTAATGGACCAGTGTGTGTAGACATCCACATGATGATGCTCATATTTGACAAATATTTACAGAATTTCGTCACTTTTTTTAATGCGTTTCTATCTAGAGAAAAAACGTAAGCATCAAAGGGAATTTGTTGGCCTCTAAAGAGTACTGATGGCTGTTTTAGTGCGACACGAGGCAACAATTTAAGGTTTCAAATTTTCCAGATTGGGAGGGTTTAACTCACTGGGACATTAGTAATATAAACAGCTAATTAATTTAACATTGTGAGTGAAGCAGTCTGAGAAACATTAGGACCACATCTATAAAACCAAAACAGCTCAGTAGTTCTATTGTTATGCTTATTGAATCCGTCCCACCAGCATCAGCAAGAGGTGTTTTATGATTAAATTAAAAATGGCCAAGCTTAAAAATCAAGATTTGTTTGTGTTGAACTATGATTGTACACAGTACAGTACCAATTTGGACAGATTATCCCATTCAATTCAAAGAGAAAGTCTAAACTTTTGCTGTATTTAATGTATCTAGTTCTTTTTAACTTGAAGCGATCGGAAGATCAATAAAGTACAGTCCAATTACCATTTTCTTCTGGCTCCTTTTTATCACAAACTGTTAAACCAACAGTGTTATCTGCGCTTGTACTATGTGAACGAAGTATTCCATCTGCACATTTCAGGTGTAACCGATATAAACATTTCCAAAATTTGCTCTCTTCAGAGGAGAGGGCCAAACAAACGACACTCACAGTCAGCTTTGAAGCTTCCGAGGAGATCTTCATCTCAACGATCGACAACTAGTATTAAAGAGCAGAACATCAATAGTTTTTAATTACCTTCTAATAATGTGCATGTATCGCCAAGTATGATTTCATCTAGTTTTTGTGAGTAAAATCGCTGTAGAGCACAGATGCGACGGATACAGCAGACTGCACACAGACACACAGAACAGCTCCGATGTGAGTATCAGAGCTCACTGGAGCAGAGGAGTAACCACGGTGACCATCCTGTGATCTCCAGGCTCCTGACACATTTTCACCTCCGGCACATATGGTTTGTGCTAATTAGTAAAGGCTGGGGACGGCTCTCACACAACCACCCCATATCCTCATTATTAGAGATAATCATAATGCCAGAGAAAGAAAGAGTAAATACATTGTACACATCTATCTAAACTTCCTTTTTTTAAATAATTCCAGGAATAAGGGAAATTTTAGCAAACCTTTTTAGAAGGAATCGTTCTCTTGCTGTAATTATATGAATAATACGGTGAAACTCGCATGATGCTGCGCAGTCAATACTCTGGGACTGTTAAGACTGTGCAAACAGTGGTTTGGTTTAGGTTTTAGAAGATTTCCACCTTGGTTGACAATTATAGTGTTGTATTGCAATGAGTGAGATTTGCAAGTGTTCTACATATTTACAGTATTTGAGGTATTTGCAGCCCGAAACAGATTGTGTTTAATCGTTTAACCAAATAGTTTAAACAAATACTAATAGTGTGGAGTTTGGTTACATTTGCATTCACTATTTGAAACCCAACTTCCAAAAAGCCTGGTTTTAATCTTTCTTTTTTAAAAGCCTTGGTTGATGTCTAAAACCAACTCAAGTATTTCACTAGACAACCATTTTAGATTTGTATCCATGGCAACAGGGGATGAAGTAACCCTCACTTGATAGTACTGCTAATATTCAATGTAAATGTAGGTTCTGAGCAAGTTGTGCTTTGTGTGGCACGGCGTCCGGCGCGAGAACACCCGCCAAGCTTCCACCAACACGGCTATTTATTGCCAGGTGTTGAATAGTGTTTGTGGCTCCAGAGCGCAGGTCTCATTAGGGGAGTTAGGTAAGTGTGAGCATAAGCGTTCCTCCTGCCCGGGCCAGCTGCTCTGCTCGCCAGAAATATTGGAGTATATTAAAGCGAACACACACACACACAAACTGGACACATGCCAGGAGCGGGTGCTCCTGAGTGAGAAGATGCTAAAGTGGTCATTAATCACGGCCCATGGTTTAGATGCAAAATCCAAACTTACCAATCAGATGCATTATTTTCTTCAGCTCTTTCGCAATATCATTTTTCAGCTTGACCACGTTGAATTCTCCTGAAACATAATGCTGGCTGCAGCAGAAATGCCATCTGGATCTGGTCTCTCTCTCACAGTATCTGCTTCGTTTAGAAGTCTCAGTCGTCCTGAATGTATTACACCTAAGTAACGAAAAACCATGGCAGTACAGGAACTTCGCTGAGAACAGAATGCTCATTGTTGTCGGGCCGTCCAGCCATCAAACTGACGGTCGTCTCTGTGGGAGCAGAAAGACGACGATGATATCAGACGGCACATAGTCGCGTCTCTCCTGACAGGAAGGACAGATGAATGACTGCTTCGTGTCCTCATTACTTAGCACCGTCTGTCCACTGTTTGTCACAAACCAAAACCCCACGGACGAGCGTGTTTCTCCCAGTGACTCCTGCCTTTTGTTTTGTATTCTTCCAGATCGATGCCTTCCAGCACATGCAGCACTTTGTGCAAGGGATGCAGCAGCAAGCCCAGCACGCAATCGCTGCCGAGGACCAGCAGCACAAGCAGGAGCTCCACAAGCTGATGGCCAGGTCTGTCTTTTTCTGAAAGCACAGCAGCAGCACCAAATGAGTCCTTTTCACATGTCACAGTAGGAGACGTGCGGGTGGCATTGTTAATGCTGATAGTAACAGCTGTGCTTTACTTTTGTATGACAAATCAAACTGTCAAAAGAGGCAAAAGCTGTCAAGAGAGGCAAGTGGGGAAAAATATATTTTTGATGTGGGTGGTAAAAGCAAAATGTTTGTGTAGTTGTAATACTTATTCTGTCCACGAGAGGCTCAAGTCCCCCATCCAGCCTGTTTTTTCTAAATCGGACTAAAAGTATGTTGAACTGAGTTTTAATTTACACGTTTAAACACAATATTTGTACTTTGAGTTTAAACATATAGTAGTGGTGCGCTAAAGGTCCTTCACCCACTTCATTTATAGACAAAGAGAGTCTTGATTATCCAGAATCTGATTTATTTTTTCCCCTTATTCTTGGGGAATAAAACCAAGGAGAGTAAATTATTTAGATCAGACTTGAAAAATTAGATAAAAATGGGCCAAATTTCTATTTCTCACTGCCCCCAAGGCTTTTTAAGACCCAGCGAAAAGTTCCGCTGTTTGATTAAAAACATATCTGGTGTAATTAGCTGTGATCACAAAGGCTCACAAAGTTGTGTACTTAATGTTATGGAGAGAGAATTCTTCAAGTTTTAATTTACCGCTAAGTAGTTTTGATATAAGAAGGCAGAGACTAATGAGTACCCCCTGCATATCCTTGTGGTCAAAGGCATTTTATCAGGGGCGGGCCACCTGATATAATGGTGGGGAGAAAAGGATATTGGTAGCCATAATGATATCTATATTACAATACAGCAAGCAGAAGCACGCATCACAAGTGCAGCACCTCCAATTCTTAATTTTCTTCAAGGGCTGCCCTGTATTTGGCTCCATCCATCTCTTCCTCAGTTGTGACTATTTTCCCTGTACCCGCCGAAGAGAAACATCCCCACAGCCTGATGCTACCTCCACCATGTTTCCCTGTCGGGATGGTGTGCTCAGGCTGAGGAGCGGTGTTGGGTTTCCTCCACACAGCGTTTTGCATTGAAGCCAAAAAGTTCCATTTTAGTCTCCTCTGACCAGACCATCTTCTTCCAAAATGTTCCAACATTTAACCTAACCTTTAACCTGCTTCATACTCCAGCTTTATCACTGAGCTGTTTGGTGAGCTCCTCGGTCTTCGTAACAAACTCTGAGGCCTTCACAGAACAGGTGTCTTTGTACTGAGATTAAGTGGCAGACAGATGGACCCTATTTTCTAAATGTTTGACATGCCAAAGTGACTTGTTAAGGCAATTGGTCGCACAAGAACATTTTTACTTTACACTTTTGCACTCAACAGATTTTTCTTTATAATCTTTTGCCCGACTTTGAGATGATGGACTATTTTCTGTTGGTCCATTACATTAAATCCCAATGAAATACATTTGAATCTGTGGTTATAACATGACTAAATGTAGAAAGGTCCTTATGCACGGCATTGTATCACACACCACGGTGGTATTATGGGGCCTGCACCTTCAACTCCTCTACTGCGGGTCGTTCCTCTGATCGCCGGACCGCGGCGTGGGATGAGAACCTGTTTGGAGTCTCTTTCTCTCTCTCAAGCTGTTGTCGACAAAGCATTCTTTTCCTTTTTCACGTGACATTCAAATAGCTCCCATGTGTTCTCAGACGCTGATTTTGGGGACTAGTGAATGGAAAGTTTTGTGTGCCCTGTCTGCCCCCCACAAGATTTCCGGGAATGACTTCAAAGTCTGCATGCTTGTTTGCTCTTGTGGGCTCATGAAAATATTTGAGGGTATCGTAACCCCTCTCATTTAGGTTTGATAGTGGAAGTAGTTGTTGTTGTACCGTGTCGGTCCAACAACTCAAAACAAGTGCAGAGAGGTATAATCCATTATCCTGTTCACAGTAAATCATACAGTAGTCTCATCTGGTCTCGTGGACAAACACACAGCAGTCCATGCGCACCCTCCCATCTCATAAATCACACCAGCTAACAACAGGTAGAATGTTTTTTTTTTTTTTTTTTGCATCGTGAAAAACCGTGACTTTGAGGAATGCAAGCTGGGAAAAAACATGTCCGTGACGACGGGTGCTCTCCAGACGTGCTGACACACTTTCGTACGGGTCGGCCGTGTGGTATGGAGCACACCTGGACCGCTCAGTCAGACGCTCGGACGCCTCCACTCTCTCCCCAAAGGCTGGGTGGAATTTCAGCGCTGCTTTACCCGAAGTCAACGACCTCGCCATCGGCGAACAAACATGTTGTTCCGACTCCCCGCCCTTCCCGCCAAACCTCGTCCGCCTCCTGCCTTTTTTTCCCCCCGGAAGTTCAATCCGGAAACAGTTTGGCAGAAACGCGTGGAAAAGCACTCGGAGGCAAACACTTAATCCCCCCAAAAAAGTCTCTGGAGTATTCAGACTGCGGAGGGACGAGTCGACAACGCAGCGCTTGCCAGTTACTCAGTTCAGTGTAGTTGTCAAACGTCAAACACTAGTTTCACTATTTTTGCCTGTTAGGATCTGTGTGTGTTTGAGGGTGACGAACAGAGCCCGAAGCCCTCCTCAGAGATGTCATTAAGCTCACAGGCGGGTTGTATTAAAGGAAAAACTGTTTTCGGCAATTGAAAATCTCCGGCTGCGATCCCAGAACCTTTCAGCAGATAAGCTCACTGCTGCTTCCAGTAGTGATACTTTTAATAAATGACTGCAAACAGCTGTATTTGACTCATTTTTAAGGCCGTGGCATAAGTAAGTGCCCCTGCCGATTCTTGTATTTCTTTGTCGTCTCGTATGTTGTCGCCACTTTTAGCGTGCAGTTTGATATGTGTTTGTTGGTGGAAAAGCAGGCTTTTAAATGACGAATTGTCTCAAACCTGTCTTTCCATTTGACCCCTTTTTCGTCGTTGTAGATGTTTCTTGAAGCTGGGGGAGTGGCAGCTCAGTCTGCAGGGCATCAACGAGAGCACCATCCCCAAGGTTCTGCAGTATTACAGCCATTCCACCGAGCATGACCGCAACTGGTACAAGGTCAGCATCTCCCTTTTAACTCTTAACCTTTCACTTTTTGTACTTCTATCCTGCCACACTTAAATCCCAGCTGTGTCAGCAGGAGGTTGCCCCGACACAAATATGTCACCAGGAGAACCTTGGAATCTGTTTTACTGCCCTCTAACCAAACATGTCCTGGTTGGTTAGTTTTTTGTCTGTGCATCTCATCAGATTGTTCATCATCAGGTTGTCAATACATGTGGTGCTCCTCTGTTTGGAACCACCCTCCCTTTTGTCCATGCCTGTGCTCCACACCCCCCTTTCTTCATCCATCCTCACCTTCCAGCTCACCTTCAGCTCATATGTTTGACTTCAATTAATCACAGCATGCAAACATGCAAGTGGTTTGCAGTCACCACTTGTTATCCGGTTTCACTCGGCCCGTGTCGTGTGTCCGCAGGCCTGGCACGCCTGGGCGGTGATGAACTTCGAGGCGGTGCTGCACTACAAACATCAGAACCAAGGACGGGACGAGCTGCGGCACGTGGGCGCCGCCAGTGCCAATAGCGAAGCCAGCAACAGCGACAGCGAGGCGGACAGCCCCGAGCACAGCCCCGTTCCTTCGCCCGGTCAGAAGAAGGTCAACGAGGTGAGAGTCGCCGCTTCACCTCCCTCTACATGTCATTCAGTGCTCTTCTTCTCTCCCAGAACAAGTACGACCAAAGTAGAAATGACTACGCAACCTGCAACAAGTCCCCACAAAGTCACGTTTCTGTAAATCTATTAATCTGTTGCTAGTATCGGAAGCACTGCCTAGTGACTGCCTAGACCTCGCCTTCCCTACAAATGTTCAACACCACTACAATATGCGTTCATTAATAACTTTTTTGTTTTGCACGAAGCATCTGCTGTTTGCTGACCCTCCTCAGGACCTCTCGAAGACACTACTGCTCTACACAGTTCCTGCTGTCCAAGGTTTCTTCCGCTCCATTTCTCTCTCCAGAGGCAATAACCTGCAGGACACACTCAGGTGGGTTGAGTGACTGAGGCATGAGGAGTCCAAACTAGCAGCACGCGTGTTCCCCGATGCTGTGTGGGGATATAAGGACCTCTAGTGGTTTGATTTTGATTGCCCCTTGTCGTGACCCTTCATAACAAGGCACTGCTTTGTGTACTGTTCAGGGTCCTGACTCTGTGGTTTGACTACGGCCATTGGCCTGAAGTGAACGAAGCCCTGGTGGAGGGCATCAAGACCATTCAAATAGACACTTGGCTACAGGTAATACACGCTCGTGCACACACACAAGTGGTTTAGAGGAGCCTAGTGATAAAGAAGTGTGTCAAAGGAATCCCTGTTAACAATGTGTAAAGGTTCGGACAGGACGCAAAGGTATCATGTGTCCTTGATGTAAACTTGGCTTTCAAAAGAGAAGAACTAAACAAAACTTCATCAAAACACTTTATTTTACACATGCAAAGCCAGGTCACTGAGGTTTGAATCCACTATGTGCAGGTGATCCCTCAGCTCATCGCTCGAATTGACACTCCTCGAGCCCTGGTGGGTCGCCTCATTCACCAGCTGCTGACAGACATCGGGCGCTACCATCCCCAGGTAAGTCTGACCCAAGGGCACACCTTACCCTGGTAACCCACAGCAGTGCTGTCGGTGAATGTCAAACTGTTGTCTCCGCCCCCCTCCAGGCTTTGATCTACCCACTAACGGTGGCCTCCAAGTCCACCACCACGGCCCGCCACAACGCTGCTAACAAGATCTTGAAGAACATGTGCGAACACTGCAACGCACTGGTCCAGCAGGCCATCATGGTAAAGAAGTTGAATTATTTCTGTTAATAAATTCATCATCATCATCCTCCTCTTTTTAGAATTATAAAACTTCTTGTTTGTCTGTTTGGTCCCTGTAGAGAAAAGTTGTCACTTGCTTTTTCTCCATTTACAGTAACTGGATTAATAATAAGGTTTAGAACCAGAGATTCAAGTTTTATTTTTTGCGTCCATTAAAAAAAGCGTGTGGCATCAATCTAGAGCTGCAATATCCCATACCCCTTCAGTGGTGACCGTATTCATCTTTCTTCATGCAGGTGAGCGAGGAGCTTATCCGCGTGGCCATCTTGTGGCACGAGATGTGGCACGAAGGACTCGAAGAGGCCTCTCGACTTTACTTTGGTGAGCGCAACGTCAAGGGCATGTTTGCGGTGCTGGAGCCTCTACACGCCATGATGGAGAGGGGACCACAGACCCTCAAAGAGACCTCCTTCAACCAGGTGTGAGCCAACTTAGATTGGGCATTAACTTTAACAAGCCTTTGTACGTGACTTGTGGATTAAGATTTGCACAACAGGCTTGTGGTGTTCATTGATTATGCTACGAATTAGAATAAGTTCCTTTTAAATCTCCTGATACATATAAGAAATGCATTATGTTGCGTTTTTGATTAAGTCCTAAATTTTCTGAGAGTCAGAAAAAGTAAATAATGCTTTGAGCTGAATGCACTTCAATTACATCAGTTTGTAGTTTGTTTTCGCTCTTGCATTAGTGTTTCCTGTTGATTAGTGGAAGAAATGCTTCATTAACACACTGTAAATTCATAATGTAAAACAATGGGTGAATATTTTTATAGGCAAAGTAAAATGACCTCACAGTCGTACCAGTGACCCTGGCTCTCGGCTCTCGTCACAAGTTTTCCATTGAGGCTACTAAAAACAAAATACGTACTGGAACCCTGGATTAATCAAGTTGGAAAAGTGATGTTTAAGTCTGTGACATTCAGTTTTATAGTCTTTTGGCAAACCATTTTCCGTTTAATTGAATGAGTCATTGGTCAAGGACAGAGTGTGTTTGTCTCCCTTCATGCCGCAGGCTTACGGCAGGGACTTGATGGAGGCTCAGGACTGGTGCAGGAAGTACATGCGCTCTGGAAACGTCAAAGACCTGACCCAGGCCTGGGACCTCTACTACCATGTGTTCAGACGCATCTCCAAACAGCTGCAACAGGCGAGTGAACCTACGCAGTCACAGCACCGTACCGCCCACATTCTAGGATAACTCTATAATCGACGTAAAGACTCTGAGGCTCGCTTTAGTCCCCCCCAGAATATGTTTTGCCTTTTCACATCATGGAACATAAATTTGTGTGTATGGCTTGTTAAGTGAATTCTGAGGAATCATGAAAGGCAAAGAGGAAAGGCGGGGCATCAATCATGTTAATTGGACATAATTGCTAGTTTCTTGATAATTACACTACATTTTCCCCATCAACAAAGATTTTCAAATATATTTAGTATCTAAAAGCTCTCACGGCCTATGGAAAATGCCAATATGCACATTAATACTTCCATTAAGATTCGTACACACAGAAGCCATATCCGGACACACACAAGCTGTCAGCTATCTGCTTTGGTTGCCTTCTTGAAGTCCGGTTGCTGAGTCTTGAACCAATAGAAGTCCCTCATCTCGCGTCATTGAAGAATGACATTATGCTTCACATTGCAAATGGAGACGACAACACTATCGGACATTGCTGCGTGGTCCCGCGATCGGGGGGTGGCCCATGCTCAGTAAGCAGCATGAAATGGACAGCGACGTGATAAGATGCTGGGAGCTTTTTATTTCCCCCGCTGGGCATTAACAAATATATAAACCCTCTGCAGGATGCATCTATGCAGCAGAGCACAGTACCATACATTCAACGGGAAAAGCCTCTCAATTGGATTGAATGCAGTTTATGTCACAGATAGAAGGGAGGGCTGATAAGCCGAGTGAATTTATTTACGATTACATGAACTGTGAAGTGCTACAGATTTATTTATTTATCATCTGTATGAACTTTTTTGAGACCACAACTTGGAGACGTGCCAGTGTCTTTAACCCTTTTTTGCAGGAGTTGTTTCACCAGCACATTTTTTGTGTAACTACACAACAAACTAATTGCCTCTTCCTCATCAACTTTCTGCGTAGCTGACCTCCCTGGAGCTACAATATGTGTCTCCAAAGCTGCTGATGTGCCTGGACCTGGAGCTGGCTGTACCAGGCACCTATGACCCCAACCAGCCTATCATCCGCATCCAGTCCATCGCCGCCTCCCTGCAGGTCATCACCTCCAAGCAGCGCCCACGCAAACTCACCATCATGGGTAAGAGCAGGCGGAAATTGCATAGGCCTTGTAGCTCTGAGCACAATTTTATTAGGAAAATAGATTAAAGAAGATCTGTTGTCGGAGGCTTTCAGCAGGACCTGGGCTGTTGCATCAGAGAAAATTCAATATTAATATAAACTTTACCCAAACAGCCCTAAAGCTGTTTATTTAGAATTCATCAGTTGTGGCAAAATTCAGTAAGTGGATAAATTCGCCAGAATAAAAAGCTTCTTTACAAACAGAAGCAAGCTTAAACCTGTGATTTATTTAATACAAAAATGAATCCCAATCATCGTAAAATATCACATCTTTTGAAAAACTCAATTAACGGAAAGTTCACGTCACGGGTCGCGGGTAATGTCAATCCCTCTCCGGAGAAAAATGGTGAACGCAGGTTCAATCGATTTGTCAGTTATCCTTCCAACAAAGTCCACCAATTTGAATACGTAAAATAAATACTTGTGAAATTTAATGGCCTGCTCTGAGATATGAATTAAGACTCGGTGCTTCTAAAACAATAAAGTAATCTTGTCTCAAAGCCAAATCCTCGGATTATCAATCACAAATGATTCGCTCGACTTCACTCTTTTCTACTGCACAAGGTACCTCGTTCTGACGTGTTCCATCAGCGTTACACAACGTACTCTGTAAAAGATGATGGCCAATAAATCAACTGACCCCTGGAGCACGACTTCAGATTAAGACCTGTCACCCGCTACTGGCCGCTTGGATTTACTGTCGGCGGTCGCTCCCTCCAGTGACACACAATAGATTGCTCACTGGGATTGTCATTAGCAGCAGACGGAGGATAAAGCAGAGACTCGGTCTAACTCGTTCCACCGGAAGTATCGGTTAACTTCATCAAAGGTGCATTGGTACGCGTGCTCTGCTGACAATACTATATGATACTGGAACAGTTGGACAACCGACATCATCTCTGCTTCAGATACAATAAATATTTTCCTCACTTTCCTGCTGAAATCTGCGTTGAGCTGGTGTCACAGTCCATCCAGGGCACAGATTCATATTTTCCACTCCTCTTGAGTTGCTCGAGTTAACGCTCTGGCCCCTTGTCCACAGAGCGCCACGAGGCCCTCACAAGGTACGGGGTTCATAATAAATGATTTATTGCCGCCTGCTGAAGGCCCGTCGGCAGTGTGTAATGGAGAGGCAGCTGCACTGCAGCAGGGGAGCCACCTGGGGAGAACGGCCAGTACTGGCTAATCCAACCATATAACCCTTCCTATGTGATGCCTCAACCCCTTTGAGAGCGGCCCATCAACGCTGTGTTGTGTGGCGCCCTCTGCAGGCAGCAATGGGCACGAGTTCATGTTCCTGTTGAAGGGCCACGAGGACCTGAGGCAGGACGAGAGAGTCATGCAGCTGTTTGGCCTGGTCAACACACTGCTGGCCAACGACCCTGCGTCCTTGCGCAAGAACCTCAGGTACACACACACACACACACACACACACACACAGACTCTAAGGCAGAGTACACCTCACAATTGTCTCACATACTATCAGAGTTTTGAAAATGACTTGTGCGTTTTATTTGTCGCGTTCATCAGCATTCAGCGCTATGCAGTGATCCCCCTGTCCACCAACTCAGGCCTGATAGGCTGGGTGCCCCACTGTGACACCCTGCACGCCCTCATCAGAGACTACAGAGAGAAGAAAAAGATTTTGCTCAACATTGAACATCGCATCATGCTCCGGGTGAGGAAGCACTTGCATCCATTAGTAGGCACGCACCAGCCGATACCGATGCTTGAGTTGACATCGTAGCCGATGGCCGATACCAATGTTTTCGCTGTTACATATTTACAGCCCATTTGTCCCGGGGAGATATAAAGTTGTTTATCATTATATTACCCTCTCGTTGAATGAACACCAATTAAATCATTCAAATGTATGAACGACCTCTATTATGAACTTCTTTCACATGAAATATATACACACAGCAACACAAATGTTAGTTTTTATTTCATTTTATGACATGAAATTGACCATAATGTGGGCTGCCATATGTTTGTCAGCCCCATTTTAATTCCTTTTCTTTCCGTACGCAAGAGGAACAAAATCCGGACGAACCAACACAACATTTGTCAGTCACAAACTAGATGCAACACAACAGGTAGAAATTGGACACTGCAGGGCAGATATTGGACGAAAAGCATTGTCGGCCCTCCTGCTTTTTTACTTAAGGCGGACTGAATATAAATGGCCTGCCTACTTGTGTGGTGGTCCACATTATTGCAACACAGTTGTTAACTGGCCAAGCAGTAATAAAATGTTTGAAAACATTTCAGTTCCCACAGCGGATCTTGTGCTTCCATGTTGGTCACCGTTTTGTGCCAACAGTGGTCTCATTCATCCATTGTGTGTACAATCCAGTTTTCCTGGATATTATTGATATTATATTCTAACTAAATTCATTGAGGCTGAGGAAGCGTCTGATTTGAGTGATTAGAAGATGAATACCAATTACTCTTTAATGACAACACATTCACCATGAATGCCATGATCTATCCGCCTCAGAAAGGCCAAATAAGGCATAGAGAACACACACATACAAAATCCTCCCTCTTTAAAATGTCACCACAGGAAGTGAGAGTGATGAAATACGGGAGCGGAGACGGAGCAGGTTAGGACCCGGACATCCGCAGTGCAAAAAGCTTTATAAAAAGGGGGTTCATTGAAATCTACTTGCAGTAGAGGAAGGCAGAGCCGAAATGTCAGTGGTTTGAAATAGGATGATGACATACTGATGTACAGTGTTCGCTTTGTAAACAAACCCCAAATAAGGCTCTTCAATTAATAAGAATAAAACAGGAGGATATCAACACGTAATGTAATATCATGTAATATCTAATATATGATCTGGGTGCAATCCACCTTTACATCCCCAATCACCTGAGTCAGGAAGTCTAATCATTCCACCCGTGTTTTCCATCAGATAATATTAAATCAAATCTTGTTGGTATGAAATTTGGTTTGATGGACTAGATTCATTTAATATAATCATTAGACAAAAATCTAATGAATGCACTTTAATGACTGAAACCACACCAAAACTACATTCAAAACAATATTCAAAATTATCCTGTGACCACATTTTTGCCTGTTGGCATTTCTTTTTAATGTAAGTGTTATAAATGATGTGTTGCATTTGGATCATGCCGTCTAAATATCATGATATTAAGTTGACCAATCAGTCAGCCAGGCCATCAATCAGTTTTGGATGAAACTAAACAGATGTTTGAGAGAGACATTGATAGATTGTAGTTTTGGGGAGTTTGGAGTGTTTCTTCCCCAACCCTAAAAACTTAACAGCTCGTTAAATATAAACTATTTTTCTGTTTTCAGTTTGGCTTCAAGTTTGCAGGGAACTCTGCTGTCATAAACACCTCCAGGGCAAACACATTAAAAGTTACTTAAGCGTTTTCTTTATGAGCAATTGGGACCCTCAGCGTAACGGGACCTGCCTTACCCCTAGTTCCTAATTTGTGGGAAATATATATGAATACAATTTCAAGTTCTATCAACTCATTGGATCTCAAACCTGTTTGCTCCAGATGGCCCCGGACTACGACCACCTGACGCTGATGGAGAAGGTGGAGGTGTTTGAGCACGCCGTCAACAACACGGCCGGCGACGACCTGGCGAAGCTCTTGTGGCTGAAGAGCCCGAGCTCCGAGGTGAGCTGCTCTGTCGGCCTTTTTCAACACCTATCCCCACGTGACGTTTCCTGTTATAGAAAAGATGGCGGCTGTATGAATCAACCTTCTTCAAGCTGCACTCAACAAACAAGCCTTCAGACTGAATCTGTTTTTCAAAACTATTGATGTTCCTGAGTCTGGAAAGGATTTAACTTCCCACAGTGTCATAATGCTGATGTCACCTCTCCTGCAGGTGTGGTTTGACAGGAGGACCAATTACACCCGATCCCTAGCTGTGATGTCCATGGTGGGCTACATCCTCGGACTGGGCGACAGGTGAGTTTTCTCAGCCAAAGAAACACACTCTTCATTTTGATGACATTTACCATAAAATATTAACGAGAAGCTGCTTCTATTCTCCAGGCATCCATCCAACTTGATGTTGGACCGGTTAAGTGGCAAAATCCTCCACATTGACTTTGGAGATTGTTTTGAGGTGGGGAGAGTTTTCTTTGAACGCATTATCCTCAAATGAATGTTTTTATCTGAGCCTGGGTGTCCCCTTTTACAATAACTTTTACAAGGTTGCCATGACTAGAGAGAAGTTCCCTGAAAAGATCCCATTCAGACTGACAAGGATGCTGACCAACGCCATGGAGGTATGCAACTCTTAAGCTGTTGGATTTGAAAAAGAAAATAATTTTAAACCGTTAAAAGTCCCCCCCCCCCCCACGTTAAATAATCATTTACTCACTGTGCGTGTGAGTCAAACACGTACATTGACACAATGCTTCCCCCTCTGGGGTGTGTTTCCACCCGTGTGCGTCTGATTATGCTTCAGGTGACGGGCTTGGACGGAAACTACCGGATCACCTGCCACACGGTGATGGAGGTGCTGAGGGAGCACCGGGACAGCGTCATGGCCGTGCTGGAGGCTTTCGTCTACGACCCGCTGCTCAACTGGAGGCTCATGGACAGTAAGAGACCATCGCACATTCGGCATGTTCAGGGCTCCAGTAATGGAACACAGACCACGTCAGCGTCACGTGACAATAACAGGCTGCTAAACGAGCGAACAGGCTCATACAAGAAGAAGGTGTTTGCGAGGGATGGCGTGGAGTAGAAACCCCTTTTTCTCTGAGGAGGTGTTTAAAGGGTTACATTTAATAAGAAAGAGCAAAACTATGGGACACACCAAGTCTATTTGGGAGAGAAGTTCAATTCAAGAGTACAAAATGAATGAATACAAACCGTGTATGATGCTGACTGGCTCCCCTCAAGGAAGACTAGCAGTATTCATCAGTTTCTGAATGAGCAGCAGTATCATTGGATTTTTATGAATACATCCTTATCATCATATGTAATATATAGGCATTTATCTTGATCATTAAAAATTAAATTAAAAATCCGGAATGAAATGCATTCTCGACATAGGATTCAGATCACACGTTTTAATTTAATTACTGACTATTTGTGGTGTCCAGTCTACACAAGCTTCAGGGTGATCTAGTTACAACCCCTTGGGGTTTTCTCCTTTGAGATTCTGAGCTACAAATGACTAAGCATTTTCTGAATCATCAACCGTAGGACGTTTGTTAATGCAAAGTGTGGTGGACATTTTCTTTCTGCTGCAGGAAACATTACATAATGATGAATGCAATCTGGGGGACAGTTGATACGGTCGAAAGCGATGTAGTCTCAAGTAGCAAAAAAACCAATGAAGTGAAAGCTCACGCTCACATGTCCCTTGTTGCTTCCACAGCAAACACCAAAGGCAACAAGCGCTCCCGCACCCGGACCGACTCGTACACCGCCGGCTCAGTGGGTGAGTCCGCAGCGCAAACCGCACGCCGTGTGTTTTCCACCCATCATTGAAAGAACGCGTGTAAACCCTCCCACTGCGCCGTGTCCTCCGCAGAGGCCCTCGAGGGAATCGACCTGGGAGAGACGACACTCAAGAAACCCGGCAGCACGGTGCCCGAGTCCATCCACTCCTTCAGTGAGTTGCCAAGCTGGGTGGAAGCCTGTCTTCTCCTTTTCTTTGTGTTTTCCTCAGCATCATTTCCTCGGTGTGGCTGCTGTGCTGTTGTCAGGCACAACTTGAGTCCAGAGAGGCTCGGTGCCGAGGGGGAGAGTGCTTGCGTTCGCGCTTCCTAAGTTGATGCCGTGGTGTTTGTGTGTGTTTTTAGTCGGGGACGGCTTGGTGCAACCTGAGGCCCTCAACAAGAAAGCCATTCAGATTATCAACCGAGTGAGAGACAAACTTACAGGTGAGTCGTGCAGCACTCAGGATTTTCCGGTGTGGGAAATAAAGAAATTGATATTATTGCGTAGTCGTGAAAAAAATAAATGTTAAAGGTGAATCAGCTTGTTGATAAAAAAAAAAGAAAGCTGGTAAACGCTGGTAAGGAAAAGGCCATGCTGCCCTCGATTTGACTCCTTCAGTCGCGTTATTATTATCATACCGTAGGACAGCCCATTATCTTTCAGAGGGAATGACGTGGACAGTCCTAACGATAACCCGGTGTCCCTGATTGAAGTCCTTGAAACGGGAAGCGATCCGAGCCTTCGGGTAAAGGTCGGCTGTTCTGATGAGAGCTCGTGCCCCACAGGTCGAGACTTTTCTCACGATGAGACACTGGACGTGCCAACACAAGTGGAGCTCCTCATCAAGCAAGCCACATCGCATGAAAACCTCTGCCAGTGCTACATCGGATGGTCAGTCCTCTTCTTAGAAATCAGTCAATCATGCTGTGGTTTTGTACATTAGACATTAGTTAGACTTCATTACTATGTCTCTAGGGGAGCAGTAAATGAGGCAGAATAACACGGACTGTGTGAATCATTACTTCTTCTGTCTCCAGGTGTCCATTTTGGTGAAGAAGCAGAACCGCATCCGCCAGACACTGTTTTTTTCTCACTGGTAAACTGAACAGAAACGCACAACTCAGATATTCATCACCAAGAAGTGCTTCAGCAACACAGTGTAGCCTTTGAGAAAGATATCTGCTATTGCTCCAATGAGTTTTTTTCTTTAAGGTTATGAAAGAGAAGCTCAGTTTTCACCTAATAATCATAATTCAACTCAAACTGCTTGCATTTAGCACCATGATTAATTGCTGAATCTTTCCACGGTGGCCATGTTTTAATAAGTTATGACATTTCTTACGTCATATCCACCATCCTGTTGAGTCATTTGTATTAATGTGACCGATTTAAATAACTAACTTAAACGTTCTTATTAAGTTTGATTTTTGAGTATTATAATGCAATGTGTGCCATTAAACCCTGTACAGTGTGACCACACTGTGTTTGTTTGACACTGCACATTGTTCATTTGCTTCGTTTGGTTTGTCCCACCTACTGCAGGTGAAAATGGAAGGAATAAAAAAAGAATCCCTTCTCTATTCAAAGGCACTCCCTTTGTTTTTCTTCTATGCCCACAGAGGGCACTCTGACTCCTAACTAGATGCTTCTCTTGTCTTTTCAGGAAATAGAGGATGCACTCAAGATTATGAGATCAGGCTGGATTCTCAAAAAAGAAATTAAAATACTCTAGATTATATTTTTATTTGCTCCCAAATTGAGACAAGGCTGCTCGTTCTAAGCAATATTTTTCCGTATCTTTAAGCCCACAGGGAGATGCTGCCATTCCTAGAGAGTGTAGTCCCCGACCAAAATAAAACCAGCAGAGGAAACAACTATTCATTTCCCCTTGCTGTTATCTGGTCACTGCAAAGTAGTGGCTGTTTTTACTCGTGCTCATTGCTATTCCCCCTCTCGGTGCTCCATTTATTTCTCCCCTGCTTTCTCGTCTGAAGGTTAATTACTTATAGATAGTTAAGGATTACGGATCAACAAAAAGCTGCCCATTGATCTCTTCCCCGCCGTACCCACCTCTGCAATGTCACACTCTCTACACCGCCGTGGTGATTATCCGTTTCTATCGATCCAATCCTCCTCTGTTTTTCTTCGTTTCCTCCACCTCCTCTCTGGCCAAAGGCCTGTCACTTAAATTATGGCTTTTCATAGTCACGTGCCACCCTTTCTGTTGTTCTTTCTCACTCGTCTAATTTGTTTGTATTTCTTCAGACTCGCAAGTCTGTCGAGAGGCAGGCGGGTCAATAGCTCAAGTTAAATAGGCTGCATTGATTGGAAAGAGGGATTTAGCTGTTTACTAACTGTGGAAATGGGCAAAAAAAACCAAACCGCTACGGGTGTCTGTTTGGCAGCAAGTCAACGGTGACAAATGACACTCATTGGGAGACAATGTCCCTAAATGGCGGAAGGTTAAAGGCATGGCGGCGCAGTCTTGGGGAAGCAGCAGGCCCGCGCTGCATCAGCCTTTAAGGCCGTCCCATGAGGCCCTCCAGGGCTGGCGCCGTGAGCCAAGACAAGAGGAATGGTGGGATATGAGAACACATTCGCGGGCATGAGCCCCCACCACCGGCATCACCACCCACTGGGACCCGAGCCAGTTTCTCTATCCTGTTTGTGTTTGATTCATCCTTGAGCTTGTATTCCCCCACGAGAGCCCCCCCTCTGGATTTTATTCCACTTTCCCGAAACCCTCTTTAGCTTGCCATGACTCCCGGGGTGATCGGTCCAGCTCAAAGGAAGTGCAACCGCAGCCTCTGTAAGAGAAAGGTAGCTCATGTACCGCAGTGTGCTCTGGAAGGGAGGCCTTACTATCTCCTCTTGAGCTGTGAAATCAAATCCAACATTTGAGGAAATTCAATGAAACAGAGGGCACAAAGGCGACCACTGAACAAGGGACACGACTCATTTCCTCTTCAGGGACCACCGGCGATGTGGGACGGAGCCCAGGTCTTTGTGTGCAGCCTGACAGCTGCACACTGGACCTAATTAAGGTGTCATGAAAATGTATAGCTCTGGTATGGAAGTATAGCGCTGCAGGAGACACACGCAGGACTTACGTTTTTCTCCGGGGGGGGGGGGGCAAAATTGTCCTCTGCATCCATGTAAGTTAAAAGAACCCCCCCCCCTCCCCTCCTCCCCCCCTTCAGACTGATTCTCCGTGGCAGGGCTAACAGCAGTGAAGAGAGAGGCTGAGGTGATATTGACGGCCGGAGAGAGGAGTTCGATAGCCAGCTGCCGTTTAAGGCAGCGGCCTGCAGCCAGGACTCGGGCTGTCTCTGTGCACTGTGGTGTAAAGCTGCTATCAATGAAGTTGACAGCAGTTTAGCTCGCCTAGAGGTCTGCTGCTCTCTAAGGACGCTTCAAACGCACTCCCCCCCCCCGCCTCCCTGGGTCTTGTTTACCCCGTTTGTGTTTCTCGGAGTCGGGACGTCAGAAACGTATTCAGGAAGAGTTTGTAATTGTGTAATCACCTTTCGTGAAAAACCCAGCAGCAAATAGTGGCAATTTAAATTGCTGATTGAAAACTCAAGTATAAAATGCACAATCCGGAAGTCAATGGGTTGAATAAGTTATAGTTACTGTGACCATGCTTTGAGCCCAAATGGAAGCAGGCCAAGGAGGGACAAGATGAAGAACTGTGCCAATTTCTAAGTTAAAGCTGCACTGGGCAGTGGTCCAAATGGTACCATGAATTTAGTAAGTGTTTGGAAAATTACCATTAATCAAGATACAAAATGCCTTGGAGCAAGCAGGAACATCTGAACTCCGCATCAAGGGTCACAGGAAAACCCCAAATTACAGAAAAACCCAAGACGTGATCAAGGGACACCTGGTTTAAAAACAGGAGCAGGTGATTGGACACAGGAGGGAACAGTCAGGCACATGGCAGAACATCACAAGGGAGGGAAATACGCACCCGGGTAGGAAGTGAAGGGCAGGAATATACAGCAGAAACAACCCAAACCATGTGACCGGGACGAAATCTAGAAGCGGATCTAAATGCGGAGTACGGCTTTCCGCACTTTAAAGCCGCCACTTACTCATTTTGACTCCCGCGCTTGCTGTCACCAACTTGTTTCCCCAAAAGGACAGCAGCAGGTATGTAATTATTGCCCTCTGACTGTCCCCCCCCCCCCACCCCCCCGTCTCCACTGCCGGTTCCCCTGGTGACGTGTTCACGGGGAGGTAACCGGCTCCAGCAGCCGTGAGCCTGGACAGTTGAGTCATCCATGTGAGCGACTCCGCAGCATCACAGCGCTGTGGGCCTGGTCATAGAATTCCCAAAAAACGTGACCCACTTATTGGGCCTCTGTGACCCAACGCTGACCTCGGCACCGTACTTGCTTGTCCTGAGCTGCAAGGCGCGTTCCAGTACAGCGCGACAGGCCGTCTGTGACAGCTCTGAGTGTAACTGTATTAATGTGCGAGGCTGTCCGCTCAGCAGAAATCCTTCCCCTGGATGAATAAAGATTGTCAAAGTGTTGTTTGTCTCAGTACTTACTGGAGAGGCACTTGCGGCTCCGGTAGCAGTGACTGACGCCATTTGATTTGACATTTCGATTGCATTTCGGTTTGATTGGATTGCGGAGAGAGCGATGGGAGGCAGATGCGCAGCTGACACTTTTCAAACACATTTTCACACAAAGATGAAAAGAACACTAAACCTTAACCCAAGAGTAACTCATTAGTGACTTTAATTACATACGTTCTTAATCACACATCGGCTTGTGTGTCGGTGTATATTGGGTGCAAAAGTTTAAATATAATTTTTCTAAATTTTCAGGTACAATAAGCAGAAATGCGATCCAGTGCACTTTGCTCTGCTGTTAAAGACCTTGACAATGTCTATTTACTGAAGCATGATTACTCTTATCTAATAAAATCCTTCATTTTCAGATCGTAAAATGTTGCTTAAGTCGTTGCAGTGGACCTCAGAGGGTGAATGCTTCTTGATTAGCTGGAAATGTCTATTTAAGAAAGCCAAGATTGTTGAGCAAAGGGGTTTGTAGATCAGCAGCAAGGCTCAGGTACACTGTGGCATCCGATGATGATCCAATGGGGCATTGTGCATGCCAAGAAAGCCCTTTCCATGCCATTACGCTCTGTCTATCAGCCTGAACCTCTGACACAGAGACACCAGCTTGCTGCAACACGACAAATTGAGATTTGTTGGAGGGGCACCAAGCGCTGCTCTTTCATAAACCAGTGACACTGAAAAGTGGTGCGCTGAAAACTGTAAGTGCATTGTTGCAAAATGGCTGGTGTTGAAATGTTGCTGACATTGTGACTACTCCTGGTTGGGTGCCGCAGTGTCCTTCGGCTGCAACTCGATTAGCACGCGGCAAATGGACGCGAAAAGGACAGGAGGTCTATTTTTATTGAAAGTCCCAATGTCATGTCAAGGCCTCTGGTACGCAGGACTCGCTCATTGTTCTGTGATTCACTTTAACACGCACATCCACCTACAGCGGCGTCTCTGCCACAGAGGGTGCATGAGAAGTGGACGTAGTCCCCCACGGATTTGTGGAGTCCTTGAGTTTGACGTTATTGCCATTTTGTCGCTATTTTGTCTCCTTGGCTTTATGGTCCATTTTGCTTCCAACGGGGCCATGATTGACTAAATGATGATGTATTGAACATGACTTGAAACAAGCGATTTTTGGGCTTTTTTGGACTGGATGTATGAAGTCTGGTCTCCAATTAAAGGTGCAACAAAGGTCCGGGGCATTTCTATTGCCTCTCAACGTGGCTGAGCCGGCACCTCTCGGCATCAAACGCTTTGAATGCATGTGCACTGCGCCTTCAAAAGAAGCCAGTTCCAGACGGCTGTAACTGGCTCCCACCAGTTTCTACGGATATGTGAAAATCTCAGGAAGGCCTCCTGCCCAACATCGGCTCACGTGCGTGCACTTCCATCTGGTTCCTTGTCCGCTCTCGGCCTGTGTGGAGACTTTGAAGCGTCTGCATGCCTCATGCATAAGTTGCAGTCATGCGATTGGCCGAGCTTGCGCAGCTTGGAGTGCTGTGTTGTTGCTGATAAAGTGCCCCCCCCCCCCCTGAGCTTCGATTATTGGCCGGCCACTGTGCAGCACTGAAGTGATGGACATTGTTTGGCTGGACGCAGGCGTTCTCAGGAGCAGCCTTCACGTGGGAGTGTTGAATCCCCCCCCCCGAGCCCTTCAGAGCCATGTACCCAATCATTCAGCCTAAGTAACTTGTTGACGTGGGACCGTCCTCCAGCTGTCTGGGCGGGCCATCCTCTTGTCTCGCTGCTGAGATTTACTCGCCGGGGGAAATGGATATTACATCTCCTGTTATTATTTGCCATAAAAATGCGCTGAATTGCGCCCAACTCAGAGGTGCCATAAAGAGCAGCGGGGTGTGAGATGGCGTCTGCACGTCATCAATCAGACACACTGGTGAAACATTGGGCCTCTCCACTGGGTAGTGGAAATTGATTTTTCTGTAAGTTCCAACGATTAGGGTGTGAAAGGGGGAGGACGTGAGGTGAGGTGGAACTGGGAGGAATGTGGATGAAATGAGAGGTGTGTGTGTGTGTGTGGGGGGCGGGGGGGTGAATCTGTGAGAAAATGGAGGAAAAGCTAACGTTGTCAAGCAGGTTCATAGCGATTGATCTGGCCTTTGCTGGTTTTCCTGAGACCTTGAATCCCGGTGGACTTGGGGAAGCCGTGATTGAGTTGTTTGAATAATATTTGCACGTAGGAAATTAAGGTGTATATTTGTTTTAAAAATGTACCATGTTTGCTTGTATTGTCCTTGTTCATTAGCTTCCCATTACAAGTCTAGAATTTGTGCACCTTAATATTCCTCCAAACATGTGCTGGTTCAAGCCTTGTAACAATTACAATTTCCTGCTTTTCTTTTCTTTTCTCACAATTTTCTGACAAATTTTAGCCTAAGCATTGCCCTTGTAGCATTAGCATTTTTGGCTTCTTTGAGCCACGGACATTTAACCACAAAGCATTGGGAAGACACTTTATTGTGCACTGTGTTCCTCCAGATGACTTGAACAGGAGGAACGAGGAGCTTACCTGTCATTCAGCCGTACAAGGCTCCTTGAGCCTCCAAAGGTGACTCTCAAGCCAAACTGGCTACACACACATCTTTATATGTCTATCTTTGCGAGGACATTCTTTGACATAATGATTTCTCCAACCACATTATTCTGACCTAAACCATCAGAATGTAATGCCTAACCTCCACCCACCCCTCACCCACACTTCAAAAACATGTCTAAACCCTAAGAACAGGTCTTTAACCAAAGGACGACTGACCGAAATGGCCTCACTTTCCATAACGGGTCCTCACAAAGATAGACTTCCAAGCGTCACACACACACACACACACACACACACACACACACACACACACACACCTTGCGTGGAGGAGAAGTGTAGCCGTGTCGAGCCCATCCCGTTTCTTGGCCTTATCTTGAATTCATTCCCTGTGCATCATCCATAAACATCACTGCACTGTAAGCTGTGATTCAGTGCACTATTCTTATCGTAGCCCAGGCGCGATGATGTTCTGAGGCATGCTGGTGCAGTGACCCTCCTCGCCTGTGTCTCCAATAAGCATAACCATGTCTGACAAGGCCAGAGCTATTGAAGGAAGAAAAGAGGGGGGGGCGGAGGATTCTCGCCTCCTTTAGCTAGTTTTCCACCCTTCTGTTCTCTTGGCTCGTTTCCACCGGCGCTCTGTGGCCCTCTCCTCCTGCTCGGATTGTAGCTGATTTATTTTTCCATATTGTTCGCTCGACCGTTGGGTTTCGCCCCACTCGTCTGCAATCCCGGGGGGGTTGGCATCAACAGGCAGATGAGCTGACAATATGGGAGAAGGTGGCCGGGGACGCACAGCAACTCCATCCAGCAGAGCGACCGGACGTGTGTAACAGGATCTTAGCCCACTCCTGTGAGAATACCTGGGAACCCCCCCCCCCCCCCCCGCACACAGGCAACCAACACTTGAATGAATTTGACTTAGTCTCCACACACTGCATTTCTTTTCTTTTTTTGAGTCTACAGAAATAATGTGCATGCACCCATTATCTGAAGAAGGGGCCGCCAGAGCGTGAGGGGCATCTTCCGCCTGACTGGCTTTCATTTACAAAGTGGCGATGTTACTTTTGTGTGGGGAAATGAGATAGCACTGCAGCAGACAGTGGGCTACATTATCCCCAGCTGGGCGGATATCCCCCCCCCTCCTTTTATCAGCAGCTTTTTCTCACATTGTTCATCAGCCCCCGAGACACTCTCTCTCTCACACACACACACACACACACACACACACCAAAAAAAGCCTGTCTCCCAGGATCAATTAGTCACTTCTAGGGAGTCGTGGAGCGGCGAGGTGGCTGAGGAGACAAAAGCCACGGCCATGTTGGCGTCGCAGGCGAGGTGATAAAGTGACACGCTTTCCCCTTCCAGCCCATTAACGTGACAAGCAGCCCATGTCTGGGGAAGGTGGACCTGGCAGCAGAGTGGTGCCCCGCCAGGACATGGAGAGAGGGTTCAAAAGAGCAGTTTCTGCCCCCCCCCCCCCCTTATTCTTCTTTATCCATTCTCTTTCTCCAGCTGTTTTCATTCAGTTTCCCTGCGCTCTCTCTCTGATTTTACAAAAAACAATCCATTCTGTCTCTCCCCCTGAGCCCCCCCCCCCCCCCCACACTCCTCTGTCTCAATCTCTATCTTCATCCCCCTCACTTTCTTAAAAGCTCTCTCTTTCTAAAGCTCCACAGTGTGCTCCCACCACTCCAAATGTGTCTTCTTTCATCTTTCGCTCTGCTGCAGCCTCCTCTCCCTCCATCTAGACTTCCCTTCTTCTTTCTTTCCAGCATCTTTCTGTCTTTGAATACCACCGGCCTCTCCTACGTGTGCACCTTTCCCCTCTGCAGCGGCCCGTCTGCCGTGTCTCGTCTCAAGGCGATCGGAGGTGACACCCGCGATGCAAAAGCCGTGAGCTGGCACTTACTCACAGCAGGACACAGGCCCGACAAAGCCCAGATAGAAGCACTATTTTGGGGATGCCGTCGCCTGTCCTTAAGAAGCCAACAGCCGGGGCATTAAATCACATGCCGTTTGTTTTGCATTTTGTTGAAGGGGACTTTTGGTAAGTAGTAAATTCAACGTCCACAGGAGGAAGAACCAGACTTCATCGAAATGAGAACGTGTTGGGAGAAAAGCAAACATCACAGAACGCGCTAACACACTGCCAAGGAACATTTTCTAAAATCATTGTGAAGATACTTCTTCGTTAAGTAGAAGTAACATTTTTTTCAAAGATCTCTACAAATTGTCTACAAAAGATATCTACTAAAATGATCCTGGATTCAAAATATTTCAGATTTAAGTGAAAGCGGGAGAACCAACTAATGCTTTTTTTTACAAATGCTTTCATTACGCAGAATGAATTACTTTTATTTTGGAGCTGATTTGAAATACATGCTGCTGATCATATTCATACATTCATTTATATATATATATATATTTATATATCTTATGGATGGAATAGAGTTGAGATGCAGTCAAAGTGGCTTTAAGCATTACCCAAAATGTCATAGGGACCTTGTAATCTCTATAAGTTCATAAATAATGTCACGCTATGTAATATAGCACGACAGCATGATGTAGGGGAATATTCTGACCAAACACAGTAAAATACCAGGGACACTATTCAATCATTTTTGTACCCCAGTCCTCTACTCACTGGTTTTAACCACTCAACGCTGCTGAAACAGTTTGCATGTGATTGTGTTCATCAGTCACTCACAGCCAGTTGGCCCAGTGAGTCATTTTTTCAATTATTTCGGCTTCGCTGTCATTTGCTCAGCCCAACAAAAATGGAACAAAATACATGTTTAGATGTACTTTATGCATTTTGCAGCAATCAGAGTGAAACATCCGTGAATGTGAAGCATGCATGGACAGGCTTTGTTTGGGATGGAACATCACACGCTCATTCCCAATTGAGGAAATTGGTTGCACAAGGCGCAACAAAAAATTCTGCTTGGCGTGTTCACCTCGGTGATAAAAACCCTGTTATTTCTGCTGTTATGGGGTTTATTTGGCACATAACTGTCCTACGCCTGCAGCGTTGGTCATGCCCACGTGTGAAGTGAAGGGAAAGAGCGACACACAAACGCTGCCTCCACCCTGTCTCTTCCCATCAGTCTCACTTCCCAGAGGCCATTAATGAGTTTGACCCGTTAAACGTCCTCTCGGGAGGCCGGGTTGCGTGACCTGCTAAAGGTACAGTCCATCCCTGTTACACTGACCTCTTCATGTTGTTTTCTTTGGTTTATGATGACATCACAATGGTCCAAGTAAGCAAACACTTATTAATATACGCTTGCTTTGGAAAGGCATTAACACAAGTGAAAACAAATCTGACGAGGACAGTATTTGGTACAGAGGTTGAGCCACAAAGCAGCAACCTATTCTTAGAGACCCGTCAGGTCAGTTCTGACAACATTTTCTTGGCCAGATGACTCGCGACCCGGGTAAATAAAGCGGAAGCGAGCTGCATGGCTACGTGGAAAGGTGTAAGCGAGGGAATAGTGTTTTTCTTGCCATTTGACTGAACTGATCCTTTAATGAGCAGTTCAGCTCAACCACATGAATCGCTGAGTCTTGAGGCAATGATGTCAAGCTGTTCAGCTGCAGTAGGAATGAGGACATACACACTGTCGTTGCGACACTTTCTGACACTGCAAGGCAAGCCGAGTGTGTGTAAGCAGCTTACATTTGTAGATGTTCAATGGTTGCTGTAAAAAAAAAAAACTGATTGTTGGTATTGTGATGCTCCTGAGAACTTAACAGCTAGAGGTGGTCGTCACTCTGACACAATACATCGACAACAACACTGTGGGAAAATTCCCCTGCTAACTTCTTTTCACCAGTACCTAACACACACACACACGAGTACACACGTGTGTGTGTGTGTATATACACTCTGTCTCCTACCGCCCCCTTTAAGTTGCCGTGACAGTTTTGTCACAAAGATGAATTCATCGTCAGCACTGCAGCCAAAACAAGTAATTTGATTGCCCCGACCACAAATTAAGTTAGTGTGATTCAATTTTCGATTTGGGCTTCTCCCGCAGCCATACATCAAGGGAGACATATTTCATTACACAGCAAAAGCCCAGGCGAGCAGGCAGCGGTGGCCCGCTCCCTCCATAGGAAGACATCATGGGAGCATTATGGCGTTTGCTCGATACCGCCGCCGGTCCGGTGAGGCTGGCGGCAGCATCGGTGCCGCCGGTGGGCTTGTTATCCAGGGGGCAACACGCTGTACAGCCAACATATTTAGCTGGTTCAGACGGCTGCACAACAAATCCCCAGAGTGAAGAGCGCTAGGTTTTCAACTCGCACTGCACGTGGACGTAGTTACACCGACGCCACCCATTGGTTGGTTGTGCATCTTTACAAAGCCTTGAATTTGGCAATTTAGCCGACAGCAACTTGGACTTTTTTTTTTTTTTTTGCCAAGAGAGTGACAAGAGAGGTACAACCGATCGCACCATTTCCTACTTCCTCCTCCTCCTTAGGGTTTCTCCTTACATTCTAGTCTACTAAATGGGTCTGAAGACAGAGTGTTCAATCAGGGCCTGCTACCGCCGCCTCCTCCTTCCTTCTCCTTCCCCGCCTCACAATGGAGCAGAGAGCTTTCTAATTAAACTGCAAGCTGTTCTTTCGGGTAACCACAGTTTGAATGGCGAGGAGCGAGTGTGCGCCACTTGGTCATTAATTCAAATGAATATCACTGAGTGGGGCTGAAACGTGCCCCTTGTTTAGCTACGTTATCGACAGTAGACTTTGTTCCGGTGCAGATTGTTGTACTTTACAAATTACCTCGCTGTTATATTCATGAAGTACAAGAGAGAAGTGTCTTTGGAGTAATGGGCCGTGCTCAAACGCTCAGCCTGATTAGAACTGAAAGCATTTGATGATTGTGTTACCCTATTGTCCGGTACAAAGATTTGCCCTGTGAGATATGGCGTTGCTGCACTGTGCAAGAAAAACCTTCTTGGCTCATAAACTTTGTATTGTATCGATGTACCAAAACGATGTGTGGCATTGCAAATGCAAATGATTGTCAATGATTGATGGACACCTAGTCTATCCCACTACAAAAGATGGTGAGGTAAGGCCATGTTATGATGCATCCATATGCGTAGGTTATTTATTACTGAATCTTTTATTTAACATACTGTGTATTTCATTACTTTTTGCTGATCATGGAGTGACCTTGCCGCTGAAAAATGTGATGTAAATCCTGCTTCAGAAAACGGTGAGTGGATTTGTGGATTATGTGGACTTTTACAGACTATGTCTATGAAGGCGAGGTTTCCAGTGGAGACACCAACGGAGGAATGGAGCTGCTGCAGGGGCTTTGTAAGCGAGGCGCGTGTTGCTTCAGGCGCCGGTAAAACATGAAATATGATCCAGGGAGTTCAGTGTGGAGAACAGACTCACGAGTTTGAAGGCTCTTAAGACGCCGAAACGCACTGCAGAGTGGTTTATAATACACGGGACTGTGCTGCTCTGTAAGGTTGTCAAAAACTCGGACTGCGGAACCTCCGAGCAGGAGCGCTGCTGAGAGGAGCTGGCTGGCTCTGTTGGACGCCTCCCTGTGTAAGAGTTCTAGTAATGTCCACCTGGCTGCATAACCCAGGTGCGAGCAGAACTCACTGGAGGAATCCACACGTCCTACGTGACCTGGAAATCCTTCAGGATGTCCCTGGAGGACCCACTTAGACCCACGCAAGTGACCGAAAATGTGTAAGCGGATCATTTTGACGGAGTGCAGGCAAATGTCATTGGCTAAGAGAATGCATAAGCCAATTCAATGTGTAACATGAAAGGTAGATGCACTTGCTCTCTTCTGGTTTCTGCAGTGCCCTTCTGGGTAATGAAGTGGGAGAACAAACTGCCGCATGTGGTCTCTACCTACAGGGATGCCGCTAGTAAGTCGGAGCCAAATGGAAACTGCTCTCCTGGGGCCTCGGAGTAGTGCATCACTTCTGGCAACCTCATCCACGTGTAAGGTCCCTGGAAATGGGTAGAAAACATCCCCAAGAGAACATTTGCATGTTGGGTGCATATAAAGATGTCACAAACTGTTACTAAAGGAAATCCAGAAATGGCACAGCAGTGGAAGGATCTCAACATTACCCATAAAAGAAAAATGTCCTTCTCTTTGTCTGCCGAGTCTATAAATTCACACTTTCCCTTTTTGCCCTGCGCAATTGAAATGATCCCTCACAGCGTTGTGACTTCAAGGCTGGCTGCTCGGGTACGGTGGAGATATGCTGCCTGTCTTGTGGCGCAGGTTTTCATTTGTGCTCCGTGCAGGATGGATAAGCACTCCAGAGAGAGAAGAGGAGGGAGAGGGAAGCAGCCACAGAAACACCCACCAAGCACGGGACGGTTTCTGCCAAATGAGAGTCTGTTTTGTCTTCCTCTTCATCCAGATGCCAGTGCTGTGGGAGTACATTTTGCACAACTGCTTTATGCTTGATTATCTCTGATCTGCGCTTTCACCGCTCTTCATTATGCCTCCTTTACTTCTGTCTGCCTTACTTTCTCTATCTTGTTTTCTTCTGGCTCTAAATGGGAAAGTCGGTTAATAGTCGGGGGGGAATTACATTGTTCACTTTTACCCCACACGCAATTTATTAAAAAAACACTTTCTCCTGCATTGTCGCATTTTGCTGCCTTCATTCTCCCAAATTCGTAATTGCTCGTATGATGGAAAATGAAGGCCAGATATTTTCGCGCTATGGCACCAAAGCTCTCACCCTCTCATCCTGTCTAGACTCCGGTGAGATCTTGCGAATAACTCTCTCATCCGCTCTCAATGCTTTAATATTTCATGCGGTTCGAGGCCTTCTTTGTAATATGCAGGCACTGCACTTTTCTGGTCAGTATTTGAATGATGTGCATTCCGGCCATTTTCCGATTCAAGCAGGAAGCCGTCCTCTCCGTGAAAAGAAATAGGGGTCACTTGTCAACACGTCTTTGCTAAATGGATGCTAAGTTTAGCTCTTGTGTAAGAGGACGAGGCATTATGATCACTGCGCAAAGTAAAGGAAGCAGCCATTCAACATTTAAGTGGACGGTGCTGTGATTCCAGCAACAATACAGCAGGGGCTCCTGAGGGAGGGGAAATGAACATAAACGGCAAATGTCAGGGTGGCAAATTCGTCCACTGCAATTTCAAAATATTATTCTCAGCTTTGGCGTCGGCTGCTTCTCCATAAAATGTTAACGTGCGCTGCTGGGAAAAGACAACATGAGGGGAAGCTGCAGAGACAGGACTGCTGTTCCAGGTCCGCTGAGTTATTTTGCCTCCGACTGCTTGACAAGGAAACACAAACTTCCTCCTGTGGCTTTGTGCCTGGCTGGCTGCCACGCCGCTGTACAGTTTAACTCCATGGTTGAAAAGAAACTAAACAAAGACACTCAGCTGGACGGGCACTTTTGGAGGAAGTTCTACCTTTAAAAAAAAAATAAAAAAAAATACTGCTTTTGAAAGAGTCCATCCATCTCCGTTGCAGTCCAGCTTTAGAACATGGCTGCTATTGTGGATAAACATTCACCAGCAACATGTTTTTCACATGGGAAAGATGGTAGAACTATGATTCTCTCTCTCTCTCTCTCTCTCTCTCTCACTCGTCCACAACTCCACCGAAATCATCAGCAAACTACAATCGATGACTCTCGTGATCCCTCTCATTACACACAAAGCCCTCCACAACCCTCCTTTAAGTCTTCCTGCACCAACACACTCCCACCTGCAGTGCCAACCCCGCCTTACTCTGTGCAAGCACCAGGCCTTCTCCCTCCTGAACTCTCTCCCACAGCAACCATCGTTCACGGTCCTTCGCTGACTTAAAGCTCACCGATTTCCGTCTGCCTTTTGGCTCGTGATGCTGGTTGTTAATTTCTATCTATTTGCCTTGTTTATAGTTATTACTTGTATTGTTATTTATCAAATGTAAAGTGCTTTTGAGTTTCTTTTTAAAGCGCTACGCCAATTAAATTGATTTTTATTATTGTACCACAAATTAAATGGAGAGTCATTTATATTCCAAAACTGCAATTAAAAGTTGTTATCATGTTTCATGAAGGTTTCGTCATGGTTTGCTTCTCTTCTCTTTCATCTGGGCTTTGTGCTCCTAAACTGCTCACATGGAGTCTCTGGAGAGGCATGTTGCTGTTGAATTTTTAAAATGTAATTTAACCAATTTGTCAATGCTGTGAGCAACATCAATTCTCTTCACTTCTATTTCATTTGGCTGGTGGAAGAAATCTCCGAGAAAGAATCCAACCAAATTGGCTGGAAACAATCTTTTTTTGGAGAGGAGATGTGATTATTAGAATTTGGTTGAAACCCCCCCTTTGTGGTTAAAACAACAAGTGACTGTAACTGTACAATTTGTCTCTCTCTGCTGCTTTGAGCTCAAGATTTAGCTTTGCCCACAGTGCAGATCTTCAGGGCGTCAAACACGGCTGGGATAGATACCCTTGCTCTTCATTTAATGATATTAATACTTGACGACAACAAACTACAGTTGCTCAAATTGTGTCAAACCAAAAAGGTGCTTGCTTCACCCTCTAAGTGCAGTTTCAGGATCTGAGATGAAATTACTCGCTATCCTTTCAACAGCTCTTACATAGACAGCTTTTAAATTGCTGTGGAAAATCAGAAAGATCATCAAATGTGTTCCCTGATATTCTTACTTCTACTGTGCCAACGTTTCAGTGTTGCCAATCATGTCTGCTTGTTAAAAGAAGTCTGAGGAGTGAGAGCTTACCTGCTGGCTTCACCCATTGTGGTGGAAATGGGGTCCTGTCTTTGGCTGAAGGATATTAAAACAGAATTTTGGTGCGACATGCGCATACTGAGTGGAAGAGTGACAACGCAGTGATTGGGATTTTGGTTCAATACAACCATCTTGTAGGACAATGCCGGTTAATAATTGCCTCAAATCTCAGATCCCATCAGCTCTCTGTCTGATGACCTTTTAGTCTGTGGGGGGCCTTTTCCGTGCAGTTGTTATTGTTTACTGTGCCATCTGCAACTTGAGATGCAGTTGAGAGACGACGCCTACAACCGGATTGTTTCCCAAGTAGCCAGTTGATGCTTTATTAACATTTATTTTTAGCTAAATAGTCTTTAGTCAATAGCCAAATTGAAAAATCTAATTGTTTAACTGCATTCAACCAAACCCTCCTCAAATGTGATTGGTTGATTCTACACACTAAGAAAAAATGACACTGGAAATGGTTCCCTGACTTTGTTGTTTTCTTCTTTACTTTTTGGTGCACGCAATTAAAATAATGATAACAATAATTTGAATTAAAATGATGGAGATAATGTGCTTGTTTACAACGTATTAAATAGTCCCGCTGCTTCTGTTTCTTGCCCCATTGAACTAAGCAATATCATCATGTTGCCAGAGCTCAACAACTAAAATGTATGTCCAACAGCTGATTTGAATGATCCCCCAAAGCTGTAAAAAAAAAAAAAAAAAAAAGCTAAACCCAAGCTGGAATAAATCGGATTCATCCTCTAACATTCTGACACTTAACAATAAATTCACAGTCATGCAAATACTGTTCACTAAAGGCATCACAACTTCTAAATCCTCTCCAGAGAAAGTTTGTTGATAGCTTTTACAGCCGCAACTTAACCACGCAAGCCTCTTTTCTCGCCTGCCCTACATTCTGCAGCCATATTGTTTGCATTCAAAGACGGTGCCCACACAGCTGGAGGATAAGCCAAGTCTCTCGGCAGATAAAGTGCAGCGCCATTGGCTGCTGCGCCCTCTTTTCATTTCCCTCTGTCTGCTGGGGTGTCAGAGGCTTCTGGCCACAGCTGGAAGATGAATAGTGCTGCACTACTCCACTTTGTCATGGTGTCCAAGAAGGCTCTAAATGGCATTGAGAGACTCTCGGGCTTGCACAAATGGCATCTCTGCGGCTCTCTGTAACCTTGCGTGTACGGAGCAGCCTGAATCTCTAAAGTTGTCTGATGCAAGCGGCTCCAGATCTCTTGTGCGCACTGTGGCTTTCTTAGAAGGGTTTTCAAGCCACGTTTGTGGACTGGATCAGTTCTCTCTCATTTGACATGACAAACTTTTTAGTATACAAGCAATAATTGAAGGCAAATAATTAACATTATCACTATCTGGAAGCAGCTCTGACATGCGTTATGTTTTGTTTGCGTGATGCACAGTTGTGTGCTGTAACGGCTCTGCTTGTGCATGTGCAAGGCCACACGCATGCCCAAATAAAGCCTTTCCTTGAATTACCCCAGCGGTGCCTTAGCTGGAAAGACACGGATGACAGGAACGTTTGGGCATTGCTTCCTCTCTGTTCAGTTTGGTTGTTCTTACACCAGTGGCAACACCACCTACCTGCTCAGTCGCACTGTTCTCATGGAAACGCATCAAAGGAGCTGGAAGATCGACAGAAACGGAGAGAGAGAGAGAGAGAGAGAGATCGTGGGGAGGCGCCGGGTGCAACATGCCGAAGATACTTTGTTATTGTATTGTTGTGCTTCTCGACAGTGAGCCCTTCTGTTTGGAAGGGAAGACCAAAGTGGAAAACAGTGTGCAAGTGTCGTTGCGCTGTGTTAAAATTAAAAGCACCCAAGTTGCCCACTCAACCGGCACAAAATGCACACTTTCATCGGTTTCAGGGTACACTCATACATATTTCAGTGGTTTGGAGGTATTCCTCTGTTTGGAGTTTTCCTCATGTGATGAAAGCAGGACTGACACACAAGAGGGCCCCCCGGGGCGCGGAGACGCCTGTAGGCCTACAGGCAGTGATTACAACAGCGCCCATTAAAGGCGAGCCCTGATGGAGATCTGTAGTGACGCGACTCTCTGGGGAAGAGACGGGCAGAGGTTGCGCTCACATCTGCCTTTTGGACATGAGGCAGTAAATGTTGTAGCGATAAGCAACAGTGATAGCGGGGCAAATACAGTAGCAACTACTGCTAACTGTCACAACAGCTCCTCCTCGCCAAACAGCACGTCAGAACGAGGCGCTAGTTGGGTCGGATGAAGCAGTGAGAAGGATTAATTGTGGTCGCTCTCTTTATTGAGGTTGTTCAGTCCACCGTCATAAAGGACACCTGCCGTTTGCAACATGTGAAGTAAAAAAGGTTCATGTCGCCAAAACCTTCGCTGCACATAATTAAACCTGCTAATATTCATTTTTACGCAGTGTTGGACAATGTTTTTCAATTTGACCTACTGTGAATATTTAGCAGATATGTGAAAATGGACATGAAATACCCTATGTGAAATGAATCTGGAAAAAGCATTCTTTTAGATGCCATCATTATCATACAATGACGGCCAAATAGACCCCCCCCCCTGAACAGAGCTGGTAGAAGAGCATAAGTGGCCCAGCGTACGGACAATAGATCCTTGGTAGTGTTCCCAATGAGGCCTTCAACTGAACAGTTAAATAGAATGTGCTGAACGAGGTTGTGAAGGCCGTCTTTTGAACCTGAGTATAAAGGAAAGTGTGCCATGGAGAGGAGGCCCTTCATGTAGTTTGGCAGCCAGTCGATGAATTCTACCTACTATGAAGAGAAGGAGGAAGGAGCTGAACTCCCATGTCTGCAAATAAAGAAGCTAAAAAAGGCAGAAAAAGGTACTTCAGATGAGCGATAAACAGAACGTTGAAGAAATGGGATAAGAGAGTTTTATTGTTGTTGTACTTTCATGCAGTTTTGTTTGGTAGCTTTCAGCCAACAAACCACAACAATTTAAAACAATACACAAGATAAAAAAAAATATTATTAAAAATATATATTATTATTTATTTTGCATAAATATTATTTTGAAAGTGTAAAGAGAAAACCATTCTGACTATAGAGAAATCTAGACACAATTAGTTATTTTTAGGCCAACTACTACATAAGTAAATAAGTTTAGTAGAATGCTGGTAAGGTTCTAGTGGGATCGGAAGTCCCACCTAGGAGGATTTAATTAGCGCTTTGAATGAATAACATTTCACCCGTTTCTCTCTGTCCCTGGTAATCAGTTCTGGGCCGTTAATGAGAGGATGACTATCGACTAGTGGAGCGGGCTGCTGATAATTGAATGTGTAGAGGCCATTAAACATTCCCAATCAAAAGCAAACACTCCAAAGCCACGGTTCCTGCATAACAATATGATGCAACAACAATGGAAGCATCTTTGTTGGAAAAGAAAAAAAAGAAAAGAAAAAATATCTAGCTCTCCTCGACTGCATTCAGTCTTTGTTGAGACAACAGTTTAGACTTTGACAGGCCAGAAAGCAGGCGGCATTTCTCGGCGCATGGCACCACAATTTCCCAAGTTAGCGTTTTGATGCAAAGAGCTTAGAGGGAAGAGAAGGAGTAAGTCTTTGATATTGAAATGTTCTTCGAGGCTCCATTCCACATGCAAACAGATGTGTGGCTACTGTGCGGCGCTGGATGTAGCTGTTCCTCGGACTTGGCACTATTGATCTGGCTGCAGCGTCAACACATCTCACATGTTAAAAAAATCCAACCCTTTGCGGATAGTAAAGGCTCCTTACTATCATGTTTTGTCTCCCAGAGTCACATGACTTTGTGTTGTCGTGAATCATCACATCTGATCGATTCATTCCATGGGCGTGTATAATCCAGTGCGTACTCTTACATTACTCACGTTATGCTAACGATTTTAGTACATGCAAATGTTATTATATGCAAATCTATGGAGACCCATTAGGCTTTTATGTTGTGCTGCTAAGAGTAGTACCCATGGGTGTTATAACGGAGAATACAAACTCCCTCACAAACTGGCTTCGCTGAGTTCTTGACACTTATCTCTATGACAATGCCAATGTCAATTTAACCTTTGTGCAGTACACTGCTGCGGCAGATGCTTGTTTTTTCTACGAGTCATGGGAGGAAGCAATAAAGAAGGAGAGCTCCTCAGTCAGAATCATTAAGAGGAACACGTTGCATTCTACGCGGGGGACCTTGTCGTTGAATTTAAATTTGTTTGTGTTGTTCCGTCACGGTCCGCTCCTCCTCAGAAGGACAGACGCTCCGTTGGCTTTCTGCTGCGCTTTGTCGACATGACTTTCTTGTGTGCACAGGAGCGGGGAGAGGAGGTCCCGGCCGCGTCCCATCTCCCATCGGGAGAATCGGGACGGGAGCTGTGCTGGTTTCAAGTCAAGCCCGGACGGAGCTGATGGGGTTCTGTGTTGTTTAAAAAAGACAACTTGAGACGTTGAAATCTCCATGCAGGTGCTAACCATGAGTTATAAGCAATACAGCCAAGACTTTTTGTTTTCTTATTATTTGTGTTAGTTGGACATACTCTCCATCACACATGCGTTTGCAAGGCCTGATTGCATGTAAAGTCTCAGTTGTGTTCTGAGTTCAGTCTAACGCAGTGTTTCTCAACTGGTGGGTCGCGACCCACTAGCGGGTCTTTGCATGGGAAAAATTAAAAAAATTCATCCTGTGATTTTATTTTGAAGGGACTTTCTCTAATGCAGTGTCGTTTTTTTCCGGGTCATCCGTCCATGTTTTCAGCGCGGCAATTAGAACGCGAAAGCACCCCCCCCTCCCCCCCTGTTGACCGATCGATTTGGGTCACGGCTTGTCATTAAGGGGTGATGGTGGGTCCCGGAGTTGAGAACCACTGGTCTAACGCATCAGTTGTCTTGTACAGTTGTACAGCCATTTGGAGGGAGTCGAGGTAAGAATTCACTTCACAATCATATTTGAATGACTCCGTATTACAACCTTTAATCAAAGGATCTGAAGTTTGATTCCATGTCAGTGTGGGACTGGGCGAAACACTGAGCTGGGCCCACGTTGCTGCGAATGAACATGTAGTGTTTAAATGCTTTGAGGGTTTCGAGCAACTAGAAAAGTGCCATACAAGAACAAGTACAAGTACATTTCAGATATTCTTTATACGACAGTGGATCCATAGAGCAAGCCAGTTTCATAGTATAAAAAGACATCCTCAGACTACAAGTAGATTCAGTTGTCTCAAAGTATGCCTTTTACTTTACAAATACTCTGACTTTTACTAAAATATATAGATGTCTACATATACTGTATATAGACGTTTTTTGCACACCACCACCTTTAATTTACAGCACATTGGCTGAGAATGACATGCGAGCCAATGCGAGCAACAATAATAGCTTTGGAAAAATATATGTCATTGCTTGAATGAGTTGACAGCACAATTAAGAAGTACAAATACTGCAACAGCGTGTTGGGCGGTTTGTCTGACACGTTTATTCTTATTTTCCACTCTAAAGCTGGCTCGACAAAGGAAGCAAATCTCCTAAAAACTAATTTTAACAGTAGTGGCAGTATCCGCTCACCTTTTACATTTTTTGCAGAATGGCCCAAAGACAAAGAATGATGCACCATATGCTCCTCTCTGGCATTAAAGCGCAGCGTGAGAACAGCTGGTGGAGATTGGTGGAGATTTTGGGCCCGCTCGGGTCTGGCCTTTCCTCATTTGATATGAGCTAACAAATCACACTCCTGAAATGACTGCGTCGCCTAATGCTCACGCTCATACATTTGGGGTGTCCCAATACGGTTTTCTTCTTATTTTACTCTCACTATGCTAACTTGTCATTTACTGTTATGCTGCATGTTGCATTCACATATGCTACACCTATGCTAACGTTTTGGAGTATGTGCAACCATGCAGCATGGGGGTCTGAAACATAATACCTTTTCCCTTCTCCATCTTCCCTTCACATTCATTATTTCAGCAAATTTAAGTTAAGGACTTTTATTGTGAAAGGTGGAGTATCTTGATGCTCATTGATTCATTTGTTTTTTGGTACCACAAGCAATGAGGTGTGCCAATTGAGGCTCTTGGTATATGAGTCATGTTAATTTAGAGCAAAAAGTATTTTATATGTATAATTGGGTCAGCGCATACCGTTTTACTCTAAACTCCTTTTTTACTTTTCACAATTAAAGCCCTTGACAAAAATACGCTGCATCACTCTAATGAAGGGGAGCCTAAATTCACTCGCTCTAAGCAATAGCAAAAAATATATACCTCTCACGAAAACCCATGAATTGACCTAATAAATGAGGCAGAGACAAATGCTTGAGTTGCAACCAAAGGTTTTTATTCATGAGCTCACTACACAGTCCTCTACACAGAACTTCCTGTTTAGTGTGTAGGGAATAGTGAAGGATGTTGGACATTCAGTACATCAAGACTTTTTCATGGATATTTTATGAAAGTTTTTTTTCCCCTTTCCCTGGCACAGCAAAGTAGTCCTTACATGATACGATAAAGTAGATGTTTGAAACAAGTGACTCAATATCATAGGCAGCTGTTGGCAGACATGCTTCCAGATGTTCAGAGCTATGTAGGCTGGGCAATTAACTCAATGACTGGTGCACAGAGCGGTGTTATCCAAAGCTGACGTTATCTGCTGCACTCACTGTGATGTGTCTAATATCCAAAGAGTTCATCGTTTTAAGTTTCATCAGTGTCTGAAAGTGAGCAAAACGCGCCGCATTCCTCCAGACACACAGGAAAATGTCACACAGAGGAAACATTCTCCGGCTTTCTGTGTTTGAGGAATCCGCAGCGAACTGAAAAAATACTCTGATATATCTGAAATATGTATAATCCCTGCTTTCGTTCCTTCCAAAAGGCCTCTTCCTCCCAACAGTTGAGTTACAGTCAGCGCTTGTTTAACCATATGGAACGTATATGAGGTTTCATTTGTGCAACTTTGTCACTTTCCACCAATATGCACCAATTAAGCTTGAAGCATACTGAGTCGTCACACTCACCTCTATGGCCAATTGAGAATTCTCAATGGCATGAAGGCTTTTGTCGAGTCTTTTTTTGCTTCCCATTGTTCCACAGCAGAGTCTTTTTTTCTGTAAATGAATCCATGTTTGCACTTCGCCACAACTAAATGCCAAAAACGACCCAACAACACCACACACTAGCAGGAGTAGGCGCCACGAAGCAGCCTGTGAACACTTTTCGGACACTGTTTTATTTCCACTACACACATTCAGTTCGTTCGGGTGCGGCTGAGGCCCTGCTGAGGGAGAGCGACACTCCTCAAAGTTCGGTCTTTTATGGCCTTCTTGGAGGCTCCCATCAGATTGGCTTGTGAGGGAGGTGAGTGTTCCAGCTCCTCCCAACAGGAAACCCTGGCAGAGCAGGAACACAGGCAGCTGGAGTGGGAGGGTCGTCACACCGTCTTTAATAAAAGCGAATAATCCCCTGTTGACAGCTATCATGCATTTGCATAACCACCCAGCCTGAATGAGAGAAAGAAAAACGTTTTTCACATTTTTTGTTAACCACAGCTCTTTTAAATTGCACACACTGGCATGACTATACTATTACAACCTGCACATAACCAATACATTTAAAAATAATCATTCTCATACGATACTTCTGTTATTGGTAAATATGCGAGTAAGTGTGATGGGTCAAAAATAAACTGGCAGAATTTCACTGCCCTGTCAGTCACAGTGATGGATTATGATTAATTACACTGAAACCCAGGCTGGGACGTCACTCTGACAGAATCAAATGTTGTTCTCCACTAGTTGGCTGAAAACAGATCGCACCTCGGCAGGCTGAATCCTTCCTGTGTGCGCTGCTACAGCTGGGCATAGTAAAGCAAAACACATCAGCAGGTTTTTAGACATAAGGTGGCAAATTGGCGAAGTATCCGTTCAATACACAACAATTAGCAGTTTTCTAACACCACAGTGATTGTGAGACAGGCCTTTGTTAAAATAAAAAGCCACTGCAGTTGATTGGGGGCGTTAAAGTAAATGTCCTCCAGTGTCTTTAATGGTGCTCGTTCAGAAGATCCACTGGCTTCTTTCAGAACCCTGTGCACGCTTGAGACTTGATGCGGTCGGCAACGGCATGTGACCCGTGCCTTAAAGAGCGCTTAGGCAGTGCACATGTTATACCGTCACTACTCTGAAACGACTTTTTTCATTTAAACTCAGAGTCCTCAGGCCCACAAACATGGAGACAATGTCAGGGAAAGGGAGGAGGAAGCTGCTGCTGCTCCGTGTCTCCCTGTAGGCCGGGATGGGACATCTCTGTGTAAATGAGCATCAGTTTGGGATTTCTATACTGGAAGTTTTTTTTCTTCCTCTCACTTCGCAGAAGGAATTGGGGCACTGTGTGTGTGTGTGTGTGTGTGTGTGTGTGTGTGTGTGTGTGTGTGTGTGTGTGTGTGTGTAGGGAGGGGGGGAGAGAGAGAGAGAGAGAGAGTGTGAGTGCGAGAGTGAGCAGATGGAAACATTGTAACTCAAGGCAACTCCGGGTGCAGCAGCAGTGTCTCCTTCCACGGATCGAATGGAGGAAATCCTCTTCCTCGGCACCGCCTGCAACGCAAACTGAGCCTCCCGGGATGGAGTAAGGCTGGTTAAAACAAACTCATCCGTTACTCCCCCCGTACTCTGCGAGGACGGGAAGCCTCAGTAATCGTTATTCTTTCGTCGAGCACGAGGGGCAAAGCATCACCGCGGGCACTTCTCCGCAGCGCCCTGCGCCAAGGCTCGTACAGGTGACACGTGTGTCCCAACTTCTCCGCGCGCGCTGCGCGACACCCGCCGCGCTTGTTGCAACGCGCCATTTGAGGCTGGAGCTGCGGCGCACACGTGGCCACGTATGACGCACCTGCGCCCTCAGCTGTTGAGTTAAAACCAACAACAGAAAGCTGGCTTCGGACGTTGTCGGGCAAGTTGCTGATCGGTATGTTCGTCATGTCCGCCCGCGTTAGCTCGCGCGTCCCGCTGTAGAGGCGCACGGAGCCGCGCTCCGGGCGCAAGTTGTTTGGGAATAAGAACAGTTCGGAGGTCGAAGGAGGCATCCAGGGTCCTGTGAGCGGCTTTTCTTTTTTTTTTACTACATCAACAGCGTCTCCGTGTGAGGATCAGAGCTGCGGGGGGTAGGGGGGAGGGGGAGGGGGCGCTGATGCTCACTGCTGCCAGTGAATTTTAGCTCCTGAGACCACAGCTGCGTAAACTTGGCCAGATCTGGTGACATTGTGGGCTGTGTGTGTGTTCGCGCGTGCTTGTGTGTGCGTGCGTTTTTTAGTGCGCGTGTGTTTGTGTGAGCAGCCTGGATGGATATGCGGCTCACCGAGGGAATTTAAAAAGCAAAGGGGGGGGGGGGGATTACTATCAGCCCCTCTCCTTCTATAACCTCAAAATGGATGCCGACGACAGCCTGTGGAGACGCCAGTGGATCAGCCACTCTTCCGCCGATCTGAGCGACATCTGAGCGACGCGAGCGTCCAAAGTTTGGATAATCATAAAAGAAAAGAGAAGAGAACGAAACAAGGCTGAAGGTGTAGGATGCAGTCTGGAGTGAAGACGCTCTCCGCAGGTGGAGGTGCGTCACTCTGCTGCCTGCTGCTCCTCTGGCTCATCTACTCCCATCTGCTCAGAGAGGGTAAGGACACTTCTTTTTACTTTGGCAGCATCAGCATTGTGTCCGAGGGCTTCTTATTGGCATGCAGCTGGTGTGGTCATATCCTGTGATGAAAGAAATCCCCATGATGTCCTGTAAAAGCCCCCCCGAGGAGACTTGTAAGAGTATGTGCTCATCGCCACTCAACTCACGGTGACCTTGTTGCACCTTGTGGTCTGTTATCTGATTTGATATAATTGTGCGCTACACCACAGTCAGCCTGTGGTGACAATATTGGATTTAGTTTCATTTTGCATGTGATCTTACCTATAACCATATTGTCACAGTAATGTAAGATAGTGGTTCCTTAGATTCGGATGCAGGCTCTCTAGTGGAAAGATGATTTTGTGCAAGTATAATGGAGCTTCAGGTAACAAAGCAACACAGTTTACTTGCTTTAATCCTCGGCGCCGACAGGGGGAGGCCCGACTTGTGCCTTTTACCATCGCACTCTGGTTAAGGTTATATCCATCCATGCTTTACCTCTTGAATAATACATCTGCTGGTGCAATTACACCTCCACCCTGACAGAATAGAAAGCAAAAGGATGTTTCACCTCACCTCATTTGGCCTCTGTCCACTACTAACTATTTCAGATTCAGTGGCATTAAAGACCCACGAGAACCAGTGTAAAGCAATGGGACTTGTTAGGGGGTGTTGAACACTACATTTTTGTAGATTAGATCTCTTAATCAAGCATTTTAGCCAGCAGCGTAATAAGCGGTGTGAAGTAGGAATGCTGCCTACGTCAATATTTTTGGCAGCTTGCCGGAAACAAAAGTAGACACTGATCCGTGAAAAATGAACTGCCTGTGCACGGAAATGTCTCTCAAGTCCCTCAAGAGTTATCTGAGGAGTTAACATCAACCCTCCTCTTCCCCTCAGACATTTATTATTGACTCATTTTCACCCCGAAAAATGATCTCATTAGAGTGTTATTGTACAAAATAGTTAAATCGATGTTTTGCAAACTTTACTACCCTTGATATTCCTGGCGTGAGTAGATTTTTTGCTGGATTTGGCCTAGTTAACACTCCTGGATTGGACTTGAGCTTTGACATTCTCTGTGTGTTGCTCACTCCTCCTTCCAGCCCTGAGCTGAATTTAAAGAATGAAGCATGAAGTCTTTTTTAATCCGTACTTGTAATCTTCAAATCCTCCCCAAATCCCTCCTTTGAAACTGTCAAGTTTGACCAGCCACGGCGGTTTTGAGAGTTGATCAGTGCACCACTGATTTTTTTTTAATTGACACTTTTATCGGCTACTTTACAGTATGAATTTGACTTTCTATGACCGCTTACCGCTGATGGATTCAAATCACTCATTCCTTTTATGACCAGCTACTCCAACTTGCCACTGCCACTGCCCTCCGTTACCAGCATTAGCGCTTGTGGTTGAACTGGGGGGGCAGAGAGGTGACGCCTTGTGGCGGTCGGAGGCTGCGCCGCCTGCACCCTCTCCGTAGCTCATCCGTCATGGCGGCCAGGACAGGAAATCAAAGCGCAGCAGCCCTGTAAGCGCCCACCATTGGGCCAGCGCCCCCCCCCCCCCGATCAATGGCCTGTCAGCCGCTCTCAACGTTGCCTGTTTATTTGACGATAAATTTGGAAATGTCTGGATTTTCTTGCTGGACCACATTCCGGTTCAGTGGTGCAGTCAGAGAGCGGTGGCAACTCCTGCTTGCTTGGTCGACCACGTTTGGGTGTGTGTGCGTGTGTGTGCGTGTGTGTGTGTGTGTGCGTGTGTGTGTGTGTGTGAGATAAAAGGAGGAGGCGATGGAGCATTTTTAGCCACTTTGGTAAGTTGAGGTGGACGGACAGTTGGCCTTTGCTCCAACCCAGCTCAAGGAACTGAGATGCCAAGAACATGGGAACATACAAATGTTCCTTCTAAAATAATCTGATCACATGAGGCCTTTTTACATCGTAGAAATGGCATTCCTCAAGATATTTAAGCCTCTATGAAGCATCAATTAAGTATTTACTGTTGGAATGTACATGCACGTCACTTTCCAAAGATCATCTGTCAATCAAACCATTTGTTTAGACACATAACCCCCCTTTTTAAAGCTTATATATATATATATATATATATACTTGTATTAACAGTGGATCACATGGTTGTGTAACAGGTTCTGAAAAGTGAGGCTGCTGTAGAAGTGTTTAAAAGTTTAATTCTTTCTAATGGCACGCCTCCTCTGGTTTCCAAAAGAAGTCAGATCGTATAGAAGTCTATAAGAAAATGACCCTACATTTGAATAGTTCATTTAGTAAACATTGTAAACATGACCAAATATAGCATGATGTTGATTTAGAAAATGATGATCCATTTAGAGAAAAATGGGCCATAAAGCAGGGAGTCCTTTAAGCTAAAAAGTCAGACTCAAGCCTTCAAAACGGTAGTTCACTACAGGTTCAAAAAATATTTTGAAGGGGAACAATCTGTCAATTGGAATCCGCAGAAGAGCGAAAGACATATTTTCTATCAAGAACAGCTTCCATTATCCTTTCTTTGTCATTTCAGTGCAATTTTCCTCCAGTTCTGATCCAACGAATGCTATTGCAGCTGATAAAACCATTTTACCACCTGAACACTAAAGGGAAGACGAACCAAAGAGCAACGAGCTGGTAAAGAGAGTCCTTGAAGCTGAACATTTCTTGGAAGTTGGTGGAGATTCAAAAGGAGGAGAAGGAACGTTGATAGATTGGTCCGCTTGCTCCTTGGTCGCTGAATGAGAAACAACTTTCTAAATAAAAATGTCAGTTATTGTTGCAATGTTGTATTTGTTCTGTTGCTGCAGGCTAGTTCCTGGCGGTTGGGGCCCTTTTGTCCTAACTTAGAAATGTTGACGTGTCATTAATACGGCGCGGTGGATTGGATCACTTGACCTTACCTGCAGGGATCCTACACTCATTATAAGTGCAACCTACAGCAAGTGTCACGATTAACGTGTGGCTTTGCTTGTGAATAATGGTGGACGTGAGAAGCCAACTTTTCCAACAATCTTTCCGGTGTCACAAAGCGTCCGTACGAGTCACTGTGGCTTTAAAATCAGTAGAGCTCCGTTGATGACGACGGTCCACTCTTCTTGCGTCCTGACTCTGATTTCTCCTGCTCAATCGTCATTCCCAAACCAGGCTGATTTCATCCTGGTAAACTGTTTTGGATGCCATCAGGGCTCCTCTCTCTATTCTTTTCATTTTCTGAAGAAATCAGCTCTTCTGTGGGAGACAGCCGGTCCTCACTAGAATGAGGAATTGCAACAATCTTTGGGTGCATTCTCTTCTAACTCAGGGAGCAGGGCCTATCCATTCGAGCGTTAAACTAATCAGAGTAGCAAAGAATTACTGACTTCTTGAAGTGAAAAGGATGATTTCCATTCCAGTCTTCTTCAAGAAGGCATTAAGCATGCGAAAGGACTTTGATTATGACCTTGGCTCTAAATTCGAAGCAAATCGTCGAGGTCTGCTTCTATAGGCGGCGGAGCGGAGTATGAGTATGAGCATCTTTATGGAACAAAGAGAAAATAATTTTTACCGCTAAATCAATTTGGCAGTTCACAAAGCTCATATTTCATAGCTCCCTGATCATGAATTCTTTCTAGCCTTCAGCTTTGCCCTCCCTTGTGGTTGAGTATAGTGCACCGCTCTATGTTTTTCTGCATTGTTATTTTCTCCGTGGAAAGCTCTGGGCTTCAAACTGCTCCATCATTGGCAGAGTGGTGTAAATGATGTGAGTTCTGTTCCCTCACTATTGTGTTCTGATCTATTTTCTGCCAGATGCCATGAAACATGCTCTCGGAGAGGCCTTTGCTTTGATATCGAAACCTTGGTTCTCACAACAACGCATTACTGTACCCCTTTGGGGTCCTAATAGGGGCCTTCTGATGCTCACCCTTTCCTATGCATTCAAAAAAGGAGGGCATTCTAGAGGGCTATGCAATGCAAAGTGAGTCACCGTGGCATCAGCGTGCTCTCTGCATCACAGAGCTACTGTTTGCTTTGGAAGCCATATTGTACATTCACTCTTTACGCCTCGAGTCTGCATTCATCCACGACCAATTGTCTGAGTGTACTCTATATTGTAATATCTCTGCAGCCCAGATTGTGCTGCATCGCTGCAACAGAAATCTATCAGAAAAGCCACCTCCATCGCGTGTGCCGTCCAAGGCGTGTCTCAGAACAGGCCCGAATCACAGTGTCAGCTCTGGCGCTGGGTGAAGGTAAGGCGAATATATTTTCTATTTCAAAGCAGCCCTCGGCAATGTCACACAATGGCAGCGCTGAATGTTGGAGAGTGGTAGCGGTTTAAAGACAAAATTGAACCGCAAAAGACCTGGATGTCCAGAAGAGTGACGTTAACAGACTAAACAGCACACTGCTGCTCTTCAGTGAGAGGGAGGAAACGACCTAACACTGTTGAGTCCGGCTTCCTCCCCGGGGAGCGCCAGCCTACTGCCGCAACCAGAAGTTTCAATTTATCGTCCCCTGTGGGCGAAGCAGTGCGCACACCTGACAAGAGGATTACATTTGAACAAATAGAGCACACGTCTGGGGTCCCCCACTGGGCGCTTGCAACTGCACACAACTTGTGCTCGGTGCAGTTTTAAGAAATTGCACCGGTTTTTTTTTTACAGCGCAGGTACGCATTTGTGTATGCCAAGAGCTTTCCGTGGCAGACAACTCCAAACTGCAGCGTCATAATGAAGTGAGAGCCAGAGCTGCTCTGCAGAACAATGAAGAGTGGACTGAGTGCCGGCCAACTCGGCGCTCATTTTACTACTTGCAGATAAATGTGCCTCATCCCGCAGCAGCATAACATACCACTCATCTCCAGGAGTCACCGTGGCTGCCCCCACCCTTCTCTTTGCCCTTGTTCCTGATTCATTTCTATCAGCTTTATATTAAACGGCATACTTGGGCACCATTACGGGTCTTCCGACTTCAGCTGAGAGTTGTTAACTCGCATAACTATTGATTGGACTGCCGAACACTATTGAAATGGCAGATGAAGTCGAGCGGTGGTATTTCCCTCGAAGCAGGCACATTGATATAAGGCGCGTGTTTCACTCCACTGCTCTGGTGCCCCACTTGTTCAGCAGCAGAGCACCACTGTGGTGTCAGGAAGCGTAGAGCAGGTCACTTCAACATCTGCCTCTTTCACCTGGTGTCAAATTACGTGCTCCCTACTCTGCATCTCCTTATCGAACGCTGTTGGGGTGATGAGATGAGCACTTGGCGGTGGCCGCCTCGCCTGCCATATGCTCAGTAGAACAAGGTTACTGTTTGATGTTGTCTTGAGCTGTTAGCGACGGACAGAGCGGCGAGATCAAAAACCAGCATGAAGGGAAGATTGGTTCCAAACACTGAGGATGAAATCACAAACCGCTGTGGATTATTAATCCAGGCCACTGAGATGTTGTTATGTTGAAATGCCTTCTTCAAGGCTACTGTGATACGACATCAAGTGGTGGTTGACCTTGGTGAACTACACAGCATAGACTTCAATGAATTGATTAGTTATGTATAAGCAAAAACCCCAAACAACGGGCATTCTGACGTTGTGAGGCCTGAAACGACAACGACATTAGTGGGTCAACCGAAAAATAACAATGAGAAAATGAGAAAAGTCAACGGTGCCACGACCACCTTCAATCAAACCATCATTTCAATCTCAACTACACACGTGGTCGTGGTCACATGATCTGTCCACGGACAGAAATAGAGACACCTGGCGAATGACTCCGAGTTGCAGCTCCAGTAGGCACCTCCAGGACAACATCTTGCCATGATGACTCACTCACTGACTCACAAGTGGATAAACCTTAGTTGCAACCTCCATTCCTAAATCTTATTTTTTTACTTAAAATGGCAGTCTGAGTGTTGTGCCTTACCGACACAAATGTCAGAAGTCCTAATGGCTAATTTTAAGTGAATGAATACCACCGGTTCACGACTAGTTGAATATTTATAATATTTACCTAATTTTTATTACTGCTATTTTTTGGATTGAAAGTAGGACGCATGAACATCGGATCCCGGTTGATTCTTTTTTTCCTTCAGCATGTAAATCAAATGAGACTGAGGCATCGCGATGTTTGAAGGAAACAAGTGTTCCCCAGCCTGCGGAGAAAGGAGCACTATCCTCCCACAACTCGTCTGCAAGGTCTGAAAGCAATTTTGTTGGTAGCTAAGATAAAAATCTAAATAAGAGGAAACCAGTGAACAAAACAGATTCTAATAAATCACTTCAGAACAAATCTGTGTGTTAGAGTGGTTCTTGCATGAGGCCCATCCTCGTTTTTTCAGTTTGTCAAATGTGAGCATTTGCTGCTCTGAGCCCAGAACCACAGGAAGGCGATTTAATCGTTACGCTGTTATGGCTCATTTCAGCTCCTCTTGTCCATTTGTGTCTCCGAGCAAGACACCGGACCGAGAGCTGCGCCTTGTATTTCCTCTCTGGATGCAATGCAGCTCTTTGGGAAAAAAAGGCTGTTCGACATTCTTTGTTCTGCTCAGGTTGGAAAGCCGTCCGTTTGAGTAGGTCAATGCCTCCATAACCAATAATGAAAAAAAAAATGATTTGCATTTGTGAACATAAGACTTTGAAGAGTGAAGCTTATGTTAAGTACTGTCAGGTTTAGTCATTTCTCATCACATTTTAAAATGTGGAAACAGCCGCCACCACAAAATCAATTTTGACTGATTACCTGCATTGTTAAAACGCATTGTGTCTCCCGATTCTTCAAATCTGCCATAAAAGATCAGACTCATTCACATCTGATTTGATGCACGGTGATATGTCTGTCGTACGCTCTAAATTGAGCGCTCTGTTGACAGTCCAATTTTTATTCTAGAGAAGGGCACTTCAATCATGAAACAAGCATACGGTGTGAGGGCTATAATCACTCAGACTTATTATTGTATGCCAGTGTAGTGATTAGTGTCTGATTGACTGTCAGGGGGAAAAAAAACAGGCTATATTCAATGCCAGAACATTTGAGCCGGGCCCAGCCAGAATGGGGTCTCTACATATTGTCATGAATAATTAACTGAACTAGCTTTACATGAAGTGGTATTTGTAATAAATACGGTTTGATTCGGTAGTTTTCGAAGGCACCCTCTCCAATTACACGTTGTAAAACCTCACTTCCATCTTAAGCAGCCCGCGAGTAATTACAATCTATAAAGGGAAATTGTTTTAATATGGAAATGGAATCCTTGTCATAGTTCGTTCAGTGCTGCCTGTCATATCATTTTATGGCAAATTCCCTGAGGAGAATCAGAGCCTTTCTCGCTGCTCCCAATCTGCTTTCATTTCAAATGGGAGCTTTGCGGTTCTGTGTCTGATGTGTTTGTCTGTTAAATCGGACAAAAGTATTTTATCAGTCAGGACTAACTGCTGATTTATTCGCACTTCGTCTTAATTAAAGACACAAACAAGAAAGAAAAAAGAAGATAAGCCAAAACAAAGGCAAGGTTTTATGGATAAGTCTAATTCAAGAGCAGACTGCGATGTTAACAGGAATTAGTCGTTTTTTTACACATTCACCTGATGAGGTCAAAGCCAGCTAGTTTGATGCATCTATAGTTTGACGTTGTCATGCCCACCAGCTGACAGCTCGGCTCTGACGCACATCGAATCAGGGGAGCATTGTGAAAGCGAGCGTGGACCCCTGGCAGCAGGTTTCAGGCGGAGATACTCAGATGTTTGTGCTGGTGGTTTGTAATCCGCGGCGTGTCTGATCAAAGCGCCGATATGTAGCGCGCAGACCCGCGTCTTAGCTCTGAGCTGTGTGTGTGTGTGTGTGTGTGTTTTAACCACATTGAGTCCACGTTGTTGTGATTCAGTGTTAAGGTCATCAGGCTGCCAGTCAGCGCTGACAGACGGTATCTGTGCTCTGTGTCGGCCTCGTGTAGCCCTCTAGACGTCTGACGGCGTCCGAGGCCTTCAACGGCCGCGCGGCGCCAATCCTTCAGCCGACCGGCTCCTCCTCGCCGCCGCGTGAGCATTTATTTCATCACGTGAAATAGAGACGAGGCCAAGCGTCTTCACGCTGCTGAGTGACAGAAACCCCTGTCACATGAATTAACTCCTGCACATATGATGGACCGCTGGCCGTGACTGAGGGGCACGTTACAAAGCCCCCCCCGCCCCCCTTCTTACTGCTCACCCTCCTTGAGGCTTTTGTTTTATTATGAAGTTCATTCATCTGTTCAGTGTTGAAATATCTGATGGCAGCTCTGTCCCCCGAGCACCCAGCAACCATCCAGGGAGTTGCCTCGGCGGAAACAGGGTGGAGGGTGGGCTGGGCGGTGGCTGGCGGGGGGGTGGGCTGGGTGAAGGGAAGCAGGACTAAAAGATAGCGTGCAGAGCGATTCTTCGTGGAGGTGATGTGTGTTTTTAAAAAAACACCAAAATCTTATCGGCCTAAATCACAAAAAGAAGCTGTCACTGAGACTAACAACCCAACCACCAATTAATTAAGGGAGAAGCAGATTTGTTTGGTATTCTGCGGGTTGTGGAGTCACTGACAGGGAAAAACAGTTGGACAAAAGTCCTCGGCCAGCAGGCGCTTGAGGCGGTGCAGCTGGAGTGAAAATGAACATGGTTCATCTGTCCTTCTCTGTGGATCATGAAGCTACGGCTAAATCATCCTTGTTATGGGCCAAAGTGTTGGGTAACGGTGACACTAAGGGAAAGGTCATGGAATAACAAAAACTTGTGGGATCCATTCTCCCCAGGCGCATCTTGACCTTATGTTAAAGGTCACAAGGCCGCCATAATCAAACAAAACCACATGCATCACCTGGAATATTTCCAAGATGCCTTGATATGAAACTAGTAGCTCCTGAAACCTCTCAGGTCCTACCGAGGCAATTTTAGGAGTAATTTGTGTTGATCAACCTTTTCCATTGTTACAGACATTTAATTCTACGGAGCAGTTAGCATCTCACTTAATGAACCTTTGAGGGCGTTGGGAAGCGCCTAGAAACAGCAGTGCAAAGGAGGAATGTTTGGTGAAGGTTTAGCAGAAACGTTGGTATAGTTCTTTCACTTATCACATGCACTTATTAACAAACTTGCTGTGAAAATGTCAGCTTAATGACATGTAATGTAAGATGTACTCCTGTTGTTCAGCAGGCTATTGATTTGTTTGTTCAAGGCCACAGTAAAACCTCCCTCTAATTCTAGATGAAAAAGGCGCGACCCAAAATCTCATCTATAGATATAGTTTGTTGAATTTGTTCTTCCAAATGCAGCAGCACATTTGCGCAATTTACTGCGATTAAAGCTTGTTTATCTCTAAAACACGAGACTATTGACCTATAATAATAACAAACCGTTTCAGTATTAAATTCGGTCAGCATAGGACCACAAGGTCGACCTGCTGTTTCCGTGTCAACCGAGTCAGTCGCACATCATTTCTGCAACAACTTTATTTTTCCACGTTCATGCAGCTTTAGTCTGGTAGGTTATTAACTTTTTTTTTTTGATCGCATCTTTGTTTTCCACAGGAGACACTTTCATCAACAGATCATCCAGCCATACTCTATAAAAAGTGAAGAAGCCCTCTAGCCTGCTGCATGTAAAGCTTTGAACACTTTCTCATTTTTCCATTTGAGATTTTAAATGTGAGCATTAAACCGTTCAGTCCTCTGCAGACCACATGAACGGCCCTTTCCCCAGGCTGCCGGTAGTTGCACCTTTGGAGGACTCGCTTCTCCTTTGCAATATGTTCACCACAACTCTCATTTTGCTAATGTGATGTACTTTGCTCCTCGCCGCCGTGTTCGACAGGCCAGTTGGCGGTGGGAACCTGCGAGATCGTGATGCTCAACAGAGACAGCACCGTCCCACGTCGCACCATCGCAAGGCAGACGGCCCGCTGCGCCTGCCGGAGAGGCCAGATCGCCGGCACCACCAGGGCCAGGCCGGCATGTGTAGACGGTGAGTTGAATGCATGCTGAACTGCTGAAAGATCCATGAAAGCTGGTCCTTCGGAACCGTTGCTTTGATTTGATTCACTCATTGAAGGGCCTCCTATTCCCATGATAGGCATTGCTGTATCAGCTGTAGTGACCATTTGATCGATTACTAGATGAACAATAAGATTCAGCGCAGTGCGTGAGAACTCTTTCAAGTTTGCATTCATGGGATCCACAGTATGAATCTATGCCTTGGACTAATTCATTACTTCTTTAAACGTGGGAGTTAGGCCCAAAAAATAGAGAAAAACGCTATGCAAATAAAAAATGTATAATGCCAAAAAACTTAAAATCGAATTTGTTTGACAAAAAATACATTAGTTAAATAGAACATTTCTGACTAAGTTCTAACATGAACAGCACAGGTGGAACTATTATGAATGACTATTGATGGTGGAGTCTCATTCCAGGGACCCGGCCATGCACAAAACGAGGCCTCGGTCGCGACCCACCAGTTGAGAATCACTGCTCTATCTGCTTTACCGGGGTTTCATCTCCACCGTGGCGCGCTGCGGCAGCCCCAACACTGCTCCTCTCCCAACCTGTCTCCCCCTCGACGTCATGCCTTTTGTACCCCCCTTGATGAGGGAGTGAGGTTTCCATTCCCCTGATGGTGTGGGTGGAAGGCTTTTGGCTGGAATATAAACTCCCTCCACTGTCCCGCCCTTCAGCCCCTTACAATACATGACCATTAACATGGCTCAATAACAACTAGCATTAGAGAACCATTGACTGGCTGAAAATGAGCAATGTCGTATTTGTCAGAATTTCTATTAAAAAAAAAAGTTGTTTCAGGCTTGAGCTCCTATAATGAAAACCTGTTTCAGGTACAAAACACCAGACCCAGACATAGATCTTTTGTCTGCATTAGACTCTAAATTAGTCGTTGTGCCTTTGTGCCTCTTCATGTGGACTTTCCCACTTTCTCTGGTGTTTTTATAATATCCTCCTGCTCAAAGAACAGAATGTGTGACGTTTATGCACTTTCTAACATACGATTTTGTACTTTGGAGCCCCCCCGCTGTGTTATTGGACAGTATCTAGACGAGGATGATAAGAGCGATGAGGCAAAGTCCATCTGTGCCTCTGATTGGATCTGAAAGTATCACATGTATCAGATGCACCATTAGTTTCATTGCGCAATGACTCATGTTGGCCTTAATCTAATAGCCCCGACATGAGACTGTGTCACTCTCACCACACTGCTTTTAACCACCGCTCTACAGACGCCTCTCCGCGGCATATGCTAATTAACTCACAGAGAGCTATGATTACAGCAGCAGGAAATTGATTATAACTGGCTTCCCACTGCGCCACACCCTACACTACATTAATAGCCTGTGCATTAAAGATGCAACCTGTTGCTCGTTTGAGGGGCTTTCTGCTGACAACGGAATCACAAGGCTTTAAAGTGGAAGTTCCTCTCTGACCTTTTATCTCCGGGGTGTATTCAGTAACCCTGTTGAATTAATACCCCTTTTGTCCTTCTGTGCACATAAACCAAATTTACCGACTTATAGACGTGTTTATTCCTTTGTGTCTCTCACTGAGGCTTTGCTTTCCGCTGGTTTTCTCTGAGCAGTTATTGGCGCAGCAAGGGCTCACTGTCCTCTGGGTCACCTTAATATAACTCATTCACTGCAGCAGCAGCAGGAGTGCACTTCTGGCTTTCTGAGATGTGCGGATATAGAAGAGTGACCTTTAATTAAAGTTGGACCATTTACGCGGACTGACTGTCGTGAGTAATCAAAGGGCACAAACTCTGTCTTGAGGTGAGATGTGTGTTTACATGACTTTTGTGATCCTGCTATTCTTCACCTTCGGCAAATAGGATATCTTTTTTACTTTAATGTAGATTCAACACCTGGTTTGCTTTTCATTAACTTGGTTTTAATTCCTCTTTTTTAAACTTAATTAGACTAATATAATACTAATGACCTTTTCTTCCAGAGGATAGAATTCTTCGCAATTTCAATGCTTTTCCTTTTTGCAGATAATATCAGGTAGTCATGTCCTATCTGTCCAATGGACCAAAAAAAAAACATCATAGAAAATTGGTGTGGTCTTGCACTCCACACTTCGAAATTACAAAGTAATGTAAATTCCCTCTGATGTGGGTAATGCACCAATATCAAGAGAGCCATAAAAATACAAATCTCCTTTCAGCAGGGTCTGACTGCCTGAGAAAATGGATCTCCTCCAGACCAAGAGACCAAGTCCAGTTACATATGGAGCTCCTGTTTGGAAATAGAGAGTAGAGTGATATAGAGGAATTGATGCATATAACCACTAAAGGGAACGATATAAAGTTCCCCTTTCAGTTACAGTAGGGGGTCTTTTTTGCATCATGTTACCCTTTCTCCCCCCCTGTGGCTGTATTTACAGTACATTCACTGTCTAATGAAGCCAGACTGATCTAAGAAAACAAATAAACAGAATAATCAAACAAGCAGTTAGAAAATATTAATACAGAATGCCATCAAGGTGCATTTTTGTTTGCTGTGGTAAATAATAAAAGCTGATAATAATAGCAGATGTTTGATTGGGGAAACCCAATCTGCGTGAGGTGCTGTAACTTTAACATTTCTTTTGTTGGTTTTGCTTTTATTTTGTAAAGTGTGTAATCATAAGAGACAAAACTCAACAAGAGAATCAAACCCAGGATCCTGCAGATAAAAGGCCTTGCCGTCCAAAGTTATTAAAAGTAAACCAGCGGATCAATAAAGTATTTTCTTTTCTCTACTATTACATCATAAATTGGGTTTATCTTGTTTTGTCTACATTTCTGTAAAATACCTAAATATGTTAATTGTATGTTATGAAATTATGTTTACATATGTTAATGGGAATATTTTGCTTATATATGTAGTGGTGTAAAAGTATTAAATAGCAATATAATGGAAAATACTCGATTTTATAAAAAGTAACTCATAATTGTAGTCAAATATAGCACTTGAATAAATGTAAATGACAGCTCCAGAATCAGCACCATGGACAGTGCTCCCACCGATGTATTGACTCAATTCATTTGCTTTCAGACTTCCGATGTGCCCAATTTCCAAACTACATACTCTGACTGTCTATATGTATTTTGCACATACTGGAGACGTGACACTATTAATGGCTAGTTCCTATGGTCCAGATTCCCCCGGGGCGATAATGTGTAAAAGTCAACGTTTGGTTGACATCATTCAGCACACTTCTTAAAATTATGATTTAACCTTTATTGAACCATCCCATGATGACGCAATCTCTACTCTAAATGACTCATGGCCGACACGACATGGGCTCAGAGTTTCATATGACGTGCACGCATTAACCACATAACACATGGGTACAGTGTCAACTGCAGAATCATATGCCATGGAAGACTGACTGAGGAAGCAATTACAATCTCTGGTTGAATTAGCCTCCCAACCCTTCACTCCTTTTTTATAAAGGAGACATATTATGAACATTCCACTTTGATAGGTCTTCTTCATGTTAATGTGGCTGTCTGGCATATTTTTTTAATTTGAAATGATTTCCAATGAAAAATGAAATGTAATGAAATAATACTACATTAAAGACGTACAAAACTTTCAAGTAACCTTAAGGAATGTCTTGTTGCCAAGCTGTGAAAGCATTGATTTGCTGTTTGTCCTGCCTGCTTCTTTCACCTATATGTGCATTTATCTGTCGGCTCATTAGCATTAAGACCTCAAACGTTTCGTTTTGAGCAGAGCTGAAAACGGTGCTGTTAACAATGATCCTTGTGGTATTTTGACCAGATTATATTTTAGACATTGCATTCAGACCACAGAGGACATATCAACATGTGGTAAAAGGCCATAATTTGTTTATTTAATAACTTGTAGCAAATATGTTCATTAATTGGCTGCAATGTTCTATTTCAGATTGCAGTGTCAACACGTTTTGCCCAGTTGTACACAGGATTTAGTCTTATTGGCAACAGCTTGACATTAATTGCAAAAAGAGAATGGAAAAAACTGATTTCCGGCCCTATTACGCTATAAAAAAAGAATCGATATGTCTGGTGTTTGTAATATCTTCCGCAGAGCAACATCTCAACAACAAATGGTTTTAGAATGAAATGCATTTTGGAGTTTCCACCTTACTGATACTGAAAAACATTTCCTTGTGGTATTTTGACCAGATTTTATTTTAGACATTTCATTCAGAACACAGAGGACATAGCAACATGTGGTAAAAGGGCATAATTTGTCCCATTTAATTTGTTTTATTGATATCAGCCTTTCCAGCTGCCAATCCACCTGCAAGCGGTTGTAGAATAATTTCCTTTTAGTTCAAAGCAGAAAAGTGCATTAATATCTAATGTACCAACTTGAAACTACTATGAAGGTTAGTATGTCGTCTAAAACTTTGTTGCATCGGTACTATGTTACTCATTCGTCACATGCATTATCTCACAGCCCAGATTTGAAATTAAACCCACATCTTAACATGTTTTTTGAACTGTCAGTAAGAGTGTTTGGCATGCTGGTGGGGGGGGTTACAACTCAACAAATCTTGATAAGCATTCCCTCCCAGCCAGCCCGTTTGCTGGAATTTAGCGCATAGCGGTATTTGCATTAGCAAAAACCATATTGCAGCATGTTATCAGTTAGCCAGCAACGTACCATTGTGTGAGCAGAGTGGCTCAAGTGCCACTTGTCATACTGATATGCTGATGTCCGACCATGTTTGCAGTTTGACCTTTACCAGTGTAACGGGCCAACTTTCTGCACTGAGTTAAAAGTGTAGAAACTCATCTGCACAATTATAATCCCCAGCAAAAGCTTGAGCTCCTATAATGAACTTGCTTATGATGTCGCCCTTGGGGAGGACAGTGTGCTGCTGGTGGCTCGAAGGAGACAGTTGGACAAATATTGTTATCTCCCTTGTCATCCTGCTAGCATTTGCACTTTCATAATGACATACCGACAAGCTTACCTTACCCCCTCAGCGAATGAAGTACGATGTATGTGACTTACCCAGGAATTGATCGCCAGATGGCGACTGCATCGTTCCTGCAGCCTGACGCGCTTACTCGTGCTATTCCTCATTTGTTTTAATTCTCACAGCAGTTTCTCACTCTGCATCAACTTCTTTCCTTAGTCTTTTTCAACGCATGAAAAAAGACAGCCTATTTTTTTGCCTTTTTTTTCTTGTGCGTCTGTGTGTCACTGCTGTGCAGGTTTAGTCTGCACACTGCACAGGAGGATTATGTGCGTCCTCTTGCTTGTCACCCGGCTCTCACTCTAATCTGCTCCCTGGCTCTCTCCCGCTCCCGCGGCCCCTTGTTGCTATGCCACCACATCGCACTGTAATTGTATGAAGCCTGATGGCCACCGTGATAGGAGTGTGCAGGCTGCGGGGAGAAGGTTTATGTGGCGGCTGCAAGCTCCTGCAAGCTCCTCCTCACACGTTCACACAGCGATTATTGACACTAAAAGAGATGTTGAAATATTAAGCAAGAGAAAAGCTTTTATTCAGATACATAATTCAGACACACATTCGAAAAGATTTGTTGACCTCGTCTGCAGAGAGAAGCAGAGTGTCAATTGACAGAAGATTTTATTAGAGACTTTGAGACACTCTGTTTACACGTTGTCTTGATGAATTCAGTATAATAAAGATTTTATAGGACTTATTCTTTAGAGCAACAGCAATACCCACTAATGAGTTGGTCTTCTCTTCTCTAACTGATTCTTAATATGTTCATTAATTGGCTGCAATGTTCTATTTCTCATTGCAGTGTCAACACTTCTTGCCCAGTTGTACACAGGATTTATTCTTATTGGCAACAGCTTGACATTAATTGCAAAAAGAGAATGGAAAGAACTGATTTCCGGCCCTATTACGCTGTAAAAAAAAGAATCGATGTCTGGTGTTTGTAATATTTTCCACAGAGCAACAGCTCAACAACAAAATGGTTTTAGAATGAAATACATTTCTTACTGATTATAAAATCGGTTCTGCGTAACTTCTCCTTTTGATGATTTCTTGTTTAACTAGCTCGACAGACAGAAAAATAAATGCCATCTTCAAAACGAGCCCAAAAGATGGCAACAGAAACTCAGTAATTCAGAAGGTTGCTCAACAGAACCCACAGTCTGGGCTGAAGTATTGAGTCATTCACAGCTCTGCTGCTGGCTGAGTTTAAAACCCTTTTAATTTCAGACTGTTCTGTTGTCATAATTAGAACTGAAAGACCATCGGGGCTCTGGTAGCAGGTTGCGCTGCGTCGTGGACAGAGGGCTGAAAATCTGGCCGCTACAAATTGATCCATTATTGAAGCTTAATTAACATCAGCCAGAAAGCCTGTTAAAACCTGCGACAGTGTTTCTGTGCCCAGCTGAGCTAGTTAGCAAATCTCGTTGGAAACTTGGCAATAGAAGCATCAGAATTATTATGAAATTACCAGAGGGGACACACAATTTATTGTTTGGTTGCATGCTCTACTTCCCTGTGTCGTCTTTTCAACACAATGAACATGCTCTTCATCTCTTTCCTACATTTCTGAAACGGTCTCTTTTTGTTTGTACCTCATCTGAATGCATTTTACATGAGCTGCCTGTGGCTTTGGTAAAAATTTGATGTTATGTTTTACTTCTGCAGAGGCAGAATTACATCAGACTCACTGTTGTGCCTCACTGCTCGTCTCTGAGTCTCGTCTGGCAGCGCTGTGTTGTGCTGTGGAGGGAAGGGCTTGGCACTGTGCACGGGGGGGACAGATGGTCTTACGTGTGATCTGGTTGAAGGTCCAGAAACCGTAGCCCAGCAGGGACGCTGGCAGCTGACGAGCATGGCCCGACGTCCGCGGTGCCTCTCTGGGCCCCCAACAATTCCTGCAACAGGACACCCGGGTGTCAAACCAGACTGTCTCTCTCTCTCTCTCTCTCTCTGTCTCGCTCTCTCTCGTCCAATCACCACAGCCAGCTGGTTCACCTCTGCTTCAGCACGCTGCCACCATTGCAAACAGGCCCTGAAATCATATTCAAACCGACACTTATCATAATAAAATCAGAATGATTCTCCGCCGTTTGCATAATAGCAGCATGTAAATGATACTGTTAGATGGAAAAATAGCAGCAGACAGATATTTTTCAGGCATCTTCCGCTCCGAGGCTTAAAGTCTACTTCGGATGCTGTATCTGTGCGTGTGGGTGGTTGTACTTTATAAGCTTTTAAAATGCTGCCATAATCGTGCGTGCCAACATATTGGACGGAGAGGTTTGATGGATAGGGACAAGCAGAAAGCCAAACTGCAGCGTTGCCGTTTTGCAGCTGCTTGTGTTTTTCCTGATGTTGATGAAGTTGTCACGGCAACGCTCTAATCCCAACCAACGCTGCAACGAAACGTTCGGCGGTTCACGGCAAAGGGAGAAATGTATCAAGTCATCATAGATCAAGTCACACTGTCATGGATGGCATTGAAAAAGTAACAAGGGCGAGATACCGAGGGCCTGACACTGAGGCAGCATTCAAAAGCAGCATTTATTCTAGCCAGCCTCCTACTGGCTGGGCTGATGCACTCCACGGTTAGTCAGCAATCCCGCCACTTTGCCAGCTCAGCGTTTTTATTCTGTGCCCCTGGAAATTGAGTTTTGCTGCCCCTGTAATGTAGTCAAAACTACATCTGCAACTGGCTGATAAATCTTCGCTTTGTTGCGCCTGACGGATGGCTGTGAAAATGAAAATTTCACCACCGCATGTTGCTGTGTCAAGAGCAAGGTCACTTTAGATTTTCTCCCCCGCTCACCGAGGAACCTCTGCGCAGGGTGAAGCCGAATTGAATACATCTTGTGTTTTAATATTTACATCAGCCTGTTGGGTGCAATGAGATGACACGTTTCTGGATTGTTTTGTTCCACTACTGCCTCACTGCACCATGATTGCAAAAGCATGGCTCCTCCTCCAGTGTGTCAACAATATCTATTATTTCCTGATAGAATGGCTTTATATCTACAGACCGATAATTGTGTGTGTGTATGGGCTTGCAGTAACATACATGATGGGTGGTTTAATAAATACCACAAGATGACAGATCTTTATAGCAGCAGTCGGGATGTGAGACTCCAAAGAGCCATTTCGGACTGTTAACAAGGCCTGGACCAGGAATACCTAACAGCAAAATGTCACAAGGCCTCCTTTGCCCCAGCTCCTCCTCCTCCTCCTCCTCCTCCCTCCCCCTCTCTCCCGTTCCCTCGGCTCACCAGTGGACATTCAAAGAATTGTGCTCCTCTCTTTCAATTTGCCGAGCGCGTCACCTCGTTCCACAATGCGTCGCCCCGAGGGGGACCGCCGGGTGGAGGCAGGAGTGGCGGCCTCGGCCAGGTCCGCAGAGAGCCGATAACCTTTTGGTGTTGCTTTTGCACGCTGTGTAAAGAACAATCAGAGCTTATCAGCATCGACTACAGGCGAATGCTAATTCAATGTCATGCAGAGAGACTGCAGAGGGAGGAGGGAGAAGAAGAGCACCAGTGGCTCTGTCTGCAGCAAGTTTTAAGGAGAGCGAATGCTGGTGTTTTACTGCTTTTCTTTCTGTGATGCACCTCTTTAATCTGCATTTTGAAAAAGTTACTGCTATTCAATTTGTGCAAACGCATTAGCAGAAAATAACCTGAGAGATGACATGTTTATGGTTATCATATACAGTAACACCTTTGCCCATAATCAAGACAAAAGTAATTCTCCCTGCAGAGGTGAACATTTCATGCCATCATTATATCTGCAGAAATTCAGAGCAGTTACAATTATAGCACTGCTGTTCTGTTGCAATTTTATTTTCTGTTCATTTTCCTGGTTTACTTGTCGGGAGGGTCTGCAATCTGCATGCTTGCCATCCCAGTCGTTTTCTCTGATCACCTCAAAAATATTATTTTGATAACGTCTTGCCTTCATGGAGGATACAAAGGAACCATCAAACCACTTGAATATCTCACAGATACAACCACAACAGGTTTTGAGCACACAGTGAAGAACAAACTGCTTACTGGAAAATAAATGATGCTCTAAAATTGGACAATGACTTTTAAAAACTGGAACATTTTACCTAGAATTAGACGTAATAAGCTTTCAAGAGTAGTATTAAGTGCTGCAAAATGTCAAAAGGAAGAAACGATCTGACCTCGCAGCTGCAGTGAAAGCTAGCATTAACATGAGAGTAATTTATGTGCCACCATCTGGTCTGTAAAGGTTACTACCACCGGCGATTCATACATGGGGCTTCAACAACGACCTAATTAAAACACAACATGCTTTTAGACACATCAACCAACATATGAACAACCTATCTGTGTGGCGAGCATGAAGCCAAAAATGTTAACAATTTGAAGTCTCTCTCTGCGACTCTAACTTGCCTCTTTTGCCCTCTTTGTCTTCCGCTCTGCCAGCGCGCATTGTGCGGAGTCGCCAGTGGTGCGAGATGGCTCCCTGCCTGGAGGGGGAGGTCTGCAGCTACCTGTTCAACCGATCCGGCTGGACCTGCACCAGGGGCAGTGGTCCCATCAAGACCGTCACGGTAATTTACAAGAAGAGAAGGGAACGTGTTGATTTAACGCAATCGCACACCTTTGTCAGCGCTGGTAGTGGTACGTGAGGTCAGGGCGGGAGACGGCGGACAGCTACCAAGCTTTGATGGACGGCATCGATAAAATGCTTTCTCTGGCTTGACACTCATTATAATTCATAATATAATTATGGCGCGCACAATTGCGCAACTAAATCATCGTTTTGTTGGGACAATAAACAGAAGACAATACAACTTACTCAACAATATATAAAGGATGTATAGGCTAGATCAGCTCTGCACTGCTAATACCTCATTAGCATCGACAAAATGCATTCCAATCTTTGACAAACCAAACTCCATCTTAGTATTTCTCCCAATTCTAATGAATCATTTTAAATTGTTGTATACGCTTGATTAAGCAAGAGATCCCACATTTTATGTATCAGTGGGATCAAAACAGTTTTAGCCGACAGTCAATGACCTCTCCCTGACTTTGCAAGAGATTTAAATGAACACAAGACATGTTACATTTTTAAAGCCTCCAATATGGTGTCATCTGGTCCTCTGTAGGCTCCTCTAACAGAGCAACATGCATCCAACGCCTCAGAGCTGCCAATGCCGCAGTGCTGACTGAGGCTTTGCTCTTAGATCAACTCTCATCTGATTCAGGATGTACAAAAGATGTACAAAGCAAACGATGGCAGTCTGAGGGAGGGTTCACTTGATCTTTTACATTTTTGTGCCAGTATGAAAGAAGAGCCAATGTGAATGTTTGAAAGCCTCGAGTGGGGGGGGGGGGAAATAAACAAAGAAAAACCAGAGATGACAGGGTAGATCAGGAGCTGGAGAGACTGCTGTCCTCAGAATCAGGTACACAAGGCCGAAGGTCAACCTGTGACTGGATCCCTTGATTTTTCCCTCTCGCTTCCTTTTATCTCCCTCACTTGCTGTGTCTTTATCTCTCTCGCTCCTCCGCCTCCTCCGTCCAGCAGCCCTGGGCAGCTGCGTCACATTTCATGCACGCATTCCCATCGTGCCGTAATCTACCCTGACAGCACACTTAGGTTAGTGTTTTGCTTACACACAAAGAAATGTCGATTTTTTTTGTTTCACTGCATATTCTCAGTAAGATGTTACCGGAGAGATTTTCACTGCAGAAGTTAATCACAAGTGATGCTGGTTTCTTTGGGTTTGGGGGCGGTTGAGGGCTATGTAGCCGCGGGACCACTGGTCAAGCTCTGTGTGGACACACCTCTGTGCAAGTATCTTGAGTGAAGAGAGCGGGTTCTAATCGTCAGAGCGCCTGTCTTCGCATGCCCGTAATTACATTGCATTGGAGCACTCAGTGTGACAACGTGGGTTTCTGAAAGCTAATAATGGCTGCACTCATTATCCATGTGGTGGTGCGGAGGCTTGACGTAGGTGGAGATAACCACTGAATTAAAGTGACAAATGTACCTGACCGTGGGCAAATCATGCATCTAATAAAGCATATGTCATACTGCCAGGTTCTGTTAAACATATATGAGATTGGGGTTTGATAGTTTATCAAATCTAAATCCAGTATAACATTCACTTATAAAATCTATAGCTTTCAACACGTGTGAGGTTATATGCAACCAAGGTGAAAAATGACTCAAAGATCCCATTTCGATTTGTGTTCTGACTGCTGAGAGAAACACTTCGGTTTTGTGTGGCAGCCTAATTACTGCTCACGACCTGTAGCTACAACGTGACGCTGAGATAAGCAGCAGAGAGAAGTGAAATGTTAATCAAATGATTCTGACACGTTGAAAGTACTGACGTGGCCCATCGGCGTTCACATCTTATTTTCACAAGCTCCGCAACGTTACAACACATTATTATTCTCATCTTGTCAGCAGCTTGGTCAGCTGCCCTCTAATTCCAAACCTTCTGATTTAAAAACAATTTCATGTTGTTAGAGGAACTACCGTGATTAATATTTACTGCCAATGGCAGATGCTCTGTGCCAAAATTCTTGACTTTTAACCTTTAACCGCTAACTCCTTCCACAGGCTGCTAACTGGCCTTCAAGGGAAAGATGAATATTTCAATAGATTAGACCTTCAATTCTTTCAGTTTTGAAATCTTCAAAACTAAAAGTTCTATTAGTCATTTTAATTTAGATGGATAAAGTTAAATGGTTCATTTGAACATTTTAATGAAAATTCTAATGACCTCTAAAACAGCATGAAACAAAATCAACTGTGGAAGACTATTAAGGAGATTGTTTTAAAGGCTTTGCGTATGTAACTCTAAAATTGTGTATAAACACATAAACATTGTAAGAAATGTCTTAATAGCAACATCGCCACTGCACAACACTAAACCACGCTGACAGCCCCACGGTGGCACCGCCAGGTCACACGCTCCAGCCTAACCTGCTAATGGAGTTTGCATATGCAGCCCTCTCTCCACTGCCAGCTAGCCATTAATATGAACCTCAAGAACCCCCCCCCCCCCAACAGGCTGGCAATTTGTCTTCACTAGTGAGCCGCTGAAGGGCCTGCATATGATATTCTCCCTGGTGCAAGTCGCAATTTGAGCAGACTGGGTCGAGGTGCTATTAGGTTGGTTTCATGCACTTGACGGGGCGTGGGGGGGGGGGGGGGGTCGACTTAGGTTACACAAGAGCACAGTAGGGTGTGTCTTTGTGAATGCATGGGGGCTGAAAATGGCTCAGGTGGGAAATTGACTCACTAGACAGACAGTCCTAAATATTATGTCCTTGGCTTTCAAATGTGACATCACAGGCCCAAGAGAGCGCTTAAACTATGAAAGTTACGCTCTTGAAACCCTCATATTTTCAGGCTGCGGTTTCATGTGCATTCCTTCGCTCAGTCGACGTTTGCCGGTGACTTGGAAAAGGAAAAATCTTGCTGCACACCCACACAACAAATGCCCCTTGCTCAGCTAGCTGGTGGTCTGGAGAGGACAGGAACAGTTGCAGTTGGGAGTTTTATTGCCAAACTAAAGCAGAGTTTTAAAGGAACTCTCTCTCTCACACACACAAACACACACACAAAGCTTGTCTTTTGAAAGGAAAAACATATATAAGACACAGCATCTTGATTTGCACATGGAGCAAAACGAGGGAATGAAAACCCAAATTCAAGACAAATCATCACCTCTCATGGAAGAGGTGAGAAAGTTCCACAGTGTCGTTGCGTTACACTTGCTAGCGAACCCGTTATAAAGGCATCAATGTGTACGACAAACGGCAACGCAGCCAAGTGATGTGTCGCCATGGTCACTGCTTTGCTGGCAGCCCATCTGACCAGAGACAGACTTCTAATGAGCTGGCTTCTCAAAGTCAACACAGCGCAGCCGCAGGCTCCGTCAGCAACTGTTTGTGCGCCCCTCTTTAAAATGAATTGTTGATTAGCTGAGGTCGAAGAGTGGGGATGACAGATTTTAGTGTGATGGAGGAGAGAGGATGTGGTGTCCAAGTAAGGACAAATAGTGAGTAATAAGATTTAACAATGTCCAAAATTAAGGCATTTATTTTATTGGAGTGAGCTATTTTAAACTGTGCAACAAGCAGGGGGAAATAGTGTGCAATTATTCACAATACACCTGATTAAAAGATGAAAAGACTTCTATATGCAATGCTTTCATGCTGCTGATGTAACAAGTCTAGACAGAAGACATTAGTGCACCAGAAGCAGAGGTTCCTTTCCTTTACTAATGCATTATCTTAAGAGCCTTTGTGTTCCTGTTTTAAACAACAAATTTGATTCAAACAGCACTTGAAACGACCTGTGCCCACTGTTGGCTGCGTGCCAATAAAAACCAATAAGGCCGCAGTTGGTATCAAATGAAGCAAGTTCTGAAAGTCTGAATGCTGCCACATTCCTTTATTTCATGATGACCTCCCCCCAGATCTACGTCTGTCTAAACGACTCACAGCTACGACCCCGTAAAATCAAGGCAGCTTTCACAAGTTCCTCTAGTAACCTTTCGGCTTGTTTTAGCCTACTTTAACCTTAGTTTTCTTTTACATTTGCCTTGACTCCTATCTTTTATGTGCCTTCAGAATACATTTCCGCCTTCAGACTGGTATCCTCAGTGAGATGCCACGTTGAGATAAAGGTGGACCAGAAAAATGAAATCCCTTTGATTAGGCGACGTAGCGCTGTGCCCAGCAGCATTTATTAAGACTTAATACAAGACATGCCAGGAGACGGGGAGGAGGTTGCTTCTTCAGTTGTAGCTCCTCATACTGCTAGCTCTGAAGGGTGCATACTAAAAAGGTGTCCCCGGTAAGAGGATGTTTTGTCAATGGTCTTGTTTCCAACACAGTGGAGAAATATTAAATGAGGAAATCCAAACTAGAAATTACAGAAATGTTTGCAGCTTCCAAATGAATTGTAGAAATTCGGCCAGAGTGTTTTCAAATATCCCATTTGCAGGCTGTGCAGGGTGCGCTTTCAGACTCGTTGGCTGTTGAAATTATTCAATTCTGAGCACCAGCAAGTACAATTCAACCATCGCGCACCAGTAATAGAATGTGTTTCAGCAGCAGTGGGTTGAAATAAAAAGAAGTCAACAGTATCTGCAAAGAGAGATGCAGATCTCAGACAAGCATATCTAGATTTCTTCTTACTGTAAAAGACCTCACCGCCATGCGTCGTTTGACAAAAAGAAAAAGAGCAATTCCTGCGTGTCTGCTCTGTGTCTTGCTGGCTCCAGGCTTTCACTCACATTGCTGTTGGTGTAGTGATGCTGCTCCTGTCATATTGTATCTGACAGCCTCCCTCTGGATCCTCGGGGATAACATATTGTAGCCAGCCGCGGCGCCTTGGGACGTGCGCTTATAAGACGACTGACGCTCACACATGCAACGCAGGGCAGAGGTTACGCTCGATAAGCAAATATCCTCTTTATTTCAGTTGCATTAAAGACGTCCCCTATTCATCAAGCGGAAGAGAAAAATGCACTGCCTTTGTTTCAGCTCAACCGTTTGTCGGATTCGGTGGCACCATCATCCGTCTTGTGGAGATAGCTTGTTGACTGATGCAGAAAATGTATTGAAATAGGTTGGATTGATAGAGATGTACCGAGAGCCCTTCCATTGCCCGTCTTTTCATTTTGTGATATCAACATACACAGAAAGTGACATACACAGTACCTAATGTGGCCTCTGGCATTCATTCACAGGGCATTAAAAAGAAAGAACACCTCCTTTTTTGTGTCGTTCTGTTTCAGCCTATTAAAAGATGCCCATGTTCCACTCGCCCCTCACACACTCACCTCCTGTGTGTCTGAGACCCAGTGAACATGGCCCCTTCTGCCGTCTCCTTCAGCTCGCTTTACGGCGCTCCTCTGTTTGAAGTTCTGTCCCCGCCAGCCTTTGAACTGCCATGTGAGTTTCACCCGGCACAATGCTCGTCTCCGCAGCTTCGCCTGGTGTGAAATTGTCAGAACCAACCAGGACACATTTCCACACAGTTTTTTTTTTGCACTCCCATGTAAAGCAGAACGCTTATCAGCGGTCCGGACACGTTCAAGCGCTCCCAACAAGATCCTGTTTTACTTTCTGGTGCAGCACGCCAACGTTCTGCTTGAGCTGAAAAACATAATACAAAGCACAATATCATTTGGGGATTTGTGTTTATGTCTTTAATCTAATGCTCATGTACACTTTGTGTTCTCTTATCTCAAAATGATTTATTAAACAGCTTTGTTTACCTGTTGCTCTGCAGGTTTCATTCACATGATCAACTTAGATATGATGCATTTTAATAGAGCAAATATATTAGGGATTTTTGAAGATACATAAAATGTTGCATTTTCCTTAATTACCGTACCGGTGTTTTTGTTAGTTTTAGCCTCATTACTACACATTTACTTCACAGCTAACAAATCAAAAAGCTAATTTCCCTGTTTTACAAATTGTCCCCTTTCATCTCATACATCTTTTGCTTTCCCTTGATTTTGGTTAGGAAAATCGATGCCCAGCCTCTTTTAGACTTGACTAGACTTAATTTGTATTCTCTACCCCAATATCACGTCTGCATATAAAAAAATTTAAATGAATGTTTTATTGTACTGCTGACTTTTCAAATTAATCTGCACACATCGAGCAACGGTAATGTTAGCAAGAAATGTTCAATGCAATTTGATTTGTATATTGTTTGGAAATGAGTGTGAAGTAAACTATGCATCATTTATTGTCAATGTAAAATATTCCTTTACCACTGAATCTAAATGTCTACCTGTAATGTAAACTATTGGGGTTTACAGCCCTGCTGATTCTGCTCTCATCAATCTCATTTCAAGCAGCAGGCCTCTGCTTTTAGGACGATACCCAGCAATGAACTGCACACACACACAAAGTTAGCAACTAGCTCCAGGTGACCAGAGACATCCAAATGAATACCAATGTTGTTTTATGTGTATAAACGTAATAGTTTTCTAACCATAATGACTTGTATAGGTCAAATACCATGTCAGTGTAGAGTTGACAACTGCCTTATAGAGAAAAGTAAAATGAATGAATGCAACTTTTAAGTGCCAAAACATAAAAAAATATATTATATTTCTACTCTTACCTCAGTAATAGTTTTGATATTGGCCATTTCTGTGACTGCGTATAGTATTATATAGGAAATAAGCAGGGATCCTTTTGTGCATCAGGCTGTGGGCATGAGGCATCCACTCAAGGTCTTCAGTAGGATGTAGCTACGCTTGTTAGTCTAATAACACCAGTGGCTGTTAGTGACTGGGACCTCTGAGTCTCCAGCTGATGAAATCAACAAAACCCTGTGCAGGAGTCCGCTTGTTAGTAGAGACCCTGGGGAAGGGCTTTTAGTTGCTGCAGCGATGGCCCGCCTCCATAATGGCTGGGTGGGCCGCTGATGAGAATTTTTTGGCTCGAAGTGCCACCAAATATGTCGCCTCTGCTTTGTGTCGCCCTGAGGACGGGAAAAACGTGCAGACACACTGATGTACCTGCAGTGGGTCTCCCTCCTCTCTCCCAGCAAGCACTGCTACCTCGGCTGAGGATTTTTATTTGTGTAACAAATACTGTATCTTAAAAAATACTTCTGATCCTCCAGTATGCTGTAATGGTATCGGATAAGGCAGGAAGTTAATTGAATCCTTTAATATTTTGGCAATCATCGCTGGCATCTCACTCAGAGATCCAAGCAAGTACACCTCATTTGAACTGTGGAAGTTTATCACTTCTGCACACAGTGCTTGATGTTTACAGGTGGCGATGAGACATTGGCACCCCGAGCTCAGAGAAGAGGCCCAAATGTTCCAATTTTAGCAACATAAGCAATTAGAGATGTGCTTATTGGTGTGCCGAGCGCTTTCTCTCGCTCTCTCTTTTTATCCGTGAACATCCCTCGTGCCAGCGGGAAACTAATTTGTCTCCGAACGTCCTTGGATTCCTGGGTCGTGAACACCATAGGTGGTGAGCACTGTTTACTGGTGTGCAGGGCAGGCAAAACAGACGGCTCGGTCTCTTGCATAGGTCGTCCCGTGGGGGCCGAGCTCACCTTGTTACCCTTTTAATTACAAGGAGCAGTTAATAGTGCCGGTCTCTCCTGCCGCCTCAGCACTCTGCTCCGACTTCAAGATCCCTCCAATCGATTGCTTAGAGTCCGACTGAGACGGGGAGTCGAGGGAGGGGACGGGGGTGGGGGGTGGGGGGGCAGCGCAGGTGCATTCATGATGGTTTTTGGAGAGAAACCAAACAACGCACTATTTTCTTTAGTGGAACCTTTGGGGCGGCTGTATCAATATCTACTCTCCCGCCTTATTTTCTGTGTATGTTTGGAGGGATAACAAGGTATTTGGGTTCCTTTTGTGCATTCCCTCTTGCCCAGTTTCACCTCTCCCACATTTCCGCTCCCCCGAAAATGAATGTAATCAAAAAGCAAATGGTTTGCTCTGCAGATTCTATTGTGCGCTTATAAGCTTTTATCCCGTGCAACCCCCCCCCCCCCCCCCCCAAACCTCTCCCCGAACCACGCCGTGCTGATTTCTTCTCTTGTTTTGATTTAAAGATGCAGTGGAAGTACTTAGCATTTAGATGACATGCTGCTGGAGAGGTGTGATGGATCAGCGCCTCTTCCGAGTACTGAATTTCTTTGACAGCGGCGGGGCCGGTCGGACAGACGGAGCGACTGATCGCAGGAGGACGGGCCGCGGCGGGCAGCAGAATACCAAGTCCACATCGCTGCCGCAGATAGCCTGGCACAGCCGACGGGAGAGCGGCAGCAGCAGCGGCTGCTGCAGGGAATGCCAATTTGCTGCCCAGACGGGCGTCTTGCCTCGGCTCCTCTGATTGGCTAAACAGACCATTAGCTTTGTGATTATGATTAGCCGAGTCATTATCTACACAAAAGTGGCTCATTCACCAATATCAAGAAGGCAAGGGAGCTGTTTGCTTCCTCCGGTCAAGGGGAAAACTGCATGTTTTCATGGGCTCTCCTGAAGATGAATGTAGGAGGCAGGAAGTGGTTGCTCACAGAGAAACAAAGTGTAGCGCTGTTTATCAGCGTACCCTACAGCAAATGTGCTCAAAAATGTTCTTTCTGTGTGATGCCATTGATGGGAGAAAGGAAAAGGTCTCTCGGTCGTTAACGCCGATGATGAGGTAGCCATTACTCGCTCGTATTGTCTGGTTGAGGAGAGAAAACGGCGTCCTCAGAGGTCATAAAAACTGGAAGGGGGAAAAAAAATATCCTTCAGCTTCTATCGTCTTGCCTTTTATATAATTGGCAGACACGCCATCTGTGCTTCTGAATGGACATATGCTGCTCTGCGTCTGAGGCAAATATGCTGAGAGAAAGTTGATTAAAAGCTTAGTTAAAGTTGGCCTCTGACCTTCTACTTTTCTGTTCCAGCCTTTGCCCAAGGAGCCGTCGTAGGATGCAGAGAAAACAGCAAGTATGTGAGTTCTTACATGATGTACTTCTTCTAATTTGCATACTATCTGTGTAACCTTGCTTTAGTTAACTTTGGCATACAAGCAACGCTAGACACTTTGATGGTTCTACCCATGTAGAAAGCATAAATAACAACTCCAAAGGGAAACAGCAGAAACCCGGCCTTAATTTCAAGTGGATTAAGAGTCCCGGGTAGCGCAGACCTGCGATGAATGAGACACTAATGTGTATCCGCCATGTGCTTTTCAGTACCACTCAGTTGAAATAAAAATTGTCCAGAGACACAATAGGATCCCTTATTTCTCAGTAAACATTCGCTTTGATGGAGCAACAGAAATGGGAAATCAAAGTGGTTTGATGGAAGTGTTGGGATGGTAACTAAAAAGAGCCACTGTGGCTACATGAAAGGGAGAGGCTACTTCATCAGTCCAGGTTCCTGTTTAGGACAATGATATAAAAAACACATGTGTGTATATATATATATATATATATACTGTATATACATGGAAGGATGTTTCTGACAAAAGAAATAACTGAAGGAAAAAGGTACATTTTAGAAAAAAACGTTTTTAAATGGCATCGTGACAGATTCCTGGTGAATTCTGTATCAAGCAGTAGTCAGGAGTTGGATAGCCGTAGATAACTTCATTTATAAAAAGAAAATGTATTTTCCCTTAAAAAATATATATATATATATATAAAAAGATTAAAACTAAATTTCCCTTAAAGAACATTGCCTGAGAAAAACAGGCATTTGGAATCTGCATGCTTTATGTCTCCTCGCCAATATTCTAAGATTGATATCCCCTCTTGCACCGAGAAAACAAAATGAATCACACACAATTACCATGGACAGGGAGAAAGGGAGAATTGGGGGTGTCATAAATATGTATTTGCCTGCTCTGGGAATTTGTGCAATTCTGTGTGGATTTGCCAACTCATATTTAAGTGTCTGAATGATTTATATGGCCGGTCTTGGGTGCCACAATTGTCCACTCTCACTGTGAATCTTTTATGTCTTAACATTTATGGATACATCCATACAACATATTCATGGCAGCGTTCTATTAACATTGCAATGGCTTTCTTGATCAAATGATTGGCTCAATGAAGTCATTAGCTCCAGCATTTCATTGGAGGTGAAATGTATTTCATGTGCAAAGGAATATATCAGCACACACACTGTCACGGTTTGGTCTCTCTTCCTGTTTTAGTTTGAAGTTTCATGTTCCTTGTGGTCTTGGGTTAACTTCACTTCCTGCCTTGTCCTGTGATTGCCTGAGTGTTTCCACCTGTGTCCAATCACCTGCACCTCCCTTGTGTATTTAAGCCCCGTGTGCCTGTTGTCCCTTGTCGCGTCATTGTCCATGTCAGTCCTCGTTGGTGCACGTTCCGTTAGATTTGTGTTGAATAAAGAGCACATTTGTAAACTTGTATCCTGCATTTGAGTCCTGCCTGCCTGCCCCAACCTGCACCCTCGACACACCTGACACACACTGATGGATCAATGCTTTTAAAGAACCATTCACACAATACCATTTGTAAATGCCCAGATAAAACCCCCTTAAGACATGGAATACCTCAAAATGTTTCCGTTTTAGAAATTTTAATGAATTATTTAAATGAATATTAAAATCTGATATTGATATTAGATATTTTTTAAATATATTTAACAGAAGCAGAGAATGAAAAAACATATTTTAAGCTCTGATTTAATTCTTAATGTGTTTAGTCGTGTGTAGAGAAAATACAGGGAGGCTGCTCTGATTATTACTCTAGTTTAGGGTTAAAAAAAAGAATAATATCCTAAATACCTTCATTAATTAAACTGAATTCATCTTTGTATTAAAAACAAATGTTTCAGAAATATTTACGTACCCAATGTTTGATCTTGTATGAATCCCATTGTGACGTTTATGTTAAAGTGCTTGTACGAGGTGAGACTTTGACCTGGCTTCTTTCTCTGTTCCTCTGCAGATTCATAGTCACCCATGTGCTGCCGCAGGAAAGATCAATCTCTACACCAGAATATTGTGTCCATTCCCCAATGAGATTCCCAAACGTAATACAGGTTTGACCTTCAATACTAAAATAAATAAATAGTGATAATCCAGAGTTCCTCAAATGGCCACAGTGAAAGACCGTGGGCAGACACTTCTGAGGAGTCTCAGTGAGCAGCATGCCACGCCATCGGCATTGAATCTTCACTGCAACCAAATTTGTGGACAAATCACAGAACTGAAATCCCTGTGAGGAACGTTTATCGCCGGGGCGGTGGAATATTCATTGACGTACTTTGACGTTTGTTTTTGTTCTTGTTATCCAACATCGGCTTCTGGAAGATTTTTTTGTACCTTTGTGGCCTGGCTTGGACTTGTTAGAAGGTCTTTCAGAAGTCGACACCGTTCATCTTCTTTATATCCTTGCCACGAGGGCACCCGGGGTTCTACTCCAGCCAAGTCTCCTTGACGACAGCTTACTGCTGAAGAGTAATGACTCTGCAGGGGTTGAGCCAGCCCGTATTGTCCTTTGGATTCCTTCTCTCATTTGGCTGATGGGTGAAACTTTACACCTCTGCATATTCACACACAGGACGGAAGGTTGTGAGAAAGCATGGAGGTCTCTTGGGACGTCACAGAAGGGGCGACAGAGATGCGTGGACTTGATGACGGAGGTCGCGATGGTGAAATGTGGACATTTTGAGCGTCTAAGCTTATAACTTTATGTGGTGCCAACATAGAATAGAACATTAGTTTTTTGTCAATGAACCTCACACATCTTGTACACACCACCAGGAGCATTTAGCAGATGTGAACCCCTGGCTCATGTTAATGGTCTGTTTGTTTGTGCGCACGTGTTTTTGCATCTCTCCACGTGGGAATATATGTGGCTGTGCGCTTGTGTGCGTGCACATCCAGAGATACACTGTGAAATAAGTCATATCCAATGCATCACTCATAAACTTGTATATTTTTGGGACATGCCCAGGCCAGAGCTCACCATCTGGCAAGACAAGCATTTGATTTTTTTTTGCAGATGTTGGATTGCATTTGAATGTTCATGTGTGAATCCCTGGTATTGACTATTCTTTTCTTCCGTGTGTTTTATTTAGTACATAGAGATATTTATATTGAAGGTGGGGGACGGGGCGGGGGAATTCGAGGACAGATCTGCAGTGTGACGCGGAAGTTAAACTCTGTAATTAATATCAGTTCATGCGTGATTAAATGTATTTAGAATCCATATCTAAATTGATTATATTTTGATATGAAATGCTGGACGTGCTATTTGATGATTTCATATGCTTGATATATTTGAAACAATGTATATATACATATATATATTCAATTAATGTATTTTATGTTATGTGGGTCTCATTTCAAGCAGAGGTAATGCAAAGGAGAAGCACAAGAGGCATTCTTCTAGTAAATGCAAGAGGTGGACAAATTAACACGAACACCAGCAAGATATTACAAATACACAATGAAAATGAAACGCAACTTAAATAGCCTTCACATAGCAATTGTTTGTATCAGGGCAATTACAATAGATCTGCACAGGTGTTCCTGTTAATGTGTCTACACCCTTTTTTTATTTTTTAATTATTTGTACTAAAACATTGTGTACAACTCCATCTTAATGTATGCATTTGAGGATATAAAGAGAGCGTCCGCTCCTGGGTGCTGAGGAGTGTGTACTAGGTGTGTGTGCGTGACTGTTTTCCAGATCAGCTGTTGTCTGTGAGTATGAAAATACCAATTTCCACAGGATCCCATACCTTTTGATTTCAGGCGGCCTTTATCTACAGCGTCTTATATTTGCACTCGCCGTAAATGAATTGCCCCCCTGAGTGATTGTCAACGCAGGAACTGCTGCGGCAAGTCGCACACAACACGGCAAAGGCAGATTAAATCTAGCTTTATCGATGAAAAGAAACAACAAATATCTCGGACCTCTACTTGCAAAATGGTCGAATAAATGTGGGTGGGAATTTATACCAGCATATATAATGAAACTAATGAAACTCTGCGAGTTCTATCACAGAGCCGCTGACACTGGGGTGCACGAGTGACTGTCCCTGGTTAGGGCTCTAAATGCCTTTTGGGGTCTACGTGTAAAAATCGTATTCTTTTATTTCCCACAGTGCTTATTTTGGAAGTGGATTTGCCGGAATACTACAGTAGTACAGCTCAACTATTTCCCAAACAGGGACATCGCAACCACATCTGAGACAAACTGTAACAATAAAATAAAAGAGTGTTCTTGTGCAGACTAAAATTAGACTGGGAAACACTGTCTATGAAGCCAGTGTGTATGATGTACTTTAATGTGGGCTTCTCGGTAATGGTTTATAACAGCAGGATATTGCATTACAAAAGTTCCCCCCAATGCCTCATTTGAAGGATATTTCTGCAGTTATTGAAGAATAACACACAAAGCGCAGGTATGGGAATATAACGCACAATGTGGATTTTTTTAATTTTATGATGCCTCATGATCAGTCCTTCCTACATCATCGGTGCTCATTCAACAAATATAAAGTCAATGTTTAGTATTTATTCTGGGAGAGTTATTCAAGTCTCCATCATCATCAAGAAGTAAGCGTCACTTTACTATTCGAAGTAGCAGGAAAATTCACCGTTTTGTGACCATTGAAACCAGCTGCCTCCAGACGTGTACAGTGTTTGTACAAAAATGTGATGAGCTTGCTATGTCATACCTTAAAAAAGGATTAGAATGATTTGGATATTGGACATAATCATTGTTGTTCAGCACCTCGACCCAATTTGCATGAAAAGTTGTAATGTTTTTTGCCCACGGTGATGCTTTCCGTAATGTTTTATTTTAGGTATGGAAGTGGCTGGGAAACATTTTGTATCCTCCCTATTTTATCTCGTTTTATTTTACAAAAAATTACTGAAACAGTGTTTTCTTAATTTAAACTTCTTTATTTCATTAAAGAAAACACTGGTGAAATAGTGTTCATTTGGAACCCTCTGTTGTGACTATCAACAAAAAGTGCAACTAGAAGGCATGCAGGCAAGTTTCCAGGAATAAATAACTAATGCATTCTTACTTTGTTTTAAATTAATTTTCTCTCAAAGATTTCCCTCTTGAAATAGGACAAGCAATGAGAAACTGTCTCCTTGCACCTACTACAAAGTTAAATGAAGTTGTACCATCCTTTCTATGAATATTATCAATGGAGCGTGTTTTTCTGTTTGCTACAATCTAGACGCTTGAGAATATAAATAGTTAATATTTGTCGGAAGAAATGCAGCGTCATCAACAATATCATTATATTGGTTGTTGAAAATTAAAGACTTGTGGTTCCTGTGGTTGCTGCCCACTGAACTCCCACTCAGTTAGAGATGTTCTTTCAAGGAGGTCCCTGCTGCTGCTCCCTTTCCCATTTCCAGTGTCTGTCTTGCTGTCTCAGGCTTTTGCATGTGGGCTGCTGTCAAGATCAACAAATGGTACGAAGGCGGTGTGAGCTGGAAAAGTGTGTCAGACCGTACTCTTCTTTAATGCAAATACAAATGCAAATTTAGCATTGATTTGAGTCGTATTCATGTTCATCCTTTGTTATGGCCGTGGTATTACAGGTTATGCAGGATTAAAGAAAGTCTTACAAATGCATTCCTCCTGCTAAAATGATTAGTGTATCAAGGTATCTGACATTGTAATTGTTGTGTCATTCTTTTCTTCTTTTACAGCAGAAGACCGTGCACAGGTAATGCCAAACAAACTGGAGAAAATGTGATAATGATGGACAGTTTTAATTGAGAATTGATGATTTTAAAAGACTATGTGGGGACATACATTAAAAGCATTTCATCCATTCAACCATGTTGGTGGTATGTGAGCAGAAGAAAAGCCAACCGTCACCACGTCTGCGTGAGAGTTTTATTCCACACCGTCTCAAGTCTCATCAGTTCTGCACATAGCAACAACTGTCCTGCAGCATAATGGCAATTGACAGTCGGTCGCTTGCTGTCTTCGAAAAAGTAATTGTGTCGACGCTTGTATGGTATCGTTCCCCTCTTCAATAAAAACCTTCAGGACGGACAAGTGTTTCTGCAGTGCAGGCCTTAGTCATTTCATTTCGGTTTGGAGTCCTTCACGTCCTCCATGGATCCCCGGCCGAACTTAACAAGACACAAACACACCCTTGAGGCTAAGGCTGGCTTGCTAAACCAAGCGTCGTCCAACGGCGCTGCAGTGCAACGAATTAGCATTTATGTCCACATAAAAATCAATTTACTGATCCATTAGCTTAGCATCGTGCTAATGAGTTGTCAGTGAGGATTCTCAGGGGACATTGGTTAGCAAGTGAATCGTCATTAAAGGTACACACCTCCAGGTCAACAGCTTTATACACGTAAAGAGCCTGGATGAATACTTTGTAAACATTTTTTTTTAAATAATTCAATGCATTCATAAGATTCAAGTTTTCTTTAATCTCATTTCAAATGCTGCCCAGACACCTGCATGTTTGCCTTGTGGGAAATGGAAGTGCCGCTGTCACATGAAATCTGTCGTTCCATCCCTCAAACTAACACTGAGGAGGTGATTGCACTCAACAATTCCAAGCTGTTCCAGATAAGCAGAGCAGCAGCAGAAAGACTTCAACCGGGGCGAGTGAGAAGTAGAATAGAATCAAAGGTATCAATGGACCTGAAGCAGCAGCTTGCATCGACCAAGAGATTTATGACCATTTTATTTTCTTCAGCCTCGCTCTCCTTTATTGCAACAGACACCTCGATGTCAAATCAGACCCGATCGGTGAAAGTTGCTTAAGATAGCGATGACTGTGAAGAGCAGACGTGCGGTTGAATTAAATGTCATTCCCCAAAACTGGATGATTTCCTATGAGGAGGGAAGAAGGCAGAATGATGTCAGTGTCATCTGAAAATATTTCCTCGCTCACAATGCCTTTCGGTCCAGGGCCCCTCCGAGGCGCATCCACACTGAAGGGGACTCATCTCCGGGAGCCAAGACGAAGGTAGGCCCATAAAACGACCCGTTTTGCAAGAGCAACACAAACTAATTTATCATTCTCCAGGGGTCAGGCGACGCTCCCCTGGTTGTGAATTTTAATGTTGTTTTTTTATGGGTCTTACAGTAATAAACTCTTTTGCTGGGAGCGTTTATGCAGAAGAGCACAACATCCTTCACTCGGCTCATTTAGAGAGTCAAGGGGAACGAGCAGCACTTAACCAATGGAGTCATCACTTTCTAACACGAAAAGGACACATTAAAAGTATTGGGAAAGTTACGGGAGTCATTTGCATGCTAGATAGTTGTACTACTTACTTGCACGGTTAGAAGTACAACTAGGAGAAGGAGTGGGAGAGTGAATTTGTGATTTTGCATTACTGTCTCTTTCTTAAGCGGCCCTCTAAGGATAAAGGGTAAAGAAGATAACTGACTACTAGGTGGTCCAACCAGAGGTTTTCATCAGATATTAATGTACATCAGGATGAACTGTGAAACCTGATCATACTTGTCGAACCTTCAACATCTATCATCAGGTCAACAATTCAATGTGTTTCAAAACTTTAAATTTATGAGAAAAGACCTGACAAACGTCAGCCCCAGCTATACTATAAATTATGGGATGGTTTCACACTAGACCGTGATCATTAACATGCCACAATATATTATATGTGCTTAACATTCGTATATTGACAATATATAACACAACGTAGCATGTTCGATAATGTTGCATATCCATATGTCTCACAAAGCAAATAACAGGATTATAGCTTTGCCGCATGAAGTTGTGAGATTATCATAAATTTCAACAAAAGTCCTATTTTTTGCAATGTTCCATCAAAGCTAGACATATATGACATATGTATGACATAAAAAAAACAAAATCGCTAAGTTAACAGTAATTTGGTGATTTTTTTTTAATCATTTACATTTGCCAGCAATTGCCAGCAATGTCTTGCTTGGACAGTTATTGTTGTTACTGGCGCTGCCAGAATCTAGAGTATTGTTGTTACGTTGCTTCTAGGGGGAGGCAACGCAACGACCCGCCGCTCGTGACCTCAATGCAGCCTGTGTGAAAAAGGTGCAGTGTGTGTGTGTGCACTGATGACCAAACACATTTTACCCGTAAAAAAAAGAAATGTTTATTAAAACATATAAACACATATACGGGTTGCTTGGGAAAAGGGGCTGGACGGAACCAAAACAAAGAACAAAGCAAAACAGTATCTCTTGCCTACCTGACCTGACCCCCCCAAATCTAACCTAACTTTGAGCACTAACAAGGCTCACTAACCAAAATACAGAGGGGTGGTCCGCCCAGGTCTTGCCTAGTGTCTCTAGACAGGAGAAATCACTACGGGTGGTGTAGGCCCATGGGCAGCTTGCCTACGCACTCCCAAGGTGCTTCCCCTTTTCCCTGGGAACAAAAAGAACAGGTAAAACACAGAACTGACAACACGCTCTCACTACAATACAATACAGAACAAAGTAACAGAACACCATCAGTGTCACGTATGCGTTCACTACCCCCACACAGGACACCAGAGAGAGAGAGCGAGCCACCAGAGAGTGTGACTTCTTATCTCCCTCCGAGGCTGGGAGTAATTGGTTCTGGCACTGACGAGTGGGTGGGGCCAGGTCTCCAATCTGGCTCCTGGAATCACCTGTAGGAAAGGGGAGACAACAAGCAGACACAGAAACTGGGGAACGTAACACGCCCACACCAAACAAAGCAAACCCCTAGTTTGCGACAACAAAACAACTAACGTACCCCAGTAATTAAACACGCGATAGCGCATCGGCTACCACGTTATCTGAACCTTTCATGTAACAAACCTGCAAATTGTACCCCTGCACAATCAGAGCCCATCGCATAAGGCGGCGATTCTGATTGTACATTTGCTTTAGGAACACTAAGGGATTGTGATCTGTAAAGACCACAACAGGCAAAGCACTAGAACCCACATAAACCTCAAAGAACTGAAGGGCTAGCAGAAGTGCTAGCGTCTCCTGTTCGATGGTGGAGTACCTGGATTAAAAACTCACTAAACTTACGGGAGAAAAAACTGACAGGACGGTCCACTCCGTTCTCGTCTTCCTGCAAAAGAACACCTCCTGCACCGACTGTGCTAGCGTCAATTTCAAGCTTAAATGGTTTTTCGAAGTTAGGCGCAGCCAACACAGGGGCGTTACAAAGTAATGCTTTCGCGGACTCAAATGCTGAACTACATTCCTCTGACCACCTGAACGGCACCTTAGGACTGAGCAAGGATGTAAGAGGGGCCACTACTGTCGAAAAGTTTTTACAAAACGTACGATAGTACCCCACCATCCCAAGAAACCTACGCAGTTGGCGGCGAGTAGAAGGAGCAGGGAAACAAACTATTGCTTCAACCTTGCCCGTGATGGCACGCACCTGTCCCCGTCCCACCTGCTTCCCCAAATAGGTAACAGTGGCCTTACCAAACTCGCACTTGGCCAAGTTGAGGGTTAACGAAGCCTCCGCCAACCGCTGAAAAGCCATTTTCAGGGAGACCAGATGTTCGGCCCAAGTGGACGAATGAATTACCACATCATCAATGTAAGCGGTACAGTTTGGTACGTCAGCAAACACAGTATTTACTAACCTCTGAAAGGTAGCAGGAGCGTTGCGCATTCCGAATGGCATGACAGTGTACTGTAGAAAGTTGTCTGGTGTAACAAACGCTGAAATGTCAGAGGCACGAGAAGTTAGTGGCACCTGCCAATAACCTTTTAACAGATCTAGCTTACTCACATAAGCAGCAGAACCAATTTGGTCAATACAATCATCTATACGAGGCAGAGGGAAGGAATCTGGTATAGTCACAGTGTTCACGCGTCTATAGTCCGTGCAAAGGCGAGACGTACCGTCTGGCTTAGGGACAAGAATACATGGAGAACTCCACGAGCTGTTACTGGGTTTTGCCATGTCGTTCTGTAACAAATAATTCACCTCCTTCCTCATAACCTCTCTTTTGGTGGCATTCACACGGTAAGGGTGCTGCCGAATAGGAGCAGCGCTCCCCACGTCCACATCATGCTCTATCACTGTTGTGCGACTGGGGATATCCTGAAACACACTCAAGAAACTGTTTATCAGCACGATAAGATCAGCAATCTGATCACTCTCTAAATGCTCCATGTGTGAAGGAAGGCTTTTCAATACCTCCGAATTACACAACTGGGCACATTGCTTTAGCGTATGGCGTAACACTAACCCGTCCTCCTGTTCCTCCTCTAAGTCCCCACCATGTTTTAGCACCACCGCACCCACACTAGAGACTGTAGGCTGGACCGGCGTACCTGAGGAGCTGTTGGGAGAGGCACGCACAAAATACGGTTTAAGCATGTTTATGTGACACAACTTGGAAGAGTGTTTACGATTTGGAGTTCTGATCACATAATTGGTGTCGCTGACTTTCTTTTCCACCACGTACGGTCCAGAAAACCGAGCAGACAGAGATGAACCAGGGATTGGCAACAAAACAAGGACTTGATCCCCTGGTGTGAAAGAACGGTTAGCAGCCTTTCTGTCATAGTGCATTTTCATGCGCCTCTGAGTTGAGGAGAGAGACTCTTGAGCTAGCATGCAGGCGGCATGCAGTCTCTCCCGCATTGCACTGACATAATCTAGCACATTTCGAGGGGCGGTACTAGGCGTAGGAGATACAATGTGCTCCTTCAGTACCATTAACGGACCCCGTGGGGTGTGTCCAAATACCAAGTCAGCAGGGCTGAAACCTAGAGACTCTTGTACGGTTTCCCTAACAGCGAATAGGACAAACGGCACACCCTCATCCCAATCATTACTGGCATCTAAACAATATTTGCGGAGCATCGCCTTAAGCGTCTGATGCCAGCGTTCGAGAGCCCCTTGACTCTCCGGATGATATGGACTGGAAACCTGATGGGAGATAGACAAAGTTTTTAATACCTCTGCAAACAGTTTTGATGTGAAGTTTGTTCCTTGATCAGTTTGAAGAACCTTAGGGAGGCCGAACGTGGAAAAGAACTTGACTAATGCTTTCAACACTGATTTAGCTGTTATGGTGCGGAGAGGAATAGCCTCTGGGTAACGAGTAGCGCTGCACATGATTGTTAGGAGAAATTGATTACCTGACCGGGTCTTCGGCAGAGGACCCACACAATCGACAATTACCCTGTCAAACGGCTCTCCCACAATAGGAATAGGGCAGAGCGGCGCACGAGGAACTGTTTGATTTGCTTTACCTGTGAGCTGACATGCATGACAGGTTTTGCAGAACTTAACCACATCAGATTTCAAACCTGGCCAAAAGAAATGTCGTAGGACCCGGTTGTAGGTTTTTGTTATTCCTAAATGCCCAGACCATGCGGGATCATGAGCGAGTGACAGCACCTGCTGCCGTATCGGTGTAGGAACAACTACCTGCAACACCTCAGGCCAATCACCATCAGTTTTATGCGCTGTCCATTTGCGCATCAATACACCGGACTCCATGAAGTAGGCAGTCTCCCTAGTTTTCGCTTCCTCAGGGGAAACTACAGACTCAAAACACTTACGCAGACTGGCGTCTGCTTTCTGATAGTCAATCACCCTTGCAGGTGTGACAGTCATTAACATGTCACTCAATTGGGAAGCACTTACGTTTTCCCCTGCACTGGATCTCTCGGCAGTAGAAATCGTAGGCCTTGTCGTAGCTACAGTAGGGACGATTTGCTCCGCTGTACTACGGTCGAAAATGGAATCCGCTAAATCAACTATGTCTCCCATCTTGCGAGACTGTGCCCTTGTTAACACGCATGCGGGAAAAACATGGGGAAATGTCTGAACTAAATCATTGTCTGTCGCTGTGGACTCCGGGCTGCCCACCACTTCCAACATGGGAGTAACAACACCACCAGCGATATCATTTCCTAATAGTAATGCCACTCCTTTTACTGGCAGCGTAGACACTACACCAACACGGAAACGTCCGGTTACCAAGTCTGACTTTAGATTAACCCAATGTAACGGCACAGATACTGTGGACGGCTCTATACCTTGCAGTATTACATGGGAACCACAATATGTGTCCGGTGACCAGGGTAGCACATCGGTGAGGATCACTGACTGTGCTGCTCCGGTGTCTCGTAGTATTTTAATGGGCCTCTGGTCAGCTTGTTCGCCGGTCAAGGAGACACAACCTACAGACAGAAATGGGGCATAAAGAGGATCTACTCTCACAAGCGATTCACAAGTTGGGTCTTTCGAGCGAACAAAACCCATGCTTTTGGGCTTTGGGGAGACAGACTGAGACTGTTTTGGTTTACTTTTCAGCACCGGGCAGTCACCAATCAAGTGACCGATTTTGTGACAGTAAAAACACTCGCGGACCTCAGCCATTGGCTTAGGATCGTCCTGGGAAGTAACACGAACAGATCGAGGCAACGATGACGTCACAGACTTGCCCTCAAATCGAGACGCTCCAAACACTATCTTATGAGTTAAGGCGTACTCATCTGCCAACACTGCCGCCTGGGCCAATGTTGTCACCTTCTGTTCATTTAGATGAACTACAACCCTGTCCGGCAAGTGATTTTTAAATTCCTCCAACAAAATTAATTCCCTCACCTCCGAAAATGTTTTTGCTTTACTAGCTGAACACCAGCGATCAAAGAGAGACTCCTTGTCTCTAGCAAACTCAACAAATGTGCGGTGAGAAGGTTTTTTGTGGTTCCTGAAGCGTTGTCTATATGCTTCAGGCACCAACTCATATGCACGCAACACAGTTGCCTTAACTATGTCGTACTGCAAACTGTCTTCTAGGGACAGAGCAGCTACAACCTCCTGGGCTTTCCCAGACAATTTGCACTGCAATAGGAGTGACCAGACATCCTGTGGCCAATGTAGCGCGGCCGCCACCCGCTCAAATGCAGAAAAATAAGAATCTACTTCAGACTCACGAAAGGGTGGTACCAACGCAATGTTTTTGCTCACCTCAAACTGACGCTGGGGAGATTGCGGTGACGCACTGAAGCCAGCCTCTAGCTCCAGCTGTCGTATGCGTATCCTTGCTTCTTTGTCAGCCTCTATTGTCAGTCTTCTAACTTCTAATTCAAACTTTCTTGCGTTTTCTTTGTCTCGTTGCTCTAACTCCAGCCGAGCTAATCTAAGTTTAAGCTTAGCGGAAGAGGAAGCTGAACCGCCCGAAGAAGGTGACGGGTTGTATTTGGGCAAGGTGAACGGTCCCTCCTGAACATTGTCCTCTGACCGTGTAGGAGAAAAACCAACCACCCGTCCTTCTGCAGTCCCCTGTCCTGAGACTTCACCATCCTCACTCTCCCCTTCCTTTAATGAACAGAACCCTTGTTCTATCAATCCCGTCTGGACCAATCCCAGAAGTTCAGCCTTAAGGGCCTGCGTAGGAACAGAAATTTTGTAGTGTTCGGCTATGGCATAGAGGTCTGCCTTACGCAACCCTACTAACTGACCAACAGAGGGCGCTTCAATAAAACTAGAGATGGCTGCAGTAGCCATCATGTACACTACCACAACCTACCAAACACAACTGAAAACCACACGTCATCCAAACTCACAACCCCCAACACTACTACACCCTACTCACCAGCCACAGAGCTCAGAGCAGCAGGGTCAGATTGGAACCAAGCAAGTTGGATCCCGGATGAGCCCCCACTATGTTACGTTGCTTCTAGGGGGAGGCAACGCAACGACCCGCCGCTCGTGACCTCAATGCAGCCTGTGTGAAAAAGGTGCAGTGTGTGTGTGTGCACTGATGACCAAACACATTTTACCCGTAAAAAAAAGAAATGTTTATTAAAACATATAAACACATATACGGGTTGCTTGGGAAAAGGGGCTGGACGGAACCAAAACAAAGAACAAAGCAAAACAGTATCTCTTGCCTACCTGACCTGACCCCCCCAAATCTAACCTAACTTTGAGCACTAACAAGGCTCACTAACCAAAATACAGAGGGGTGGTCCGCCCAGGTCTTGCCTAGTGTCTCTAGACAGGAGAAATCACTACGGGTGGTGTAGGCCCATGGGCAGCTTGCCTACGCACTCCCAAGGTGCTTCCCCTTTTCCCTGGGAACAAAAAGAAGAGGTAAAACACAGAACTGACAACACGCTCTCACTACAATACAATACAGAACAAAGTAACAGAACACCATCAGTGTCACGTATGCGTTCACTACCCCCACACAGGACACCAGAGAGAGAGAGCGAGCCACCAGAGAGTGTGACTTCTTATCTCCCTCCGAGGCTGGGAGTAATTGGTTCTGGCACTGACGAGTGGGTGGGGCCAGGTCTCCAATCTGGCTCCTGGAATCACCTGTAGGAAAGGGGAGACAACAAGCAGACACAGAAACTGGGGAACGTAACAATTGTCTATAGGAGCCTGACCACCTTGTGTCTGGGGTCACATTTCAACATTGACCCATTAAAGCAGGAGGAAATTCCCTGTGATGAGTGCATAGATCTCCACAAAGGCCTGCTGACTTGTTTATTGAATTTTAAAAGGTGGAATGGCACCATTTAACACTGGGGTCAATTCCTCACATGATTGCTTCCTGCCGCATCTGTCTCACTGATCCCCGGCCCTGTATGCAGACAATAAACTGGACTCAGGACTTGGTTGTTCTTATGAACGCTTATTGCCTTTGCCCTCACCTGAGGCTTCTTATCTCTGCAAAACATACAATGAGGTGTCACAGAGGACACTGGGTACTCAAGTTAGAAAGGTTCAAATGTGCATTTTTATTAGGGCAAAAACAGGGAGATTTTACCGGCAAAAAGTTAAGTGCAAAGCCTTTGTCAGCAGAAACACAGAATACTTAAAGGAGATCACTTTGTGAACTATTTTTTGAAACTATAACCTCATATATTTCAATTTAAAAAGTGTGAGTATGAAACAACCTTACGGGATGAAGATTGAGGTATTGTATATATGTTGTATCGTCAACAAATCCCATAAAAATACCAAAGCCAATAATTGATCATACGTGATTACAATGTTGTTTACTTAGTAACAACCTGATCAAGTTTATTCATCTGTTGTATGAATGAGCCCCACTGTTGCCCTAGGTAACATGTTCATTTATTTTCAATTTTTTTAAGTTTTTGTAACTAATTTTTTCTGAGTGTCCCAATGGTTGAATGGTCCACTTTTCTCATTTTCCTATCCTAAAATCTAGAAATCCTGTTGCAGCTAGCGAGAGTTACGCTAAAGATGCTAATTGCTTAGGTGTATGCTGCTTTTTAAGTGTTTTCAATCAGCGACCATCAGACATCCATATGGGTCCCCCGCTGAAAACACATGCCTCAACCTTTTTTGCACAACATACCGGTTAGAAACATTCAAGGACCATTTTTTGCGTGTGGGGGATTAATATGGGAAAATAGAATGATACGACAGAATTATCAACAATTCCACAAAAACGAGACGGCCCCGTCTGGGGGTCATTGGGGACAATGACACCCAAAGTGCATTGCTTATGCCCAGTCTACTCCGTAATTTCGTTTTGTTCATTGGAGAATGGATGTTGGAAATGGAAGCAGGGTTTTTAGTGCGTTGGTTGTGAGCTCCGGATATTCTGTCTTGATTTTAATCCATTTCATTTGCATTTGATCTTCTGTGCTAGAGCACAGGCATGCTCGACTCACCTGTTCTTCTCCCAAAGTTCCTTCTTTAGGAGTTTGTGGGTGTGTTGTGGTTGGAAAGTAACTGTCAAAAGACTTGGTCAACAAGGATTTTATCTCCGTTGTCGTTTGGATTTTTAAGGAGTTGTACATTTGGTTACACATCTTTTTTGTTTGTGTAATTCTTGTGAGTAAATAACCTCACACTGTCTATCTATTAAGACTTACGCCAAACTCCCATGAGGGGTGATTAAGCATGATTTATATTTTCCCACCAGGAAATACTCCCTTTTCCTGCCTTCAACCAAAGAAATATGTAAACGTGGAAAAGAAGAGGCTGGCGTTGCAGTCTGTCATCGCTCTCGTTCAGCTCAAACTAGGCTTGGATTGTTGGACTGTCCCACCCTGCTGACTCGATGACGAGGTCCTCTGGGTGTTAGCTGTAACAGACAATGGGTGTCAGGAGGGACTCCCAAGTACACGCAAATACACGTGTCAGAGTGTGTGCGCACTTGTGCACATGTGCAATACTCGCTTATGTGTGCATACATGCTTTTGCGCATTAGTTCAGGATGTAATGTGTGTTCATTTGTGTGTATATGCTTGCTGGCCACAAAGTAAGAGTGTGTGCATACTATTGCTGTCTTATATGTATGTTAGTAAGTTGGTGTTCGTGTTTGCCTATGTGTGTGTGTGTGTGTGTGTGTGTGTGTGTGTGTGTGTGGTTGGAGGCTGAGTGCACCCGGGCCAAGTTCTCGTCCGTGAATCACATGTCTCCCATCAGTCTGATAGCATTAAGCCGAGCCCAATCAATACCCAGGGGGCCTCCAATCCCTGCAACCGAATGACACAGACAGAGACAGACATACCAAGGGGGGAGTGGAGAAAGTGTGAGAGGGGGAGACAAAGAGAGTGTGATGCATATGAGCACTGAAGGCAGATAAAGTGTCCCTTGTCTTCTTTATGTCCTCGCATTTGACTGTTTTTGAACGACAAAAGTATTTCACCAGATTTTTGTTAATTCACAATATTCAGCACTCTGACAGATCCTGTGGACAGAACGATAGACTGAACAAGTGGAGGTAGTCATCGTTTGATTCAGTTTGATTATTTTTAGTTTGCATTTTGGCCATCGACATCTTGGATATGATTCATTGGTGAACATAATAGAGAATTTAGTGAACAGCAACTCATAAAAAAATATATGCTGTTGTTGCTGTTGTATCTCCTAGATGTGTAAAAAACTGTGTTTCGACTTAAAAGTTGATCATTTGACAGTGTTGGCATTGGAATGTAGCACTTGCAGCAGCGTGGCGAAGCCCTTAGATATCCTGGGTTGAATGGTATAAAGCAGTGGTTCCCAACCACCGGGCAGCGGACCGGTACTGGTCCGTGGGGATTTTGCTACCCGGCCATAACTTTTTTTATTTCATTTTTTCTGAAAAATGTTTTACTTTCTTTTACTTTATCCTTTCTCCCAATTAAATGTGCTTGTTCCTCTTCCCAATCCCGAGCGTCACCCAAAAACGTATTTTTACCTTTACAATTGTCCACTCCACGCTGCGCACGGCAGTTGCGCCCAGCAGCGGAGAGAGAGCATGCAACTAAAACCCGTCGCCACTCCGTTCACAACGACTATGTGAGGCAGAAAAGGTTGAAGCTTTATTGAGGTATAAAGTGCAGCAGGGCTAGTATGTTTTTATTTTTATTATAATTTCATTGTTCATCATCGTTGTTATACTTAACATCTCTTAAACCTGTGTTAACTACAGACCTTATTTCAGACTTTTAACCAAAACCCTAATTCAAAAACCAGGGGAGAGGAGACCTTGAAATATAAAAATGATGACTCATTTCCAGGTTTTAGGACTTAGCGCTCTTATCTAGGTCAAAAATGACACAATATTCTTCTCAAATAATAATGTTTCATGTAATCTTAAATCCCTCACACACTGCAAGTATTACTATTAGTAGAATATATATATAAATTAATAATAAAAAAATGACCCAAGCTGCAATGTTTATTCAGCAAGTCTCGTAGAGAGGCAAATAGCGTTACAGATATATAGATGGATAGATAAATGGGTGGGAGTGAGAAAGACAGAGCAAGCGTGTTTTGGTCGTTTTGGTCTTTGTCCCCTGGGGGCCCATGTCCAGATGGCTCATTGGAAAGTACCCTCCCCCCTCGTCCACAAGAGTCCTGTCTCTCATGCAACACAGAGGGCTTGTTAATCCTCACTGTCCCTCCGTATTGTATTCTGTGGTCTTTAATATAAAAGGCCTGTCATGTCCTTGATGCACTTTTCTATGAGCTTGTTGCAGTTGTTGTGTTTCTTGTTAAAAACCGGCTCCCAACCAGAAAATCAACAAGCCCAGACTTTGGTGTTTTTGAACAAATGTCCTCCCTAATAAAAACGTAATAAAACACACTACTCTGCAAATTTTGGCAAGTATTTGCAAATGATATGGGAGCATATTCACTGTTTGGTTTCACAAATTGCTGAATATGTTTTTCATATCAGGAGGTGCACGCTTGGGATGAAAATGTAAATACTCTTCCTTCTTTGATTTGAAAAAGAGCCCGAAATATCCTCAGCTGGCACTAAGAGTCTCAATCAGCGGCGCTGCTTTTTATATTGTTATTTTAAGGCATATGTCTCTGGCATGCAAATCAATGAGTTAGCAAAGCAGTGATTGGAATTCCACACAGGTGGGCATTTGATCGGAATATCCACCAAGATCCATGATGCACGTCAATCCAGGGTAATTCACTATGAATTATCCAGAGTTACGCTCCGACGGACGCATCTGGCCCCCGCTATTCATTTTGTTTAGCCATTGCAATGTGGCAATCAAAATAAATTAACATGCCAATTTTATTTCTGAAAAGGCTGAGAGCTCATTTTTATTGATGAATTTCAAAAGGGACTTAACAAAAGGTCCTTTGAAATTGACTGCTCCCCCCTCTTCCAATTGACCTTCAGGTATCTGTGTCCTGTCCGTGTGTGAATTTAGGCGCCATAAATGTCCAAATCAGCCGTAATCATTTTGTATCACAGCCCAGAGCCTGTATCTTAGAGTTATTCAGGAGGTAAGCACCCTCGATGATGAAAATGTCTGAATATGTATAGTGATAATAAACATTAATCCCCAAATCATTTCGAGCAGTGTGGCTTTGTTAGAAAGCCACACTGCTCGTTCTAATCTTTTCCTCAGTTTTCTGTGGCTTTAATGATTGTAATTTGGATGATTAATGGTTGGTTTTCAACAGTATTCAAGGTGATATGGGCTTAAAAAACTAAAAACGGATACTTTACAATGTATAACAAGTCGTAGCCCAAAGGAGGTTCGCATAGTCTGCAGGTTAATGGAATTTGAATCTACAAACAAAACCAATAACCTGCTATATCTGTTCGGTTTTGCTATTGTGTTTTGCAGGAAGGCCCATTAAGACATTGTGATTGGCTACATAGTGAAATCAGTTTTGAATTGTCAACCATTACAACTTTTCCCATTGGAACTAGACACATTTTATTTAAATCACAACCAAACTAAACTAATGCATGCTTAATCTTCTCTCGGAAAACGTAATTATTAATACATTTATTGTTACATGTTTATAAGGCATATCAGTAGACTTGATGTGATACTTTGATACCTGTTCGAAGCCAAAATACTGCAAACATAAGACTTTTTTCTTTAATAAAAAGAATCCTTGTGAAAAGTCCCTGTGAAAATTGGCAAGTTGAGATCTAGTTAACGCTCTTCACAACCTGAATGAATAAAAAGTGGACAAAAGTAAATTCTAACATCTAAGTGTAAAATGATCTTGGTGAGAAACTAAATAAAAGATAGACACAGTTGTTTGAAGATGTTATCAGCCAACTCAACAAAGATAGAAAGAGAGATGGAATTATGACATTAAACCCTGGAATTTGTGATACCCCTATATTATTATTATTGAATTTTATGGTGATATATCTAATAGTTAAGAAACTTCACTCAACACTTCTCACTGTATCTTAACCTGCCGATCACCGTGGGAAAGGTACAAATAAACTAAGGCTGCTCTAAAGCGACTACGACATATCGTAGGAACTATCAACGTCTAGGATTCAGTACATGTCGAGATATTTCACTGTCTAAGTGAACGTTTTGACCTACTGCTGACTCTGCTGCTGAGATGAGTTATTATAAAATCTACGAATTTATCCATGATCAATGTATCTAATGTCCTGTTTATCTATGCAGGAGTGGTTAAGGTGTTTCATTCTAGTTCTGAGTAATCAACCAAAATTCCTGGATCCACAAAACTATAGTGGCTAAAACGAAACCCATGAATAAATCAACAATCCCCTGACTCCCCATTTCTCTACTCAACTGTACTCCAAGACCAAAACACAAATTACAGTACCAATCAGGTGCTTGCTTGTTCATGGAACTCAATATGCCTGATTTTCACACTTTGAGAGTGTTTGTGGACTGGACCAAACCTCTGTCACTTATTATAAGTTATAGACTGCTTGACGCCACAGCAACCTCAGTGTTCAGTTCCTCCAACACCCACGCCTTGTATCACCACAGCTCCATGACCATTACTTATGTTGCGTCCCGCCAGGAGCCGTCGACAGCATAACTTCAGGCCCGCTGCTACAGGTTCTCAGGGTTTTCCAGAGAGAGACCAAAGGGAATCTGATGCCCTGGGATCCGTGGCTCGACCACCATCTCTGGTGTTTGATCTGCCCCAGATCAAAAGGTGAATGACAGAACTGTCCTGCGGTGCTACAAGAGAGCTGGTGAAGTCAGGCAGAGAGAGATGGAGACTGCAGAGAGGGAAGGCCGTGGTACCAGGGAGAGGCTGCTTTAATTGAGACCAATGGGAGTCCTTCTCAGGTCTTAAGGGGGATTTCCCAAAAGGCGTCATCAGGGTTTCTTCAAAGGCAAAAACTACATGTCACTCCGCTCACAGATCCTCCTCCACCCTTGAATCAAAAAGAGAGACAAGCAGGATGACATCAGTATCATAGGAAAGTAAAGAAGACTCGAGGGGAGGAAGCTGAACAAGTTGCCGACGGCCCAAGAGGATTCTTAACTGACTTTTGAGAATAACGTTTTTCCCTCTTTTTTTTCTTTCTTTCCTTTTTACTCAATGTCAACTCTCGTCGTGTCCACCTTGCTTTGTATCCATTGATGTTCGATGGCCAAGGAAGTAGCTTTTGGCCCTAATCATTTGAAAGCACATCATCTCCCCCCGCAAAAAGCACATTCTCATTAGCTTCAAAAGTGCATCAAAGAAAACAAAGTCAAGAGCAAGTGAAACAAAGCAAGAGGGAAAGATAAAGACGGAGGGAGAGAGATATCTGCTTTGCCTCACCATTCATCATCATCCATCCGTCTTAAAGGCTTGGCTCAGATCCCTCGTAGTGGAATATGTTGATGTGGAAGAAAGACAGAACGACAGCAAGGGAGATGGAAGGAAGGAGTGATTAGCAGAGTGAAAAGGAGGAAAGAAGGAGTGGCACTGGATGAAAGCGAGAGAAAGGAAATTGAACAAGTGAGATTGAGGACAGATGGATGAAGAAAGAGGGCAAGTAACAGACAGGCAATGTTCTCCATCAGATCAATGCTGCGTGTTGGAGGCCGCCCGGAATGCAGAGCCGCTGTCTACAGTCAATTAGACGAGCTGCTTCACCTCCTCCTGTCAGAACCCGGTTAGAGCCCCCGGCGATCAGGGCAGGTCTTCCTCTTCCTCCAGACTCAGGCAAGCATTCTGTTGCTCTGTTTCTGTGCCTGCGTGAGGTTACGTGATGCATGTGTGTGTGTGTGTGTTTGAGTGAAGACAGTTGGGAGCAGCAAAGTTGGTCTGTACAAGTCTGTGTGTGCTCTGTGTCTATTGGTGTTGAGGAAAGAGAGTTAAGGGAGCAGAGCACTGGCACTTCATAAAAAGCAATATTCCTCCTACTAAATTTCAAACGTCAATACCACAGACTATTTCTTGCCCTGTCTTCGGCGATGTGGGACATTCCATAATTGATGATTTGATTTTTTATTTATCTGAAATGCAACAAAAAAAGTTTCTTTTCATCAGATACTTTCCTGCACCTTCTCCTTTCATCCAATTTGAAATAATCCTTGAAAGTCACCTTGGCCACCATGTCTCTTTCACAACCCGGTCTCTAACTCAACGGTCGCAGTAATCTTACCCCATTGGCATGTTTCACTTGTTTTAAATGCTTACTGAGTGGATTTCTGCACTGTGTGGCCTGTAAACACAGCTTGAAAAAGTGACCCATCTCTCTGCAGCTCAACAAGACGCGAAGGTCACAGCCCCCTGAATGCAGCTGCAGGAATTAAGAAGCGAGTCCCTCTGAAACCTCCGGGAGCTGCTCGGGAAGGATCCACCTGAACGAGCCTGAGTGATGAGGCGATCTAGAAAGTAACAGTTAATATGCAATGCAGTGGGGGGGGGGGGGGGGGGGGGAGGGGTCATGGTATCACTTAATCTTGATGATCTGATTGCAGGTTCACACAATGAAGAAAAAGAGAACAAAGATATTTTGAGTCAATGGGGAAATGTCCTGACCAGTTATTTTCTCGAAATATGCAATTTTGCACATTAACATTTTTGCAGCATGTTTTCACTGCGTGGGATTGCGCAACTGTGTGTGCATGTGGTCCGCTTTTAGCACAGGGGGTCAGCAGATAAAGTGAGCAGAGGCGAGTGCGTGTGATTGATCGGGAGAATGAGTGAGTCCGACTGAGTTTAAAAGAGTAAGTGCGCATCACTGGCTTCTAATAAAGCAATAGCGGGACAAGCAATTTGCTTCACTACCTGACTCCTTGGCAGTAAAAGAAGGACTTAAGCAAAAAAAAAAAAAAGGAGTAAAAGAGGGAGACTCAAATAGTATAATACATCAGCATAGCACAGAGTGGATGGAGATAAATAGACAGAGGAAAGTGTGATTATTCACACGTTAGCCTTTGCAAACCTTTGGTTAGGATTAACCAATTACATTGCATAAACGCCCATAGTAACACGGCTCCTGCAGAACCTCAGAAAGTCAAATATGAATTAGAGATGCAATGATTGCTCTCTACGTACCAATTCAGATTTCCTTTCGAAGGCTCAAAACAGAGGCTGATTGGAATTTCTACCAGACGAATTAAGTTTAACCTGCTGATGGCGGTTTAATGAAAAATCGGAGAATCATTGAATTTTTTCCATTCATCTTGTGGAACACAATAATTTGTGTGCCAAATTTCATTGCAATGTATCCAATACTTATTCACTTCAAGAGGTATTTAAGCTATAAAGTAAATGATTTAACGTCAAAATGAATAATCACATCAATGCTTATGATACTATTTAAAAATCTGCCTTTTATGTTTGGAAATGACTCAAAAAGTCCTTGAAATCGGTCTTCATATCGTAATGTCTTAACACCTTTCTTCTAACTTGCTATTAAACGGGATGCCACTTTCTAAGAAATACACTGCCCCCGTGTTTTCAAGGACCTACTGTGAACCCCCACCGAGCAAAGCCTCAACTCTCTAAGGTAACGCGCTGTATTTGCTACAGCCATATTTCATCTGTGCCTTGAGCTTTGAATGTTGATGCAGTGGGGGACTGTGGAGTGGTGGGCGGGCTAGAAGAGAACAAACACTGGAAGTGACTCAGGCGAGCTGGATGGGAGCCTGTTTTTAGTAACCGAGAACCATGGGCTTCCTCCAACAGCTAACACGCCAGGTACTGAAAGGCCCGCGCCGCAGGAATCCAAAGAGGAGGGATGAGCGCCGGGAAGCTCTGGGTGTGAGGCCAGAAATAACAAACTGACGTAGCCTGCTGCTACTTGTTTTGAAAGCTGTGAAGTTGCAGGGGATTGGTGTTTATTTTAAAAGTCTGTTGTGGTGTTAATGTTTCCTCAGTTATCAGATTTTTACAAAACAATGTAATTGAACATTTCTGTCTAACTTATTCGTATAGAAAATAAACTCTAGAGTCTAACTGATCTCAATTGCATTAGTCTGTTTGTATATTTTCATACCAAATTCAAGCAGGTGAAAGGCTTCCAGAGGCAGGACGTGGTATATTGGGATATTGAATAATCCCGCAATGAGTAAGTAATCAAACTAACTGCATCATGTCAGATGTGGACTGCACCGCTTGCAGATATCTGACGTGTCATTTCTCAGTCTGTTTTGGAGCCATATATCAGCTCCACACTAATACTGTTCATCCCATCTGAACTTTATTTTCCTTTGCACTCAAATGAATAGAAATCTCGCCTGTGAGATAAGGTACCCAATGCGATGACTCATTGAAGCGTCCTTTATTGTTCACTGTTATGGCGAGGATGAATGAGAGGAGCGGTCAAAGACAGACAATATGTCATGTCACTTGTTCTGCTTCCTCCTTTCCTACTTTCCTGTCTCTCTCGTTCCTCCCTTCTCCCTCCTTTCCCCTACTTTGCAAAAGTAAGGCTTCTCGTTTTTTCTCTATCCCTCTTCCTCTTCCTCCCTCCCATCATCTTCTGCCTCCCCTGCTTCTTCTCTCATCTCTCTCATGTCTGTCATCATTCCGCCCCTCCTGTTCCACCCCCCCCCCCCCCCCCCCCTACCGCCCCGTTCCCTTCCCTCCTTTTCTTTTCCCGGCGTGAAATGTGTAGCTCATTAGTTTGCTCACCACACCGTCTCACGTCAGTCTGTCCTTCACATTTCGCTGCACTGCTAGGAAGTCATTTACGCTGCCGTGTGCCTCCCCCCCCCCCCCCCCCCCCCCCCCCCCCACCTTCTCCCTACACCGGTAGCCTCCATATGGTTTCATCATCATTCAGCGGGAGCACACAAAAAAATCACAAACCAACCCCTCAAACCCCATGCCCCCTAAACACCCTTAAAACAGAAGAATTTGAAGGGTGCGGCTCAAAACATGAAGGAGGAGGGAGGAGCCAGGGGATCAGGATTATCCCAAGCATCATGATACAGCACTTTATTAGAGCATAAGACGGAAGGCGGAACGAGGGGGAAAGGAGAGGGAGGAGGAAGATGAAAAAAAAAAAAAGCCGAAGCTTCTACAGAAAATCATGCAAATGCCGAGATAAAAAAGGAACTGTTTGGCATTCACAGGGTTGGGTGGCGCATCAGTGGGGGATCTCAGTGAGAATGTTGACTAATGCCAGGTTTCTCAGGCTCTCCTGCTTCAGAGCAGGCGGGGTGTCTGGGTAGGAGGCGGGGGACAGGGGAAGGGGGGCGGCAGGGTTTAAGGATGGAGAACTTGAAGGCAGCCAAAGAGGAGTCAAATCTGTCCTGTGAGGAACTCGACACTTAAATGTTAACATTCAAATGAACGCAGTGGTTGAATGTAACTACGTACATTTACTCAAAGCTAGAAACTTCTCTCTGAGTTGATTTAGCCAATCACAGGGAAACCTACAGTGTTTCCAAGTCATTTTACTGTAATCGTTGTGTCCACCTCAGTCCTGCTTCTGGTTCTCCACATGTTGTACTAGTCATGTAATACCATATATAAAAATAATGTTCATAAGAAATGTATTCATACAGTAATGCATACACCTTTTGATAACCTAATGCGTATAGCACTTCAAAATTGTCAACATTCTTCAAGGTAAAAAAAAAAGAATTAGAGTCCTAGGATTTACAATAAAAGATTAAATAATTTAAACAACTTAAACAGCATTGACAAAAAGCCACAACATGAAAGTGAGTTTTTAGAAGAGATTTATAAGAGGATTATGATACTTATCAATACCAATTAGTCATTTAAAGGTTTTATTCTTTTCTGTTCTTTACAGTGTCTCTAATTATAAACAAGTCCTTATTTATGCAGAGAGGGATCTGTATGTTAATTTGCTACTACTAATGCATTTATGTGTGAGATGCATTTTAATGTTAAATGCTTTTTGAGAGGTAGCTAAAGCTTATATATATTATTTATGTAAAATCTTAGATTTCCTGCACACTGATTGTCCACCCACTCAGGTGTTTTGAATTAATGTAGTTGGGTTTAAAGTTGGAGACACTAGTACCTCAGAATTGTACCTTTAACTGTAGTAGGGGGTTTATTTTTGGTACCATTGGGCAATTTATCATAATATTTCAGCACATTGTAATTTAAGTGGCCTGAGAGAAATCTAGACTCCTGCTTGTGCTCAAATCACATGTCATTTCAGAGAAAAACACCTTGCTGTACTAACTACCATTACAACACCCTGGTGGATGTGATGGCCTAAACTACATTAATAATTGTTGGGGACAATGCAAGGTAACATTTTCCATACAGCCATGTTGTTATTGGGATTGTTAGTGCCACATCCTTTCCGACCCTGAATCATTTATCAGATTGACTGAGTGTCAACAATCACACCATCTTTGTGTCAGCTAAAGTCAACCTTTATTTTTAGCTTAACACTATACTTTTTCCACATGATTCTCCCGCCATCACCAACGTCTGAGAGAAGGATTTACGCTTAACAACCAAAATAAAGAAATACAGTTACGTGATACAATATGGTGTCACGGTTTGGGTTCATGTCTTGTTTTATTTTGTAGTTTTTATGTCTCTGGTGTTCCTGGGTAACTTCACTTCCTGCCTTGTCCTGTCTTCCCCTGTAATTGTCTGCCGTGCCTGATCGTTTCCACCTGTGTCCAATCACCTGCACCTCCCTTGTGTATTTAAGCCCTGTGAGTCTCTTGTCTTGTGTGGCGTCATTACATGTCGACCGTTCACGTGTCATGTCAAGTAAGTTGTTTGTGGTTTCAAGTCCGGGTCCCTGTTGTTTTGTCTGTTTTGTTTTCTCCTCCTTCCTCCCCTTTTTTGGTTGGAGCGATTTTGATTTTTTGACGATTAAAGTCCTTTTATTTTTCAACAAATACTCCGCATCTGAGTCCTCCCTCCTTGCCCTCGCACCCTGCGTTCTGACATTGTGTGTGTGTGTGTGTGTGTGTGTACACACGTACGTACACACACACACACACACGGGAGGGTTCTTTTCCTGTGCCGATGTGAGGGTCTGTAAAGCCCTCTCAGGCAAATGTATGATTTTGGGCTTGAGAAAATAATTACTGATACAGTAATAACTCCTTTAAATTATGCTAAGCCATTACGCTGAACATTTAAGCATTTAAATGTAATAAGCAATGCATGATACATGCAAAGTAATTGTTTTTTGATGATCACAGTAAAATGTGATGAGAAATACTCAAATCCTCAAATACTAATACACATACGAATGTACTTCACTGACACTTGTGGCCTCCTCTCTGAACTGCAATGCAGCGACAAGGAATCTTCGAACAATATGCCTCTTTTCAGGAATTGAAATCTTTAGACTTCTGATGAAAGACTGGAATGAATTGTCAAAAGCAACTAGTAGGATAAAAAGCACCAAGTGGTACTAATGTAAGATTATGTGAAAAAAGGACATGCATGCTGCTCATTCTAGTGTCGAGAAACTGAACCTCTCAACTCCACCTTCATGCTCCACACTAATGCTTTATTCATAAGTGACTCACTGTCTTGAGCAGGGTGTTACTCTAAATGATGAGGTGCACCTATTAAAGGGGATACTCAGCAAATCGCAAAATGTCAAGGGCAAGTGTTCCTTTATGTGACAACTATGTGCACATATGGAAGAAGTGTACATTTCAATGATATATGGTGACCAGTCGATTACTACGCCTTTCACTATTTTACTGGAGAAATATATATTTTCTCCTTTTGACTAAATCTTTTTTTATATTTTTTATCATTTTTTATGCATCTGCTGGTTTTACCTATTAACCGGGAAACATTTTCTCTTCCAGGAAATATAGCACCAAAGATTGTCAGCCTTCAGAAAATGGATTGCTCAATCCATTGCTGTCTTCACATGAGCCCCTATGGATGAGGATAACTTAATGACAGCAGCGTTTCCACAACAAAACAGTAAGGTGCATATTTATTGTGTATGGATTCATGTAGGATAGTATGTACTAAAACTACGTCACCTTGACTGTGACGGATGGCCATTCTTCTGCTGTCCATCCGCTCAACAAGAAGGAATGTTTATGACCGTCTGTGTGTGTGTGTGTGTGTGTGTGCACGCGCTTAATCCTGCACGCGCTCTAGCTGTTGTGTGCGAGTCAATGGCAGCGACACTCTGCATTACGAGGAAAAAAAATTGGAGGGAGAGAGCGCAGAACGAACAGAATTGGCGGGGGGGGGGGCACAATGATGGGAAATCTGACTCATGTGTAGTGTGTGTAAGCAGATTGCTATATTTTATGTAAATCTTGACCTTTCTACCAGTGCTGGCTATCAGGCTTGTTGACAGCATGGTGCGTATCTGTCCCGTTGACAAGATGAGCAGGAAGACGGAGAGAGAGAAAAGACCTGTCACCGCTGACTAATTACACCGCGAGCAAACAGTTGAGTCCCCTGTTTACATTTGGACAGCAAAGCGAGGCAGAGATGAGCATCATTAATCAGATTTTTCTATCGCATACCACCAACACACACGTACATGCACTCATAAGATTACATGTGGCCATCAGTCATGTTTTTAACTGGACATGAAGGACGGCCTCTCTAATTACCAAAGAGTTTGCCGTGATGAATCCCAATAACGAGCAGGACCAGATGTAGTTAATCAAAACTCTCTGGGGCTTCTGCAAAGCAACACAAAGGCTGCAAAAGTAAAGTCAAAGTCAATGGAGTCGTGGGGACATTTGTCCCAAAAAAGCTGTAGGAATAGATTGCATGAGATAAGAAATGAATTTCCCATTGACTCACCTGGGTTTCCAGAGAAATGCCAGGCTGTTGACTGTCCTTCCAAAACTAGATCAATGCAGGACAGGTTTTTTTTCTTTAATCAAAATTGTATTTTCAGGTCTATAATAAAGAAAGACCTTCTGTGTCCAACACATTCTCATACCAATGAGTGCGTCAAATCCAGCAGGTTGGTTGGCCTCGTGGGCAAAAGGTCACCAAAGGATTGTGGTCACCAGTATTTAAAAAATAACATAAAACTCTCAAATGTCTTTAAGCATTTGTTGAACTGGATGGAGCTCTTTCCTTATGGTATGATTTGAAATATTCAATAGACATAAGCAAAACAAGGACAGGAAACAAAAAGAAAAAAGCAAACAAAATCAAAGGTGATGAGAGAGAATAAAGGAGGTACAGGAACTACAGAAGTCCTCTGCCTTATTGGTTTAGTTGTGGGCCACTGGTCATGGGTGGCTTCAGGTCATCTGGCACTAACACACTCTGCCTCAGAGAGACACAAATACACACTTAGGCAAGGGCCACTGGACAGGAGAAAGAGAAGATGGAGGAGGAGGAGCAGGAGAAAGAGGAAGAGGAGGAGGAAAAAGAGGGAACCAGAAACGAGGAGGCATCAGATGGAGAAGAAAGCGGTGGATGATTCCCATGTGGACACATGGCTGATTGGGTAGTTGTAGTTTAGCTTAATCTTTATAATAATAGACATTGGTTGTGTGGAAAACCTCAACAAACATTAATAAAAGCTCAATTAATGAACACATGAATATACATGTCATATAGAGTAACCGTTTGTGAGATGCACCAAAGGTGCAAGTTCTCGGCAGTAACTTGCCATGATTACCATTTCTATTTATGGCAAAATGTTGTTTCTTTGTATCCTTCTCATCATATTAGCTTTGAATTGTTCTTTTAGGTGCCGGAGATTGTGTCCGTATCTGCTGGCATATCATGAATTTAAACAAGAGCAGATCGAAAGAGGCTATGAAAAAACCAAAATGAAGAAAACTGGGTGAAGCCTAATGCAGTTAGACTTTAATCAACATAACACTGTAACTTGCATCCTTTGGTCAGGAAATGGAGGATTTGTGCTAACGCTTTATCACATACCAATTGTTGCTATACTGTGTCCTGCTGTATTTGTGTGTGTTGACGGATGACAGGTCTTCTGGGCCAATGAACTGGACAGACAAGACACATCACTGTCACCTCAATTCTTCTGTGACAGGCAGCCAGGGCGGCCATGACAGGCGTAAGTAACACGTTTTTGGCCTGGACGCTAACGCACTGTGACATATGCTCCCTAACATAGAGGCTGCCCGCTCAACACTTGCAATTTGACAGTAATTACAGACAATATTTTCCGTTGAATACCAGTCATTTGGATGAAACGTGGTGAATTGTGAATTTTTTTAAATGCGTTTTTCAATATATTTGCAACACCACTTGCTGAGATGACAAATTAAGTGTTTGGGGTACAAAGATGTTACAAGTCATTGGTTTCTCTTAATCCAGTTTCAATTTGCAAAAGTAAAAGCCTCCACACTTGTGTTTGTAAACTCAATCATCGTGCATAATAAGAGCTAATGGCCTTTATCGTCATGCAAATGCAGACGAATGGGATGGTAAACTGAAGGAAATCTGCACCCTTGCATCGTCTTATGCCATTATGCGTTATGTAGATCATCAATCTGTTGTTTGTTTGAAAGTGCAAGTCATTTTGTGAATCATTGTGGTTATTATTTGGTTTCATACCATTACATGCCTCCTCTACTCAAAATTCTGCTTCTCCCGCATTGCCACAAATAACTTAAAGTAGTGCTAACTGACCTCATTAACAGGATAGTGAACGTAGATACCTGCTTTTGTAACAACCATGTGATTAATGTATCTATTATAATCCATACATTAATCATTGAATGAGTACCCACTTAGTCCAAGGAATTAATACAAAATGTAAAAAAGGAATATAATGCTATTAGCCATAATCGTGGACACCAGAGGATTTTTATCCTCACTTCATTTCATGATGACATATAGAGTGACGTATCACAATACTTTTTTCTCTGCTGGTCACTTGCTGACATATCTTTTGCAATCAACATAGTGTTCTGTAATTCCCACAGCTGTAATACATGATCGTCTTTTATCAATGCATTGACATTCCTGTTATAAGGCATCGTACTGTGATTTAAGTGACTCCTTGTGGTCTTGTTTGCATTGAAGTGAAAAAATATATTATTAAATCTCTGCCACAACAAAAGGGCCACAAACAAGTACCTCACTAAAGCAAACATTATATTAATAATTATTCTATGAGTGGTAGTAATGCCTTAAAAAAGATGATAATGTATTGCATCCAATACACAATGTCAAAAAGTGACCAGCATTGAAAACATTATTATTCTAGATCTTAGATAATAAACTTTGAGTATTGTTTATGTGTGTCAAAGATTTTGTTCTCTATGCAAATCACTGAGTTGTATCTGCAAGTTATTCAAAATCAAAATCTATCAGATAGGATTTGGTCACAACTTCATGTTGCATCATTTATGGAAATAATTCTATGCAAGTGACGGTGGTAGCTTGTAAAATCAGTTGAAGTGAAAACCCTGAGTTGTGAATACACAAGGGATTACCCTGCAATGTTGTGTGTACAATACCGTAGACACACTACATTATGCCATGGGACCATCAATAGAGCACTTAGGGAATGACGCAAAGTTAATCACACAAACTGACAGTGTTTTGCTGGTTTGTTTCCCGGCTACAAAATGATGAGCCTTTTGAGAAGTGAGGAGATTAAATATGTTTATTTCTGTGCAGCAGTTACAATCTGAAAACTACCATTAGGCATTTTCATCAGATTTGCAATACATTTTTCTCTCTCCAATATGGCAGTGCAAGGCCGGTGAAACAAATGAAAACACACATTTGGACAGAAAAGTTCCCTTTTTGGTGCATTCTGGGTCTTGTCTATATGTAAATTGTTCTTTAATAATGATGGAGTAGGACTGTCACGAAATCAGATTGTCACAAAACAATTACCATGGCCAAAATAATTCACAAGAAAGGTATTATTACAATATCTATAGATGATTTGAAGTGATAAAAAAAAAAAGATAAAATACATCAAATTCCTCTTTAACTTCGGTTATTGTACGCTTTTTCCGACAAATAATTACCGCCAAAATGGGGGTCTGAGGGGTGGTAGACAAAGCTGGAACAAAAACAGGAAAGATTTAATGGCCTTTATTGACATGATATCTATATTTTAAACGTCACAGTTGTGCATTTTCCACTGCAACTCTAAACCCAGGGAATGCTATATGTAGAAATGAGCCATTTACCTGACATTTTTATCTTACTTTTTTATCATTATAGATGAAGCTGAATTTGTTCCTGCCCTATTGTTTTTTTTGTAGAAAACAGGAGTTGTGGAAACAATAGAATGCATACACGGCCTGTTGACAGTAACATCAGACAACGTGACAGATGCTGTCCCGTCCCGTCCCCGATGATGTCTCTTGTGATAAATGCAACGTTACAGCCTCAATGGAAAAAGGACAAAATAAACAGATGGAAATTTTGCCTGGTACTAGAGCATGTTGGACAGGAAAGGCAACTTCAGTCAGCATGCACAAACCTACAAGAAGATTGTATAGTGGCAATTATTTGTCGCATAACAGCAGCATGAACTTACTGAAGCGAGCAAAACAAACGTATTTAAATAGAGACAGCGGCAGAATAACAAGGTCATTGTTTCGTTGTGGCATTTGATAAAGGAGAGCAGCTGATCTAAACAGCTGTAAAGGCTTTGGTTAGTGCAATGCTATTATGAAAAATAATTGAGTCACACTCATACTGTCCAGTATTTCATATGCACATTTAGCCTAACTTTATGCCCAGTGTTTTAAGAAAGACAGAATTATTATAAGTCTTATCGCACAAGAAGCATTTAGATCACTGTGCTGTGTTTTCTCTAACTTTACAACACTAAACGTTTTCTGTCTTTGGCTGACCGGTAAAACTGCAAACCAGGCTTCTACTTCATTAAGGAAAGCTGTCGAACTCAGCAGATTACAGCCAGATTACAGTTTGTCCAAAATTCTGCAGCTGCTTTACTGATGGGATCTTAGCAAAGAGGACAACCGTAAACTTTAGCTTCACTTCATTGGGTCCTGGGGCAATTTAGGGTTGATTGTAAAATGCTATTGATCAACACTAGCTGCTCTTTTTTCCTTAGTAGTCTAATATCGCCTTGTTGCTCCACTGCTGCTGCAATAAAATTGCCACTTAAGCCACTTTGAATTTATAGACAGGGACACATTTTGCAGACATGAACAACTGCCTCATTATATCCTCTCACTCACATGGCTTTCTAACCTCTGACACTATTTGGGCCATCGTTCTCACAAATGAATACACTACCATGGCTAATGCTCATTATTATCTCCCTTTTCTCGCACTCATGAATGAAAAGTCAATGTCCTGAATACTTTATGAAGCCTGAGTTGGGTCATTATGCTGAGGGTCACCCCATTAACAGCTTCCTCTAGCCCGTTAATGCCCTACGCTCAAATGCCGCAATTACATGTCATGTATACTATCAAATCTGGCCTGCTGTGCTACCGGAGCTGCCAGGAGACAAACAGTGGTAAAGCTGAGGTTTGTCATGTGCTGGCCAATGAGCAACATTAATGAGTGGGTGAGATGCAACATGGCACAGTGACTTGCATGCCTCGGAGGCCCGGCAGTGGCACCGCAGGGACTCGCTGTATGAGGAGCTGTCACCGTCTGGGCAGCGCACCAGCCTCGTACGCGATGATAATCGCTGTTTATATCAGCACTAGTGGGTTATGTATTCCCCGCGTTGTTTGTGTGCATGTGCGTGTGTTACCCATCTGTTATCGAATGTGACAAACACAAATGCAACATCTGCAATGCTTTGAGAGTTATAAGTAATGTGTTTTCCTCTCTTGAGCGCTGCGTCGGACGGAATGAGAGAGCCAGGTGGCGGTCTGAATGTTATGGATACATTTGGGATTGCAAAACGCTCGAGATCCAGGTCCAGATCGTTGTCGATTTTATGACCATTGATCCTCCGCGACACTAAATGAATGCGGTTGTTGCTGGATTGGATGTGGCCAACTGCTTGCTAACATGTGTTGGTTCATTGGTCATTATAGCCACATCATAGGAAGCTATGATTCTAGTTATGTGAGTGACTAAATTTAGCCACTTGTCCCCATCTATTTCCATTTTTATTATTATCCATTTCAACTTTTCTTAAACTACAAAGATGGTCTCTACATCTTAAAAAAAGCAATATCCATTAATTTTCTCTGAATGGCTCCTGCAGTACAACAAAGCATTCTGTCTGTCGTCCAAAACATTGCAATAAAAGTCTAATGCATACCTAATTTTCTCCCATTTTTAATTATTTGTGCTAGAACTAAAAAAAACAATGAATGTATGAGATTTACATAATCCCCATGTATGTGTATATGTGATACAAAATGTTCTAAAATAGTTATTCATGCTTTCTTGACATAAAAGACATTTTGCATGTTCTAAATTATTCCATGTACCATTTTTTACAGTGTCTTCATCTGTAACGTCAAAAGTCTTTTACATTTATTTTTGTTATTTATTTTGTTGTTTTTTGTAAGCTAAAGTTCCCTGCCTGCTTTGCTAACCCTTCCAAGTAGAAGACAGAGGTCCTTCCTACCGTTCACCAATGTGAGGAATGAATTTCGCCTGCATGCTTGGCTTGTCCTGTTCTAGTGGGAATGGTACCAATATAAAAATGTTAATGCCATGCTTTTCCAACTGAGGCCCAAGGGACAAAATATGCATATTTCTTAGCGGAAGTCTTTTGGCACCCATTAACATCATTATCATCACCACTTCTTGCACCATCACATTTGCATGCTAGTGGATGGTGTGCTCAAGTTTTAAAGAATAACATCAGTTCACAAAACATAGCTGTAGAGTGACAGGAAATCCGTGACGAGCCTCAATGTGACTTCCTCTGGGGTTTGCATGCCTAGTCACTGCCTGGTCCTTTTGGTTCAGGATCTTGTGTATTTTCTGTTACATTGGGATGCAGAGTGTAAGGGCATTCCAACCAGCCATCCCCTGCGGAGGTCACTTTGAAATGGAATAGATTTTTCTAGATCGCAGCCAAAGCTGTAGGGAAGGTCACTTCATTAATCACAGCTAAATGCCACTGTCTGCCTGCCTCCCTTCTTAACCAAGTCACACCCACAGATAACATCACTGATTGATACTAATAATTAATTCTCCTTCGGTACAGAAAGGCACAGAGTAGCATTCTGCGGGGAGTCTTTAATTGTAAAGACTCATTAGGTTAATGTCATCGTGGGCTCCAGTGGCACGGGGGGCAAATGGATGTCTTCCTGAACCTGTTGGCTTTTGATGCTGCCCCCCGACACCCCGACACCCGTTTTTTTCACCTCTTACCTTTCGCTCTAGCAGGACTCGTCGACATGCCAGCCTACATTCTCTGCTGATTCAGTGTTGGAAAATGTCAACTCCAATTTAGCTTGAGAGGATTTTGGCAGACGGGTTGATGGGAGAAAGAACAGACACAGGCTCTGAGTGCGTGCGACTGTGCTACTGTCATACATTAACATTTGCAGCAACGTATAGGTACGCGTGCGTCTGACTTGAGTCACAGATACGCCGCCAGTCACCCCACTGTATTTGCATCATAAGCAAGAATAGAGGACGTGCCATGTTATTTTATTGTCTACCAATCCACGTGGTGTGAAGGAAGCTGATGCAATGTACCGCCTAGAGGCTCTTACTTTTGAAATAATACTGTGTGACAACTTCACATAAATAAATGCGTCATCTACTCCTATCCCATTCAGTCTTTTTGTTTCAGTTGACAATTATGGGGTAAGGATTCAACCTATGAAAGCTTTTGCTGTTCTGTGTTTGGAAGACCTTTTCTAAGAATAAATCTCCAGCACTTAGGCACTGATGTGTTTAACATTTCAGATCCATCACGAATGTACAAATGTACTCATTAGTAGTAGTAGTCGTTAGCATTAACAGCCAGAGCAGCTCCTTTACACCAAACACCCATTAGAAACATTGATTTTTGGATTCCCTCTGTAAGACTTTACCAAATGAAAATTCTGGCTGCCCCATGTACCATGTTGAAGTAAGTCGCTTTGGATAAAAGCGTCTGCTAAATGACATGTAACGTAATGGTCCCTGATCAGATAAAAATGGCCTGGATGCACCGTTCAGCTTATTCCGTGGCCCTCTGCTAGCCTTTAGCTCCATCTTGTGGACTTTTTATTTCAGAAAATGGTTGACGTCTTCACATTTACATATGGTACATCTTGTAAATGTAACATTTTAAACAAGGCTTATAGCTCATTGCATATGTGACATGCTAGAAGAATGTATGATGTGTTTCTGAAGTGTTAAAACACAACATATTTTGTAGTGTAAAGTGTCTGAATGATCATTAGCATGTCACTTAACTGAATCCATTTTCACAAGGCACGAGTGTCACTAAATCATAGGCTCAACTATTATGTTCCAAGGAAAGAAAACTGTCTCCCTTTAAAAAGCTCTTACTGCACAAAATGCTTGGACATTTCTTTTACCTGTAGACAAACTTTGACTGACACATCTGCTAGAATTTACCTGCCAGAACCAAATGTAATTCGCTCACGGAAAGTGAATAATAAAAAAAAACGTTTATTTTGGTGTCTCAAAGACTCGAAAATTACTTCAGATATTTGGCATTTTGCTGACATTTGCCCAGACAGAGTAACGGGGACCCTCCTCAAACAGGTGATGAAAATGATTTTTGAGAAAAGACCTAGGAAGATTGACAAAATGCAAATAACTGCCAAAGAGCAAAGGGATTTATGGTCAATATTGCCAAAAGAAGACAGACAGAAGAGCTCTGTCGAATTGCATTTCTCAATTATGGATGTATTAGACTGCAGGTATCATGTAAAGTCATTATATCAATAACAATGAAGTATGCTCACATGCCCATAGTGTGACACAATGGGCAATGGTAGAGTGGTTGCCGCAAATCGAACGCATAAATCCTCCAGAGGAGATCAGAATACATACTAGATTCTGGTCAAGGTGAATGAGAAGATGAAGGAAACTTTTATCTCATTTGGATCCTTTTACAGTTAAGACCATTAAATGTAGCCGGTGCCAGACGCTAAATTGTCCTTTGAAGATCATTGGCGGCAGCCATTAGTGGATTATTCTTGTAAATGTTACTCAACAGGATGGAGACCATCATAGACCTCATGCAAGGAAGTTACACTGGTGGGCTTTAATGTGTTTTATGAACTGAAAAGCCTCTGAGGGTTATTGATTTTTAAATTAGTCTTTCTGTACTGTACTGCACTGTGGCTCAGTGGTTACAGCAGAAAAGTCTCGGGTTTGGACCTTGGATCTCCTCGAGTCTGCAAAGCCTACTGTATAGTCCGAAGAAATGTATGTGTGTGTTTGCCACATCAGCTTATACTCACCCACGTGACCCTGCAAGTACACGGTCTTGAAAATAGATAGATGGTGGTACAGTTAACAGCCAACAGCATTACTCCGAATAAATGTTAAATATTTAACTGCAAAGTAATACTGCGTGTTTGATACCCTTCTTTTGCATTGAATCATACTGGGATGTTTATTGAAACTGATTGGCTGGCCCTACCAAAAGAAAATCCAGCTGCCATAGATGAGATATGAGTCCACAGGTCATTACAATCCCTCCTCAGCATTGCAGAGGTTAGTTCATGTTTTATGGCTGGGTTTCACAGTCTGGAAGCTTTTTTACAATTTACACACAGTTACATCTACAGAGATCCCTTAAAACTTGCTACAGCAGAAAGATTCTGTCAAATAATGTCTATCTATGTACCTGTCCCTCGCCCCACTCCCACAAACCTCCCCCTTTGGTCTTTATGTTTTGTTATTTTCTACCATTTGTAAATATAACTTGTATAAAAGGAATCAAACGTGGAATGCACTTTGCAGTTAGCACTCTCCTGTGAGATGATGACATCAGCATCATAACAGCTGTGTGGCGTTCAGGGTGTTGGTGTCCTTACCGAGCTCCTGGATGGAGGGACAGTATCCGAGCTGCCGGGGTCGCAGTCAGGTGGGGGACCAGGTGAGGGGCCCGTCAGGGAGGCCGGTCCTCTGAGCCTGAGGATGGTCCGCAGGATGCCGGGCCGATTAGGGTCCGGGATCTGGATGCCATCTGAGGGTAAACAGTAACACAACCCTCAGATCACTGATGCACATCGTGGTCATTTCTCAAATCACATATTGCATATAAGTGGATTCAAAGTAGATGTCATGCAATAAATGATACACTAACAAAAGAAAATGCAGGATAATAAAACTGTTTGCATTTGGTTCAAGTGTTGTTTCTGAAGGAGGACTTACACATGCTGATGGTATCAAACCCACGAACACACAGTCACCAATGATAGTCATATTATTAAATTGACCCCTGACCTGGTCTGATATTACAACAGCATTTTTTTTTCATAATTCATGAGCAAATGAAGGATTTGGCGGTGTCAATATGAAAGAAGATAGAGATGTCTATCAGTTGTTTATTCTGAATATGAATATGTGCATGTATTTACATGTGTGTACATTATGAATGAGTCAGAAAGCTTTATTACAGTCTACACAGAGTACATCTAACATTCAGACTAGTTTCACACAGACTAAAAGGTCCATTTGACGTCTTGCTGATTGACTAAAGGTCGGTAACATGTCGGCACCTCGTGGATAACAAATACCCTGTTGTGCTTGTTGTTCTCTGCTGCTCATCGTGCTCATTAAAGTGACACGTTTCTGAACGAGCTTTGGTGTAAACGAGCCTCCCGATAAATGACAAACCTGAAGGAAACGTGTGAATTGTGAGCCCATTGAAATACGGAATAAACATATTGTCATGGCTGCACTACGTATGGATCATAGTGTCACGTAGAAGTTATACGAATATATCAACAATATCTTGCTAATATAGCATTTCCCAGTTTAAGCTAACGTTAGAACGGTCGGATGCATCAAGCTAACCAAGAAAGCAGCTTTAGTTTAGATCCACCTGTTTAACACTCACAAGTCAATCCCAGTACTTTAAGTGACACTAATCATTGGAAATATGATACAAATATTAGCATAAACATCGGTGCATTTCGGAATACAGAGGGAGTCAACGGTAAAATACATGAAACAACAGTGGCTTAGAAAGTGTATAAATCTCACTTCTGTCTTGCAAAACGTGTTCTAAACTTTGTCAGTAGGTCAGAAGAAGACTTTGGGGTGCAAGGACTCGCTGATGGAGAGTTTCGTCGGGAGAGATTAGAAATGTCTGCTTCTCGTATGTGAGTTGTGCGCGGACGGTATTATTTTCGAAAAGATGCACAATGCGGTAACCATGGCAACCACGGAACGTTCAGGTTCCAGCTGAGAACGTCTTACCTCCGCGCTCCATCAGGTCCAAGTCCTCCCCTTATGCAACTTCATATTGACCTGAGACTCACTGTCTCCTGTCTTACCCAGAATTTCCCTGGTTTCACTTATTAAGAACAATTCACAACTTGTGTGCAAGCATTATTTAACAGAGCGTTACATTATTATTATTATAGTTACTTACCAAATAACGGATTTTCACCCGAGCCAGAGATAATGATGACTGACTAAAAGTTATTTATCCAGTGTTAGGCAAAAGTGTTGAAGTGCACAGTTGAAATCACACTGCAAACTCTTACAGAGTCGATTGTATGAAAGAGTTGGAGTCATTATCCAGTGTCAAGATCAGGTTCATTCGCAACACTTAGTAGAGCTAAACTAACTCTTTAATAGGTTTGAAATGTAACTGTACAGTGTGATGCTTCTTGGTGTAGGGCTTAACTCTATGTACTGTGGCGCATGGATTGCAGAGGCTTTGCCGGGAACCACGAGGTTGGTGGTTTGAACCCTGGCTTACCCATGTCCCATGTCAAAGTGTCCCTGAGCAATACACCTAACCCTGAAGTGATCCCTGGGCTCAAATGTAACGACCATGTGTTAAAAATGCAAAAGCAATCTTTAGCTAAATGACGTTATATTTAATAATGAGCAGATTTATTTTGGACACTTATTCCGAGTTAAATTGTTAACACTCCGTTGAGTGTTGATTTAACACTGACAAGATTGGGACAATATGAACACTAGCTTAGAGTTAAAATTGAATCTCACAGAGTCAATTTAACTCTCTCCGACATCCTCGAAGCAAATTGTTATGAAGGCTGATTGGTGACAAACTTACCGCAGAAATCTTGCATGAACAACTAACGTCTGAAAAAGTCCCAAAATGACATTCCGTGACTTAAATATGGGAGTATTTATGAACTTGGACCTACACAGGGACGGGCAAGTCCGGACTTAAAAGCATATTAAGGGCGTAAGATTGGCGCTTTTCGCTGTTCAAAATCATCCCTCTTTGCTTCGCCTTCCGGTGTAACCGCCTTCCATGTGCTAGTGAGATTTCATGTATACACACTAGTGAGATGCTCTTACATGCACTAGTGAGATGCTCTCACGTTCACTAGTGAGATGTATGTGTATATAACATAGCAGTATATATGTATGCGCCTATGTCCTGCTATGAATATGTGTCTGTGTGCATATGTGTATTCAATGTCTGTGAGTCCTAGGTGCAGCTCCCTGATGAGTGATTGAGGGCACCTGGATGAAGGTATGGACTTCACTTATATAAGCGACTCCTTGTTCTGCCGTCGTGCTCTCATCTGCCTGCCAGAGGCAAGTCTCACATTGCTATTATTATTAACTAGCCAATATGCTATATGATCTTTGATGAAGAAATCCTGGGGGTGCCGCTGGCTTTTGTTTCTCAACAAGCTTCAGATCTCCTAAAATTTAGCTCTGCAGGGGGAAGGTTTTGCAGCGGATCTCCACGGGTCAATTCCAAGAGCAAAGAACCAACGTGGACCGGTTCAGCAGAGCCCCTCGGCCGCGCGTCACCGCTCTGTTGCCATGACAATTACTGACGCACACGCTTGTGTGCAAGGGCTGGTAAAAAAATGTGTGCATTTTGCTGTTGAACTTGTAAAACCCCTTTTAGGTTACTTGGCTAATATGTTGACCATACAGACAAGATTAGGTCACCGGGATGTTTTCTTTACAAAACAGAGTACAGAATGGAGAGAAAGAGTTCAACACCTGGTCAAGTAATGACTGAGTCATTGGTATGGATTCATAACCCTTTCAACACGGGCAGATATATTGTGGTCATTTTGTGCCATCCTACAGTGAAAATCTTACATATTGTTATAAAACAGGATAATCTCATCCTTTACTAGTTGGAATGCTGCACCCAAAATATGGGAGCTGCATGTCAACTCAATTGCCCCAAAACATGTTGTGCTGTGTAATGATTAAATATTTTATTTGCACCATCTTCGCATCATTATGTTCTTCTCAACAAGGTCAGCTGTGTTTAAACCTCCCATGGAGTAGCTCCAGGTGATGTATCTTGATAACTGTGTAGATTTCCCCGTTCTTTTTCTGGATTTACAGGCCTTCAAGAGGAAGTGCTCCTCTCCCATACATGTTAGAAAAGGGTTAAAGAATGGTTCATAATTATAGATTATTTATGATAAGAAACCTACTTCTGCAAAGAACAAATCTCAGAGCTGAATTCATGTTTTATCTATGTCAGTGAGTGCAAATGTCCTGCTGTCCGCTGCCATGATTCATAAACTTCTGGCAGTGTGCAGCGATTATTCATGACAAGTAACACCTACTATGTGTGGGTGGGAGCGAATCAAGTCGTGTTTCGGCAAGCGAGCCGTCCGATTTTCACAAATCACCGCTGTTGTTTTCCACACGGCGAATGACGCGTTGTGAAATGATTAGTTTGCTTGTGGCAAAATGAGACAACATGCGGCTACATGTTAAGTTGTCCGCTGTAACGCAGTCAGTAACGTGTACTGACGGACTTGTGTTGCACGATCAAGGCCACCACGAGCTGTCAAATCTACACAGGATATTTGTTGAGGTTGCCTTCGAAATAAAGTTTGTTTCCGATGTAAAAATCCAGATATATCAAGTTAACTATCAGATATGAGTAAAATCCTTTTCTACATGGTGAATATTCCTTAAATTAACCGTTAGCCGTGTTTTCCTGACAGAGGATTACTCGGGTCACTCCCACACAGTTAACGCGTAATGTACTTTATTTTGAAAACCTCCAACGGAAATAAGCTGTCGGGTAAGACGCCTTTCCACTTCTTTTTTTTCAAGTGTTTTGCTTTACCTTCTGAACAAGTGACAGAGTTGCAAGCTGAGGGAGGAGAACTTGTCTCCAAGTTTCGCCGTATCCTCTTCACGATGGAGCCTCGGGCACATTTCTACCGCGAGGAAATCAACAAGACGGTGTGGGAGGTCCCGGAGAAATACACCCGGCTCAAGCAGATAGGGACCGGGGCGTACGGCTCCGTGTGGTGAGTGTCGCTTACCTCACGCGCGTAGCTCGTAACGTTGGCTGGCACCATGAGCGAGGCCCCTTCCTCTTCGAAGGTTGCGTCACTGGCTGCGTGGGTCCCGTGGGGCCACGGGTTACGTCCTGTAGTTTAACGTTACACCGTCAGCACGACACCACCTGGCACTTCACTGCGCCACGGAGAGACTGCTGGTACTTGGCCAATAATAGGGACGATGTGAGGTTTCAACTATGGCCACTTTGCGCGTTCATTTCTTCATGCATGTGTCATTGCGAGGTGAAGACGTGCAGGGGGCCATACTGGTTGTTATTATTATTATTGGACTTTAGTGTTTCTGTTCACAGAACTGCAGATATTGTGCCAGTTACTTTCCCCAGGGTTTAAAGCATCAGCTACGGAGTGATTTTCTGTTAAAATGTCTGACCTTTACAAGAAGCGCCATCTGATGGACTTGGATCGAGCCCACCACCATCTGTAATCTTGCCAAATTGCACATCTGTCGCACATATCTTGCGACAATTGCAAACATGGGCGAAGAACACATTAATAAACTGTAACATAGCCATTTACTGCTCACTACTTGTAAGATGTACTGTATGTATTACGAATGCTGGTCTGACACTATCATCCAACAGTACTGTTTTGTCCACAGCATTATGCACAAGTGTTGTATGTAATGCGTGTTGGTGGATGGGGCTTCAAATAGCCTGTCCTCCTACGATTTGGTGCCCTGCAGATCACTGCAGACACACTGTGCACATCACCAGTTGCTCATGCATTTACATGTTCATGCTGAATATACCCCAGATCCCCCCCCCCCACCCCCCCGCCCCCACTCCATCTCTCCATCTGAGAGAGGGTCTAAGTTGTTTTAGGAATTCATTGGACTTCTTTGCGAGAGAGCGATGCCTCAAAATAGATTCTCTCACTGCTCCTCCTGTCTTCAAAGGAGGGAAATCATAGTGAAGCTAGAAGGCAGACTAAGAGTGCAAAGCAAAAGCTAATTGCTTGTTTTTCCATTATTCATCACAGCTCAGCAATAAATGAGAAGACCAAAGAAAAAGTGGCCATCAAGAAGCTCCACAGGCCCTTCCAGTCAGAGATCTTCGCAAAGAGGGCCTACAGGGAGCTGCGACTGCTCAAACACATGAAGCATGAAAACGTGAGGAGATTAAACCTGATGCCCCTCTTTTTTGTCTTTGAAGACTAGAATTGAATTGTGGTTTTATATGACCTCTCAAGTGGTAATCCTTAATATTTCAGCCCTTTGCTGATTTAGAATTCCTATTGTTGTGAAAATTGAAGTTTAAGATTTTTTGCACAAGCCGTGCGATGGCCTGTCGACCTGTTCAGGGTGTACCCTGCCTTCACCCAATGTGCGCTGGACCAAAGGCCCTGTTACCCTGAACAGGATAAGCAGCTACAGATGAGTAATTGATGGATATGTTTTTTCTAAATTGAATAATATGCAAACATAAAAGAGGCAACAAATAATAATGAATGATGACAAAAAGCTGATGAAAAAATACTATTATTATCAACTATTATTTAGAATTAAATGACTATATAATGTTAATAACTAACAGTTTTAACGAGATGTATAAAATAACTTAAAATAACCAAAATAAAGTGAAATTGAATTGGCTTGGTTACGTGTAGGATGGAGTGTGTGTGTTCATGTCTGCATGTTTCAGAGCGTGCAGGCATGCGTCTCTTCTCAAGTGCATGACTGTGTGCTTGTGTTGGTGAGTGGTTTATTGGTTTCCACACAGGCAAGATTCACGCTAAAACAGGCAAGTCAGAGGCAGTAGGTATGAAGCACCTCTTCATTAAAGGACACTTTAATGAAGAGGTTGGGGTAAAGCGGATGAGGTCACATTTTAAATCTGGTTATTAGCCTTCCCCCAAGGCAAAGCAGTTCTGTCCTGTGTGGGTCTAGCAGGGTGAGATAGACGAGTCCTTTTGACTACCTCCTGATTGGTCTCTAGTGCTTCAGCAGATCCTCCCGGTCTTCTCCCCAGCCTGTGTGAACACATGCCTGCTCTGATTACCCGATGCCCTGCGGGTGTGACCAAAGCCATGTGCCTGGTGGCCGCAGCACTTGACCCGGACAGGACACTCCGTCTATCACCTCCCCCCGGGCCCGAGCTTTGGGATTCGCCCCCTGTGCAGGATCTGAATGGCCACAACCTCCTAAACGATAGCAATGTTAGGTGTCACTATGAGTGAGGAAGATCTAATTATGATATAAAGAATATAACATGTATGCACAGGGGAAAGCAGTCCATTGAAAAGATATTTTGTAATTAGAGTTTACTGAGAATATATCAATATACTCTCATCAGTGGGCCATAGTGTCACCATTGTGTAAACTTGTTTTGCGATAGATGTTGTATTAAAAGATATTTATTTTAATGAACATCTTTGAGATTGCCACTGTAAATAGCATGATCATTTAGCATTTTAGATGTGATAATATCCTGTTAATAGTTCAGCTCATGTCTGCGCCTGTGTCTCTGTATTTGTCGCCTTGCTTTTTCCTTCCAAACAGGTGATAGGACTTCTTGATGTGTTTTCATCCGCCTCGAGCCTCGATGACATGCAGGACTTGTGAGTGTCTTTCACCTTTTTAGCAAAGCCGCCAGGCAGAGACAAGCTATGCTTCTTTTTGTTATGGATATATGTTTTAGCAAAAATAATGTAAAGCTGTATGAAGCAAGAAAATATAAAAAGAAAGAAAACAGAATATCTTTATATTTATTAAATTCAATGACTGATTTTAGTGGGCTGGTAAGATAAATACCAGATAGGTAATTAGGACGATACGGCAAAGAGGAGGATCTGTAGGTTGTATGAACTTAAGTGTTACATAAAGTAGACATGCACCCTAAGCTTCTGGATCAATGTGTGAGTCCTGGAGAACAGCATTAATAGCACTCTGCATAGGAAGAGCTTTTTCTTAAGCATTCTTTGTTATCGGACTGAATAAAGCTTGTACAGTGCTTGGCCTTTTCAAAAGAGGTAATTATACTGCCAGTCTCTCTATTCATCCCCTCGCTCACTCTGCTCCTCTCGCGCTCTTTTTCTCAGCTACCTGGTGATGCCTTACATGTTTACGGACTTGTCGAAGGTCCGAGGTCATCTCACAGAAGACAAAGTCCAGTTTCTCGTCTACCAGATGCTGTGTGGTCTCAGGGTGAGCCGAGCTAACCTTTCCAAAACGTACAATGTTATCGCAAAGCATCACAAGGAGATTATTAAAACATTCGTTGTGACTAATCAAAACCTCGCTGGATGAATTCCAAAGTTATTGTGCACCACATTCATGCCCAATATGTGCTGTATTAATAAATACTATAATATAATACGTTTAGAGAATTGTCTGCACTTGCTCATATACGTATAATGAAGGGTGCAGTGGAGAATCATACTTCTGTATCTTATACACAATTATAAACTAGTACTAAGAAATATGTGATAACAGAACAACAAAAGTCATTTACTATGATATGCATTATACTATAATAGACAGCAGTCAGGTTTTACAATCTATACCACTATTATGCCAAATATCACGCATTTTGGATGCCACTGTTATGAAAGCGTCTCTGTTTCTCCCTTCCTGCAGTACATTCACAAAGCTGGCATCATCCACAGGGTAAGCACAAGTCAAATGTCAACGTCGTTATTTAAGATTAGGTATCAAAAAAATATTCCTGACAAAAGGTTTTCTTCTGTGATAAAGGCTTTTTAGTGTGCAGTGATTTGCGTGGTAGAATATTATGGCTCCAAAGGCCCACGTGTCGCGTACTAAAGATGTCCATGGGAGTGTTGATTTATTTTTAAAATTGTTATTAAAGCAGATGGAATCCTGCCCCAACAGGTAGAGTGAGATGACTCACTGTTGTTTAGCTGCAGGTCTAGAAATGCTTGACCACGCCCGTATTCACTGGTGCTAAATGTGTGTGTGTGTGTGTGGTCTTGGTAAAGTAGGGCAAATAGCTTCTTATTACTGTACGCCTAAACCCTAAAATGGTCTTGACAAAGTACTAATTTTGTTGCAAATTCCTTGCACGGATTTTGTAGATTTACAAACACACTTTGTTATGAAGATTTATCTTGAGCATTTACCTGGAAATGTAGATTTTTTTTCACACATTTTGATCATTACTTCTATTGATTATGCGTATTATTACCAAATGAAATAGTGTGTTGTGGAGCAGCGGTAACATTTGTTTGAGATCTGAGAACTGTTCGTTCACTGAATATGTTCATGTAACGATTGGGTCTGTGTTGCCCTGCCATTACTCTTGTAATTCCTGTACAGTTAAGGTATTATCAACACTGACCATCAGTGCCGCATAGTATTTTAGGAGTGACTGCAGAAATGCTGCAGTGAGTCTTATGTTCAGCTCATGGTTGCATCTCACTATTTGAATTCCTGTTTAAAATGCTTCGGTGTTCAGGCATCGAGACATAAAATTGAGTCATGTAAAACCACAAGATCTACAGGCACTCAGCGTCCTCCAGAGCCCAGTGTTGATACGGCTCAGTACAAGCAGGCTGTATATCACCATGTGCAATAAGTAAGCGCCACTCGGCTCATTTTCCTTTACAGGATCTAAAGCCCGGAAACTTGGCAGTAAACCAGGACTGTGAACTGAAGGTTTGTACTTTGAGGCATTTCATTTGAAAACATGACAAGCCTGAAATGATAGGGATGCTGCATCACATTAGAGAAATATGGGGAACGCGAAATGGATTAATCAACTAGTTTTTGTTCCTAGAAAGATGATTCTGATCTAAATCTCAAGAGACATGAAGATATTGCTGTTGATGTATGAAAACACACGTTGGAACCAATATGAACAATGTCTATATTTTGGTTAAAGCTGCATTTGCAAACTTTTTTATTGTATTTACTTGAACTTTCTTTGCCTTACTTTGTCTAAACTAAAATATCTTGACCAATAGAAATAATAAGCATTTGCTTGGTTTTGGCTCAGCCTTCTGGTCACAAACCATCTAACTACATTGCAGGTGTAGACTAGAATATGTTTCTAAAAACCCTTGAAGTGCAAAATAGGCAATCCTGGCACAAAATCTGGGTTCTCATTGGCCCAGTCTGACAGTTTTATGTGAATTCACAAGCCACAATGGATTCCTCGGCTCTGATTGCTTATGTTCTTTTGGGCACAGTGGGATGCCATGAAGAGATCTTAAAAAAAGCCAGATGAACCACAATTTTTTTTACAGATTATCTATCTCACGTACTTCTGTCGAGACAGTGGCAGTTTAAGCAAATATGATAAAAATGCATTTTTACCTTGATTTGAACCTGCATGTAAAAACGGTGGTGGCGCATGGAGTAGAGTGGGTGTGTGCTGGGAACCGTAAGGTTGGCGGTTTGAATCCTGGCTGCCCCTGTGCCATGTTGAAGAGTCCCTGAGCAAGACAGCCAACCCCTAATTGCTCCCTGGGCAAAATGTAAAAACCATGGGTTAAAAATGCAATGTAAGTCGCTTTGGATAAAAGCGTCAGCTAAATGACATTTAATGACCAAACAACAACTTAGCTTTGAAGATGTCCATTATGATTGTAATTCCTTTTCTTTGCTGCAGATCCTGGACTTCGGGCTGGCTCGCAGTACTGACGCCGAGATGACGGGCTACGTGGTGACCCGCTGGTACCGGGCACCCGAGGTCATTCTCAACTGGATGCACTACACGCAGACTGGCAAGACAATCACTGCTGTTACAAATAATACTCACATATGTCCTGAGTCCTTGCTGTACGGCCGGTCGGTGCTTTAACTGTTTGCTGTTTGTCGCTTGGAAAAGATCTCCAGCTACAAGGATTTCTTTCTCTGGCGGGGGCTAGGACGTCACCTTATGGGTCAGCAGTTTTTATAATCCTGCCGTCGGTGCGTGAAATGCATTTGAAGTTCATGGGTGTTATTTTGACTATTAATCTTCTTTTTTTTTATCTTAATCTGTTAGCCGTTAACTAAAAAGGGTCCGACAGCAGGCTGATTGTGCTGAGCCACAATGACAGAGCGTTCACTGCAATCAAACGGATTCATGCTTCTTGGGAAGATGGGTTTTTTTCATTTTGTAAACCACAGCTACTGTAAACAGAAGCTCTGCACATGTTTCCACCCGGGTGGGATTGTATAACTCGCCAAGTATTCCCCAATATAAACAGCACAATAGATTCTGTGACTAGAAACTTTGCTCTGACATGTAAATGCCAACTTTTTACTTTCCACTGTACTCAGCTTAAGTTAAAATACTCTTTGTGATGTATTTTTTCTACTTTGGTTCTCGCTGATGTTCTTTTTTCTATTTTTTTTCATTTTTTCATTACAGTGGACATCTGGTCTGTGGGCTGTATCATGGCAGAAATGATCAATGGAAAAACCCTTTTCAAAGGGAGAGATTGTATCCTTTCACCAGCTTTCTATGTTCACTGGACTTGTAACTTCTGAATGCTGTCCCAGATAATGAATATGTTTCAGTTAACAGAAATGTAAATGTACTAAATGATTCCTAAATTACATCACATCAAGTTTTAATATCACCTCATTAAATTGACGTGATAATAAATGCCATTCTAGCCACTCTATTAAAAGGTGACAGTTCAATGATAGGCGCTATAAATCAGGTGCAGAGTGGAACGCGAAAGGCAATCACAGTAAATTACATGAATCAAAAACAAGTTTCCTCTGGCAGCATGCAATGCAGCTACTGCTGCACTATATTACATACTTTTCTGCATGTTTTCGATTTACTTCTTATGTCTTTTTTTGCACTTCAGGCACTTTAATGATTCATAGCATCTACTAGAACATAAAGCTGTCACTTGTGGCTTTCCGTTTTTCTTTATTAGTCCGTTTTATGGACCTGCATGGAAATCCTGCTTTCCTCTGCTTCAAAGTGGAACTTGTCTATTGAACCACCAGAACATCCCAAGTAAATAATTCCTTGATTGTTACATTTACCAGACATGGACCAGCTGACTCAGATCATGAAAGTGACTGGAGTGCCTGGAGCAGAGTTTATACAGAAGCTGGACAGCCAAGAGGTAGGACAAACAATCTTATGTGTAAGTCATAAATACACATTTATTTAATTCAACTGCAATCCATCTGTGATGGTATTTATATGTTACTAGTATTCATCATTTAGAGCCGACTGATTTAAAAGAAAAAGACAAATCATCCTTCTTAAATCTTAAGAAGCTTTACCAGTTCCGGAAGTAAAAATGGAAACTTAGGGTGAGGAAAAGTCAGGGCTTCAACAAACGCATGTAGAAAAAAGGGCTAAAAACACATTGATTTAAAGACATGGAAATAATTTATAGAACAATTGATTCTGTAAAGTTCTTTAATTATTCAGTTTTTGTTTTGTATCAAAAACAGAAACAAGTCAAAAAAAGGGCATAAGGAATGCGATACAATCGGCACTGAACTCAAAATGTATCACATACTTAGACTTAAGCTCAGTGAAACTGTCAGTTTCCCTAATTGCATTTCAGCGACATGCAGAACATAGAATGAAATGTGTGAGATACGCATTCACCATTTTGCAGACTCATAGCAGCAGAGAAACAAACTGAATGAGCGGATGCTTCGACTTGCTTTATATCTGGTAGAATTTTGTTTTTGCTGCTTCATTTTCAGGCCAAGAGTTATATTAAGGCCCTTCCGCGCTATCCCAGAAAAGACTTCTCAACGTTGTTCCCCAGAGCGAGCGCAAAGGGTGAGTTAAGCAACAGCCTTTTTTCTTGAGCTTGATCAGTCTACAGATTTTGATGTTTTGACATTTAGTACACGTACACTTCTCATAATGGTACATTTTGTAGATCTGGCAATCTGTATGTTTTATGAAACAGAAAAATGGTCAAAAGAAAAGTATGAAAAATTCAATCTTCTGCTTCTGTTATACTGGCAGCAACCATAAACATCAAGAAGTTTTAAGATTGGCATGTACAATTTGGTGACATATTTTCCTTCGTATGTTCCATGAACTATATGCAGGTATTGACCTGCTGGAGAAGATGCTGGTTCTGGACGGAGACGAGAGACCCACAGCTGAACTAGCTCTGGAGCACCCATATTTCGACAGCCTACGGGACCTAGATGACTTGCCTCCGCCTGCACCATACGATGATAGCCATGACAACGCCACCCTGTCCCTGGATGAGTGGAAGCGTAAGCACAATATACTCGATGTCCATATTGGATTAGTGTATGCTTGTATTCTTGTGTGTGTACCTTTCATCTCCCATAAACTAAATGTATCAGTTATGGTCTCAACTTTTTGAGAAAAGAGATTTTCTAAGAACAATTCTTGTGTTGTAATATGATAGTTAAAGAAGATTTTAACTAAAGTAATACAGTTTTCTCATATTGGAAAAAGTATACATTATAACCGTATTCTTGTGATTCTTTCCAAATGTTTGAAGACTTTTTTTCCATGTTTTTACAACGTTGGTCATATTTCATTATTTATAACTTCTCAAACATCCTGTGGCAGTGCTTCTGTAGATGTTGTCATTTAGAATTTATATTATAATGTTATGCACCTCTAATGGCGGTTCTGTTTGAAATATTGGAGGTGTGGAGATGCACTACAAGCAGAAAACAAATGATTTTCTTCTTTTTTCCACAGGGTTATGCTTTAAAGAAGTGAGGAGCTTTGTGCCATTCCCACGCCGGGACTCGAAGAGGAAAAACACCTTGACTATGTCTCCGTGACCTGATTGATGTCTTTTAACTACTGATGCCCCAACCTACACAGCATATTGCCAATGGTGCCCTTGTATATTCCAACCATGGATTCATTCTGTTTCTTTTATTCTGGCCAGTGAAGAATAGTTCTTTCAAAAGCCTTTTTTTGTGCAATTGGATTGTGTGATGTTACACATTCCCCATAGGTATGTTCTCTTGCATTGTGACTAAATGTCAGTTTGCTGTAAAATTTACTGTAATGTGGTTTTTCAATTAAAAGGCCTAACTCAAAGTAAAATATAATCTCTTGACATGGAAATATCATCCTTAATAGTTGAAAATGATCAAGGGAAGAAGTCTAGGATTGGCCAATGAATGCCCTGAAAACCCCTTTACCAACAAAGACCCCAATCATTAGCATTTACTTTGTGAATGTCTAATATATTCAGGTTCCACTCAAATATGTGACTGGGACGTTGAAAGCAACTGGTAGATGTATTAATGTCTCTGCTTATATCACTTTGTGGTTCCATACTTCACAACTTTATATCTGATACGCTGTGTACATCATAACTTTATTTTTGCACCAAATTGTAAACTCAAGTCTTGTGGATCTTTCCAAAAATTAGAAGCCTTTAAATATTTATTTTACTGGGCTGGTGCATTTGAAGTTATTCTGTTTAATGTATCATGTCATTTGTTTGCACTAGCTAGTATCATGACCCAAATTGAAAAACTCTTCTACCCTCAGATAATATGCCAGTCTTTCACTATGAGTAGGTAAGGGTGTGTAGATCGAAAGAGTAAACAACTTTTTGAGCACACGTGTGCACACATAAGCAGAACAGGTGATCAAGTTTCCACTAGTCCAGAGCTGTAGTTTGGTCATCTGAACTGAAAATTACACATTTAGAATGCATAAAGCTTTACTACGATCAATACATGTCAATGCAGGGTCATTGGCCCTGTGGAGTAGCTTGCGCGCGAAAAACACGACGTGGTTACGTCAACGGAGCGGGCTAAAAGTATTAAACTGTCGCAATCAAGGTAGCGTCACTGCAGACGGACATCAAAGCGGAAGTGAGCTAATTCGTCAAAATAAAATTACAGCTACCGATGTTAAAATCAGCAGAATTACATCTCCATTTCGCACAGCTATTTGATTAATCCAAACTTAAAATAAAGCTTAAAAATAAATCTATTCTTTTGAAGTGAGTTATTTAAGAATGCCCAAAAGAGAAATTAAACAAGTCTTAATCATTTCCTTATTTCAAAACGAACCAGACAGCAGCTCTGAACAGTTGAATAGCTGAAAATAACATGCCCTATGATTGGATCAAGGAAATTTGTTCCAACAGAAAATTGTGTTAGAGAGTAGAAAGATAATATAATTCCGTGTCGTATTAAATTCCACATTGAAACACGGTGTGCGCCAATAATAGGTTTATTCTGAAACATGAATCCGGAAGTCCTAAGTGGTTACTCATGCCAGTATCGATTTAGCACATACTCAGAGTTCCAAACAGCTAGCCGAAAGATGCTAGAATCTCTCCTTCTCGCAAGATTTAGTCGATAATAAACTCTCACTCAGATGATTTTTCACGCAAATATATCAGTCCTGTTCTCAGTAAACCGTTGGAATTGACTGCGTGCCTTCAAAACGCCTTGTTGTGGAGAAACTGGAGCGGTTTAAAATAGCGAAATTTACCGGCTGTGCCAGAAACTAGCTGACTGGTAGCAGTTAGCTTCGAGAGTACAGCAAGTAAGGCGGCTGGCTAGGCAACCATTACTGTCGAAGCGGCTTCAGACCGCCGTCTGTGAGCTACCTGTGTCAGTCTGCTGCCATAATAGGTAAGACGACTTAATTAGCTCCGTACCTTTTAGTTATTATACAGTAGCTCTGAACTCCTTCCGTCTCTTTAACATGGCAACATGTCCTGCACCTTGTCAACGTGGAACTATAACACGGCTGCGACACTTAGTTCTGCCTATGTTGTAAAGTTAGCAGGTTAGTGATATCTGTAACCCTAGGTTAACTAACGTTAACTCTTAACGTTACTTCTTTCTGTACTTTTATGTCCGAATAGGAGTACTTTCTCAATGCTGGGCCATTCTTTTTCCTTCTGACCAGATCAAGAAATAAACCGCCGCTATAGCATTCATTTGAAAAACGGTAATTTACATTTAAACCGAAGAATAGTTTTTACTTGTTTTTGGAACCGTAAATATGGCTGACATTTTCTCCCAAAATAAGGACACTGATCTGGTATCCTTAAAGCTGGTTGGTTCTGGGCCGGATCATTCAAGCCTCGTCTAAAGCTGATTGGCTGTGCTCTTTGTGTCGTTATTTTGATGTGGCGCATGCTAGCATTGATAGGAGTTGCCAACATGAGATCAAGGGATCGTTTTTCTTTTTCCACATTTTTTAATTTAGCTGTCAAAACATTGGCGTACACATTTACCTAATTATTGATTGATTGAATTATAGTTTCATGAGTTGCAGTGTGTGAAGTAATGATAAAACTACAGTTGATAGTAACCATAGTAAATCCAACGCTCAGACAGGCATCACTGACTTAATTTTTTTTTTGAATGTCTTTCAAGCGTATACACAACTTTTGCATTTGATTCAGCTTGTTCGCATAAATCTAAAGAAATCATAAGAGAAGGTAAGACCGTCCAATAAAACCTGCTAGATAAGAATAATGGATTCATACACAATAAAGATAACAGACACAAACCACTAAATACTATAGCAAGATGACATAGCAATTTAACATTTCACGGTAGCACCAACTGATACCTCTTGTTATACAGTCTATGTTTTGTTTATTTTTCATCATTTTCAGTTCTTCTTTTCATACTCACAGGAGGTTAGGTGTGACCAGTGGCCTATGAGGAAGCCACGTCGAAAAGGCCAGGCGGCCGCAAGAGATGGATCTAATGTTAGGAAGTCCAATGGGACAGTTGGTGGTCGTGGGGGAGCCCGCCAGCGATCCCCATCCCCTTACAGCCTCAAAGCATCTCCAAGTAGAGAAACCCTGTCCTACTCACAGACGCAGAAGGTGGTGGAGGTGGAACTGGATGGTAGGCTTCATCGAATTTCTATTCTGGAACCCTTGGAGATCATAACTGAAGATGAGATGATGGCTCAGGACATTATTGAGTGTAACAGCAACAAGGAGAACAGTGAGCAGTCATCACCTCCCACCAGCAGTGCCCAAACAGCCCGTAAACCCACCACACCCAGGGGCCGCAGGAAAGACTCTAAATGTCCTTCTGTCAAGTCGCCACCACCTTCTAAGAACCACTGCCCCAACTCTCATCCACCGTCCCCTGAGAAGTGTAGCGAATCACAGCATCAGCACATGACCCTGCCTGAACCTAAGTATCATGTGATAGAGACCTTCAGGGCAGTCGACGCGCCGCCTCTGCCCGCGGCATATTATCGTTACATTGAGCGGTTAGCTGAGGAGCTGGAAGCTGAGGCAGAATATGACATGGACGAAGAAGACGCCGCCTGGCTGGAGATGGTCAATGCTGGTCGGAAGTCAGAGGGCTACTCAGCTGTCACGCCAGACAACTTTGAGCTGCTGGTAGACCGGCTGGAGGAGGAGGCGTACCGGGAAGCCCGCAGCCGGGCGCCCTCTCAGAGTGCTATTGACGACGATGCCTTCTGCTGCGTGTGCCTGGATGATGAGTGCCTCAACAGCAACGTCATCCTCTTCTGCGACTCTTGCAACCTGGCCGTCCACCAGGAGTGTTACGGTGTGCCATACATCCCCGAGGGCCAGTGGCTGTGCCGCTGCTGCCTACAGTCCCCTCAGAAACCCGTTGATTGTGTTTTGTGTCCGAACCGTGGAGGTGCTTTCAAACAAACGAGTGACGGCCGCTGGGCGCATGTCGTCTGTGCCATCTGGATCCCTGAAGTCTGCTTTGCCAACACAGTGTTTCTGGAACCAGTGGAAGGGGTCAGTAACATCCCCCCAGCACGCTGGAAACTGACTTGCTACCTGTGCAAGCAGAAAGGCCGTGGTGCATCAATTCAATGCCACAAGGCTAACTGTTACACTGCGTTTCACGTCACGTGTGCTCAGCGTGCTGGCCTGTTTATGAAGATTGACCCTGTGCGAGAGACAAATGTGAATGGGACAACATTCTCTGTGAAAAAGACTGCATTCTGTGAGGCCCATTCACCACCAGGACAAGAGCCCGTCTCAGACGAGGAGGGAGAAGGGAGAGTGGTGGGCAGCAGAGGCAGGGCTAGCAGAGGAAGAAGTGCCTACACAGAGGGCCCCGCCACGCCAAAAAAAGGCAGGAAGGGGGAAGATGATGCCAAGCTGGATAAAAAGAAAGGGAAGAAGGGCTTGTCGACGGAACAACTCACTGCTTCACCACAAGCACTGGTGCCTCAGATACCCACAAGCAGGTGTGTGTGTGTGTGTGTGTGGTTTTATTTTATTTTTTAAAATCTAATTCAATGCTGTTCATCTGTTTTTGAACCACATGATTTCAGACCAATAAATTGTACAATCACAGTTTTCTGGTGGAAATACCTTGACCGATGTACGTTAGTTTGACAAACTGCATCTATCTCCGTTGTGCAGGCTGAATATCATCTGTAAAGGAATCCTCTTCCAAAGAAAAAAACAGTTCATGCATCGGGTGCATAGCTACTGGCTGCTGAAGCGTCAGTCGAGGAACGGGGTGCCACTGGTCCGGCGTCTGCACTCTAGCATCCAATCGCAAAGGACGGTTGAACAGGTGTTGGTAGGGAACCTTTCTATAGTCTCTGTGACTGTCTTTGTTCTGATGATTACATTTGGTCTATTTAGTCATTGTCATTCAGAATATTTCTAAAACAAAATGATTGCCTCTTAGATACATCTGATCAAGTGTTGATACAATCCTGCTCGAAAAAAGATGTCTTTCTACTTTGTAGCCTCAGGTGGATGAGAAGGTTTCTGCTGCAAGGGAAGCACTGAGATATTGGCAGAAGCTTCGGCATGACCTCGAGAAAGCCCGGCTGTTAGTGGAGCTCATCCGCAAGAGGGAGAAACTCAAACGAGAACAGGTACATTTGATGAGGGATGACTCTTGCATGCTCAAAAAGGTGCATACAATGCTTTTTTGACTTCATCCTTTATCTTTTTGATGTTCTGAAGGCGTACAGATACTATGATTATTTAAACTGTAGATCATTTTCAATAATCAATTGTTTTCTTGTCAAACTGTTTTTTCCAATGTCTCTCATATACTCAGTTTACAGTCTCTAAATGAATAAAGCAGCACCATAATATTCACATTTAAGAAGTCAAAAACAAGAGGATTATCAATCAAACTTAATGAGTATGATGAGTAATGATGCAATTAATTGAGTGGTTCAAAATGTATCAATTTAATGTTTGTTACAGAGAATGCATTATTTCTAATGTCAGGTGTTTACCAATGTAGTCTGAGATGTCTGAATGACCATTCTGCTTTTGGCAGTCTGCCTAGACTTTCTTCTGAAACTTGTATGGTTGGAACTTCCACATACGGTGACATCACAGGCCTACCTTTTTACAACTGCAGGTCAAAGTCCACCAGGAAGCTCTGGAGATGCAGTTGACCCCAATGTTGGTGCTGCTCCGCTCCACTCTAGACCAGCTACAGGAGAAGGACACAGCCCAGATCTTTGCAGAACCTGTTGACATCAAGGAGGTTAGACACCGTTACAGCCCACATAGCCCAAGACCAGATGTGTTTAAACAGGTTGTTGCTGTGGAGAGGACAGTTGGAGGGAGAAATCAGACCGGTAGCAAAATTCAGAATGTGACATTATTACCATTGTGAGGAAAACGGGGCTTTATATTTGCTGAATGTACTTGACTCAAAAATGATTGAAGTGAACTGATTTAAGATGCAGATTATAAATCTGTTTCTCTTCTGCCTGCAGTGAGAGTTGCTCATGAAACTGAAATTTCGACTTTAAACATATTTTCTTGTACTGATGTTGTGTTCATCAAAGCTATCGATGTATAAGCAAACAGCACCTCCTCGTACAACTTCCTTTGTTACTTTCACTCATTTCGCTTGTACTGGCCTGTATGTATCCCTTCGGGAATTAATGTTTTAGAGTTCTGTTTTCTTGTCCAGGTCCCTGACTACCTGGAGTTCATCAGCCAGCCAATGGACTTTTCCACTATGCGCTCTAAGCTGGAGAGTCACGCCTACCGCTCAGTGGCTGACCTGGAGTCAGACTTCCACCTGATGGTGTCCAACTGCCTCCTCTACAACAGCAAGGACACAGTCTTCCACCGGGTAGCGCTGCGTCTTAGAGACTTGGGGGGTGCCGTGCTGCGCCACGCACAACGCCAAGCCACACACACCGGCCTGGACCTGAGCACCGGCATGCATCTCTCAGAGTCGCCGCAGAAACGAGACTTTCGCAGCTGCACCTGGGACGATGGTAAGTTAAAGTGGTGGTGCGCCACAGGAAATGTGACACACACATCTGTTTTACTTCATAAACACGCCTGGATCTAACCATCTTTGATACTTATCTAGATGCATGGTAAAGGATCCAGTACAATTCATTATCAATGTTTAACTATTTTTCCACGATAACACTAGTACACATTAGTACACAGCAACTCAAAGTTTTTGTTGTTTTACAAAATTACCATTTGTCTATCAATCACTCAGGCTTTGTTTCATTGCCTTATCAGCTGGTGGGAGTGTGCGCTCACCTGTGCATCCGGCTGGAAACCACTGTGCACGATACAGAGAGCAGAGGAGAATTGTAAACGCGCAACTATGTAGAGACAGAAAAAAAAAAAAACACTCAGTCGTAAATAACAAGGCTTAGTTTGTTTAAAATAATAAGGCTGCTGTTGTGTCGCTTGTTAGAGACCTTCTCATACTGGTGATTAGTACTACTAAAGTAAAGGCTGTCTTTGGGCAACGTTGGCAAACTGAAAGTTTCGACCATTGTGGAAGAATCCTGTCAGTCTAACCCCTTTCTGTCGTGTCCAGTCGACAGCGTGCTGAATCCAGACAACCGGCTCCATATGACTGTGGATGAACAGCTGAAGGAGCTGCTGGAAAAGATGGACTTTGTCTCCTCCATGCGATGCAGTGGCGCCCGAACACGACGCATCCGCCTGCTCCGTCGCGAGATCAACAACATCCGCTACAGGCAGGGCCAGCACCCCCGCCACAGCCGTCACAACGGACATCTGAAGGAGGAAGACGACGATGACAACAATGATGATGATGATGATGATGAGGAAGATGAGGACAAAGGTGGGTGGTGGGAACCACTGGCGCTTTGACAGTATGAAGTTGCCAAATGCATGTACCTGTAAAAGCCTCTGTTTTCAATGAGACCAGTTGTGAACATGAGCTAACGGAACATTGTCCTCAGGTAATTGAGCCAGGGTCCCCCCCACGCACCAACCCCAACCACCCCACAGTCTCCAGTCTAGTAAGTAGGGGCCCACAGAGTCTCGTTAGCCATGGCTGCCTCACAACTCCTCTCTCCCAGTGCACCTTGTGTCTGCACCTGTTCTGTACATCACTCATGGACTCACCACTCTCCATTGGCCACGTCCAGTCATGCCATGTCATCCCACTTCTGACCACTGGCTAGCCAGGTCAAACTGTCTCTCGCCACGTTAGCGGTGCGCAGCACAATACCTGCGATTTGTGTCCGAGTCTTGAAATACTGCCATGTTATCATCTTGCTGGTGTGCAGTAGTGAGAGAAAAGTTATGTATTCACTCGCCTTGATAAGGTCCTCCATATCTGGAGAACTCCCTTTGAACAGGTTGTACTGATAGAATGAAACGTAAGCCATTCTGAAGTGAAAACTACACCCCCACCTCACACTACATACTAAATGGGCATTCATTTGCAATGCACTCTGATGGAAATTGAATACAATATTTATTTTCTTGCAGATGACCTCAAATCCACATCTCCCCCGACACTGGAACCCACTGGGCCGGCGCCTCCTCCGCGACGCGGGGATGCACCTCTGGAACCTCCTACCCTGCGGCCAATCACAGGGGAGCCCCAGTCCTCCAGCTGGCCCTGCAAACGCCTGAAGATGGACGGTGACCTCTCGGATCTCCCCCCGGAGAACACAAATTGCACTAAAACACAGGAACAGCAAGTCCTGCTCCCCCCTATTTTGCACAGCGAAGGACAGGCGGGGGCCAACTGGGTACAAGAGCTCGTCGCTCTCCCACAGCCCATCAACGGAGGAGTTGGACGAAGAACCTCTGTGTTATTCAGAAAGGCCAAAAATGGAGCTAAGCTGTTCAGAGAGAGAGACGCTTTGCTGAACGGAAAGGTGCAGCAGGACAACAACCCGGGCAACGGCCCAACAGCACCCAACTCCACGGCCAGTACCCCATCATCAACACCTTTGTCCACGCCATCTAAGACTCCGCAGAAAAGCCCCGGACCCCCCACCCTCAATGAACAATGGACCCCCAGTCGGCACATGTGCTCGGATAGTGAGCTGGAGAAGACGCCAAATCATTTAAGTGGTGAGATACTTTGTTAGGGCTATGGGTGCTATGGCCCAAAATTATCAGGGTATTCTGTAAGAATCTGGCTGTATCACGGTATCTTTTTTCATTTATTTGATTAAACACAGCCAGCTAGTTAGCTTGTTAAATGGTAAATGAGCTGTACTTGTATAGCGCTTTTCTAATTATCCAACCACTCAAAGCGCTTTAACACCACATGGCATCTTTCACCAATTCACATCCATTCAAACACTAATGAATCTACCATACACAGTTAGCACCTGCCCATCAGTAACATTCACGCACTGTAGTCACAGCTACAGGAGCAATGGTGGGTTTAAGTGTCTTGCACAAAGACACATTGACATGTGGGTTAGCCGGGTCTGGGATCAAACCGCCAACCCTCTGATTGGAGGATGACCGCGCTGTAGTTGTAGCCACCAAACGTGTATCACGTTTCAGTAGCGTAGAGAGAAATAGTCCCCATACGTGCATGCAAACAGCATTGGGTCTCTTTGAAAGATCTCATTCATTCACATCACTCATAACATCCACCTTGATTGTCCGGTTGCGAAAGCTTGCATTGCCCGAAACTAATCATTTGTTGTGTTTCCGGTCTTAATTCGGCTAAAATCTGTGTGCCCTTATCAATCGTTTTTTATTTATTTTCCTCCTGGTCTTCTGAGATGGTTTTAAGATTTCTCTTCTTTGCTTTCAGGACTCACCAACGGATTCAACAAGCCAGCAGACGACGGGTCCGACTCTGAGTACAGCCAATGTCCAGTCCTGCACAGAGAAACGTAAGACGCGGCCCACCCGTTGGTTGTGATTGGTAATGATTGATTGATGATACAATGACAATGACGTTGTCTTACAGCTGCTCACCAACCAAACGAAGCCTCGGGAAACCGGCTCTTTCCAAAATTCCCCTACTGGAGATAGTGAATGGAGACTCTGATTATACTGGTACGTTTTGTTTTTGTTAAAGATGTCAACGGTTGACATGAATTAAAAAAGTTATTTCTTCTGTATCATTGTGGCTTATGGGACATTATGAAGAAGAGAATACAACACTATAATCTCATTGGAAATATCTTTGAATGTCCCATTCATTTTCTGCCTATTTCTAAAATAGTTTGTATATCTGCTGCTGTTTTGCAGGCAATGGTGTACTGTCTGAGGATGGGACAGAGCTGGAGTCCCTGGATCTGGTCTGGGCCAAATGTCGGGGATATCCCTCCTATCCTGCTCTGGTAATTCCTCCATTCTTCTGAGAAACTTTAACAAAATCTAAATGATGAGTCTCCTATAAAAGCTGTGAGTGCAGTACTAGAAACAGAGCTACATTTCCAGTGTGTTTGTTCCAGATCATCGACCCGGAGATGCCCGAGGAGGGCATGCTGCACAACGGGGTGCCCATCCCTGTCCCCCCCAAAGAGGTCCTCTGTCTGGGGGAGCAGAGGCAGGAGGAGACCAATGAGCGGCTCTACCTGGTGCTCTTCTTTGACAACAAGCGGACGTGGTGAGGCTCAAACACAGACGCCAAGTCATACCTCATCCATCATGATTATCATTTTCATTAGAAAAGAAATTGATTCAATGAAATGTTTTAATTTAAAATTAATTTATCATAAAATTAGCACAATACATCTGGTTTGTATCTATATTCATTGAACACACGTACATATATAGCTCAGAATTGTTGAAACGGGTCTAAAGCAGTGGAAGTAGTCATCTGTATTTCTGCGTGCAGGCAGTGGCTCCCACGAGACAAAGTGACGCCCTTGGGAGTAGACGACACAGCGGACAAGCTGCGCATTATGGAGGGCCGCAAGTCCAGCATCCGCAAGTCTGTCCAGGTGGCGTACGACCGCGCCATGATCCACCAGAGCCGAGTCAGCCACAGCCACGGCTTTGTGGCCTCAAACTACCTGTAGGGGGCGGCAGGGAGCCCCGTGCACGCCCAGTCGGCCTCTATGCATTTCCGTTTGTTCTCAGAGCAGCAGGGGGTCCTGCCCCGAGTTGAATTTGTATTCACGCCGTGATCTGAATGAGGTCTTTGCACCGCAAAGAGTCCTGGAACCACTAGTGTCCCACCCACACGCTGTTTGCATGTTGGTGGAGTTGAGGGCCGCGTTGCTGCGGTTGCTAAGCGTAGGGCTGCATAGAGGTGTCAGCTTACTCCACCCGGATGTCTCTGAATCAAATGTTAAAAAAGGTCTTCATCCTATCGTGCTACTGCCAAGGAATCGAATTGTCAGAAGAGACATATATATATGAAACGCAGAAGACGTATGAATGGATCACTGCCGTTTTTTATACAATAGCTTTTTACATTTTAATCTTTTACAGAGACACTTGTATATTTTAAAGGCACATTGTGTATATATATGTATGTTATCAAACATTGATTTAATTTAATGTTGCCGTTTTTAAAATGCGTATTTCAATCAACCCACAAAGGGCAAAGTGAGCTGTGTATACTTGTGGAGATGTACTTTAACTTGTGATGTCATTTAATTGTGCGGTTTGTTTGTGAGTGTGTGCACTCACAGCGTACAACACAATGAGCCAATTGTTCTTTATATTGAATTCTCTTTTTGATACAGAGAAATAATTTATTTATGGGATACAGAACTATGGAGTTTTATTGATTCAAGTTGAGAATTAAATCTTATTTAATACAGATTGAGGTTTGATAAAAACATGCTGCCAACGTTTTTAACAGGAGTTCACATTTGGTTTGGTGGTGATTTTACTCGACACCAGCTGCCGCCGTTCACTGTTAAGCCCCCAGAATATCCTATTTATTAAGAGACTCATTTTATCAAATGGAAAATACACCTTTTATAAGCTTGTAGTACCTGCATATTATACCCACTCACCAAATATTTTTGTCAAAACAAGTATTTCTACATTTTGGAAAATAAATGCTCTATTAAAAACCATTTGTGATACTTAACAGCAGTTTTGTTTTTTTTCGTACTTAAACCAAAAGGGAGGGCAGCCATTTTTGTGTTGTTGAATAATGATCACTGATCAGTGTAGTGTTTTTCATCAATGTGGGTAGTGAAAGCAGTGGCTCCCACGGGACAAACAGCCTGCAACCAACGATGGGCCACAGAAGGCCGGCACTCGGACATTTGCCTGGTAAGTGCACCCCGGTTTAAGGCCACGCCGTGATCCAGCAGCGCTCCGTCACCTCCTATACCTGTAGAGAGAACGTGTGTGTGTGTGTGCGTTCAGAGCATCACAAGAGGCCAATTGTTCTTTATTAGAAATTATTTGATTAATAAAGATAAGTTATTTATTTACCAAAATAAAAGCATTTTCACATGTGGAGACATTTCTCTGTTAACCTTTTGGGAAAGTATTTTTTTAATCAAAGGTATCAGTTCTTAGTATTAGTTCTTCTAGTATTGAATTTAGGGCCGGGACTCGATTAAAAATATTAATCTAATTAATTAGAGGCTTTGTAATTAATTGAAATTAATCTCATTTTAATTGCATAAATATTTGACCTGAGAACAGTGAGAAGTAATTTTTTTCACATGGATTTTGATTTTTGTTCAACCAATTCCAGCAGACAAGTGTGTTGTGTTGTGGATTCCAGCCTGAGAATCTATGAGAATCGAGGTTGGATTCAAAAGCATCAACAGGTGTGTGGTGGAACAGTGCAGGGAGATCGCAGGAAGGCTGAAGTGTGGAGGATCCTCAGTTCAAACCTGCTCTCTCAGAAGGAGGGTTTGGTTGCAGTCAGGGCTTCAAACTGTAAATTTTGAAACAGTTTTGAGGTTTAGTAAACAATCCCAAGGTCTAATATGAGAAACGGACACAATGAGGCATGTGCTTGAATAGCACAAGGGAACAACTGAAGGGCTGCAGGCTCCGGCCAGCCGTGGATAGCTGGCATTCACTGACAGCCAATCAAATTGCAGCTTTATTTTCACAGAAGACCGTGGTTTGATTCCCGGACGGGGAGAAATCTTAATTTATTTTCATTCATTTGCTTTACAACAGAGTGTACACATGAACTGTTTTGTACTTTTTTGTTTGTTTGAAGAAAAATAAGCCTTGTTATCATTGGTCATTTGTGAATACCTGGCACTCACTGACAGCCAATAAATGTGCATCACTGTTGCCACTGTCTAAGGTGCTGAAACACCTTGTCCAAGGCGCTTTAAAGCTATTAATATTGTGCTTGTTTCAGCACCTTGCACTGAATTGTTCTCCTGGACTCTGGGGCAAAGAGACACATGAATGATGAAGAGCTTTTTTACAAATAAATTAATGTTTACCTCACTTTGCTGTCTGCTGGTTATCACTATTTTAGTGGAAAGAGTTTGTCCTTTCGCCCTCTCTATACACACCTGGCTGTACTCAGGTGATGTCTCAATATAGTTAATGTACCCCTGACATAATCGTTTGCATCATCATGACCATCATTTTAGCTATTTATCTACATGTAAACAGTATTTCATTATGATCAGCATAATTTGATGGGTGGTACAATGATTAGAATTCACTCACAGGATGTAATGAAGCTAAAGTTCAAACCAGTGTAATGGCTTCAAAACTCATTGATGACATGTAGACAGCGTGAATTAGATGTATTTATTAAACACAACAGGGACATTCCATGTTGACTACAGAGTATTGTAAGTCCTGTCTCCTTCAGCATGTCCTTCTGCTCACTGTGTTTATAAAGCAGGAAGTGGAAAGCTGCTCCATCGCTTGTCTCCTTCCTGTCTACAAAGGTCCAGTTGGTGAGGACAGCAGGGGCAGAGACGGACAACGTGGCATCTATAAAAACAGAAGACAGAGTACAATAAGTCCTTCTGACCTACAGAATCATACACTTCTGTGGGTAAACATATAATTTAATGTAATAGGACGTGACCTACAAGTTAGTTACTTCTAGTTAATGCTGAATTGTTGGAAAAACTTAAATAATGTTTTGTCTTTGTTGTCTAAGTAATATTGACTTAGACAACAGAGAGACTAACGTGTCTCTCTCACCATGTGTTCATGGTCTGCTGATAGTCAAGATGTTTGTGTGTCAATGTCCAGATGATCTAGAGTGAACTTGTGAGGTAAATGTGTGTCCTAAGGTGAACAGCATGAAGGCATACATTTAAGGATTATTACCATCACTCTGTGTTTCCTAAGGCCTTTTTAATCTTAAGTTTTAATGTTTATCTTCCAGCTACATATTCCAGTCCTTGGGAAGAAGACCTTTGAGTATCATCAATGCACCACTTGTTTGTGTCTCCCGCTTGCAAGTATTATTCAATAAATGTGCTGTTTAATGATTTACACCGGTGTCTTTCACAATTATTACTATTGATAGTAAGTTGACGCAAGAAGGTAACTTTACATCTTCACTTTACTGCAGCTGTACACTAGAATGCTCCCTAGATTTAGTCAGAAAACAGTGCACTGGTTTCGAATTGACAACAAGGAAACCACTTTGAAGACTTTGATGAACACTATTTGTGAATATTCTTAGGATGCAGGTATAGAATACACAGTTTACAGCAAACTGGCGGAACTGTAAGTGATTGAGTATCTTCATGTGGTAGAAACAAAGAATTAAAAGAGAGCAAAAGTTTACTCACAGCTCTGCACTTGATGCTTTGAAGGAAAGATGGTCAACATGGGCCTCCCCAGCTCCTGCTCTTCATCCTTCACTGTGATGTAAACATACAACAATGAACATGTCAATAAATGAACATCTGAAGTGCAAACAAGATGATGTGCATCTCCTTCTGTGTATGGAGGAGCCAGCTGCTTCTGGAGATACACCTGGAGCTTGTGCATCTTCGTACCTGGAGGACAGCTCTTCTTCAGGATGAAGGGTGCAGAGCCGTCATCCCTGCTGTCCCAGATTAATCTGTCACTATGAAGAGCATGACATGTTAATAAGTGTATTGAAGTGTGAAGTAAAGTTCACCTTCTGACCAATAAACTATGTAATAAACAACATAACCATGTTTGCCTGTCTGTTCTCTCATTTCCACACAGATGCAGATATTGTACTACAGTAAGAATATCTATCAACACCACAACCTGCTGTAAATACTGTATTTATAAGTAGAAATCCTTCATTCAAGTAACTTACTTGTTACTTAATCAAAGTCTACAGACAAAAAAGTGAGCATCAAAATAAACCATGAGGATTAAAAACAAAAGTAGCCGCGATGCAATATATATTATACATTATCCTAATCATTGAGGCATTAATGTGCTTACATTTGACTGACTTTAATAAGATCCTCATTTATTAGTTGAGTAATGTTACATCTGTGATATGCAACTAGTAAACAATGCAGCCAAACCCAACTAACAGGTGACGTGACACTAACATAAATGCATTTATTGGACGTAACACTTGTATAAAGTACAGTATTTATGGCTAAAGACGTTTTAAAGTTGACTGTTCTAAATACGTTTACAGTATACAATGTTTAAATTGTATAAGCTGAACATCTGGTGAGAATCTATATTAAATAACATACAGCAGCAAACGCTGCGCATTTATCTGAATAATTATTACACATTACATTTAATGTACTTACAGTTCAGCGTGACTTCCACACAGCGCGAGGTCCGGTAAAGGTGCGCCGTCTCTCCCGTGCTCTTTCCCGGCTAGACTGACGGAGAATGTCCGAAGATACTCTTTACATCCGGGTAATCGCTCGGCCCGCACCACAGCGCCACAGATGGCCAAAGATATATTACATCCGTAGTGGTTTAGCACTACCATAGAGAATGAATGGGATTTGGTTTAGGGATTTTTAGCTAAAGAATCCAACCTACTGTCTGAGGTTGTGGGTTCACGCCCCTTCATGCAGACATCACTTCTGCTTTGAAAGAGTTTTGAGGTTTGAGTAGCAGTCTCAAGCTTAAATACGAGAAACAAAAATGTAATTTGTGCATGGTGAGGTAGTGCAGCACAAGAGCTGAGGAGCTACTGTCCTTACCCTGTAGGTTGTGGGTTCAAGCCCAGTCTTGGGCTTTACTTCAGGTTTGAGTAGCAATCTCAAGGTTAAATACAACAAACAAAGGGTTGGTTAGTGTGTGGTGAAGTAGCACAGCGGAAGAGCTGCTGACATAAGCCCCTGCACTGCACTTGAAGGTTGTGGGTTCAAGCCCAGATGTGGAATTAGCATTTAAAAAGAGTTTTGAGGTTTAACTCACATGCTCAAGGTTAAATAGGAGAATCAAAGTTGCCAAAATGTGACCAGGACTGGTAGTGTAGGGGTGCAAGAAGGAGCCGAAAGCCTCTGTAAGCGCCGCCAGTGGGTTCAAATCCCGCTCCTGCCAAGTCTTGAGCGCACTACCGTGGAGGTAGTTGTGGGGGCATTGTCCCCACTGGTTGTTTCAGAGAAGTGAACGCTGGGGGTTATGCAGAAACACAAGGCGCATTCACTTGAGTTATGATGGCATTGTCAAGAATGATGAAGAATCTTTTGAATGATGATGAATTGACTAAATTTGATGTTAATTGCTAATTAAGCTTTTAGCACTTATTAGCCATGCTACGTAGCCTATAGGGTTCCACCTTTTTGACGGGAGAGAAGGCCGGATGAGTCAGTAAAGATGAGCAGATGTGTCTCATTCAGTGGTCACACTGACATGAAACGTATTACAGCCTCTGAGGGCATTTTTCAAAACAATCACATGTTTGTCTACTTCAGGGCATCCTGTGAACACCCTTAAACTGACAGTCTGGCACAGGGTGTAGATTTGTTTACCCTTTTTGCATCCACCCTCCAATTCTGTTACATTCAAATTCAACTCACTTGTGCCTTTACCAATGCAGGAAGGATGAATAGCATGGTTGATCCTCCAAGATGCACCAATCCGTCTCTGGGGCAATATCCCATTATGATTTTTTATAAATGTCAGTTACCCAAAACTAAAAAAGGATTTAGGAAGAGCCACCATGTCCTTTGAGGGTTGAACCCAGATAACGTTTAAAGTACAGAAATTTGGGGCATTTGGCATTAGTGACAGGGACGTGTAGGTTGCTCCATCTAAGATCTTTCCAGTCATGTCATGGGGAAAAAAAATATTGTGAAAAAAGTCAAAATATGTAGGGTCAAAATATAATATATATATATATATATAATATATAATATACAGTATATATATATTATTAGGGCCGGGACTCGATTAAAAATATTAATCTAATTACAGGCTTTGTAATTAATTAATCAAAATTAATCGCATTTTACATGGATTTTGATTTTTGTTCAACCAATTCCAGCAGACAAGTGTAGCAATAGCATATTTAGAAATATAGTACTTTCAGAAATTCAGGAAGCCTATAGGTAAGTAGACCTTCTGTAAACTATGTTTTTTTAAGTAGACCAATACTTTCAAGTACATTCAGAACATTGGTTATTTTTTCAGACGTGGACTTAGTTACCCTGGTCCTCAAACCGGTCATCTGGTGCAGTGTGGGTTGGGTGTGGGTCCTTGTACCCGGAGTCGGGCTAACGTCCACGCTAGCTGCTAATTGTTTTGCGTGGAGGTGATACTTGAGGCTCGATGTGAATTCCTTGTTGCACAGCTTGCACACAACCACGCTCTTATCGACGCTTCCATCCGTGTTTATTATAATAAGATTTCCCATTCACGGGGCCAACCGACACGGTCTCGTCAGCTTAATCGGTCCGCCGAAACAGAAACGTTCCGCGGTGCAAAAAATAAGTGTAAAATGCGTAAAAAATGTTTGATGTGTTATTTTTTGTGTAATTAATTCATCTTAATTCACATTGTAATTAATTAATCGTAATTAACGCGCTAAAGTCCCGGCCCTAATTGAATTATAACAACCATTTGGAAAATACTAAAAGTCTTTACATCAAAGACCATCAGCTCAAGTGTGGTTACTAATGTCCATTTTCTCCCTCTTTTTAGTCGGAAAAAGAGCGCACATACTGTTTTATTTTTTATTTCAACAATTTTCAGCATTGTGAAAAGTAATGCTAATTGTAAATGTTAGATTTTTACAACGGTTATAAAAACTTTTTTTTTTTTAAGTGACCGATAACATATATTTGGTCCAAATAAACTACCGCAATGCGCAAACACATTTCAGTCCCATGAGCTAAAAAATTAATCGATGATGGTGTGTGAAACCAAAGAATTCATCTGCTGAATCCCCGGATCATCTAGTCCCTCTAATCAAAGGCGGAGCTGCGTCCTCCCTGTCAGTGTCCCGGCTGCCGTCTTGTCAGGAGGAGGTAGTTGTGACGAAGGGTCCGTAGCTCGGTCAGTCTACCCAGCAGGCGACCGAACCGCTGCGGCCCCCCGCGGGCGGCTCCCGCCTGGGCCCCGCACACCCTGGACAGCAGGTCCAGGATCAGTTCTTGCATTTTCTCGACGCAGCTGGCGGCCTGCAGGGACGCACGGTCTGTAGAACGGGACACACACACACACACACACACACACACATTGCATCATTCCACATTAGGGCTGTACTGGTGGAATAGAGCATTTAGCGTGTCTTAAATCGACAGCTGCTTTCTATTTGGGACCATACGTTTGGGCCTGCTGGTCTGACCTGAGCAGAGCAGAGCGGTTGCAGTGAGCAGAGTGTATTCGGCCTCCGTCACCCGCAGCGTCGCCATGCTGTGGAAGAAGTTGAGAAGCGGCCCGAAGAGGTCCTCACTGCCTCCTGTTCACACGGGCAAATAGCAAATGGTTCATTTTTTAGAAATATCTATTCTAAGATATGCCACAGTCAGTAAACCCGTTGATATTGTGGAGTCGGCTGTGTCGGATCCACCTGAGTTGACCGGCATCCTGCTGTGGATGTTTTCCTTTGACTCTGCATTTCTCAGCCAGTTGTTTGTCGACATGCTAAAAATCTGCAGGGCTGATTTTAGAGAAAACAAGGAATTATTCAAACCAAATATCAAACTGGAGCAGAATGCTATAAACGTGTGTGTGCAGGGTTTTTTTTCACCTGGACTGGGGCTGTTGGGGTTGTGGGAGAACTGCTGTGCTGAGAGCAGGAACATGACCTCCAGCCATGAGGCCGACAAGAGAGAGCTCTGGTCGGAGAAATCCAGGAGGTCAAAACCTGAGAGCGGGGACGTCGTCGTGTATGTTACGTTTGTTTGATTTGAACGATGTTCTTTGAGTGACAGCTAGATTATATCACATCATTTGATGAAGGCTCTATTTGGTATTCACATGTTTTTACTCCCTTGGATGCCAGACACAGTAATGGACGGCAGTACATATACGTCCGTATTGTAGTTCTACTCCATTATTCACAATGTAGATTTCCTACAACGATTTATGTCATCGTCATGCCATTTGTATATTTGGAAAACAACTTTAAAATATCACACTCACTTCTTCTTTTCGTTACAAATCACATACTGTGAAGGTCACACATTCCCATCACTTTTACCTGGCACTGTCCTGGCGAACTGCAGCAGTCGATGCAGTTGGGGCGTCGCACCATCAGAAAAGCTCCCCCCTTCTTCTGCACACGACCACTCAAGCAACTGAGCAGACATACACAAGAAACCATGAGGGCAGCGTAAGAGAAGACCAACGCGCGAACAGGCCGACGTGAGGAGCCCACGACACGACGTACCCTGCAGGGGCTGCTGTCCTGTCCCTTGTACTGTTGGTGCGCCTCCACCATCCGGTCCACCACGTGCTTCTGCTCTCGGGTTAAACTGGCAGCCGGAGCCTGAGGGAGACGGAAGGTAGCGGCATGCGGTTAAACCAGTGGAAGGATGCAAACTATCAGATGGAAAGTACATTTTTATGGTCTGGTTTTTTTTTTCCTGACTTTTTTTAATGACATTTGTTGTGACCATATTTTGTGGATCTACAGGAGTCTGTACTTGGACATTTCTCGGAGACGTATTAGTCAGTCCTTCAAATCAGGACTCTTGTTTTATGACATTTTTGTGATGTACCAGATAACAACTTATAATAATACATATATATAATACATTATGAAGTTTTATGACATTTAAAAAAAAATACTAAACTGACTTTTTTTGCAACATTTCTTGTTGTGCTACAGTATATCGTGACATTTTTGTGTAATGGAATACAAGTCTAGGTCTTTTTTATGACACCATATCCATAGACCCTTATTATGAAGTATACCAGGCCAATGTGTGCAATGTTTCAATGAATAAGCAGCACTGCTTCATGTGTTTTCATTTGACCAGATTAGCCTCAAACAAGCCTTCCTGTACAGCCGATCCATCTAGAAACACAATACACTGTACCAATTATGGCAAAAATAAGATTGCATGTACCATGAATGTGGATTTTCGTCAAACTTTTAAGTGAGTAAATTTTACTCTGTAATCTCTGTAGGTTTTAGATTCAATTTTTATTTATTTGACCTATGATAGCAACCTCCACGGTTTCTTTATCAAAATAACGTCAGGGTTAATACGCATTACACACTAAGTACAGGTGACGCTACAGGAAAAGTCAAGGTTTTGCAGGAGTGAGGATTCCTTTCTGGAGACCAACGAATGGCGATGCAACACTTCATGGAAAAGCGCTGAAAACCTGGACCAGGATGGCTACAATGGAAATCTGAAGACGAGCAGTGCCAACGCTGTGGCCGTGTCGCTGGTTTGGCGAACAAAGCGCCCCCCCTCTCAGGCGACCATCGGGTCAGGTTGCTCCCCTCCCTGCGCTCTGTTACCTGCCCCGGCAGCCTGCAGGTGGAGCTGACTCTCTTGTTGTATGCGTTCTCCTCTTCCTTGTGTCCTCTGACTTGACCGACTTTCCTCAGTCGTTTGGACTGGCACTGCACTTCTGTCAGAAGGCCTGAGGAGAAATACGCACCTTAAGTCAAACAGGTAGTGATTGCTCCCATCGATACCTCGCTCCTATCGAGTTGAGTCACAGCGGATGCCGCGTACACTCGGCCAGCATTCCCACGGCACGACACTTCCTCAGGCGACAGTCTTGGCACTTCCTCCTCATGTACATGTCCATCTCGCAGCTGCCGCCACTCTTACAGTGATACACGGCCTTCTTGGTCACACTGCGCCGAAAGAAACCTACACCAAGAGAAGCGGAAAGAAGGCCCAGGTGAGCTTGAAATACAAAACCTCCCCAGATTAGCCTGTAAAATCTACCGCATGGAGAAAACGATTTTAAAGCATTTGAAGCGTGAGAAATGACCTTTGCATCCCTCACAGGTGAGAGCGTTGTAGTGATACCCCGACGCTTTATCTCCACACACCACACACAGCTCTTCCTGACCTCTGTTCTTCCCTCCTGACATCACCCGTGTCCGCCGCCCCATGGGCAGTCCCACCATCCCGAGCCCCGGGGCCTGGACGCCGCTGTGGGGTTCGAGGCCGGGATCACAGGGGGCCTCCATGCAATGAGGGCTGTAGTGGTACGAAGGATGGCAGGGCTGCGAAGAGGAGGAAGAGGAGGACGGAGAGGGGGTGGAGGAGGGTGGTGAGCCATAGAGGGAGAAGGGCAGGTTGGCGGGGGTGTACTGCTGCTGGCTGCAGGGCAGCAGCTGGAGGTCGGGGTCCTGTAGGGGGGGGTAGGCCAGAGGGTCAGCCAGCATGTCTGAAATAGAGAAAGGGAAAGCGTGAGTATTGTTTGAGGGGTCAGAGGCGTACGTTTAAAAACGAATGCGAGATCATTTGCTGTTTTGCTTCTATAATGCTTTGGTAATGTTGTGTTTGGATCTGTGACCTAATTCAGCTGACTTTTCAATCAGAGCAGCAGGAGAATCAAGTCATTTAGATGTGACACGCTGAAAATAAAGCCTTAGAACACCTTAGAAAACTGTTTCACTTCTTGGAACCTTCCTACAACTTGCCTGTTCCTGGAAAATACTGCATCCGCACCGGTGCTGTCCTTCTGCCCATTATTTTATTTGCATAATGGACATCCCGGTTCTTTAGGTTATGGCTGAAATCGTACATATATGGCATTCACACACACACACACACACACACACCTAAACAACAAATATGAAAGACAACGGTTTGAACAAGTGCAGCAGCGAGAACAGAAAAGCGAGGGCCCATTCAAGCGACACTATTGCACTATTGACTCGTGTGAATGCCGTTGAGGTTCTTGGGGGATGCAATGAAACGCTGAGATCGAGGCCTTATTGCTTCGCTGAAACAGGATGCAGCTGAGAGCTCCCAGTGCCATCGAGGATGTTTTGATCCCCTTTTCTGGAAGCCTCACTCAGTCCGATCCGTGTTGTGACGGACTGAAGCGTCTCTGAGCGGGTCTCAGCAGCTTGTGTTCCGCGAGTCCTGTCTCCTTCGAGAAAACATGTGCAACCACTGGCAGCCTGTGAAAGAACAGCTGGGCCAGCATGACTGGGCCTGCCGTGGGATTTTTATGTGCTGATTAAACGTAGAGCCCACCCAACTGTCAGGAGTCTGGAGACTGCTGGGAATGGAAATGTGAAGGCTAAGGCACGACGATGGGAGCTAAAGTCAACCGGAATGGATCTGCTTGTGCAGGGAAACTAAACGCCCCCCCCCCCCCCCCTCCTTCTAGCTCTGTGAGTGGATGAAGGGAAACGTACATGATCGACACCCTCCATTGAGTAAGTATCAGAATCCTGAAGGGCTCTTATTAACCCGTCCCCGCTTCCTTTGTCCTCTTTTGTTCTCTTTCCAGATGTTCCCTGTCTTCACCAAAGTGTGGTGGCGATGGTTTTAGGGTGGGGGGGGGGTCCTTGCTCTCTCTGCATGTGACAGCGCCGTGGATCGCACTGTTTGTAAACCATTTGAACACTGTCTAAACACTCTTCAGCCTCCCTTCCATCCCACGCACCAGGGAGCCAAACACCAACCAGCAATCTACCCCCCATAGCTGCTCCCCGACCCCTGTTTCAGAGGGCAGGACGGGAGACAACGGGGGGAGGGAATTTGTTGATGATACATGTCAGTATAAATAGATCCTCCAACGCACACTCAGCCTCCCTGCGTGCTGTGAATGCAATGAGCCGGCTGAAACTCCTCAAGAACTTTTTTTTCCTATCAGCGGGTTCTCAGAGGCGGTAAATAAACGCTGGACATTCATCCATCAAGTGGGAGAGCTCGGTCCCAGCCGTGTTTAACAATATGATATAAGAATTAAGCACTTACTTTAATGTATCTATGGCCTGCTCACAGTTCTCAACATGGAGAGGCTAGCAGCTAACATGCTAACAGCACAAAACAGTGCAAAGAACAATCTGAGGGCTTACGGAGCATTTAACTCTGCTCGCATTGTGATGTCAGAGGAAGAGGGTTTGATGACAGGTAAAATATTATAGTGGGACAATGGGAAGACGCTGCGTTACATGAGACATATGAGCACAGCGCAGACAGGCCTCGGTTAGCTGGCCGGTGTGGCGCAATGAGAGAATCAAATGCATTAAAAAGCACCGGTCGGCCATGTAAATAAAGTAGAGGAACTCAGATTACAACACACAGGGAGGAAAAATGGATTCATTCTCTGCTCAGGTAGTCATTACGGCGTTATACAGGTGAAACTCGAAAAATTAGAATATCGTGCAAAAGCTCATTACTTTCAGTAATTCAACTTAAAAGGTGAAACTAATATATTAGTATATATATAATCAAAATTATATCAAATAAAGGCTTGAAATATCTCACTTTGCATGTAATGACTCTATATGATATATTAGTTTCACCTTTTAAGTTGAATTACTGAGAGTAATGAGATATTCTAATTTTTCAAGTTTCACCTGTATGTATTCATATTGAAAATAGCCATCTGCTGCTACATTAACGCACCGAGTAAAACGCATCTTTAAAAGCAGCCTGTGCCAGTGATGGATATTTGGTATTATTAAATGTGCAAATGGAATTTAGTTACAGAACAATAGGAGGAGAAAAAATATCAAATGCATCTGACTAACGTTATTTTACTTTACTTATATCATATTATATTATGTTAGAATGAAAAGGAATGACTGAGTAATGAGGTTCATGTCCTCCAAAGCTCCCTTATATTTTCACTTCAGAGGGTCAGTCCACCCATATTACAAATAAATATGCTCTTTACCGATACTCATAGTATCTATATTGTCAAACAAAAATGCATTTATTTGATATTTATATTTAAAATTATACAATTCTGTTATGCCATTAGTTTTATTGTGATGGCATCTGAAATCGTTTAGGAAGTATAAACAGTATATATATGTATAGTATTTAACATAATATATAGTATAATGTATAACAAAGTTGATACTGAAGATTAGAAATGAACCAGGTACCAATAACGCTATACAGCATCCTTTGAATAAATTCACCACTGACGAATTGCACTGCAAGTGCTTTGCAAATAAAATGTCTCGACACATTCAAATCACATGAGACATTGACACTTGTATCTGAGAATGGAATCATCCCTGTACTTCCCGGTTTAAATGTATTGGTGTCAAATTCAAAAGTCCAGTAAGACATTTTTAATTATAATCATTATTTGTTTATTCTTTTTGTATTGTTGTAAGAAATGATATGTCCTGCAATAATAAAAAAAAATCTTAAAGTTAGTGTGAAGAAGTGAAGAGTGTCAGTGTGGACTCACCGTAATACTGGAGCTGCTCTGATGAGCAGTAACCATCCGAGGCACAGAGAAACCCTCCTGCCGAAAAGCTCATCTCCAACTCAGTCCACTCTCTCATCTGGACAGAATATCCTCTCTCCAGCTAGTATACAGGATTTATCTTCACACACACGAGCAAAGACATAAACACACACACACACACACAGACGATTACTCACAGGATTCACATAGATATGAAGGATCTGGGAAGTGGGGAGACATTCCTCTATCCCCAGGATGCGTACAGGTCTCTTAGCTGTTGGAGCTGAGGTCCCAGCCTATTTTTAAAAACAGAGAGGACAAGAGCAGCTGGTCCGTGGTGGATGATGTGCTGGAGGAGGTCTTAATTGTCCCCAGGGGAAAGACGAAAGGGAAAGCGGGGACACCCAGGAAGGACAGGGATGTGACTGAGGTCCAAACAGCTGGACCTGGCCGGGACTTCACAGATCGGGAAAAAAAATGCCGGGACGGGTGGAAGGAGGGAAAGACGGAGACTTTATCCCACAGAGTGAGAGACACAAAACACTCAATGAGTGTAAATATACGTGTGTGTGCGTGTGTGAGTTGAGGTTTGGTCTCATTGGATGTCTCCCAGAGTGCAACAGCTGGGCTGGAAAGAAGGACTTTCTTTTCAGTTTAATACGACGAGTCAACAAAACCTATTTAGCATCTTTAAATGAATTGTTAGAAGGTTTTTGGGTGGTGAAACATTTCCTGTGAAACTTGGTAAACTTAATGTCTGTTTGTCTGTCTCTCCCTCCATGTTTGTCCTCCAAGCCTTCGGGAGTGTGTTTACTTTGCTTTTGTTTACCGCTGTTCTGTTTGTGCTGCAGTTAATATTGGACAGCGGTTGGATTTAAGGGGCTCGGGGACCTCCTCCTCCCCCACAGGCAGTTAACCATGCTGGGGGCAGAGCAGAAAGAGACGAGACCCTGAACCACCCAGTGGAGACAGAGGAGTGACCCCAGCGCTGGCCCGTAGCTCTGTGAGCAGGGCCGCTTGACAAGCAGCATGCTTAGTGAGGATTAACGGCGTCCTCCCAGCCGCATATCACCCTCAAATAATCCCTTTCACTGGCTCATTACGGGAACCAGGCCTGACTGCCGGATAGTGGAGGGTTTGTCAGCAATGCTCACGGTAGCTGCAGTCTTCACTAGACTATCGCGATCGATGCCAGTGATAAGTGGCACAGGAATTTGGGAGCGAGCTGCACAGTGACTTTCCTTTGAAGATTGTGTCCAAAGGGTAAATCTGTACACATGTGATCACAGTCCACAACGGCAAAACAGTGTTTGGAGATCAATTGTGTGTAAGGTAACAGCACAGTGAAAAAAAAAAGAGCAAATGAATATCATAGACCAATAATAGATAATAAAACAATAACACAACTCTACAAGCCTGTCTTTACATGGTCCAAATTAAGACAATAACATTGATGTCTCTTTTATGGTTTGACAGATAAGCATTCAAGTATACTGCGTTGTTATTATATTGTCACTCTGCTTCTTTATATTGTAATTGTAAGACTGCATACAGCAGTGATTTGCGCTGCATGTCCTCAGTTTGAGAGCCAAACATGTTACCAATAAATAACATGCATCATTTCAGCAGGTACCATGTTTAACATAACACACAGCGTGTAAACATCTTTACATGTTCTTATTAGCACCGTGTGCAGCTGAGGCAGATGGGATTCTGCATTGGTCACTTTTAATATCTGACGTCAGCAGACCACCTGCATTCTTACAGTTCATCCCTGTTTCATGGCGATCCATCAACACTCTAGTGGAGATATTTGACCTAGATGGATCCACTGCTAAAGAAGAGAGGTGGTCTGTTGTGTTTTCTCTCCATTAATTTGACCAAACAAGCGTCAGACATTCCTCCAACTGTCTCTGACCTCTGAGGACCGGGCGGAGACTGGGGAGCAGGCAGCGGTGCCAGAAGTGACACTGAACGATGGGGACCATGTCTGAGAGCGCGCAAATGTCGCCGTGGATCTTCAGGAGGTGTCACACTGTTGGACACATTGTTGGACACCAGCCTAACGATGAGTGCTCGCCCCGTGGGAGATGAGTGTCACGAAGCCAGAGGGAGAGTAGGGAGTGAAGCGGTTCATGTCATGCGCGGACAGCTCAATTGGGCGTTTTCCCTGAATTAGGTTTTTGTTCAGTGAACTAACTAACTGCACAAACCAGAGCAAAGTGTAGTGTTTGAAACGGAACACAAACTCCAACAAAGCAAACTGAGAACGGCAATAAAGTCAACTTTTCCTCAAATGAAGTGCTTTTCTAAAAATTCTCCTGACCTGATTAGTCGTGGATCCCTCACAGCACAGATCAACGCGCCGCGGGACGCCTTCCCCATGTGGCTCCTAATTTTCGGGGAGCCACTGTCTGGTAGCTGCAGCTCGATAATGCTTCGGACCGTTAACTGATCCTCGCGGGAAACTGACACTTACATTAAAGTGGCCTCGGGCATGTGAGTTCACAGCTTATGTTTCAGCACATGTGAGTGAGTTGGGCTGGGGGTTTATGTGCTCATCAAGGGAAGGGATGTTTAATGTCAAATATTAGTTCTCACAACTTGAAAGTGATTTCGTTGAACCCATTTTCTATGCATGCTGGATGCAATTAAATACATGTTATGTAGAGAAAAAACGGCCACCGTTAACAACACCTGGACCTTTGATCAGCTGCTGTGAACGACACCAGCTGATCCTGGAAGTGTTGAACACAGCAGAATAAGGACAGATCTGTCATAAACGTTTTTTGAATCCCTGCAAGACCGATGGATAATGCAGAACAGTAACAAGCTGGTCCTTAAACAAAATGTGTGCGTTGGCTTGGCGACAATTCTGCTGATGTTGCGTTAGCTAGGAGCAGTTAGTGGACTCACCGCTGACGAAGGGCGCCTTCCTGCTGCACCGAGTGTCCGACGTCCTCTCCCCCTTTGTCCAACTAGCTCACGTTTTGTAATGTTGACTTCGGCCCAGCCTCCATTCTCTCTCTCACACACACACACACACACACACACACACACACACACAGAGTAAACAGAGAGCTGCTCTTGATGTGTGTTTTAGCTGGACATGTAGAAAAGTGAACAAAAATCTTCTTCTTCCCGTAAATTGTCTCTTGCAGCGCCACATTCTGTCCATCAGTGAGAGTGAAGGAAAACATTTCCTACAGCACTTCTATGGGGAATCTCTGGGGGGACATGAAAAATAAAGCTCGCCAACATTAGCGTTTAGAGGTTAAGTGTAGGGTGTCTGACGTGGTAAATTAAATATATTGGCAAATTGTAAATATCCTAAAAAATCGTGGGGCCTTTTGGTCTGTTCTACTTGTAGCAACGTCTAATCGTCTCATTAAGGAATTCCCAGTATGGAGTGTTTATAAACAGCCTCTTGTTCATCCCTTGTGATGAATGGATGCTCCCTATCACTGTCCTTCCTGCTAACTCGCAAACGCGCTGAGCAATCTCTCTGCCACTGTTTCACAACCCTCCGACCCCCAAAACACACACGCACGCAGGCACGGACACACGCCCAGGAGGCGCGATAGTGAGGGAAAGTGTGTGCATGCGTAGGCGTATGCGGGAGGAGGGTGCATCTGAGGGGCCAGCGCGAATCTGCTAATGACCACAAACACGGCTGTCAAGGCCTCCCATGAGCAGGTCAAAGGGTCAGCAGAGGTTCGGGTCAGCAAAGGCAAAGGGTCAAAGGTCAAGGCCAAGCGCAGGCCTTGGCAGGGGCTGAAAAAAAGTGGGAGGTGAAGAGAGTTAACTGTACGGGAGGAAGCGCACCCTGGGTGTTTTTCTTCAAGAGCACAATGTCTTTTCGTAAAAACAAAAAAAAGTGAGCCCAAACTCAAAAAACAGAGAATGACTATTGTTTAATATTTACAGTACAACATAACAGATTCAATTTTTACACAAGTACAAAACTTTTGATGTGCAAAACTGAATATTTTAAAAAAATGTCTAAACAAAACACTGTAGTGAAAAGTGATTTAACTCGTTACCAGTGCAAACCAAACTAGTCAAGTTGTAATAAAATTACAAATGAAATTTTTTCTCCAAAAAATGTGATTAAAGCACTTGGTGTAAGCATCAATTGAAAACTGGCTAAATACAATTTACACTTTGAACCAACCGCCAAAGATTTTCTCCTTTTGCGGTGGGACACAACATGGCAACAGGAGGAAACTGGGGGTCACATGGTTAAAGTTTGGCAACTTAAAAACCCCAGGATGTTTTGAGAGAAGCCTCTGTGTGGTCTGGTCACCCCGGACAGTACAATTCTGCGTCATTATTAGGTCTGAAATCATATTGAGGTTGTGACCTCAAATGAAGGAGGGTTTGGGCTTGACAGGAGGAGTTTATCCATTTCCGACACCCGAAACCTTCAACCGGCCAGGCGGAGAATTGTGAACCATAAATCCCTGCCACTGAACCCAAGTGGAGGACTTGATCCTCCACAGTACTTGTATTGATAAGAAAAATACTGTAAACACAAAAGTAGCACAAAAGACTGTAAACACAAAAGGCTGACACTAAAAAAATCACACTACACTGTTCTTTCATCTCGATTCTATGTATGATTTGGAGGATTGACTGGAGGAGAGCGTCTGTTCCTGTCCCGCCGGTGCACGCTCGGCTTAGCTCCCAATCAGAGGGGTCGTCTCTCCGTGGCGGACAGCCACTCCCCACTTGGCTTTGCGGTACATGAAGAACTGGAGGGAGATCTGAACCACAACGTTAAGGAAATCAGAAGAAATCCTGTTGGTCTCAGAGTCTCTGAGCAGATAACGGGGCTGCGTTACTCTGCAATTGGCCACAGTTTCTATAACAATAGATTTGCTGAGTGCCTTCTGCTGTTAACCAAGCATAAGCTAGCGACCCTTTAACTCGTCAGATATTGCTGTGATAGAAATGTCATCCAGACGTTTAATTTAATCATGCTACAAACTAAAACAACACCTCCAGGAGGCCCGAGTACAGCTTCTACACACTTGTTTCGAGTGCTTGAACCTTTGATACTGTATATTGTGCTCTCACACACACCTTGGAGTTAAGCCCCACATAAAATGTAGCATGCACGTGGTATAAACGGAGACCTCAGTGGCCTTTGCAAAGGATACAAAGAGGTCCAAGGAGAGGGTGCCGAGGCTGCCGATGAGCCAGGGCAAGTGGTGGATCATGTAGCTTTTTTCACCCTGCCCGTCATCTGGGTTCTTCAGCAGGACACTCAGGCCATATGTGGTGTTTCCCAGGATGACCAACGCGAACAGGAAGAAAGACACTCCCTCTGTCGACTTCCTCTTGAACTGGGGGGGGGGGGGGGGGGGGGGGGGGGAACACAACAGAGGATGTTATACAAAGCCACCATGTAGTGTCCAGCAGAGTGATGCAGATGTGCAGATACTACGCTTGCATCATATTCACTGGTGTTTCCAACTGCTCAGCCTCTTTATTGACATTTCTAAATGTTTAACTATACCTGTCATTTTGAATTTAGAAATATTTTACTTTGGGCATGTTTTTAATGTCACGTATTGAGTACCTGTGGATTCCAAACCCAATATTGGAACGTTATGTTTAGAACTTGCATTGTACCTCAATCACCATTACAGTTATAAGAAAATATGTGCAAATAAGAAATATAAAAAAAGAGTAAAATAATGATTTGAAAGTAATATTTAAAATATTATTAGTCAATTCTTATTAGTGTTAGCTTAAGCATTAGTATCAACTAACGTCTACCACCTACAGTATGCAGTCAATAGTACTTTGTTATACTCACATTAGTGTACATTTGGGGAAGTCTGGAAAAGAGGTAGAGAACTGACGACACCGAGCCGATGGAGAAACCGATAATTTCCCTGGAGCTAAAAGCCTGAGGAAACAGAGAGGCGCACACACACGTGATTAGACTGGAAAAATGCCAGACAACATTAGTTCACCACCCTGAGGTCACAAGAAACATGTGAATTTGACTCACCTTGATGTGACTAACATCGGACACTGAAAGCAAGGCGCGACCTCTGAACCCAGACGGAACAACTTCAGGCAAGTGGCCTAATCCGGGGAGGTGGACAAGGCTTGTGGTGAAGCCAAGGACACAGACAACACCCACCACGTGCAAAACCCTCCTGTCTGCAGAAGAGACAACACCGTGGTTCAGGATCAATACCAGGAAAGACATCTCAGCACATTCCAAGACAAGGGACATTGTGTCAGAGTTCAAAAGTAGTGGCAACATGAGGCATGTGATGAGATAACAAGGTACAGCGATAAGCGGCTTCCTCTGTCTGGACTAGTGTTGGATTATTGATCATCGGCACTGATGTGAGAAGCGCGTTCATTAAGCCGCTAAAACAGATAAAGCTGGTCTTAGACATGAGCAGTATCGTAGCAGGAAAACAATTTTTAAAAAAGATTGTGGATCTTATAGTGCGAATTTGTTATATTGAGTAGTGAAAGAAAAGAAAAAAAACACTCACTTTCTAACATCCTGTTCCACATCTTGTAGTACAAGTACATGCCCAGCATCAAAAGGTCAGCAAAAACATAATAAACGGCTGTATATGTCTGGATGACAAGAAGAAAGACACATGTAGACATTTTTTTCCATCATTATATCATCATCATTATTATAATTAAATGAAGCAGGTAATTAATTAGTCAATTAACAGAAAGATAAGAACTTGAATAATCAAATCCTCGTCTATGGCATAGATCATGGCACAAAAAACAATTTGATAATGCAAGCAGTTGTTATTGTCTTACCAAAAAATATGAGTTTGTTGCTTTTGACATTTTACAGACCAAAAATAGCAGATCAATAACAATAATTTATAGAAACACCCTGACACTGAGAAGGTCTTAAAACCACAAGTCACCTGAAGCGGGAGCTGGTTTGCCAAGAAAGATCCCACCAGGTTACAGGAGTCACCTGCCAACCACAGGAGCAGGAACCAGATGGAGAGGGCCCTGTCCATGTTCCCTGATTTACATGAGCTGTAGTACTGCCTGCAATCAGAACAGACCATCACAACCACACGTCATGTTGAGATGAACGAGCACTTGCTCTGAGAGGCGCGCCCACTTACGGCAGAGAAGACACCATGAAGCAGAGGATGGACAGGAGGCCAAGGTAGACGCTGGCCATATCCCTCGCGTCCTGCGCACATTCCCCGAGCCCTTCCCAAACCCATTTGGACCCATTCGGGCAAAGGGACGTGAGGTTTCCTTGAGTGCTCCAGCCAAAGCCCACACGCGTGAGGACTCCGTCTGTCATCATAGACTGCTGGAGAGAAAAAACAGGGTGTTATTATCCGGCTTATTATAATATGACACCCTAGGCCAGCCTACAAACAAAGCTACCGCGATGTTTTCCTGACCAGCACAGAAACTCGTCTCAGATGCAACGAAAGTTTTAGTTTTCGGAGCTTCAACACGGGCTTGAGTCAGCCGTAACAACACAAGAGAGATCACAACTAACCGCGACGGAACACCGTGTTTCCATGTAACCTGTCCAAAGCTGTTGTGGCCTTAAAAACAGACTTGTGTCGGGCTGTTTGTGTGTGAGTTTGTGTAGCTAACGATCACGCTGATTAGAATGACACAGTCGAACGACGTGTTCTAATCAGCGTGACGTTGTCTTAATGTATACACGGCTAATTAACGTTACAAAACTGGACTAACGTTACATCCAATTACGTATCAGTTAAGTTAGCCATTTAAGTTAGCTAACGTTAGCTAAATTGGAAAGATTAACTACCGACTGAGAGACGGCGCGATTTTGCCTGAAAAGGAAGTGTAAGTAAATGTATCTTGCCTGTTTGGCCGCTGACTTGTCGACAGAGTCCTTAGCTGAACGAAAACCTCCCCGACACTGTGGGAACAACACGGAAGCTAGCTAACAAACCCGGCCGCGTCCGTGAGCTGATTGGTCGCCGGGTTGATACGTCACTGGCACGGTCATCGAAACTGGCACGTGACTGGCTCTTGGCTCCAAACAAGTCTGTCCTTTAAAACAAAGTTAAATTTGGATCGGGCTCCAGGAATATACGTTGCGTAAATTTAAGAAAAATATCCCTTTACGAAGGGTGGACATAATTCTCTATGGTACACCGTAACAGAATCAATTTTAAGAAGCATAAAAGTGGGATACGGGGGTGAAAGAGAATGACAATTTCACAATTAAATCAGTTTTTGCATCAGATTATTCTGATGCCTCAGTCATCATCATCATTTCATCATGAAATTCTGTTTTACAAAACGTCTGATATTGATTGATCGTACTTTCCCTTTGAGTTATGATTAGAAGGTTAATGAACTGTATTCTGATAAAAGTTCAGGATCATTAGTATTTAACTTTCTGGTCAGTTGAGCAAGCAGCTTGAACAAGCTAGCAGAATACTTTTCATTACTTATCTAAGACAAAAGCATTTAATGTCCCAGAGATTACACGTTTCACACCCTCATATCACATTTCTACGAGCCTCATCAAACCGCATCATTTCGGTCTACACGGTAATTCGGTCATTAGCCCCGAGGCCTCTTTCATTCTTTAACTCACTTTGCATTTTAGTAAGTAGCTGAGAAAAAGAATACTTACTAGTTGATTAAATGACCAGGGCCGAGTAAAAGGCTTGTATGCAAACCAGCCCACTCAGTGACTTTGGATTCATCAGTGTGTCATCTCTTCCTGTTTGATCATCTTAGTATTTAACAGACGGCTAATAGTAGTTATCAAAGTACAACAAAGGCTACTTTAAAATCGAAACTATTTGCCCATATTTAACCAGATAAGGACAAACAGTTGAGAAAACACAGAGAAAACATCCTACCAGGGAGAAACGATCCAATCCGATGTCAGAGTTATTGGAAAAAGAAAGAGGACTTCTAGAGCTACAACCGAACATCTTAGAATGGGGAAGCGATGGGTCACCAGACTCATCGGCCAGACCCGCTGACGTCAGCGTGTGCGTTTCATATTGTCAAGACTGCGGCTGAAAAGGAAGTTTCGACTGTGATCACGCGGCGCTTGTGAAGTGACCTGTGGTTCGGTTTAAGGGGTCATTGTGCTTGCATCGACAGAAATAATGCACTGGATCTTGTAATTTGTTACCAGAGGTTGCGATCATTTTTCATGTGAATAGGGGACTTCTTGGCATAGAGCCATAAACCATAACGGCGTCATACTGCACTATGTAAAGTTCACCATGAGCCTTGGTGTAGCACATGTGGTATATACACATTGACTTGCTGAATGCTAATGATGTACTTTTCCCACTGTGCTAGTGACAGTCTGTTGCTTATTAGAGGTAGAGACACTTTATGTGAAAGGATGTAGCGGTGAAATGTGTACGCACAATAAAAAGAACACCAGGGAGACATTTTGAAAGCAGCAACGTTGACACCTGGACAAATTTGATCAAAACAATTTGCAGAGCTAGACACCAAGAATATGTGCAAACATGTTTACCTTGTTTTTGTCATTTTGGTGAACTACTCCTGCAAAGAGCTTGCTGGCAATCCCAAACCTAGTCAACAGCACACATTTTGTTGGGATAGATTTCAAGAAGAGGTTTATTGATGACGCAACCAAACACCTATACCGTAGGAATACCTTCAGTGGGCTAGATTCTCTTATTTACACAATGCTTCCACTAAGTAATACAAATACTTTGTTTCACGTCAAAGTATAGATATAATACATTAAGAACTGGAACAGAGGAATCCAACGTTTTATAAAGCAACTGCAACAACAAATCTACAAATGAATATGGATGATAGAAAAGAAAGTAGCAATCAGTAACTTAACTACCTCAAATCAAATCTTACTTTAGTATATGTACAAGCAAGTTCCTCTGTCCGTGAAATGAGGAGAAAATGCAGCTCTTCTTTGCTTCTGGCCTCAAGAGTTCTGGGCAGACGTCTAATGTAGTTGACAGTAATTATTTCCAAGGCGAGGATGCGATTTCCCCGAAGCACTTTGTACAGTGATGCTTGTCCTTTTTGGCTGTTGCCTCAACGAAAAATGAGATATATGGGATTTGAGGAAGACAGTTTTGTTTCGTCTGTGAATGGCTTCTCACTTAATGTGGAACACTTTCTCATCCGTTTTTAACCGCTTGCGTCTGGGCTGTATGAAGTGGTCCTCGGAGTCGTCTGTGTCGCCGTCGTCCATCTTCTCCTTGGTCTCTGGGCACTCCGTTTCCGGCGTTTCTGTTGTTTCGGCGAAGCTCTGCCCTGGGAACGTCTCTAGCAGCTTCTCCTCGAAGTACAGGCTTACCGCCTTGCCAGATATCGCCATCTCGGACCCCACCTGCCAGAGGAAGAGGAGGAGGAGAGAGAGAGAGGGTGTGGGGGTGGGTTGAAGAAGAGTGATATGGAAGCGGCACGTGGTGAGCGTACGTCGAGCAGGAAAAGTAAATGGGTTGAAGCGGGGAGGAGGAGGAAGACGAGAATAGGGAGACAAATTAGACGAGGTAGGAGGGCCCTGGCTGAACGTTGCTGAACAGAGTACAGAAATCCTACCGCCCCGTCCCACTGAGGCTCCATGAAGCATTCACACTGTCAGATAGATCAGTGGCTGAGTAGAGTTTAGCTGGTTTCAAATACTAAAAAAGGGTCAAGGATTCCAGTCGGGCAAACATTTTAATATTTGCATCTCTAAAAAAGTTTTTGAAACCTGGTGGTGATGTACCAGTTACAACAACATGAACATTGAAAATAGTTTGTACCACTTCTGATGCATAAAATAAATGTTGATGTTATATGGAAAGAAAACAAAAGCCATAAAGCTGCATGGATGTGCCTGACAGCGCACAAAAAAAATAAAACAACAAATGTACAATACATAAATATTAATTTGAGATGAGATTTCACACTGCCACTGTGTGGAGTTCAACTTAAAACTGACATTTCCTACAGTTTCAAACTACCCGAAACTCCCCCCCCTGCCAATGAAAGAAGGACCCGTGTCCCCCTGCTTATCTGAATGTGAGAACCCAGATACTGTTTGTTTGAACAAAATAGAATCTGAACAGCTTCAGGAAATGAGCCCTAAAGCAGGACATTGATATAAAAATGCTTAAAACATGATGATTTTAAATGAGCTCAATGCTTTGAAGGGCCAAGCAAGCCGTGACTCCTTGAGCCCCTCACAGGCATACGCCTGCACCTCGTCTCATATCCACTCGTGTACGGTTACAGGGTGGACAGAATACACTAGTGACCACACACAATCACACATTCACTGCGAAACAGGCAGCAAAACTCATCAGCTCTCAGGTATTGTGAACCTATACATGAATATATTATATCCGTACAACCATAGCATTAAACTGAGCATCAAAAGTAGAACCTGTAATAGAGAATGTGTGCTTGTAAGAGAACACTAAATGGAAAAAAACAACTTGCCATGTGAAGCAAAAGTGCACGCAGGCATTTTAGAGCAAACAAGGTTGCTCACTGGCTGGCCAATGGCCGCCTTTGTGCACTTTGCTCATGCAGATACATTCATTATGGTTGCCACAGCCCCCGGATTAATTACATTACATTACAACACCTGTATAGCACATGAAGCTTTGCTGCGTTAAGCAGAGGTAGGTAAGAGTTTGTGCTTTGTACGGCGTGTTGGTTTTGGAAAGATACAGATATGGGCTGACGCAGACCCACCCCCAAATCTAACAAGCCGTTTCACTTTTACTTGAATGATGGTCTGCTGCTCATGGATTCTCTATGCGAAAGATGAAGGGCAAAAACATTTCTTGGAGTCTCAGTGGGAGGAGACCGGACATCTGTTCTCTATTTGAAACGGCTTACCTGCGTATTAATCTGTTTCTCCTCATCATAAACCTGGATTATTCGAGACATCTAAAAAGGGGCAATAACATTACAACAAACAGTGAGGCAGCAAGGGGGAGGAAGAAAAAAGTTCAAAGCACAGGCAGGTTAAATATGAACAGATCAGAACTGTTGTCCTTTCACTGCGCTCGAGCCTACAGATGTGCAACACCGAGATGTTTCAGCGTGAAGTCAGTTCTGCACTTCTGTCCTGAACAGGAAACTACCGGGAACGTGGGATCATTTCAGTTCAGTTTCACTTTTTATATGTTCTTACAGCACAGTGCTGTCTTTTTCTTTCCACTTCTGTGTAAATGTATGTCAGGAATGTTAATAATATAATCATAGAAATGAATCAGTCACAGAACTGTGGCGAACGGAAAAAACGGAAAAAGGAGGATAAAAGTATTTTCTCTCAGAATGCTTTAACTATCGAGTGCTTAAGGCCAAATGAGCAATTTCTCTTTAAAAGCGATAGCATTTAAGCTGTCCTCAACTGATTTCCCTGTCTGGAAATATAGTTTCTTTGTTGTTATGTGTATATGCCAAATGAACACAGGCTCTCGTTGGAAAATGACCTCCCAACACTGATTAATGGCAGACCGACAGATCCATAACTGTTCCAGATGTTAGAAGAAATATTGGAAGCCTCTTTTTGTTACAAAAGGGAAAAACAATTCTAAACTAAACAGAATTCTTTTAAAAAGCATCAATCTGGAAAATGTAGTTATTTATACGTTTCCAGAAGTGGTCCCCAGGTGCCTGAATAATCACATGAGTAATTAAAAACTCAGTCATAACTAAGAATTTGACTAATTACATTGAAGACTTCCTTCTGCTAAAAAGTCTCTCTCAGGCATCACCAACATCCTTCTTCGGTGAGAAACCTGCTAGCTTCCGGTTCCTTTTTGTTACAAAATAATGTTGCATCCGTGGGGAAGTTGATTAAGATCAACACTGTCCAAATTGAATGACGCGTCTGGGTAGTCTACGTTGTCATTCCGCACATGGGTAACTTCTTTAACAAACAGAAGCTCCCTCATGTGGTTGAAAGGTGTAGCACATGAACACAAAGCATCCGTTAGAGCACATTCCTCTAGGTGACATATCAAGCAGGAATTCATTGCACACAGAGGGTTTGTGAGATCATCAGCAGTTTAACAGATACCCACAACAAAATAAATACACCCGGTATAAGTTCACCTAAATCATTTCCCCAATAACTGAATCAAGTAGCCGTGGTGACAGAAAATTCTGATATCTCCATGTGATGCAGACAGTGTTAAAAGGACTCAGACAAGGTTTCGGCGGTCAGCGAGATGAATTTAGCCCTCCTGCCAACAGCCAATGTTAGTTGGTGGAGAGCACTGTACGCACATCGCAGGCCGTAAGCACCCATTCCCCCTTTTGTTTACATAAGGTTAGACTAATGTATTCAGGTGAGGTATTAGCCCTAATTCAAATTGTGTTTGACACAGGACTCAATCGAAGCTATTCAATTAGCCAGTGGGTATACAAACTCCAACTCCTATTGGTCCAACCCTCTGCATGCACACACACCATCGGATGCCATTCTTCCCAAGCACCAAGCAGGCTCAAGATTCATGCCGCTCACCTCGTTGTAATCGGCACAGTTTTTGAAGATCAGACGCATGTCGGACACAAACTCCTGGATGGAACGGTAGTACTGGGAGCTTCGCAACTGGAGCCTCCTCTTCACCTTCTTCAGGTCCATGGGCTGCTTGATAATCTTGAAGTAGTTCGGCACCTGGTTGAACAGAACTGGGTCAGACCAAATCTCTAGACCTGCATCCGAGGATGTCGAGAAGTTTGTATTTGGCTGGAATGTGTGAGGTGGAGGACCATAAGGCTTGCTTTTTAAGAGAGCTGTGGTTAACTCACCAAAGTGTGAATTAAAAGAGAATTAAGTGTCAGAAAGACATTTTCCCCCAGTTTCATTAACAGATTCAACGCATTGCTGAGATGTTTTCCCGTAAAAATATGGCTGTACCAAATGCACTATTTTTTACATTCAACGCTTCAAATGAGTGTAGTATAGAGAACTGATTTGTATTGGTATTAGCCATTTCTGCGTGTGTGCGTGCGTGCATGCGTCGAGGAGCTACTTACAGAGCTAGCAACCGGTTCCCTGAAGCCCACGCTGAGCTCATGACAGAAGATGTGCAACAGAAGGCGTTCACATTTCTGCAGCGAGGGGAAGAGAGCGCATTAGTTGCCTTGTACACGTCACGAGGAGAGGAGGCCGTGGCGGCTGTACTGACCCTTTGGTCCTGTGGACTCAGGTCCTGCTCTCCTTTGATTTTCTTGCTGTCGTCACAGTATTCTATCTCCGGGGTTGTCAGGCTTCGGCAAAACGTACAAAGAAAGTCACCCCTGAGACACACAAAAAAAAAGAGGATATTATGATAACATTTACTTTCACGCTTGGCATGGAAGACGAGCTGCAGCTGAAGGCCAAATGATGCGTTGATGAATGATGTCTTACTATATTACTGTCGGCCTGACAGATCTGCCCACTAGAATCTCCTTTTTACTGTTGCATTTCATCCTTTCTACACCGTTGCCCCCGTTTCAGAGAAATCGTGTTCCAGGACATTCCAATTTTAGGTGCTGAAATACCTGGTGTGACAGAATGGGCCCAGTGTTTCCCCTACTATTCAATAGGGGGGCGCCTAGATGCTAGAATTATTAACAGTGACTGGCTCTTATCAGCTGATCATATTTTACCCCATTTACAAGTAACATCAGTGTTTAACAATGAAAATCACTGCAACTGCAAAAATTAAACTCTTAATCTCAGTCTTTTTTACCACTGCAATACAGCGTGGTGTTTTTTGAGTGCTAGCAAAGTCTCTACGGTGTGACATGATTTAGAGGGGTGTTCACAGCGCTACCAAAATATCCAGTGTGAATGTTGTGACAATGTGCGACAGTAGTTGAGGAACCAAGAGAAATGACCGAGACTGATCACTTACGTCGGGAAGATTTTTATGGTGGGCACATGGCATTTCATGTGGAAGACTTTTGGGCAGCGGTCACAGCATAGCAGGTTACCACCGTTGATACAAACAGCACACCAGTCTTCATTTGGGTCTTCCTCTTTCCCACCAGAGTTGCCTGTTCCAGCCAACACCCCTTCCCCTATGTCGTCTGTCCCCTTGCTGGAGTTTCCATTAGTAAGGGGAGCGGCAACGATGCTGCTGCTGTTGTTGTTGTTGTTCTCAGAGGATAACGAGGTAGTGGAGGTCATAGTTGAATTTGCAGTAGAGGCTGCGGCACTGGAGCCATTTAGTCCAGAACACGGAGGATCGGATTGGGGTTCTGTTTTGATGCGCTCTGCTAAAGCCTTGCAAGCATCTTGGCCAGTAGACACAACTCCCAATACAGGAAGGGTGCTGTTGTCCGGACTGCTCATCTGGGGGTTAAAAAATAAATAAATAAATATATTAGGGCTGTCAAAATGAACATGTTAATCTATGCAATTAATCTCACAACACTGGTTACATACCATGCAGGCACTCCTCCCGGAATCTTTGCCCAGCTCCGTCTTCAGAGAAGATGCTGGACAGTTGTAGCGGTCCTCTGTACCAGGCTCTTGCTTCACCCTCAGCTGGTCCACCGAAGCTCCGCCTCCTGGCCCCGCCCTCCCCGCAGAGCTACAGCTGATAAAACAACCATAAAAAAAAGATTAACGTAACAGATTAAAATCAATTGTTGCCACTATGATACCCTCATTATCTTCTTACCTGCCCCTGCTACCTGTGCTGGAATTGCTAGAAGGTCGTGCTGGTGTGTGGGCATTCGACAAACCTGCAGACAGAAAACAAATACACAGGTGATGATTACACAGCAGTACAAATACAATGTACAAATTTTATTTAATTTCTCTCGGGACATACAAGGGCCAAGAGTATCTGGGAAGGCGATACAGGATATGATAAAAGGGAGTGGGCAATTTAGAATGTGTAACACCCCACAATTCTATCAAATGGTAATATCTGATATGTTCTGGAAATTCAAGTTAAATTACTTACATACAAGTAAAAATAACATTTTGCAGTTTGAGTCAAAGCCTTTGTGAAATAAGTCCTTACCACTGAATCGGAGGTCTGTGATGTTATCAATGTGATTAGATCCATTTAGAAAGAAGGATATACATTTAAATAAATAAACACTAAACAGGAAGTCCTGTCAGATGTAATCCATGTGTGGTACCTGATGATCCAGGAGAGTGTGTGGAGAGTCCAGGCGAGGGGTTCATGTCCACTGAGCCGAGGTGATGCTGCGTGCTGGCTGTGATGTAGCGAGACAGGAGGTGTCCAAGGTTGCTGGAACCGGCATCCTCCAGCTAAGGAAGCACAGTGGCCAAAAACAACAAGCAGGGAATCAAAGTCACTCAAAAAGGTCAATGGATTTTTGCGAAAACTTGACTAAACCAAGGAAAATATTGGAAAGATTTGGCCTGTGTCAAATCTGTTCACTCATTTGCCAAATCACACTTTGTAGTTGCATTTCTCCACACCTTCCCTCGTCAATAATACCCTTTAGAAATGTATAGACATTCAAATATTTGGTTTCGTATATTTACATATTATTCCTTTAAATAAATATTCAAATGTTTATCATAATCTTAATTATGCGTTACATTAGACTATCCTTAAACGTTGATATTTTATAGTTCTGGACATATTTGAATAAAATTATATACAAAATAAATACACAATAAAGGGGCAGGTTCTTATAATAAAAATAAATAAGGAAGGTTACAAGACCCAAACATCAAAAACAATGTTAGCATGATCGCACCTGAATGGGCGGGATCTCCGGCAGGCAGGGCAGGTTCTCGGGGTTAGTGACGGAGGGGATCAGCTCGATGGGGCCTATGACTGGGCTCGCAGGGCCGCGGTGAGTATGGGCACCTGCCATACTTGCACTGGTAGGACTCGTAGGGTTGGCATTATGAAGGGATGCCACCGGGAAAGGGCCTGCGTGACCTGGGTTGGAATGCTGCATAGAAAGAGACGGAGGGATGAAGGAGAAAAGGGTGGGAGGACAGTCATTCGCTCACTTTCACCAAAAAAAAACATTGTGGAAGAAACAACATGGTTGCACTATCATGCATTTGGGTGACACATGCTGCACAAAACACAAATGACAAAGTAGGAAAAAAGGTGCCAAACCCCTGATTGTAGTAAGAAACGAAACCTTTGGTGGCTCATCTCAGATTCTATAGACATCTGGACACAAAAAAAAGGGGGCTATAGTGGAAGTTTCTCTTAACTATTCTTACATGCAAGCAGTAAATGTACATTTACCATTCTGTGCATTATTTGACAGGTGAAAATAATCAGGGATATGCGTATTGATCTTCGTTAAGGCATTGTAAAGAAGTAGGACGCAGTGTATTTACACCTTTCAATGAAAACTCATTTCAGATTTTAATCGGCTCTTGGTCTGTTTTTTTTTTGTATGGATGTTCAAGAACACCCGTAGTTAAATCAAATTTAGATTTCTGTTGGGTGCAAAAGGCTTTCCGTGTTTGAAAAGGTGATATTACTGATAATGTTTAAATCAAAGTCAATACTGCCAATACTGGGAGTGAAATACACAAGTAGCAAACGGTCTGCCAACGTGAAAATGAAGAAGCATTGAGGTTCCTTGTGGAATTATTGACCATGGGTAGCACCATGAAGCTGCATTTCAGAGACCGGGTCCCTGTTTTGTTTCTTGCACACAAACAAGGAAACAGTCACACCTATGATGTCACGCCTGTTGATGGCACTGATCATCAGCAGGTAGCGATAACACCAATGAAGACATGGAAGAAGAAGACTGGGAGCTATTAGATGTAAACAAGGGAGGGAAATTCACTTGACACGGTTGTTAGTTCTCAAGGACACACACATTATGTTTGGGGAGGAGCTAAATGTAAACGTGATTCTTGTTTGATTACAAGAAACCTTCACAGGGCCCTTTTCTAAACACAAAGAAATAAACTGGACTTTTACCTTGTTGGTCAGAATTATTTAAGAATCGAGCACAAACACAGCCATTTGCATTTTTGTTTAAATAAAGGCAGAATTCTTTCAGCTTGTTTTGAGAACTTTGTGTGGTTACCAACCAAAACTAGCGGCCCTTTATACTGCTGAACCTTCAATGTTATCTAATGTGTAGCCATTTCAGCAGACCACGGTTCTGTTTCCACTGTTAACAATCTGCGTTGGATGCGAGTTAAAGTGAATTTTATGTTAATGCCAATGAAAATTCAAAATACCATTAGCTATGGTTATAATAATTGGCAGTAAGATGTCATTTCCTTTTCTTTGAGTTTTTGGTTCATTTTGGTCAGGTGCAATGCTTCTGAAAAATATGAAATAGATAAACAAAAATTGTAATATACCGTATTTATTATTTAACTTTCAAAATTGTTTTATTTTAATACTGGCAACTCTGAAGATAAGTAACTTACGTTACAATATTTTTAAGCATATAAAAGATTTCCCAAATACTCAGTGATGGATATTGACACCAATACAACTATGCAAGATTTCTGTAAATACCCCTAATACAACTGAAATGTTTTTTTAAAAGAAATCGTGATATGTATATGTATACAGGATTGCGACATTTTACAGTTGTAAATAGACCTATTTACTCTAGCTCTGTGTTGGACGCCCTGTGTACGGGCTGACTAATTACTACCGTATTTTACTTATTTGACATACTTTTAAGAATAAAAACCACATTGCACCAAAAAAGGAAAATCTAGATATACTTGCCCCTAAAACTCGACAAACTTGGTGCAAAAACAAAAAAGGATACTTAAATCTGTTAGTATTCCCAAATCATTTGTTAGCATTGGATAGAAAAGCATGCACAAACAAATTGTACTGCAAATACTGTACATTTCTTTCTCAAGCAAGCTATTTGGCATCTACAACAACATCTACCACATTTGTACTACACATCATTTAGAGCCAACAGATGAGTTAGACAAAAAACACATAGAAAATCCAAACAGTCAAAGTATGTTCCTCCATTTATCCATTTGAAACCGGAGTGTGTTTGCACTGACCTGTCTCTGGAGCTGAGGCTGCATCATGGCCGGATACTGCTGTCCATTAAGTCTGGGCTGAGCTGTGGCCATTCGGACCTGTGGTGGACCCGGGAGACGCATATGGTGGGAGGAAGAGTACATGGGGGGACCTGGCCCACCATTCATACCCACAGGCCCCCTCGGTAGCTGTTGCATACTGATGAGCCTTGGAGGCTGTCGAAAACCAGACACAAAAAAACGGATCATTGAGTAAATAAAAGCAGGGCTACTTGCTAACAAGGAGAATTTCAAGGTAATGCATTTGCTGGAAACAAAAAAACATTTAGTTAATGCTGACATGATTGGTTGATTTATTGGTTCCTAACTAAAGACTTATAAATTCAGACGTAGTGTATATTCTTTAATTATATTCACGGGTTACAGACCCTCAAATGCAAAGATTGGTGTGCTTTTCCTTGTTTGACAACATTAAATCATTTATTCCGATGCTTTTGACAGATGACTAGACAAATGAAGTGATCTTGGATCACATCCTCATCTATTCAGACATTACCAAGTGAACAACTGTGTTCAACTTAAAATTCATTCTTATAGAAGTTTGTCACCAAAGCCGTCCCAGACTGGTCCAGTTATCCCTTAATAGTCCTAATCTTGTATAGCCAGATCTCCATTTGAGGAACTTCTGAAGTCTGGAGGGGTATAGGACAGATTTTTTGTTGTATTCCACAGTTGTCCTCTCCTGACTGGTGAAAGTTTTTCATACCTGCTGCTGACCCATCGGTTGCGCGGTCTGTCTTGCATGCTGCTGGGATATTTGGGAGGCAATGCGCATCTGTTGCTGGATCTGCTGCTGCTGGTGTTGCTGGTGTTGTTGTTGTTGTTGTTGCTGCTGCTGCTGCTGTTGCTGTTGCTGCTGTTGGTGGTTATGGTGCTTTTGCTGTGCATAGGCCGCCTGCTGCATGTGCTGCAGCCGGAGCTGGGCCAAGTTAATCTGTCCTGCTTGTTTGCTGTGATGAACCTGTCCTGGAGAAATGGGTGGACCTCCCACCATCACACCGGGCTGTTGCACGGGTATCGGGGGCTTCTCGATAACCAAATTACCTACAAAGAGATAACAGCTTTATTCATAGAAGTGCACATGCTCCAGACAGATGTGAAATATTCCTTGATTGTACTTGCAACAGGACACTTGAATTTCATCCTACTGTTTACAGCCCTTGTACAATAAATAATGCATGACTTAATCTGGTGAGACAGATGAATTGATCTTGCCACAATATAATAATGAGGTAATAAGGATCTCTTACCTAGATTGACTACGTTTTTGGCCCAGAAAGTGGGGTCACAAAAGAAGCGCACAACTCCATTAGCCTGGGGTGCTGGCTCTAGTCTGGCCTTGAAGAGCTGGCGAAGCTGGAACAGAATCTACACACACGCACACAAAAATATGTGTTCTTCAGGTTAACAAGCCTGGCTTTAGTGGAGGAACAACTGCTCTGTTTGTCAAAATGCGAATGGGAAGAATTATTGCTACGAAAATAAATAAATAAAACAAACAAACAGAGCTGACGGTCTTAGGGCAACTCAAAGACATCCAGCAGAAGCCTTAGAGGTAATAAAAAAAAAATAACCCAGCCAAAGGACGTGCTAATTCGCTGATAGACTTATCTAGAAAAAGGCTGAATACTAGCTACAACACGACATCTGAGACTTCATTGCTGTTGATGAGGAGTTGTATCAGAGGCAAACACAACTCTGATGGTCCTCAAAACTTTAACCCATAAAGTAGAGAAATGCTTTCATGTACAGCAGGGATCTACCGTGCAAATGCAATGCTGTATTATTATCTCAAACTGCTGAACATCTGGGTAACAGGAGAAACATACCAGCCTCTTGCTGTAGAGCAGCGCCGTGCTGCTGCCAGTAGAGATGGCCCACTGGCAGAAGCCGAGGACGTGGTGGATCTGTTGGGCCAGCTGGGTGGTGTCCTTATGCTGAGACACAAGCCTCATACTACGCTCTTTGGTCACACTCTAGACAGAGAGTGAGATTATTCTGGTTATGGCACTGTTTCTGAGAACAATTTGTTGGCATGTGGAAAGAGAAAGATATTTGATTAGATCAAAATTGAATGATCCTTGTGAGTTATTAAAGCAGTCGATAAAAAATGCAGCAAAATAATTAAGTAAATAAGCAAACAACAAATGGAGAAGTATATAACAAACAAGATTCAATGACCAAACTGAGTAAATATATTCAGTCGAAGCCGGGATTTTATAGATGGGTAAATTGAAATAAAAAAACATATACAGTAAACAAGAAAGGGTCAACATCAAGAATCAAATTTGAAAGGTGCGAGTACACAATGTAATAAATGTGTTGCATTTCTCTTCATATTTGTATGGATAAGTGAAGCTTCATGCAATCCATGTGGTCGATATGTGGTTTCTCTGAAATGAGTGTGTTTGACGGCAATTAGAGCGAATCAACAACAATGGAATTAGCACACATAGGCACAAAAAAAAAAATCGTTTTGATTGTGCAGATCTTCGCAGAACTGACTCAATTATATTATCTTACCTCCAACTGCTGTAGAAGGGACTTGCCCTTCTTGTTGATCTCATTAATAAGAGTAAATACTGCAATTTTGATCTCATGCTCCACCTTCTTGTGTGTATCATTCAGCTCTTTTAACCTGGATGAAAAAAAAAAACGCTCAATTTAGAGTCCCAAGCCACAAACAGAAAAGCTCACCGCATGTGGCAGCCAATAGTCATGGATAACAACGTACAGTAGTATTGTCAACGGGGAGGACTGGAAGTACAAAAAATAATCTCACACCTGCTTTGCACCTGAGAGACAGAGTAATGGACATAGTTCTTCTTTTCCTGTAGTTTGGCCACGCTGGTCTCGATGATCCCTTTCTGGTTTTGGAAAGCCTCCTCAAGGAACTGATACCTGAGAGCAGGGAGGAGGGGGGGGGGTGTGTAACTCTCTATAAGTCAACAACTTTGATCTGATTGTATTAATGACTAACGGGGTATTTATGAGAATGTGAGCAGGGAATTATTTCCTTTTCTTTTCTTTGTCTTTACCATGTTGGAGTATATCAGTCTTTGACCAGTTAAGCTGTAGTGAAGCCAGAGCGAGGAACTCGCCCCAGGTCGTTATAATGCATGCACAACACGATTTGTTTCTTTACAGGGCTTGAACAAAGGCAATAAAGTACTGCATTAATGTGAGATATTAATCAACATATAATTAAAACACCTCCTATGCATTGTGAATTTCAGTTTATGGCTTCAGAGCCTTTCTCAAGGGTCTGAGCTTTTGCACCTGCGAGGCGGGCGCTAAGGTGCCAAGCACAAGTGTTACCTTCAGGCACTTGAAGCATTAGTAAGTTAACGCTTAAAAATCGCTTGATAAGCTTTGGCTATTGCTTCTTTTGCTTTTTAGTTTAGCATCCCTTGAAGGATGTGCTAGACGTTGAGCTACCTGTGCTCCTTGTGTTCCAGCAGCTGGCAGTCCCTACAGGTCAATGTGTCACAGGTCTCACAGAAAAGCTTCAGAGGCTCCTGTTTGTGGATCGGACAGAAAACCGGCCTCTGCCCCGAAGTACCAACAGACTCTGTAAACAGAAAAGAGAAAATGGGGAACCAGAAATCAGTAAAGGTAACTGATTCGCAGAAAAACAGTGAAAGAACAAAAAGTCCAAAATTCATGTCAATGCAAAAATCTTGTCAAAGCCAGTTTACATTTGCAAACAGGTGGAAAAAGACTTCGGGGTGTATGGTCCCCGGCTAGAGTTACCATCTCAGCAACCAGACTCTGCAGAAATGTTACCATGGCAACAGCATATCAGTTGCACCACATTCTCCAACAGTGCTCCAACTAGGGTTCGTCTTATTTTGCAGTCTTAGCATCCAAAAACATTGGTAGAGCCCTTCACTGTGAGGTTCAGCCATTTTACCGGAGGCAGCGTCAGCATCCTCCTTTGTGTGAATCTTGTGGTCCTTGGTTATTTTCACCCGCTGGTGGGCCTCCACGCAGGTCTTACACAGCCATTCGCCGCACTCCACGCAAAACCCTATGGTTCCTGCATTGTCCTCGCAGCTTGTGCATACCTGGAAAAGATCACGCCATAAATCATAGACCCGGACTCAATAATCAGTTTGGGTGCTGACCGATGCAGCTTAGAAATGTGGGCTCAGATCAAGGAATGATGTTGCCTTGATTTATGACACAGGCTTTGAGATGTTGTACATGATTTCAAAGCTGAAAGAATGTCTGATATCAAAGTGCTAACTTACCATTACCAGTAGTACGGTAAAGAGAACCAGTTATATTAAAGCCTAAACTACCTGCTTACATAAGTATTATTATGCGTCCCAAAGTTGACTCATGGTGGTCATTGGTTCTCTACAATCGGTCAGTTCAACTGGATTTGTTACAGTGCAGATTCTGTGGCTGAGTAATGGGTCAAGCGCTGAATTGCAATGTTTTTAGCAGTGGTGCAAAAGGAGAGCCAAAGTTATTGAAACAATAAAAATAAGCATCTTGCATATTTGGGAGGATTATTTACTAGATCTTGCATCTCACTTCAGAAAAGTAGCAGACAAACCTGTTACACACAGTGAACATCTTAGAAATGAATCTTGTTAGTGATTTTAAAAGGTTTTCATCAGTGGTTGCAGGTTGGACTAAGCTAAATACTTTGTTTTGTTGTTGCTTTATTAGAAAGTAAAATATCAGAATCCCATAAACACAACATTATGTATGCAAGGCTAACCGATTTGACGTACCTGTGCAGCCTTTTCATCAGACGCACCGCTGGCCTCTGTGGTATCTTTGACAAAGTAGTTATCAATGATGTCGCTCTGTTTGTAGTCCTGGTGGCATACTGAACAGCGCATAACATTTACTGTGGACAAAGTAGACAGAAAAAAAGGGTTCAAATGATACATAGTTCAAATGAGACACAAAAAAAACTACCAGGCCACACATTCAGTGTTTTTAAATAGCAATCTTTGAAGAAAAATAGAAGGATAAGTCTACTTTAAATCTATTCCGTGACCTTTTATGCATATTTCTTCCAGCTTTTCTTAAAAATTCTTGACACTGGGATAGCCAATTGATTTATCGCATGTCTCCAGAGGATTCAATCTAGTCATCTTTGGCATGTTTATTAGAATATTAAATGACATGGCCAGACTGTTTAACTTAATCGCATGAGTTGGCTTAGTTAATAGAATTAGTTCAATCACTGCTATAATGGTACGCCCCTAAAAACAATTAGTTCAGTGCATCAACATTTCTATTTATTTTCTCAAGTCTGTTTATGTGCAGTTTAATATTTTGCACATTGACACATAATCAATATAAATTGAGTCAGCATGGTATATGTCACCCCTCCTCTACCTCATAAACCCCCCCTGCCAGCTGAGATAAAAACTGGTTGAAGCCAGTTTGAACCGGTCTACACTGGCTTGAGCAGCACACAGCCGGTTTGTGTAAGCTCCAGCTGCATGGGTCTCTGGGTGATTGATCATGAAAGCAGATGGACTGGGTTTGTGTTGAGGGAGGAACGAGAAAACACACACACACACACACCTATATAACATTTTTTTTTTAAAGAGGACGCAAGATCACAACAGCCAATTCCAACCCAATGAGCGGTCAGGTTTGATCAGTTATGCCAAATATACATCACTCGAGGCGATTTGCACATGCAGGGAGAAAAAGAACCAGAAATCTATCACAGTGAGACACAAACCAGGACAACACTGGGATTAAGGCATTAGATCATACTTGAATCACAAATCTCAGGAGACCTCATTCATTTTGAAGGGATCGATATCACATTTCAACTTCCCTTTCATTTACTCAAAGAATATGTGTATTTTAGTCCAATTTAGTCATCTAGTAATGTTTTTCACCCCTTAAAATTAAAGAGACAAGTAGATAAGAAAATAAGGTTGACACACATTTAGCTTGGGCATCAGACAGACTTCAGGCCCACATGATGGTTCTGGATATATTCGAATTGTGTAAGAAGCTAAACAGCAAGCCACATTACAAGCTGCTGCCTTGTATTACAACAGACAGCACAGAAGAGCAGTAGAGAGTACGAATGAATTCATGAGCAGCAAAGTTGTTTTTGAACCTGCAGCATTGCCAACGAGCTGTTACAGTTCCTCATTTCATGGACACAACATAACAAGAATCAGGATTTCCTGATTGTGTATCATTTTACCACATTTCCTATGATCAGGTAAATGCTCAATATCATCAATCAGTAACCTGGGCTAGTGTCATTTGAAATCCATGATTTGAAGCCATGATAATCCATTACTATAAATCTATTTGCTAACAAACTTTTTGTGGGATCTAACTGCTGCAGTGGTAGAACTACCACCCCCCTCCTGCCCCCCACTTCCAAAACTCCAGTCGGACTCAACTGAGGCCAAAGGAACAATTCAAATGTTAAACTTCTACAGCTGAATAAGGGAATTTGTGGCACATCATCAACTAAGAGCAAATAGAAACCCCTAAAAAGAGTCATATTAGTTTGACCGGACTGACGTGTTTTACGTTTGTGGAGATGGAGTCACGGTTATAAAAGCAATTAAAAATCCACAATAAATGTTCTTTAACAAGGAAAGAAACACAACAACAACAGTTAGTGACAAATCAATTATTATACATACTTGTAGATTTATAAAATTACCCCACCGAACTGCATGCTGCGTACAGCTCGCCCGCTATCACATCAAGAAGAAACCCTGTGGCTACATGAAAACACGGAAAAGAGCGATGCAGGAGGAACAACAAGAGACCAGAGTTGCACAAACACAACTTGTGCCCAACTGAGGAGTTTTGTGCTGTTTAAAGGTTTTTGGTTTTGAAAAATCTGAGGTAAGTTAGATCAGAAAACAATCTGGTGGCAACACTACCAACATGCTAACACAAGTTGGCCAGCAGGAGGGAACAACTGTTCAGGTTGTCTGCGTTGCTTTAAGGCGTAAATGAATGTATGCGTTACCTCCAATAAAAACATACTGTGATACCGCCATAATCATATTGCCATATGAATTTTTGGCCAAACCGCCCAGTCCTACATGATATTAAAACTCTCCAATGAGACTGAGACCAATAGTGCTATAGCTTGGTAGCTGGTACTGAGGGGAAGTAAAGTCGACATAAAAAAACCTAAAACCTGGAGATTAAAAGGACTGAGATGTCAGCGAGTGATTTCTGTATACCGACAGGGCTCGGGTCTGTTTTTATTGGATTTTGGAGTTCAGCACTGCACAATTGTTTAATATTATCGAGGTTTATATAAAACATAAAATGATTCCAAGCACCTGAAAGATAATATTGGTTAAGTTCCTCTACAAAATATCAACTGGCAAATAAGTTAAAGAGAGGCTACATCAGAAAATTATAGATTGAACAGTGCAAAATGAAAGCGACAAAACCTAAATCTACTTTTGAGCAGTGAATACATCTTTTCAACCTGGTCCGTGTTTCCCGAAAGGAAACCAAAAGCGTGCAAAGCCTATTGTTTTGCTTTATTTTCCCAAGTCTGTTTTGCAGCATGAAGCTTTTGTTAACTCCAGCTAAACTGTTGGTGACTGACTATTGGGGCTTTTCTGAGGTATCCGACAATCAAGCTTCAAAAAACATATACGGCCATTATAGTCTCTTCATCCTGTAATGTGCCCAGGATTTAAAAGCTGTACGGTAATAAACAAATTGACAAGACAAATCTGTGTATGCACTGACATGCATGAACTGTTAATTATATTGTATTTTATTTTCCGGGGGTTAATCATTTGGGAGACCTCGTAATTATGCCTAACCTATGTCCCATCGCTATGGTTATGATCCAAGTCCTTATTCCGACATAATATATCAAAAATAGTACAGAGATGTCCTACAGTCATATTTTCAGATCTGCTGTTTGGATGAATATAACCAAGATGCTGTTGAATAAAACATTTTGGTTTCTAGGAACCCGGTAAAAATACATTTCTATATAAAGTAGCTATTAATATAGTTTAATAGTATTTTTTAACTCCAGTCAGTCTCTTCACTTGAGAATAGCTCACTGTTAATGAATACTTTGACAAGAGGCAAACTGTGCGTTTGATCACCATCCATTCATGTTAATACAGTCTAATGGTTAATATAATGACAAGTCAATATTGTTGTAAAACATTAACAACTTATGAATTGCTCAATTTCCAGAGGGATTGTATATAGCGTCAGCTTTCTCTCGGTTATGTCGGAAAACATCTGACATATCCTAACATGGCAACTTGGCAACAAAATCTGTTACTTTAAGTGGATGCAGCTTCCACAACCATCTCATTTGATCCTCTTGGTCCATGCTTGACACAAAATACAATAACGTTATATTGTTGTAGAAAAGCCGATGAACGGATTGACCAATGGGAGTGTATCAAGCTTACCGGTTTCTTCAAATAAAAACTCTAGTCTTATTAAAGTTATAATTGTTTTAAAGCTAGCGTTGGGTATAAAGAATTAGACCAACCTGGTGTCACTTTCTCTGTATTAAAATAAATTAACCTCCAACTATTGAAGCCCACATTATGGACAAACCGCAATTGATCTTAACAGATCATACGTGTGTTCAAAGATCACGTTCAATCAAACATTAGTTGACGTTCCCTAATGTTCCGGAAAGAGTTAATTAACTCTGTGAAATAACTCACCTATGTGTGTGTCCGTTTGCCCGTGTGGTCCGGGTACCTGTACGCTGATCTGTCGATCTGGTTGCGGGATACATTTCAGGCAAAAGGAGTGCAAACAGGGCAGAAGTTTGGGTTCACAGTCTCGGCTCTGAAGACTTTGTTTACACACTGCGCACGTATCCAGAAAATTAATGGGAGTCGATACCGGCGTAGCCGCTGGAGCCGTCGGTGGGGGGGACATTTCAGTGGTGACACCACTGACAGGAGCATTCGCGGCGGGCACGGTTTCAGCTGCCACCGGCTCCGCATTGGTGCTGCTGGAGCCAGTCGGGCTGACGGCGTTGCTACCGCTAACATTGACTTCCCCAGCTGCTGCAGCAGCAGCCCCGCTGCTGCTTACGTCTCCGCCGTCGCTGGTGGGTGTTGGTGTCTCGTTGCCTTTATCGTTGGACTCTGTTTCGTCCTCGCCCTTTGTATTAGAGTCTATGACTATGACTGCATTTTCATCTTTCTTTTCTGGCTGCTCGTTATCTTGTGCTGCGAGCACAGAGTCCGAATTAGCAGATGGCTCCATATCCTCCTCGCCTTTGTTGTCCGCCATCTTCCTTCCTCTTTGAACCGCTGCACGCCCTGCGTAACTTCACGGCCGACGAGTACGTGTGATGACGTCATTACGTCGCCCAATACCGTATTAACTTGTTTATGGCCAGTAAACACTACGATTTAAATAATCTACTCGGCAACAAATACCCCATTTCAGAAAACAATTAGCGTTGGCTCAACGCTCTTGCACTATTTATGAACTGTCTATCATATGAATCAGACACCTGACGGGATATACATATCTGTAATAAAACGATATTGCACACAGAAAAAACAGCATAGTTTTTTTTTCTAAAAACCGAAATAATCCATATTGCAACAAAAAAACCTGTCTCACAATGTCTCACAAGAAATTATATATATATATATACCCACCCCTGGGTTTTTGTATTTAAAAACAATATATATATATATAAGATGTCTTGATATATATTAAGATGTCTTGTTTTTAAATACAAAAACCCAGGGGTGGGCGGGTTCCGTTGGGGGGGGGGGGGTAGTGGAGATTGTGGGAGATGGGGGGTCTGGGTCGGGAGGTTCCGTGGGGGTTCGCCGGGTCGGGGTCCGTGTGTGTGGGGCGAGGTTGGCGGGGTGAGGGTCCATTGGGAGAATGACCATTTTAAAATATTTCTAAAACTGGAAAAAATCAAGGCTGGAGCCTCAGAAGTGTAAATTTAGTAGGACATATGCAAACCCTTTTACAGCAAGTACAGCTTTTTCACTCAAGCAGCAGTTCCGACCTTCCGCTCCACTAGATGTCGCAAACAATTTCTCAGGGCCGTACTAGTAAAGGCTTTTATTCTGAAGGTTGAGACCCGAATCACTGACCTTTCGTTGGCTGTGAAGTTTTTACGTTTTTGTAGCTACGAGGGCCATAACAAAATCATCAATATAGACTGATTAAAATGGCTGGAACGGCTTCAGTCGCTGGCGAAGTGTTCGTCGATGCTTTGCCATATTTCGACCAAGGTTACGATGCCGCAGGTGTCCGAGAAGCGGTGAGTAAACACGCAGCATGCTAACCGCAGCGTGTGTGCTAATGTTAGCAAGCGTTACCTTTATAGAAACATGTTTGAATAGGACACTGAGCAATCCCCAAACAACGGCACGCCATTCCGGTAGTCCACGTATTATTGTAGCAAACGTACTAACGTCAGTTACATTTCACGTTTTTCTTGTGGGAGGCAGCGTTAAAGGTACTGTTTTCCATGTAATGCTAACGTTAGCGTTAGCTTTGCTTCTTGGGTGAGGAGCGTATGAGTAGCCTCTGTATCACTCGTCAGAAGACACGTTAGAAAATTAACGTTAAATTACAACGTTAGAGCATAAGTTAGTTGTTCGGGGTTTTCATTGGCAAAATGGCATATGAGAGCAACGCCTGTTTAGCTGTTCCTACTCCACTCCTAATGTGTTATGTTAGTTATGTCCCATATTACCACAGTACAACGAATCAAAGTATCCAAAAGAGCTTTTAATTCTTCACGGGGCCCTAGTGACACACACTGAATTTAGGGGCATTTAGGGGGAATTTCACCGCAGACATTTGCAAATATCTTTCAATAGAAGGTGAAGCATGGAATAATTACGAACTTCTCAATTACTATTTTATTATGAGATCCACATCTTGCCTTTGCATGGTTTCAAAGTGCTTATTTGAAGTCACTTTGTCTACCTGATGTAATGTATTAGGTACATGCATCCTGAAAGCAACTAGTACTGTAACACCTGTACTAGTTTCTAAACCGTTTCTTATTTGTTGCAGTGTTTTGAAACCTTGGGTAATTTTTTGTTCTCCAGGCCGCAGCGTTGGTGGAGGAGGAAACTAGAAGATACCGACCAACCAAGAACTACCTGAGCTACTTGCAAACGCCGGACTTCTCTACGTTTGAGGTGGCCAAATCCTCAGACCTCTGAAACCCCTTTTTCACATTCAAATTGTTGTGACAGAAATAACGGCAAATTTCTTTTCACTCATTAGACAGAAATCATGAGGAATGAATTTGATCGGCTGGCGGCTCGGCAGCCCATGGATCTCCTGAGCATGAAGAGGTAAACAATAAGATACTGCTGGAGTCTGTGTTTATATTTAAAGCTGCTAAAAACCTGAATCAAAGGCATGCACATTTCTGTGGGGAAACTTATGCATATACAAAGACTCATTAGAAGATTCTGCTGCGTCCAACGATGATAAAGTTCTGCCGTTTGCTCATTTACCTCAAGAACGGGTATAAACACTTGTAGTATAAAATATAATAATACATTGCTGGTGATGTACAAACATTTTTTTACAGTGATTCATTTTAATATTTTCTAGTTTATTCTCTTTAGGAATGTCTTGAAAGCAAACTGCTCTTTGAAAAGTAGTCCTTGCTCTTGTAACAAGCAAATGTATTGATTGGAAAGTTAAGAAGAAGGATAAGAAGTTAAAAGATGTGCCATAAGGCATTAGTGCAAGCAGCACGGTGAGTAAATATTGAGAAACGCAACAATCCCATAAAATCACAATAATGAATTTACTATTATTATCAATTGATCTAATATTTATATAAGTTATTTGATACAAACTTCCAGAATAGCAAGTGGCCATAGTAAATTCTAATATTCTGTGTACTAATCATAGCAAACTACAAAAAACAAAATCACATTTCTGAAGATCGAACCAGTTAAATTTGTCTTAAAGAATTGGCAAATAATGCAAAAAGTGACAATCCTTTTTAATTATTTTAGCTCTGAGCCTGTATGTATCTTTGGGTGGACGGGATTCAAATATCACCTCTTTGAACAAACTGCTGCTGTAATGTTAGATGTTAAATCCTGTAGGCTTTTATTTCAGGCCTCGTTTCTAAAATCCAACGTTTTATAGATAATGCAAACAATTATAAGTTGCCGCTGCTGTTCTGACTCCGCTTTACTCTCCATCACCCGCGGAGATATGAGCTGCCAGCACCCTCGTCAGGACAGAAGAACGACATTACGGCGTGGCAGGAGTGTGTGAACAACTCGATGGCCCAGCTGGAGCACCAAGCGGTCCGCATCGAGAACCTGGAGCTCATGTCGCAGTACGGAACCAACGCATGGAAGGTCTACAACGAGTAAGTGATGGCGGGCGTTTGCCACGAACATCAATTCCGTGCATAATTAGTCTGAAAACTAACGTGTTTATTATCGTCCTGCTGCAGTAACTTGGCCTTCATGATTGAGATAGCCCAAAAGGAACTGCAGAAATTCAGGTGAAGTGATTACTGGAACATTGTTGGGGGAGGAAAGTGTCAGTAAACAAGCTTGCACACATCTTACCAGTTCCATTTCTCATGTTTGCCAAGCAGGAAGCAAATTCAGGATCTAAACTGGCAGCGTAAAAACGACCAGTTGGCAGGAGGAGCCAAGCTGCGAGAGCTGGAGTCAAAGTATGTTGTTAAGCGCTTTTAATAGGCAGTGCACGGCAACGTGAAGGCAAGATTCTCCTCTTGAGTAACATCTGTGTCCGTCCCTCAACAGCTGGGTGTCTCTGGTCAGTAAAAACTTTGAGATCGAGCGGGCCATCGTCCAGCTGGAGAACGAAGTAACCCAACTGAGACAACAGCAGGGCGACGAGAACAAGGAGAATATTCGGCAAGACTTCTAGAGCAGCTGATGTCACCCTCGCAGCACTGATCTACAATCTGGTGACCCCTCAAATCAGATGACTTCTACTTTCATCAACTGACTAAGCGGCAACATGGGGAGGGCTACCTTTATGGAGATGAAACATGAAACCGCTCATGTTTAACTGCATCGTGAAATAACTTTCGCCATTCAGAAGGAGCAGTGAAGAAACCTTTTATGCCACTTGTACAGTGAAACAGCGGTGAGATGTGGGATAATCAACCCCCTTTTTCCTTCCACACTTAAAAGATCTTTAAAGCAAGATTATGTATAGTTTTCAACTGGATTTTTGGTGATTAATGGTAGCAAAACACAAAATTTATGTTCTCAGCATTGCAAAGTGGGTTCATTGGCTTTTACATTATATTCTTCTTTTGCTACAGATACTCTAGCATTAATCCAGAAGTGCCCAAAGTGGCATTAATCAGAAAAATGTACACAATCTGGATTTAATGTGGAATTCCGACCAACATGTAGATTTCAACTCTTTGAGGGGATCTAGAATTGAGTGTAAATATTTTTGTCCAGTCTGTCAGAAGACAGCTCCTTCTTAAGTCCACCTTTACTTCATGTCATTTTTGTACGATCTTTTAATAAAATGAACATCTCTTGTATTTGACTGTGGATTGGACTTTCTTTCTCATCAAAAGGTTTAATCCGGATAAAATTGATCCGGATTTAGTAATCCTTTTTTTTTTTTTGTGATCCGAGATCACGTGATCCAGCTTACTTTTGAGCCAGTTTTTCAAAGCAACATCAGATTGGATCAATCTGGTCCGGATAGGAACTTTTCAGGATCACCAAATCTGGATAACCAGTGCTCAAACAGGAAAGGAAATCACAATGTAGAACTATAGATATGTAAAGAGCAACAAGTAGAATAGCCAGTGTGGGGTCAATATAAGTTTGTTTTTATTTGAAATGAAAACACATTTAAAAAAAAAAAAAAAAAAAACACCCCATCCTCTTCCAGCAGTCCACTCATTTGAGACCTACAACAGAAAAACTACATTGAGGATATTTATAACAAGTTTCAAATATAGATGTATTGAATAAAAAATAGACTTAATGTCAAATACTCCACAATAATTTCAGACTTCCTCATCTGATGTGGAGAGACCAGCTTGTCTGAGCGTAGCCTTTAGGAGGCGGATCTCAAGTCTGGTCTTGGTTTGCTGCAGTTTGGTCAGAGTCAGTTGTTCCTCTGTCAGACGAAGCTGTGCTTCTGCCCTTTCAGTCTCTTTTTGCAGAAGTGCCTTGTAATCATCATCTTTGTTTGATGAAGGGCGCTTCAAGCCTTTCCTCTGAGATCCTGTGGCAACTACCACTGGCTCAACCAATGAGGATCCAGCTTCTTCCTCAGGAACAGAGCTGAGATTCAATATAAATACACTCAGCCTCAGGAGGAACTGGCAGATTCTCCTCTTCCTCAATCCAAGGCTCGCCATCCCCTACAACACCTTGAATACCATGGAGAGTTTGTGACTTCTCACCTCCAATGATGTCGAGGACCACATCTGTGTAAATGGCTTGTTGCCTGTTTGTGGGGTTTTGGCTTCAGCATGGTCCTGTGTTGCCCTGGCCTTAAGATTCTTCCACCGCAATTTGATTTGGTTTGTGGTCTTCCTCTCGCCAGACCCTATGGCATTCACATTTTCTGTGTAGGTATCCTTAGAAGAATTAAAACTTCGCACTATTGTTCCATGATGGCATCGAACACCCTCTAGTCGTGCATTGGTTTCAGCAGCAGTGAAGTTACAGCTTCTTGAGTCCATGGTTCCGTTGCTTTACTATAGTGAACATTGTTCATCAATTATAGGCCTTGGGTCCAATTGCCTCAATTGAACACAAGCCAAAACTAATCAGTTGGAATAGGTGTGTTTGAAAAGACCAACTACACAGCCATATGAATCAGCCTTTCTCAGAGGATTCAGAAAGAGACAGTGAAATGGCAGGTGTTGTCCACCGCCACCACCACTTTGCCAGGAGAGGATACCGTCAAAGGGTGTATGTTGAACGTATCAAGCCACTGGAGCAATACGCCACTGAGGAGCTGTATGTCCGATTTCGCTTTGCGAAGGCTGATATAGAGTACCTTGTGAACCTTCTCAGGCCAAAACTTCAACACAGAACGCAAAGGAGTCACGGTCTCTCTGTGGAAGACCAGATCCTCATTGCTCTCCGAAATGTATGCATGTGGGACTTTCTATCAAGTTGTTGGTGACTATATGGGAGTGGTGAAATCAGCTGTGTGTGATGTGGTGAGAGATGTGTCAATCGCACTGGCCAGCCTGGTCAATGAATTTGTTTCTTTTCCAAAGTACAACCAGATTTTCTTTTGGGGAATATGCCCAATGTGCATATACAAGCACCTCGTGAGAATGAATGGGAGTTTATAAACAGAAAGGGGAGGCACAGCATCAATGTCCAACTTGTGTGTGATGCTGATCTCATCATCACCAACTGCGTTGTCAAGTGGCCTGGGTCTGTCCATGAGGGAGAGCGCTTTATATAGAGACCTCCAAACCAACCGAACCGAATGGCATAATATTAGGAGAGTGCATACACACTCCTACCATGGCTGATGACTCCTTTTCTAACAGCAAATACACCGGCGCAGGCACGCTTCAACACTGCTCATTGCAGAGCAAGATGTGCAAATTGAGCGTTTAAATGGAGTTCTTAAGAGGCGCTTTGCATGCCTTAAATACCTGAGAGCGGAACCACAGAAAGCATGCAACATAACCCTTGCCTGTATTGTCCTGCACAACTGACAATGATGCACCTGAGACCCTTGGAGACCCTAACCAACCTCCTGAATTATGCCAGAACGAGCAAACAGGACGTGCAACAAGGGACGCAATAGTTACACTATTTCTGATTGGGATTTGTTTTGGATTTCAAAAATCAGTGATTATGGTTATTCTGTAATCATTGCATGCATCATTAATATTCTAAAAACAAAAATATTTTCGATTGTGATGAATATGTATATCAATTAGTGACAGGATAAAATGTATTTTTTGGTCAATTTTGACAGCTGTTTGGGGGATTTTATGAGGCCAAACTCTTTCTACTTTGCTACTTTGCTGTATACTGAAAGGCTGAATATGTTAAAGCCTTGGATCAAAGTGATCCAAATCCTACAAAAAAGTTCTGAAAAACCCAAACCAAAGGTTTGATCCAGATCAAGACCAAGATTGGATCACGTGATCTAATCCGATTATGTAATCCGTTTTTTCTTTTGAAAAACCCATTTTCAAGATTTGATCCAATCCGTTATCCAAAATCCTAATGGATTACTTTTGAAAAACCGGGCCCTGGTGATTACATTTATTTTTTCGTCTCCTCTGACCTCAACGGCCGTGTCTCTATTGCATAACGATATTCAGCATTCGAATCGCTGTCCTCACTCCCTAGGACAGTAAAGATGGATGGAGGCCTTCACATTCATCTACCGTAGGTTTAAATATGACCAACTGTCGGGTCCCTCCAATTAGAATAACAGCCAGTCAAATACCGGATTACACATTAACTTCGCACTGGGGAAACATTCAATGTGTTATATGTAAAACATCACCGCAGAGACTTTTGCCAAGTGGGGATAAAATCCCATTGTGGGAATTGAGACAAAGGAAACTGTTTCTTTTGAAGGCCTCTTTTTAAAAAGTGCGAGATGTCTGTTAAGGGGGGTGGGGGGGGGGGGAGAAAAAAAAAACAGTAAATCATTGTTTATCATTTATTGCCACATTCCTCACACAGTGCACAACAATCATTAATGGCACGTCATCCTTTACTGAGCCCAGCTGAAGCAAGATGTCCGGCATAAAAAGGAAAAAGGGTAGCGCCAGGTAGACCAGATCAGAGTAGCTTCTGCATACACCAACCAGGGATTGTAAAAAAAAAAAAAAAAAAAATCTTTTACATCTCACACACGCACACAGATATACCGTTGGCAAAGGAACAATGGGGTTAATCTTTAGGAAAAGTCATCCCCTGTGACCAAAAGAAAAGCTGATTGTGCAAAACAGCGCCAGCCCGCGGTAGCTAGAGTAGCAGCAGGTAATGTTGGCCGTGCTCCGGTCTATATACTGAGAGTGTTGAGAGCTGGTACTAAAGTAACAGCCTCTGGCAGGTTCTGGTTCTGGTCTTGGCTTTCTTTACCCTGGAGAAACTTCTGCCGATGCCTCTCCTCCTGCCGCTTCTTCTTCTCCTGCCGCTGCTGTTCTTTCCTCTGCTTGTTAGATACCTGGGAAGGTGGGAGGGGAGACGCTTTTTTTTTTTTATTTCAGCAACAACCGTAACCGAGGGGTATTTTGACCTGAACCAGCTCAGGAGTTAAAAAAAGTTAAACGTGTTGTCAATTCTAAAAGCCAGCAGGGGAAGAGACTCCTCTGCCTGCACAAGTCTCCTTGTACAGAAGTGCATCGCAACGTAACTACTCCTTACTGGATTTAAAAACTGATTAACACATGATAAACATGAGCTTATGGTCGCAAGCAGGGCTTGACGTTAACATTTTTGCTCACCAGCTAGTGGTTTTCCAGTTACTAGCCTCTCAGCGATTTCATTAGCCACAATTTTTGTTGTTGAGTTTGATTTGAAGTCGACTACGATTTGCTACAATTTACTTGAAGAACTAGATTTACAATTGGAGCTTTACAAAGTGTGTAAAGCTATTGTATGAAAACATATGCAACTGATTTAGACAAAGACAAAAGAGTTGCTCATTGCATACGTGCAGGAGTACTGTCGTCTTCATCCGTTTTAACATCTCCAACGAAGATGTCATGGTCTTTTATTGTTTACACTCTGAAGTTTCTTGTCCCAACTCCAAAAAAGACCCCTTAACCTTTTCACTCCTGTACATCCTACAATCAGTGGAATACAATGCATATTTTCTTGGCTGGATCATAAATCGACCATTCTTGAATGGATCTCCGCTTTTCGTTGAACAGTCTCTTCTTTCTCTCTTCTTCATTTTTTGGTTTCATCGGCAGTTTTCCTCTTTAGTGAGTCTACCCTCTGGGTTTTCCTACACCTGCTCTGTGCCCACACATCCTCGCCTTGCACTCAGCAGGTCTCCTCAAGTTTTATAAAAAGCTTCCACCTGTCACGTGTCTATGTTGCCTAGTAACGAGCGTGCACGATACAACACTAGCAGGGCAACTTTGGTTGGCATCTCCTTCTCAAAGTGTGGCGTGTGAACTGGTGGAAGTGCGTGTGTCTCACGGTCAATGCGTGAGGCTTGAGAACCCTGCAACGAGTTTATTATTTTCTTTCAGCCACCAATGTGACCGAGCATGCATTCATGACACAGTAATAACCATATCAATAACCGCCCTCAACCACCCTTTTGCCTCTACGGCAACACAGGAGGGACATACCATCTCAAGCGCAAAACCATCCCAAAAACTGAATTGCACACACCAAAGTGGCTAGTGAGAGGGAGTGGTTTATCCGCCACAGCCAAAATCTACCCGCATTTGGCGGGTGGGCGGGTGCTAATGTCAAGCCCCGGTGGCAAGCATTAGTCTCAAGTCTTCTTCAGTACAGTAGAATGAACAATTTGTAAATTATGATCCATTTAACATCAAATAGACCCTAAAGACAGGAATGAATTATAGCGTGGTTACCTTGTGATTGAAATGCTCCTTCCGAGGTTACTTGTTACAAGGTTAAATACTGTAAATGTATTACCGCACCAAAATGCAGACACATTTTGCTACATAAGAAAATTCATAAAAAACTAAAACAAACTATATGATAGGTGGGGGATTTCTTACAGGCTGAGGGAAATCTACGACTCGAATATTTCTGTGTTTTTGTCTTACAACATGAATCCTTTCACACTGTGTATTAAATTATTGAAAGTTAATTGTTAACTTTTTGCGTAACAAGCAGCTCTACCTTTGCCTTTTGTATATTGCCGCCCTCTGCTGGCTGTTTGTGCTCACTGCAGTTTGTGGCTGACACTCTGCAGGCGGAGCAGGGTCCTGAGGCACACTGGCCCTGGCAGGACTGGCACAGCACAGCGCCGACGAGCCATTCGGCGTTGATGGTCGCCGCGCTCAGCTGGAGAAGGTTCTCCTCATCACCTGCGGCGGAAAACACACACATAAACGCGACCGGTCAGTGTGATCGGATCACTCTTGGTAATGTAAAGCAGACATTTCTATCGGACCAATAGCAAACTTGGATGTATCGTGGATATGAATTCTGTAAAAAAAATTGGAAAGTCAATGAATCCATTGTAGTTTCTGACCGGGGATTCCTCGATTCCTGATGGCGCTCAGAATCACGTTGTCCTCCTCTGAGGCTATGGAAGACGGCTTTTTCCGTCTGTCCCTCTGGCCATCCCCAAACTCACGCTGATGGCCTGATTGTGAATTCTGAAGATTCTGGGAAGCAGCAACAACGCGAATATACAAAACAACCTCAAAAAAAGGTTGCTTCAGAGAGGGGTTAACATGGCAGGATGCACTATCGGGGGGGTGGGGATGGGGGAATTTTCCTATACTTCTCTGTTTAACGCTCCCTATACCTCTATGCGGAGCTGAGCAGGACTCTCAGAGTTATCTCCGATCCGCCTCACACTGTCGTAATGATCTCCATAGCGGTAAGCGATGTGCAGCTCTCTGCATACCTCCTTCTCTGCGCCATTTATCTGCAATAACAACAGCACATACAAACTAAGCGGTGTCCCAACAGTTAGTTTATTCATCATTTCATTATGTGACGTCTTTTGAAAGACTTTTTCTCTTTCTCCACCCGTACCTCCCACAGTGCTGTGTTGAGCTGATGGATGACCACTTTAACCTGTTGACTACGAGCAAAAGCCACGATTGCATCGTTTCCAGCAAATGTACCGGGCTGAGAGAGGTTGGATACTGTGTGGGAAGAAACAAAAAAACATTACTCACAAGAAATTTTTACCCTTTCCTCATTTTTCTTTAACTTTCTACAGTTCTGTCACACATGTGGAATGTCTCCCAAAACCCTCCTAAAATGTAAGATAATTTAATTGTAATGAAAAAAAAACATTTGAACTAGTTTAATCAGTCAATAATTACATTTCTGATTCCAAAGTGAAGACTGATAGCAGTGGTTAACAACCTTGTGGACTTGTGACATGTTTAAGCAAAGCAATATCTTTGTATCCTTTATCAACAGTCACACATGTTCATTGCGACCACATTAACCAAGTTCTCCTTTTTCTTTCAAATACTTTAATTCTTGAGAGGCCTGAACATTTAAAATGATTCTGCACTCCCTTGCAGACAGAACAGAGCCACCAGGGGTCACTGCATAGCTGCTGATAAACATCGTCTCCCACAGAAATCAATGGACTTCCCTTGTACAGTAATGCGACAGAATAGTTCATAGTGAATGAGGCATTATTAGAAGTGTTCAATTTGATCACCACAACTATATTTTGTTTACTTTGTTGATTCACTCAGTGTCTCCTTCTGGGTCATTTCCTTACAGTGCTGTGAAAAAGGAACGTCGTCCTCAACAAAGGGTTCAAAGTCTTGCCGATGGGACATCATATACTGGACAGTCTCCTGGCGAAGTCGCAGGTGCCCCCGGGAGTGACCCTCTGACTGGTCGCCAAGAGCTCTGAACAGGCAGTTCCTGCAAGAAACAAAGACAGTGACTGGAATGTCCACGCACGTCTGCCCATAGTGAAATGACTCAGCATGAATGTTATGGTGTGTTTGGGTAAAATGCCTATATTCTACTAGTTGGTATTAGCGAAGTTTCTGGGTGTTGGAGAAAATGACGTCCTGAAGACCACAAGCCTCCAAGACCTTCTGCCCAATAGTACGCATGACTGATAAAGGCAAGACTGTATTTTAGATCAGTTAAATTTCCATATTTTCTACAAGCTTTCCTGTAAATGACGCAATGCCGCTGTTATTGTCAGTCGAGGGAAAACAAATCACGTTTCAATAAAAGGAAAATGTGCCTCTACTATGCAGCCACCATGCAAATACAAATACTGTACATTGTTATTGATTGTGGGCTGGATAGTTCTAGGCACAGAAGGTTGAAGACATTATGTTCCTCATGGTGAGACTGCTGTCTCCAGCTTGAAGCATTCTGTATATAGTCAAATTAAGGAGACACGTGATGCACCATCAGTGATAGTGGGGAAACCCCGGCATATATCCCCCCCCCCACAATCTTTTTTTGTGTGGCCTCTTACCCGTCCCCGGGGACTTCTCTGAGCTTGAGCCCCAGGGCCTGGAGCTGGTTAGAGAAACTGACAAACTCGGCCCCTTCATCTGCATCCTGAGGCCGGTTCTTGCGGTCCTTCACGATGGCCCTGCGTGCCGCCCGTTCATCCCTCTTGCGTTCCGATTCACTCCTCTTGTTGCCCCGTACAGGTTTCGCCGTTTGCTTCCTAGACATGTTGGCTACAGTCGTTTCTGCGGGCCTACAACACCAAAATATGTCTTCTTACAGGAAGGAGCTGGCGCCCGCATCAACCACTGCCAAACATCTGGAGATCATTTCAAAAGACACAAAACAGGAGTAGGGGTGAGGTTTTCCCAAATATTTAAATAGAGGTATTGTTTTCTTTGAAAATCATAATATTACCAAGTTAGTCATTTCAGCCAGTTAGTTGTCTGTGAAGCTGTAATTTGAAAGAGATGAAGGTCATAATCTGTCCCTGATTTAGAAGACATTATGACAAACTCCATCAAGAGCCCTGGCCCTTTAATGCTCTTCATAGGCACAGCTTGAACTACATATTTTGTCTGACTTTCTGGTATACTGACAAATGCATTAAAATGTGTTGCAGTGGAATCGGAATATTTAACAGATTCGAAGGATTACAGCTCAAATGTGTTATGGCCGATGCAGAAATGAGACGTTAACGGTGTCATGGTTACTGTATTGTAACATTATCTCTGAGGATAGTTTAAATAAAATAAGACGAGTTTCCGGCTAGCAAACGTTAACGAGGTAATAATCTTTTCGATAACTAGTATCGGTGCTCTAACGTGAAATAGTAACAACAAGCACTTGTTAGCTGACGTACGCTGGGTAGCATCGCTGTCAGGTTAGCTTCTAGCTAACATGAAGTATGACAGCTAACGTTAGCAGTTCGTAGCTAACGTTAGCTAGCACACAACGGCTGGATATTACAAAACAAAGCCCCGCTTGTAGCACTCACTACTAACGTTATATAAGTTAGTGCACAACTGCGAGACTTGACAGTCAACAAGCTCCACGCTTACCTTCCACTGCGCTCTAAAAAACAGATGACTCTGATTTTGTCTTGAGTTTTTTGCTTCAGTAAACTAAAACCGTCAGAGTAGTGTCTGCTTTTGTTTACAAGTTCGATTCCGCACACGTCAGGTCGTGTACGTCAAAACGTACGGAAAACGTAGTGGGTCAAATCGCCACTTACAACACCAAAGAAACGTAAATGAAACCACTTGACAGGTTTGAAAGAATTCGTTGAATAAATGAATAAATATAAATATAAAAATGAATATAAATATATATATATATATATATTAATTTTTACATCACTCATTTTTACATCTATTGATACTTCTTTAAAGTAAAAAAAATCCACAAAATATGGATAAGCTACCACCCATCCATCCGTCTCTCTTCCTCTATCTATCTATTGTTATTTATATACAGTATGTTAATACCTATATATCCATCTATACATCCATAAATATATTTATCTATACATCTATAATTTATACATCTAGTGATAGATATAATGTCATAAGTTGAAAGCTCTGAGTCATCATATCTTGCAGACTGTGACTCAGGACAAAGTAGGAGGCTCAGTTACGATATTGAAAGAGATGTTGCTTCTCTCCTCACTCGGATCTCTTCAACTCTTTGAAATCCTGCTCACCACCAACTCCTTCTGATGGCTCCACGCAGTTGGTAAAAAATCATGTGGGGGAGGAGTGGGCTGAGAAGCAATAAACAGGATATTTGCTGTGTAAAAAGACGAGCAGACACACTGAGACAAAAACAATATAACCAAAGGTCATTAAATTACATCGGAAAACAAACTGAGGCAATGCACCTATTAGACCTAATAAAAATGTACATCAAACCATCTGCCGTAACAGAAACAGGACACATATGCAGACATCAGTTGGTATTACAGAGCAATGGCATTGTGTGTTAACAGATTTAATGGCCTGAAGGCTAGCCATGCATTTGTGCATTTGCAGAAATCAGCTTCAGTCATCTGAGTGGAACAGAGGAGCGGTCAACCAAGCGTGGACAATTTTACTGTAGATGTCAATTGATTTCATAATTTTATATTTCTGACACATATGCTTTTCTGTAGAGACACTTGTTAGACAGAATTACTCTCAACATTTTCTAACGTAGTGGCATCTACAAGTCATTTGATTCCTGAGGCTCTTGACCGATTCAAAATTGAGCTATTTTTAATGTATGGATGTTTGTTTACATTCATGTAAAGATATCTGTTGAAGATCAGTTGTTTTGTGCTGTTTCCGCAATTGGTGCACAATTTAAAAAAAATGCTGTTAACGGCAACAAACTTTCCTTATAAAACAACCTTCTAACTTTTAATTATTCAAGTATTTTTATATTCCACACTAGCAAAGTGTATTTTCTGAATGGTACAGTGACAATTATTTATTATTTTGTCATGTTTTAATTTTGGTATAATAATAAAATGCAATCCCTCCAGAAGCTGGTAAATGCAGGCTGCTGTGTGACCACTGACCATGGTGCTGAAACAGTCTTCAACAAGGTCAAAGGTTATACAGATGAATAAAAACATGTAAATGTTTACCTATGGCTGACCGGTCGTTCGAGTTGGCGCATTTGTACGCTGGATAACATTTCACCCTGAGATTTCAAATGCAGTTGAAAATATTTTGGTTGAACGACGAATTATTTGTTGTTGGAGATTTTCCCAAAAGAAGAATCAATTTTTTATGTATGGAATTGCTATATGTTTGTTTTTTAAATCAAATATTCACTTTGGACATTAAACATGCAGGATAGGAGAAGAAACTGAAGAGCTGCATCTGCAAGAGAAAAACTAAGCAGGGGCGTTTGCTTGCTTATGCAGCCCCTGGAGCAAAAGGAGGTTAAACCATCATCAAGAGTACATTCTTGAAGCCCTCCAGTGCACATCTGCAGGTATCCACTATACATAAAGAGCCTTTACAGGCCGATGCCACAAAGGCAGCTTGCAGCTCCCCCCCTACACCTCCCACTACCCCCCCCCCCCTCTCTCTCTCTCCCTCCCCCTCTCCCTCTCTCTCTCTAACACGCGCAGTGGAACAAGCACCATCGCGCACACGCACGTGCACTGTAGAGGTGGGAGTGGATGCTGGTGTAGCTGCTGGAAGCCGGGATGGGATAATCATGCGTGTCTGGCTCCGGGCGTTGATGCAGCTGCTGGATCCGGACTGGACTCGGGGCGCAGGGTGGGTCTAGTCCCCGACTGGAGCGATCTGGACCTCATGTCGATGGTATCAAGCATTCCCACAACGACGAGGGCGATGGCCGTGATAGGAGTCGGTGCATCTCTTTGAGACGTCCAGGCAAGAGAAATCGACCGTTTTTCGCGGATGGAGGGCAGGATTGGCCGGCATTAAAACGCAGCCCCTGGGTTTTGGAATAACTTGGAGAAAGCGAAGAGAGGATACCGAGGCATCCCTTAAGGCACATTGCGGGAGCCTATCACTTTTTTCTTTATGTTCTTCTTCAAGTGGGATAGAGATAGACACGCACCTGGAAGAACAGCTCACTTTTGCATCAGTAATTAGAAGCGGACTGCCTCCTCGAAGCCGCGTCCGACCGAACGACCGACCGTGGTGGTGGTTGGGTTGGGTGGAGGAGGAGGGGGCTCCTTGGATGGAGAGGGCGCAGTGAAGGGCTGCGAGAGCGACTTGTCGGGTGTAGGACGAAACCGGGGTGGGGGGGGGGGGAGGTGGGGGGAAGAGACCGGGCGGTTTGAAGGCACGGGGAGCCAGGAGAGGCGCGGCGGCTCCATGAGCGGCTCGTGTCGGGAGAGAGCGCCCAGAGCCCAGCCGGAGCGTCTCCACCGCCGCGGGTAGAACCCCGCGCCACAGGAACGGCGGCCAGTTCGGAAGTTTTGATGCATATGATCACAACCACCATGATTTTTATGATTCTCGGTGCTTCAGTTGTAATGGTAAGAGATCGTCACCTCCCTCAGCCACGATACGGTTTTTTTTGTTCTTCGAATGTAGGTGAATATTTCGTCCGATCATTTAAAATGTGCCATAAATTTCGCGAGAACCCCCCTGACAGCCGGCCTACCAGTGACATGTGGAAGTAGGTTGCCCTACCTATAATTACCTGCTGTCATAAATAAATAATCTAAGTCCGCTTTGAGGCACGAGTCCCCCCCTCTTTAGAATCGGGAGGATCTCTCCGTTTTCTCTACGATCCCTCTTGTTGTTGTGTATCTCGATGCCGATGGAGAGAAGCATTCGCCGTCTCCATGTAGCCTATAGCCCATTGCTTGACATGTCCCAGCTGACTTGCATGCTTCTTTGCAGGCGATAGCCTGTTTAATGGACATGAACGCACTACTGGATCGCTTTCACAACTACATCTTACCGCATCTACGAGGGGAGGATCGCGTCTGTCACTGCAACTGTGGGAGGTAAATGCCGTCTTTCTCGTTTGACACTTGTGCTAAACATGATGTTCTGTGAGCTTTTCTTTGTTAGATTTTTTTTCTCTTTAAACCGCCAATTCTTAATTGTCGAAGAGGCCTCGAAGATTTCTGGCGGCGGATCCCCGCAAAGCCGAGCTGAAATAAAGCCGTCAGTGCGTTTGCAGCGGCTGATATTTTTTCAGTGACGTTTTATTATTTGCTCTAACAGACACGCTTGGTCGCAACGGTCTTTTTTTTCTTCTTCTTATTTCTTTTTTTTAAATATCATTCATATATATATTTCTATACAGAAGGTCTGCGAGGATTTCTGCTTTGCTGCATACACGGAGGTGTGTGTCGGAGCCATAAATAGGTAATGAAGTATGAGCAATATACGGCCGTTCGAAAACAATCCGAGCATCAAGTGCGCTGCGCGTCTTGCACAGGCCCTGCACGGTGTCGGAGACCATACGAAGCCGGTGGGTTTATGGCGAACATGTGAAGCTTGGAGTGGAAGGGTTATGGCTGAGAAATTCATATGGTCAGCCTACCTGCTGTTTTGCTTTCTGGTCGGAGCAGTTTTGGAAGTGATGAAAAAAAAGAGGTGGAAAGACATCCATTAATAAATGAATCCGCATTTATTCTGTTTTTCCTTCTCATACAACAGTCAGCAAGCAGGATAATACATCAGTGTATCACTGTGGCTCTCTATAAGCAGAGAAACACAACTGGGCATGTCTTTTTTTCTTGGTCTCAAGTCAGTGCCAGAGGGTATGGCAACAGTAGCTATCGGGATTTGAAGTAAGAATCTTTTCATCCAATCGATTCACACCTTCATTGTCCTCGGGTATTAGATCCTCATTGACCCATGTTGTGGAGACAACCTAGAGAAATGCAGCCACGAGGACCAATCCGTGTTTTGTGGAAGGGGAATGTCACCAGCGGTTTTGGTGCAAGCTGAACAGATGCACATTAAAAACCAAACAGCAGTGTATGCTATGCATACTGCAGTGAGGGGTTGATGTGCTAGCAGTTCATCAGCAGGATTAAGAGGCCAGTTTCACCGTGTGTCTTTTTTTGTTGCCTGTAAATTCAGAAGTTGGTCATCATCAGGTGGTTTGTGCCTGTATGAGGGGTATATTCTGAAGGAAAGTTTGGAAAGGCCTCACGCACCGACGGATGTGGTGTGAAGACTGATCAAGACAAACAAATATGTTTGGAGACAGGATTTGTTGGACAAGATGACATATCAGTAAATGTCAGGTTGGTAATATTTTGACAATCATGTCATACTGGCTGTCAATTAGGATTCACAGACATTATAAAGTAGGCAATTATCAACAGTATTGAGCACAGCTCTTAATATGTACAAAACCCAAACGGATATTTTACCCCCAAATTGAATTATGAGGCCAATGCTTCGGGTGGTGTGTATAGTCATATCGTTTCCACTCCTCGCAGTTTTCATGTGAGTCTTTTACTTGGAAACACTCCTGAATCCGATTCAGCCATCTGTGTTTAAACGAGATGCGTGGACGAATCGAGCAGATGAGCTTGTGTCGTTCACTTGCCTGACTCCCACCCGTTAGACACGGAGGTGTCGTGACGCCCACAGCGCTCACCTTATCAGGCCCGAGGACACGGCCAGTGTCATTGTATTTGGCAGCCTTGTGTGCTCTGATTTGGATGTAGCCGTCGCTCCTCTGACCGACAGGCTCAGCGGCAGGGGACAGATCTAGTGGACTGTGTGGGTTTCTGCCCCGCTGATTGGTGTCATGCTGTTGTGAGCGGCTGTAAGGTAGTTCTCCTAAGTTGATCTAGATGATCTCTTTTTGGCGTTTTCATCCCGATGTCTTACAGAAAAATGAATTTGTTTTTATACCGCAACAAAAGACGCAAACAAAGTGGTTCCTGGGGGCAGAGCAGCAGGATTAAAATTAGTTTAATGCATGCAACACAAAAGAATTCTTAATTCTTCAGGGCAAAGACACAATCTTGAGAGATTGGGAGATTTGGGGGGATTTGATCCCCCTTGTGGCTCCACTTCTTCCCCAGAAAGATAAGATCCGGCTTTTCCTCCATTCTAAGTGCTGAGGGTGCATCTGCACTGCACTTCCCAGAGATCATCTGCCAATCACTGTGCAAGGAGAGTTTTCAGTTAAACAAGTTGCATTCCTGTAGGTGGAGATTTTTCACTTCTCCCTCACTGGCAGGAAAGTCAGACACATCAACAAACAGTCCAACTTCCAGTGCATCTCAGGACGGAGCCAGTCAAGACACATTAGACACTTGGTGTTAAGCCATGCACAAGTAAATGAATTATGTGATAGATCAGTCAGAGATAAGCAAAGCAGACATTCCAACCTGTTATCAATGCATTGTCCCAAAACGTGTGCGCAATGGTTTGTCTTCTATCTCTCAGCTCCCATCATTTGAACTTGTATGGTTTGATTGTACAATTATAGAAGAGTTTAATATCAAGTGAATGTATTTGTTTAACATGGAAGGAAGTCCGTGCTGGACAATATGGCCAAGTGGGGGACTGGATGGTCATGATGAGTAGCTGCTGCAACCGTTGATAAGCAGAGACATGTTTATGGTGTTCTCGTCGCTAACCTGCATTGCAACAGAATGATGCCTTTGTGCATCTACAACAAACAAGTTGTCTTTTAATTTCCATTCTATAAGCGTAATGTTTCCATTCCTTCCCCTCTTTCTTCTCCTGTGAGATGTGAACACCTGGTTAAAAGCAATCACACACCCTGTGGATGTGCAGAAAAAACAATCAAAACTGAATTTATATTGAGTCCTTTAATGTCTCCAATTTGGAACAGATTTAAAGAAACTGTCTAGTTAGAACCCCTTTGAATATTTTTACAAAATGAAGAAGAAGGAGCCCACATTGATGAAATAATTGCTAGTTATAAAGTATCTCAAGAACCATACTTGCACACTTGAAACATTTTGGATGATGAATTTGTCTTGGCAACATTGACTTAATCCAGAAGGTATTTTACTGAGAAGGTATTTTCTTTCTGTTAGGATATTGGAATAAATGCCTTTCTTAAAGGCCCCTTAACAGCAGTCTTTGAAATAGTGATGGAGTGTTGGTTTATGTTTTTTTTTAGGCTGTGAGCAAAAGTCTTCTTAAACTTTTCTAGCCGCAGCTGCCCTGAAGTGCAGCCCGGAGACACCCAAGGGTCCTTGAGAGGGCTTCAAGGTTTATTAAACAAAGGGCGGATTAATGTAGGTTCTTTCAAATTCAGAAAAGAAATCTCTGAACATGATTCGCGTTAGGATGGGTTTTCCCATCATAACATACTAAACGGCCCCCACAGTTACCAGATATCAACCGTACTGAACACACATGGGAGTATTTGGAGTCACATGTTACACAGGTCTCTTCACCTTCATCAAATCACCAATTAAGGAGAACGGGTTTTCCCATTAATTTAACACACACCTGTGTGTCCATGTGACGGATTAGAAAGGTTTGTTTGTATCTTTGATTGCTAAAATAATATATTGGCTTATACCTGACTGACTCTCACCTTCATCCGTCTGACCCCCCACAGGCATCACGTCCACTATGTAATCCCATACGACGGGGACCATTCCTTGGTGGACTCGTCAGAGAACTACTTTGTGAGTGACAGTGTGACAAAGCAGGAGATGGACTTGATGCTGGGGCTGCTGCTGGGCTTCTGCATCAGCTGGCTGCTGCTGTGGCTAGACGGAGTCCTACACTGCGCCGTCAGGGCCTGGAGGGCGAGCCGCTACTACGGTAAGACGGACACTGACGGCGGCAGAAACTCGATCGAGAGCCAAGCCAACCATAAATTATCATAAAATCATTCTCATTTCGGAGGTGTGTGCTGAGGTGTGAATATTATGCTAAACGACAGGAAATGGAATTTACCAGCAGGTTCCCAGCAACGGAATCTTGAATCATCTGAATTTGAGGTGAAATAATAAAGTATGAAGGATCCGAATGCAGTATGTATCAATCCGCCATGTATATCTTCTGCATGCCTGCGTTGGCCCGGCTAACACTGCAGATGGTTTTATTCTGGTAAGTGGCCTCCCCCCATTGCCTGGTCCATTTTTGGCTTTCCGCACTGGATTCTTTTCTCAGTGTGCAACGACCTCTTGGAGAATCACAGCTAAACCTTCCAACTGTGTGATGAGTCATACGAAGGCTAACGGCTGAGGTAAAACTAAAATGAAATTCATGTCTTCCACTCTGCCCACCCAAAATACCTCAAATAATTATTTTTCCTAAAAGCCTGATTTGTTTACCGGAGCCGCAGCACTCAAAAGCAAACGTGAGAGCACCATCATTAGGAGTAATTATGTTCCAAATATGTTTAAGTCTCTATTTATGAGATAATTATCAAACAAGACATACACAATCATATCTAAGAGCTGCTGCTATAATGCAGTTTCTAAAAAAATCAATTTCATACAAACACAGAATATACAGTAGAATATGATGTTAAAAGCAACACTTGGTGGAAAAATAAAAATGTGAAATTCTGATTACATAAAATTTCCCAATAGATGTTAACTTTAATACATCATTGTTAAATTAATTCTAAGTGCACCCAGTAATGCCATCCCTGCACTACAGCATATTGTTGCTCAAGCAAGTCTATTGATTTTACACCTTTAGCTAAAATGTTGTGTTAGCATTGAATCAAACAGAAGAGTTGATGTCCTTCTCAGCATGTTTGGGCGAATCACTTTTCAGCATTGATTCAGATTGACAGAGCTTTGCTTACTGAAGCTTCCATGCACCATTGTATTGTGCTAAGTGAAACCTTTGAGGGTCTCATTCGGCACACCGCAAGACTTAAACACCAAAGCAATGCAGACAAGTGAAATATAATATCAATAGAGGTTAAAATAATCAAAATGATGCACCCCCCGGTTAACATTTTGTTAAGTCGTACCTCAATGAGACGACTAAAAGAACAGCTTTGCAGGGTACCAGGTAGCTAACGGGCAATTCCATAAATTCATATTCTTGATAATTGCATTCATGACTAGATAACTTGCAATTTGAAAGTTTAACCAAAAACGAGTTCATGTTTACAAAAACAAATTTTATATAGCAATTTTGGACTTTTGTTGAAATACTGGGCTTATGAAAATAAAAGATTCATCATCATTTGTAAGGATTTAAAAGGGGACATCCACTTTTCGACATGGACTTCCCCAGCTGAGGGGCCCGGAAAGCCAAGTGTCGCCATGGTGATGAGGAAGCAATCACCAGGTGCTCAAAAGAGGATTTCAAGCAGCAATCAGGCTCACTTGGAGGTTAACAAATAACACAAATAGTCTGACTTCCAACTGTAAAATCAATTCTACTGCTGACAGGTAGTCTGTGCAGGGAGACACGGGTTTAGGTAACGTGATTAACCCAGGAGCAGCATTCTGAAATAACTGTAGTGTTGATATTTCTCCAGGAAATATGTCACAACAATTAAGCTTCACAGGGACACAAATAAAAAATATAAAAAATCTCCTTAATGGTGTACCCTAGTTAAAAATACACACCACTTTAGCATCTAAAGACAGACTGATTTCATGTATGTTTACTCTCTCTTAGCAGATTATACATATAAGGATTAATTAGAAAAGTACAGGGATAAGTAGTGGTGATTATTATTAGGAGCTCTTCTGATGAGCTTTAAAAAGGTTTGGACATCAGCACTTCTTATGAAGGATACTTATAATAGATGATATGCGCCATAGAGAGCATATAAGTTACAAACAATAAGGGACCTTAGTTCCCTCGTTGGGGCACGCAAAAAAGAGTGGAGCCCGTCAACCAGAACAAAAGAAAAGCGTTAAGTGAACTGATTAACGAATAGAGGTCAGGGATCAGGAATCAGAAACATTTGTTGCCAAAATATGTTGGACATACAAGGAATTTGAATAGGAGGCAATGCATAGCATTGGACAATAAGACAGTAAGACATTGGACAACAAGACACAGAAACACAGTCAAGGAAATATAGCATCCAATTTAAAATATAGAAGGATATAAAACAGGAGAAAATAAAATAAAAATAAAATAAAGTGAACAGGCAAACACCCTACACAAGTGTGCGTCCACTCCAACCAAGGCTGAGCTTTACGGTTAAGGAGAAATAGGATTATTTGAAGGCTGGAGGCAGGTTTTGGATGTATTTATCCATTCATGGTGAACGTAAATGGATTTTGGCCTGGGTAAAAGGTGCATGTGTGTTGTATACTGTATGGGCCTTCTTCACAGCAAACATTCATGGCAGTACAAAGAAGTGTCCCAAATACACGGCCGTGTTCTATCCAGGTGTCAGTTAGTCATGACTCTGTGACTGTGAGCTGGCATCCACACGCTGAATGAACAGCTAAATGGAACTGAGCCATCGGCGATTTCATTATCATGTACGTATTGTTCAGTACACTTTGTGATGCATGGTGTTTGGTTTTCTGTTATTCAAAAACATGAACCAAAAACATGCCAATAAAGTGTTAGTCCCGCTCAACCTGAACTGCCTAAAATCACTTGTGCGGGTTTGTCCTGGCCATGCACGGCCTTTAACTGAACTAAGAGTATTATTTTGCCTTGAGGGTAGCTCTTATGTCCCAGAAATGTCTGTCAAGTCAAGTTCAGTCATTGAGATCAGCGGGTCTGTGCTGTGGTTCAGCCGTCAGCACTGTCACATCCCAGCAAGAGGGTCCTCGCTTGAACTCGCGTCCTGTAACTCTGTATAGAATTATAGCAAATGTTTGCTCTCTGAAAGTTTGCATGCACCTCTATGTGATTAGGAAGATTGTATTGGTTTAGAGCCACTATCCATGATGTATAAAGTATGGATTAAACTTCTAAGTTTGCAGAAAGCCACATATAGATTTATAAAATGTCCTGGTGTGGATAAGTGCACAGCTGGCCAAGCTGTTATTTTGCATTGCTTTGGTGTTATAACCAATATAATACATATATGAATACACGTAGCGAAGCTACTGAAACTACTTTGATCCAGGCTCAAAAAACGAATATTTTATAAATTCCTTTGAGCAGTGCACTACATTCCCACATACCATGTGTTTAAATTAAACTGAAAGTGGGGTAATTGCTCCTTAATTTCCTGTGTCCCTTCAGCGATCTCTCCAAAATTACCCATTTCATTCATCTTACCATCCCCCTCTGACAGATGACAGATGCATGATATTTAAGTAGGAGAATAGGAATGCGCCTATTAATGACTTAATGAGACAAAACATGTTGTGTTCAGTTCACCACCATTTGGCCTGTGCGGTTCTGCAGACATGAGCGAAGCCATCCAAGTCTGTCAGATGAGCAGACACTGTATGTGACATACGCGTGAGATCGCGACACGGCACCACGAAATCCCCAGTAGTCTGGCACTCTGCTAGGGAGACAACGCAGAGGTGTGTGCACTGGCAAGATGTTCGCTGATGAGCTGAGTATTAGCATCCTGGATTACAGGGCTTCAGTTTCTCATGGTCATGGCGCTTTCACAGGCTTTTCCACCCGGCCAGAATCCAACTTTTGAGGGGGGGGGGGGGACCGCTAACTGGGTTACGCATTTTTTTCCCACATGTAAGGAAAGAGACTGAATATCGCAGCAAGGCTTTTATAAAACAGGATTTGGAAGTTGATTATTCCGTCTGAGCTCAGTGGCAGTGCAGGTATGTGTTGTGGAGGTGGCCTGGATCCTTAGTATAAAGGGCAACGCTAAAGTAGGTGATATGTGGCCTGGATAATCTGGAGCTGCCACGGAAAAAAAGGCAGGATAAAGCAGTGTGGAAGGTTTTGCAGCAGCGAGCCAGCCAATGCTGATTTCTCCAATGCATCATTAAAAGTGTCAAAATCATCATCATGAAGAAGAGAATCAAACAAACAAGGATTCATTCATTTCAACCGCCTTCACTAGGAGCAGTTATAGAGTGGGGGTATGGGCTTGTTCTACTTTCATGCTGGGAGGGAATGCCCCTTTCTGCCGTGTGTGTGTGTGTGTGTGTGTGTTATGTGTGTCGACTGTGACGTTGATGCCAGGGCAGGCTCGTTTAGCCTCCCTGAGATGAGGAGTGAAGGTGAGGCTGACAGAGCAGCTTACGTGTGTGTGTGTGTGTGTGTGTGTGTTGGGGTGCAGGATGGAGATGCTGTCAGGTCCCCACCCCCACTGACACACACACTCTCCTCCAGAGCTATAAATAGAACAAGAGAGAGAGCAGCTGGAATGGCAAGTGAGAAAGAAACACACACACACAGACACACACATACACAGTGTGCATTGATTTTCGTTGCTTTCCCCCCTCCCTCTTAATTCCATCTCTTGCTCCTCCCTCTCCCCCTCCCTCTTCACTTATTAAATCTACTCCTGGCCATTTCCTTTACAGTGCTTCCCGCTGCAACTACCTCGTTTTCATCTTATCATTGATGCGCCGCGAGTATCTGACTCCAGACACACTGGCCAGAGACAAACACAAGAACGGTCTGAAAGATTTAGGGAAAGATGACATTCAGCATGAGCGCCCCCCCCCCCCCCTCTCCACCCTCCCTCCCTCCCTCACCTCTGAAAGAGCATAACAACTGCCACGCTCCTCCCCCTTTCTGCCTAGCATTACCATTTCTGCCAACTCCATCACCATCCTTTTATTAAAATGAGATAAACCTGTCTTTGTTGCCCCTTTTCCTTGGGATACCCTTCAGAACAGTCCTTGTGGACAGCATACCCATTCACAGCTAAAAATAACTCTCTCGCTCCCCTCCACCCAACGCCTAACCCCGCTTCCCCAACTCCCCCGATTCCTCCTCCTCCTCCTCCTCCTCCTCCTCCTCCTCTGCTGCCCGCTCCTCCTCCAGCAGGGCCATTTGCTACTGGGTTTGCTGTGTTGGGCTCTCCCCTCATTCTCTCTCTCCTTTCTCGATCTACTGTCTCTGTGGACATCGCTCCGCCTCGCCAGCTCCAGATTATAAGCCTACAGGCACAAAACTGTTCCCCTCTTCCCGTTATGCACCTCTGCCGCTTTGTCGGCTTCTAATTGGCCAAAGACGGGTAGATGCATTCACCCTCTCAGCCGAGGTCTCCCTTGTAACGACTCCTGTGACTGTAGCAAAGTGACGCCGTGGATAAGGTCACGTACGCAGCAGCCCAACCCTGCATCGGGAAAAAAAGAAGTTACGACTGTGGTGCACTTGAAGAGATGCCACTTACCACTGTCATCCAATACTTCAATTTTCTGTCTCTGTCATTTTTACCTTGCTGCAAACAGCTCAGCCTTACATCCCAGAATTAAAAGTTGTTGCAGCTGCGATAGCTACACAACACAAAAAACTCATTATGATCTTTTCTTTAAAACGAAGTGCATCGGAACGAAAGGTTTGGATTTCTCCGAATTGTATGTTCGGGTAAGCAGATCCCCGAAAGAGACGGACAAGTTGACGAGCCGGTATATTGTTATTAAATAGGAAGCCCTTATCAGCCTAGGCCTTATTTCATACAGAATAACTGGGAACAATTGGTGTGAAAGAAGCGCTTGGACTCATTTTCATCAACATTAAAAAAAAGTAAGAGATCAGCCCTCTGTGCTGCTGGTTGTTGATGTGTCCTTTAACTGATACGGAGACCGAAAAGCCAGCTAAGAAGGAGTTTACACTATTGTGTGTCTTGATCTCACTAACATTTCGTCTAGCTGAGTCGTTCCTCCACAGCAACACAAGCAATGTTGTCTAACAATATCCGCATGCCCTGTTGCCACTTATAAAGTAAAGAAGGGGAGCCAAGGTGGAAGTAAATCAATATTGTGACATGTTTTGGTTACGTCAATATCGACACTCACTTTGCATTGCACTGCTGAAGCAGAGGCAGAGTTTCCTTCTTTTCCTGCAAGTATTTGAACTGTGTGTGCTTTAAATGCTCAGACTCTGGGTCCAACCATGACCCATAGTTATATTATGGCAAATGAACTACAATGTCATCGTAACACCCCCAGTTCACTTCTGCACAGATCCCTTCTTTGCTCTTCACGTTTCCCCCGTGTCTCCTGGTCACCTGTTGATTGGGGGCCAAGTGCCAAATCAGCTTGAAAAGTGCTTGGACTCACATTGGTACACCTTGTTCAAGGCCGTGTGCTAGATCCTTGCACAGTATGTGCAATCATGTATCATGTTTTTGTGTCTGTGATGTTGTTAAAACACCAGCTGCGATAATTGATGGATGAAATAAAATAAAGATTTTAAGTACATCATTAGTTCTGCATTCCAGGCTTCAATAGGCTTCTTTTTTTCTGTTTCGAGTTCCATTCCCTCTTTTCAGTTCAGGAATTCTTGTTCCCGATTGGGAGTTACCCTGTGATTCCATGCTCCATTTTGAGTAATTAGAAGGTAACAGATTCCCATGGTGAATCCCATCAATCAGGGCGGTCACTGCCACCATCAGATGTCTCCTCTGACCGTCCCATCTCTTCCCTGCAGATACCCCGTCCTGGTCTTGGCTGCCCCAGTTCTGCAACCTCCGAGACCTCCGTCGCCGAGCCCAGCTCAGACAGCTGGAAGACTCCAGCGGCAACATGGTCCACATCAAGCAGAAGCTGTACCACAACGGCCACCCTAGTCCCCGCCACCTCTGACTCTAAAAGGCAGATATGATACAAAAAATAACCCAGACCCCCTGCCCCGGTACCCCTCCTCTCCTCTCCAAAACCTCTCACCCCTTCCCAAAACTGCCCCTTGGCCAACTGTTGCCTCAAAGACCCTGGAAAACTGCCCTCCCACTGTTGATGGCCTCCTAAAACCCCCATGACGGGACTTTCGTAGGACTCAACCCGGCCCCCCCGTCAGCACTAAAAGATACAAAAATAAAAAGATGAATCCCAAAATGGAGCAAGACAACGATTATTTGCTGCCACTGAAATCTTGTTTTATGTCCATGTCCACCAGTGGGAGGAGGAAGAAAAAAAAGTACATTTTTAAAGGTGTTTTTTCTGTATAGAGACATTTTCTGTGTTCATTGTTAAACTTGGCATGCTCTTTTAGAACAGGGTAAGATGTGGGCAGTGTATGGAACGGAGCAGCAAGACGGGTGTCATGATATATATTTTTTTTCACTATCGGGTGGGAGTGGGACTTTGTTGTGGTGGGAAGGGACGAATGAGACTGCTGGGTGGGTGGGTTTTTGTGATGGTTAGATTGCTGCTTCTGTAAATAGTTATACATACAGGCCAAATGGATTTAAGTCTTTAGAAAGGGGGTGGGTAGGGGGATTTTCGTGCAAGTCGTTTGTCCACAGAGAAGCAGACGGTGGACTGTGTGGTCAGAGATTAGAAGAATGGAACGAAAAAAGACGAGTCTGTTTGAAAACTGGATGTGAAACCATGTGATTTCTGCTAAAAACACAGATTAATTAGCTTTGTTACTTAGTGAATTAACTGAATGTATTAATTTTTTCCCCTGTAAATATGTGAGGGGGAGGGGAACATGTACGGTTGTGGTCGGGGTTCTCTTTGCTATGTCGTCATTCTTTAGTTCACACAGGAGAATTAAATGCCAGCCAAGATGAGCCCCCCCAACCACATATATACACACACACACAGACACACACACAGCCCTCCATCTTCCCCACACTGAGCTCAACAGCACAGTTCAATTTTCTTTATCCAATTCCCTTTCACTTATCAGGAGCCACCAGCCTATCAGCAGAGGGAACCCTCACCCGGCTCCCCGCCCCTCCTCGTCCTCTCTGTCCAGACATTGCTGTTGTGAGGATGAAATGTCTGTTTTATTAAAAGTGCCATTGAAGCACAACAGTGACCTCTGATGTTTGATTGTGTCACTCCAATCATGTGAGCGAAGCTGAGAACGCATCCTCGTGGTGAGAGGTTACATCGGAACAGGCGGATTATACGGAGCGGTCCCGTTCATAACTTCAGTGGGGTTCATTGTTAAATGACTAACAATGACAATGAACAGTCCTTCATTGTCCCAATCGGACACGTTCCAGTGACTCAGAGGGCTTTTTACAAGAATATTTTCACCTCTGCTGGGAATTCTTTAGCCATATCATATTAATCTTTCAAAGTATTATCTGCTGCTGAAGCTACTGGTCATTTTCACTATTGATTTTTCTTGGATGCATCTTAAAGTCGTCACTTAATCTATAAAACGTGTGTAACACGTATTGGCAGATTGAAAGAGATCAAATTGTTCAAATTACAGTTAGAGAGATCTACAACTGAGAAAGAGCAACAACAAAAAATCATCACCTATGAGAAGCAGTGAATGTGTAAGAAATTACTTCCTCAAATCAAAACTTTGCTCTTGATGCAGTCACGTAACTGACGTCTAACATTTTTATTTTATTTATTACAAACAGCCCCCTGGATCTGCATAGAGGTGTTTTCAGAACACCTGTCTGCGTCACAAGCCTTCTATGAAGGTGAAAAGTGAAATGTGTGTAAAGAGCAGGCCTCAACTGCACCAGCGCTCATGCTAAAGAAGTGACAGTGACTTGAGAAGAACATTTTGCAGACTTATTGAACTTGCCAGCGGCGGTCAGCAAACATGCAAGAACATCCCGTTCAGAAGGGCACAGCTTCGAAATGTCACCCAGTCACAGGTTTTCATAAATGGCAACGACGACCAGACAAAAAAAGGACGAAAAAAAAAAGCGGAATGCTCTAGTTAGACAAAATGCTTTTACTCAGACTTTTGCAAAACTACAATCAAATTACTCCCTTGTGTTAGCAGTCGCAGTACTTTAGTTAAAAACATACTGCTACAAGAGTCTAAACAATTTGAGGTGAGCGTTGCACACTTAAGGCTCGAGTGTTTAACAATGACAACAGCCCTTCTTTCACGACAGCATTTCATGGAAGCATTGGAGCGATCATTTCGGTGGCCGAGGCTCGCCTTGAGCTTCGCCGTCGTCGTCGTCCCCGCTCGGTTTGTTCGAAGGAGGCTTCTCCGTCTGCCTGGGCTCAGCTGCCTCAGCGCCGGGAGCCTGAGAGGCAGCGGCCTTCTGCGCACTGGGACTCTCGGGCTCTCCGCCCGCATCCGTTGCCAATTGCACTGCAGCCTCTGGCTCCTGGACAACGTCAGAGACAGGAGCATCCAATTCCTTCTCCTGAGCAACAGCAGGCTCTGTTGATTCAGACTGTGCTGCGACATCCTCTTCCTCCTTGACAACTTCAACGGCCTCTTGCACAGCCGCATCAGCGGGTGGCTCCTCCTTACTCACAGCAGCTACTTTTCGGTCCGCTGAGGCTGGCGCGGCCTCGTTAACCTCGGCGGCTGCACCGTTCGGCAGCTCGGGAACAGCGGTGTCGGCAGCTACGGCGGTGCCAGGAACCTCTTCGGTCAGGTCCCGGACGGCCTCGGCCTCCCGCACCAACGGCACCGCGGCGGCCGCTTCGCTTTCTTGAACCCGGGTGGCCGCCTCTCGAAGGACAGCGTCTGCCCCCACCTCTAAAGGGAGGGCGGCTGCGTGCGCCCGGGCCGCGCCGCTCAGTGGCCCCAGAAGGGGAAGGTCTCGCACCGTCGGGGCTTCGCCTTCGGTACGTGCAAGTGACGCAGCTCCCTGGGCGGCGAGCGCTGCGGCCATCTCCTTCGGGAGGCGTACGCCGACCTTCCCGACGCCCTCCCCCGCTTCCGTCTGCAGCCAGTCCATTTTCTGTGCGTGCTGCTTGATGGCGTCCTCGACTCTCGAGTCGATCATCGCCTCGGTCAAAACGCCATCCTCGGAAGAGTAAGCGGCGGCCTTTTGGGAAAGCGTATGAATTTTTAAAAAAAGGTTGTCGTTGGAATATTCTAAGCGGATTCATATTTGTATTTTTTGAGCTAAAAAAAAAGGCTTTTCTACTCACCTGCCAGGCCACACCAAGCTTGGAGATTTCCCGACCAGACATGCCTTCTGCTCGCCGTGCAATATCTGAACACTTTTGTCCATAGTCGAACTGGGCCAGTTTTAATCTCCTGTTGATTTAAAGTAATGCAGGGTGAGTCAACCTTGAGCTTGAACTTCGAAGCCAAGAAGTAAAGACATAGACGGCACTTGGTTTTCAGGACTGACTACTTTATATACACGGGAACGGCGCTTTCCTTTGCAGCAGGCGTTTAATAATTGAAACACAATAATTGGACTCACTGTCTCCCTGTTGTGGCAGGACCTAGCACAAATTTGTCGAAATACATGCGCACGAGTCTCTCCCTCTCGTCCAGACCAGGCAACGCAAAGTTCACTATCTCGTCGATGCGGTCATTGATGGCCCAGTCGAACTGTTCTGGCTGGTTACTGGCGAGCACCAGCATGAACCTGAAGACAGAGGATAAGGCCGGTTAGACCCAGCCAGTGACCTTTTCAGTCACGCGGGTGACCTTTTTATGGCCAGCCGTGCACATTAAATAACGTTAAGACGCAGACTTGTTGCTCTGCTCGCCGGTGCGGTAGAGGAATGCATTCAGGGTGGCTCTGAGGTCCTCGCTGATTTTCTCCTGCAATGCAAAAATCATGACTCATGAATATGCAATTCGAGAGCAGGGCATCAAACCCCCCCCCCCCCGTGCATCTGGCAATGCAGCTGAACTCACCGTGGACCGCTTACGCAGGAACGCATCCGCTTCATCCACGAAGAGCAGCAGGCTGCGGAGAATCAGAGGACATCAAAGAGAATCAGGTTATAAAAATACAAAAAAAATCTCTTTATAGCCTCTTATGAAATCGACCGGTAGAATAACAGCGGCTGCGCCTGCGCTTTATCGCGGCACGCAGTCTACACAGGTTAACCTGCACGGCCCGCATCCAACAGCTGATGCACATTATAGTACCAATTCATTGAGTGTTAATGGAGCAAGCGAAAGGGCCCTACCCTCGCCGGCTGGTGCTGGCCCAGTCGAACACCTTGTGCATGGCAGTGACTCCATCGCGCCCCATGGGGGCCACATCGCCACCTGTCATGATGGCAAAGTCCATCCCCGAGTGGAGAGCCAGTTTCTGGAAGGCAATGGAAAGAGCTTTGTTCAAATCGGAGCAGAGAGGCAAAACATAGAACGGAAGTGGAACAGTCTTAAAAGTAAAAGACAGATCATTATTTTTAATTGTATTTATTTAGTATCGACAACCTCAAAGTAACTACAGAAAACCAACAGAGGGGTTTGACCCGGCCACACCTTGGCAAAGAGTGTTTTCCCAGTTCCAGGGGGTCCGTACATCAGGATGTTTCTGTACAAGCCTTTGTTCTGCCGGGTGTTACGAGTGGCGATGGCAACGTCCCTCACGCGTCCCTCCAAAGCGGCCTGTGGGACCCCGCAACGCGACGAAACCACAAAGTAGTTAAAGAGTACACAATCGTCGCTCTCTGAAGACAGCCGCACGGCAGAGGCCAAGAAGAGCGAAAGGACTCACGCTGAGCACCACGCCCTCCAAGGCGTCCTGCGGCCTGCTCCTCAGACGCTTGGTGGTCTGTAAATGGGAACAGAAGGGCTTGCACGGTGAGTTGTCTGAGCCTGAATCATTTAACAGCCACACGAATTATGGCTGAAAGCTTTGTGCTTATAAATAGATTCTCTAATTGCCATTTGACGCGTCATTACCTGCGAGTGAGTCTTCTGCTCGGCTACAGACCGATTCAAATGTTCCGTATCTGGTCTATTATACAGGCTGTGTGACAAATAACTAAAAGCCGTGCAGAAAATTCCAGTCGATTCAGAACACACCCAAGCGCTCCCCCGTTATCCCGGGTAATGTTCTCATTCATTATGCACACACTCTGCTTGTTCCCTTCCACGTTTTTGCCTTTATTCACGTTGCCCCAGTTCAACTGCTTTGATTATCTGTGCCGTGTTTCCTCTTGGTTTACAGCAGTGTGTGTGTGCGTGAACTGTCAGGAAAGGGATTTGATGCACTGGTGGCTGTAAGAGGCTGACATTCGACACAGCAAAGTAATGAAATAATCCATATGCAGAAGACACAAAGGCATAAACACACACACAATCAGGGTGTAGTGTCACCTTGATTGGGTGCTTGATGGCCTCTGCGACGGTTATCCTGGAGGTCTCCCGAACCAGCGAGGGTTTGCCCAGACGAGCCTCGACGTATCGCCCGGCCACTGCCGTAGCGTTCCTGGCCGAATACACGCCTGCTGCCAACAGGGTCAACCCAGCGACCTGAGGGAGGGACGAGAAGGCAAACAAACACACACACACAAATGTACTGTAGAGCATTTTAATAGAACACTCTGCAGTCCTCCTGTGGGGAAATTGTGACAAAGCGGCACAGGCCTGACAGGGATTTACCGTGGCTGTGAGTTTGTCCCAGTCAGAGACAAAGGCCCTGAATCCCTCCCCGAACACCGCTCCCGCCGTCCTGCCAGTAACAAAACGCAATTATCACACCGTCCGCCACCGCACCTCTGGGGTCTCACTCGCAGTTGAGTGAGACGCCGGGAGATAACATGCCCGTTGCTCTGAGGATTAAGCGGAAAGTCCTCTGTCCCTCACTTGATGGACTCCAGGACAGTTTGTCTGTGCTCAGCAGCCTTCAGGCGGATCTGCTCCCGGATCAGGTCGGCGTTCTCCCTCTCCACCTGGGCGCGGGCTTTGGCCTCCGCTTCGACGCGAAGCAGGTCGTTCTTGTGTCTCAGCTCCATCTCATGTTCGATGGTGGCTGGGAGGGAGACAGGCAGTAAGTTTGTTATGACCACTTCTGACAGGGATTTACAGAGTGTGGCTCAACCCAACATTGAACCCAAACTGGATTGAACTGATTTTAAAGACAGAGCTACTTTGAACTACTTTTAATACGGTAACCATGTCGTTGCTATTATAGGATTTCCATCTGTCTGTCTGTGACTAGTGGCCGATATCTCACTTAAAAGTAGGCACATTGCAGTTCAGTTAAGACATAAATGTTTCTGTAAAAATGCAAACAAATCTACTAACTTACTGCAAATGATTTGTTAATATTTCATATTATTAATTTAATTGGCCATTGTCTCCTGTTCTATTGATGTGTCCGTCTGCTCCTGTTTTATTTCTGTGTATCTGTGAGAGAGTATTTTTGCCACGTCAACCCTACCATGTATGTATAAATAAAGATAAGAGCTGCCTTAATGTATTATCAGCCACACGTAGGCGGCGGAATCCGCAGTAAACAACGACACTGTCATTATTCTTGTTATTTAGAGAATGTGTAAGCAGACATATCCTGCAGACGCTACACAATATTTACTCTCTTTATAGTGCAAGTGCAGGCCAATTGGATTCTTCATTTAGCCACAAATCTCACGGTGAGTCACGTAATCCTGATTCTGAATCCTAACACTGAATCAGTGCTGATCAACAACCTCATTGACCACTGCAGACATGCTATGCTTATTCTTTGCTGTGGAGTAGTAACTAATCCCGCTTATTGCATCGATGAGTAGGGTAGTAAAGGAGTTTTTTTTCTTTACATGACATAATGAGCAGATGTATAGTGTGTAGATAAGAGCGTGCATTTATCCTTTACATTTTCTCATGGCCTCTTGCTTCAGGACCGATTCCTCTTGTTTGCGAAGGTTCTCCTCTTGAAGAAATTGCTTTAGATGCAAACAAGCATACAAACAAGTATGATGAACGCTCCATCAGAGGTATCCATTTTTAAGTTCTTCTTTAACAAAAAAAATTAAGTCTTACCTGTTGCCTGAGCTGATCGTCGTACCTTTGTCTGGCAAGTTTGTCTTGATATTGTGCCCTCTGGAGGGGATATAGAAAAAAACCCATTACTTTTGCACTTAAACTCTTGTCGGTGTTGTGTTTTGCTATCAGAAAAGCATGGTGTTAGTGTACAGCATTGAGTCCATACGGCCTGGTTTTGCTTCGTCTCTTCTGCCAGAGTTTTGCGTCTCTCCTCGCCCTGCAGGTGGATCTGCTCGCCCTTCAGCTGTTCCACTGCGGCTTCATATTCCTGTTAGTGGAGAGGTTTTTCAGGCTTGCAGAGTTTAGCAGTCACACTCTCTCACACACACTAGTTGCATGTTAATAAAAAACAGCCCATCTTCCAAAAACTCACTTTCACTTTACTCTGATGCTCCAGCTGAACAGTCTGCTCCTGCATACGAGCAAGTGCCAACGCTTCCTTGGCATTTCCTGTTAAAATACAAAATAAATAAATATAAAAACTTTTTGTATAACTTGCTTCCAACTTTGCTTTGCTAACGTCGGCTCCAATAATGAAAACAGCAGTAAGCATGTTCATATGGAGATACAGACAGTAGGTGGGCGTGACGTAGGGGGCGGGGGTCTTTGACACGCCCACCAAATGTGTGTAACTTTGGCAAGACAGTGTGGAGGTCAAACGGCTTGCAGGGACACTTATTGCCACTAAGCAAACTAATTTGTTGTTTTCTCCCCCCCCACCCCCCCCGAACTGAGAGAAAACGGCGTGTCAATTTTTATTTCAAACTAGCTCAGAACTATTTTGTGGTTTCTGACTCAGTCTTTACACAACACTTCGAGTACTGTCTCTTTACGCTAAGAGAATATCTATATAGACATATAAATTCTAGACACGGGGGAAAAAAATAACAAAACGTTCCGACATCGGAAAGTGTGTCTGGTCCAGTGAAAACACAAACCGCATTAACGAGAGAAAACAAAGAGTTTAGTTTTATTCTGGTAAAACGAGTACGCACGTGATTGGTCGAGGTCTTTTGCAGCTTTAGCGGCTCTCTCCAGCCCGGTCGGGTCAAAGTTGCTCCACTTGTCCCCCGGTTTGGCTCCCCCAGAGCCGCCTCCTGTCGACCCCCCGGACCCATCAGCAGGAGCAGCGGCCGCTGTCAGCTCGTCCGACGGCGGAGCACCGGAGCCCCTTCCCCAGCCGAAGAGCCACGACATGCCGCCCGAATAGCGTGTGCTGGCTGTGGTGGGTGTACTTTGTTCCAAAGCCTCCGCGGTGCTGGTCTCACTGGCCCATCTGCTGCTGCTGCTGCTGCTTCTTCTTCTTCTTCTTCTTCTTCTTTGTTCAGCTCAAGGGCTGCTGGCCCGTTACCGCCACCTGCAGAGACAAAAAGACAATGTATCATCTTTAATTATCTTCACTCAACAAGGCTTCAGATTTTTCTTACCTGATGCTAAATAAGTTCTTAAACTTGTTCAACCGGTTCATTCTCCAAACAACGTTACCACAGAAGCTGACAGGAGTTTTCACATAAATTGCCTCATTTCATTTATCCCCGTTTACCCTTTCCTCAGTCTCGTTCTGATTATTTGCAATCTTGAGCTTATTTCATTTTGTTTTCATTCAAGACTACAGTCGAGACATCAACAGGTGAATTTTCAATTTCAGTCGAATAGCTGTGTCCCTTCCTGTCACAGTGATATGAAAACAGAGTGGCAGCCATTAATCACTATAGCCTGAAGTAGATCACACAGAGTGGCTACTGTCTCTTTTATGGGCCACTTTTCAGGCAGCAGACGAAGGTGACAGTTAATATTATTTAAGACCAAACATGACTGTTGCACCAGACAGCATACGACCTGTTTATATGTTGTGTAATATATATGACAAATGAATGGGTCTAGGACTTATTAAATAACCATGTGCAACAATATGACACTAGATCTCAATAAGATGGTGCCGAACAATGACAAAAGTTGGAAAATGTACTAGAATACACATAGAATTGAAGTAGTTCAGAATAGTAAGGAATACTGACAAGTTCACAAACAATTATGAAATGTGGGCAAAGAAAAAGGTCATGATGAAAGATAACAGGGTTTTTTTACAAGCTGCTATTGAACTTGCATGGCAATGCATGTATGTTTTTTAAACTAAGGATATATAACTGACCCTGGTTCACACCAATGAGGGTTGCGAAAGAGGCTCCTGCATGTGGTGCCTTCACGTACTTTACGTATTGTCTGAAATACAAATGACATTCATATTTATTTAGAAGCGATTACGTGACGCGTGTTATCTTTAAACATGCCCAGTCCTATAAGCATGCTCATTTTATTCTCCAGCTGCGGCACTAAACATCTGAGAGCACGTTTGTGGTCTGAAAACCGGAGTAAAGAGCCGGGCGGGAGCTCGTGAAGGCAACACCAGCGCAGCACTCCAACGTGCCGTACGTCCCCTCGACGCACGTGGAGGGCGTGGCTTTCGGTCTTACGTACACCTAGTGGCTGGAGAAGACCAAAGTGAGCTGTCGTGTGTGTGCTGCAGTGTTTTATTTCTAGTCCCTAACTCGGTGACTTAAAAAGATGTCGGTTGTTGGTGGCGCCTTCTGTCGGAATGTTTTTGCTGTAAGAAATTCTGGGATGATGGTGGTGAGTACAACACATTTCCTCTCAGTATAAAAACAGACATGGCCTTAATGGGATACTTTTAATTGAACGTTTATTGTGAGGTGGTTGTGAATAATATATAATAATAATAATACTAGTTTGGTCATCAAACGACCTGTAACAACACACCCTGCTCCAAGGATTTGTGCAAAGGTGACAGAATATTTGCTCCACTGTAGTGTGAATTAAATTTAATTAAGTTGTAGTCACTTTTAGCAAAATAGTTCATACATCGTTATGAATACAGACTTTTATGATAAACGCTTAGCAAATCCCAATGTTAATGAGGTGAGCTTGTGATACAACCCCACCCTCCCATCAAAGGTTACATATCAAACCAAAACATTTTTGTTAATTTTTTATAAGTGAAGACAAAAAAAGATCTCTTTACTTGTCACATACATATGAAACAATTGTAGTTATTGTCCTGAAAGTCAGTTAGGTAATTGAAGCCTGTGAAGTGATGTAACACGTTCATGTTAGTTCAGCCATTCCACCACTAGAGGAGCTCTCTATACCTAATGAACAAGAGTAAACACGATTGAATAACTGGATATTTACCTAGTCTGAAATACTGTTTAATAGCTTCTAACTGTAGTTTAAATGTGTATCTGGCAATTGAGATAAATGCCTGATATCTTCTGACTGGTTTTCAAATGCATGCATTGAGATTATTGATTGATAATTATTTGTGGTTGCTGTAATCTTACAGAACCTTCTTTTATGTTGTTAGTTTGTCCCTTCATTCAACTGAAAGCACATATTGTTCATTATTTGTGAGATAAAAATATATATTAATTTTGTAAGTTGTTCGCATGAGGTATCCTCTGGTGCTGCAGGATCAAATAACCAAGTGCTTCCTATTTTGAACTCTGTTCAGGCAAACGGCAGCTAGGTCAAAATTTGCAGTGTTCCTTTGCACATGCCCCTCGCTTTCTTTTACTCTTAGCTAAGTTAAAAAAAAGTCATTCATTTATACTGTCTTGCATATTTGTTTTATTATTATCCATGATACAGCTGGCACGCCATGCTCAGACGGCCGCCGCCCCGGCACCTGAACCCAGGGTCAAGAAGTTCCAGATTTACCGCTGGGACCCAGACACAGCTGGAGACAAACCGCGAATGCAGACATATGAAATTGATCTCAACACGTGAGTCATAACCGGGCTCTTGAAGGGAACATGGTTAAGCTGTATTCTTCTTTTCATAACAGTGTAGTCAATGTCTTGATGTGTTGACATGTTCTTGGATATAGTTGTGGTCCAATGACTCTGGATGCCCTCATTAAGATCAAGAATGAGATTGACCCCACACTCACATTCAGACGCTCCTGTCGTGAAGGTAAGAAAGGAATCTAGGGTCACCGTACGATTACAACTTCAATGGTCCAAAAATAATGATTATCAAAACAAATCCAATACATTAACAGACCTGTTTTTAATTTGACTTTGATTGTTTGTTTCTTTCTTTCTTCAGGTATCTGTGGCTCATGTGCCATGAACATAAATGGAGGCAACACACTGGCATGCCTTAACAAAATTGACACCAACACAAGCAAACCAACAAAAATCTACCCGCTACCACACATGTATGTGGTCAAAGATCTGGTGCCTGTAAGTACTGCGAGTACACCATGTGATCATGAACAGTGTGTGAAAGTAGCAGAGCATATCAAATCATAGATAATGGATATTTCAGGTTGTTTGAGTGCCTGTTACAAATCCCCCCTTGTTATTTGTTTACCACTAGGATATGAGCAACTTTTATGCGCAGTACAAATCCATCGAGCCCTACCTGAAAAAGAAGGATGGAACTCAAGAAGGGAAGGAGCAGTATTTCCAGTCGGTGGAAGACAGGCAAAAACTGGTAATCTACATATCATCTTACTACATGTGCATATTATACATAACATGCTGGGGCCGCCATATGTAATACCTTCGTATCGTGGTCGACAAAAATATACCAAAAACAATACATACAAAAATACAATAAAACATTTTGATACAAAATACCCCTCAAATAAATGTATTAAAATAAAAGACAAATACTGGTGCCAGAACATGTAACAAAATACATTGCAATATACAGTATAAAATATAGGAAATACTTTTGTCTGGATTTTCCGTTTTCTCCCAATTTGAAATAGCTGAGCATTCAGGTTTGAGCCATATAATGTACACAAAGCTCTGGTGAACGCCACAAAAAAGGAAAAACAGCCCCAGCATGTAACTTGTAATACAGTGCAAGATAAGATGGTCAGATGTCTGTTGATAAGGTTATCATGAATATACAAGCTCTCAATCTCCCTCTTTCTATATCTAGCTACTCGACTGATAAGTTAACTCAATAAACACTGACTTTGCACTCGCCCAGACAGCGTGCTAGCGGCATTAGCGTGTTAGCAGCTAGCTTAATATTATGACCATCAACATGTATGTACTACAGGCTATATAGGCAAACTCAGACATTATACATCAAGGTAGTTGACGTCTGTGACACTCGGATAAAATATTTACTGTAACAGATAATCCGTTGAACTTGAAGCTCTGAAGACTGAACTTGTGAACTGTTTTTGATTTGGGGACAAAGTATTTTGATCATTTTAATACAATATTACTCCTCTACAGTATTTGTTACAAATTACGTTCGATTTTTTTTTATCGGCCCTACCAAATAGAAATTTCAAAACACTCTGAAGTAATATAAATCCTACACATCTCTGCTCACATGGTGATGTATATCTCTTCCCAACCCTAATAGGACGGGCTGTATGAGTGCATCCTGTGTGCTTGCTGCAGCACCAGCTGTCCCAGCTACTGGTGGAACGGAGACAAATACTTGGGACCTGCTGTCCTCATGCAGGTGGGTTTTCAAACTTCGTTATGAGCTAGACGTCTCAACAATTCACATGTTTACTGTGGTGGCTGAAGTCAACGTTTGTAGCCACACTAGAGGATTGCTTGCAATGCTCGTTACAGCCAGGACGAGGTGAATAGAGGCCATGTTGTTAATATTTAATGAAGTTAAATCTCACATAAAGAACTACCTAATCAGTCTCACCTTCTTTCAGGTCAATGCTGTCAACTAGTGGATTTTGGCATGCTGGTGTTTGTTAAATTCCCAATTTCTTCAGCCGAGGCTGTACTTTGTACTTTTTGACACCGTGCGAGTTCACCCACGGTTTAAGGAGGACATGTCATGTGAATCGTGGCGTAGTTGTTTAGATATTTGGTTGAAGTTGAAAAAATAGTACCAAATGTGATCAATGTCGGGCAAACGGCAACTGTGTTGTTATTGCTTCAGGCCTACCGGTGGATGATTGACTCCCGTGATGAGTTCACAGAGGAACGTCTGTCTAAACTTCAGGACCCCTTCTCTCTCTACCGCTGCCACACCATCATGAACTGCACCAAGACGTGTCCCAAGGTATTTGAAAAGCGTTTTCATACATTTTCTCACAGACTTAATGGCATTTTTGTTTCTCACATTTTGTTTTTTGCCACACTGCTCCACAGGGACTCAACCCGGGGAAAGCTATCGCAGAGATCAAGAAAATGATGGCAACTTACAAAGAGAAGCAAGCCGCAGCTTCATAAACATGTGAAAATCCAGCTGGTTTAAAGACATCCACTGATAAAACCTTGAATAGAATGAAGACGATCAGGCAAACCATGAAACCCTTGCCTACATCAGCAGCTTTCATCGTTTTTATTTAGTTTTGTGATTGTGTTGATGTGTGCCGAGCGGGATTTGATGAGGTGGAGCAATACAGGACCTGATGAAAGAAAGCTGTTTTAAAAGAATGTTTAAAGACAAATATTATGAGTGATGCAACCGTTTAGAAACAATATTTGCTATTGTTAAACAAAAATACTAGTGTCTCTTTTGTTCACTCTGGCAAAAGCTCATGGAGCGTAGAGACTGTAAATATTTAAATATGTGTGAATTAAATATGTGCTGGGCTCATTATGGAAACTGAATGTTTGGTTTAGAAAAGAAAAAAATAGGCTTTTGATTGGTTTGAGACCTACATCGCAATAAACAATATTGAAGAATCTTTTGGGACATTTTTAATTGTCAACACAGGTGGCATTTGTGAAATGAAAAATTGACCAGATATGCTGTTTATAATCAGTCCTCTCAATGATTGCTTATGGGCAACCGGCAGGTAGAATGAAGCAACAGCTAATGTTGTTATTTTAATGAGAGTTTAAAATGTCACCTGGGTGGGTGGTTCAGTGGAACGTGGTCACTATTTTGTATTGATTTATTTGTTGAGCAATCACAGAGAAGCTGCATGTAAACAGGGACAAAAATAACAAGGTTAATAAAACATATAATGTAAATTACTGCTCGCATTAATAAAAAGCCAGTGCACCGCAGAGGGAGTAAAATCATCCACCGAAGGGCTTACCCTACTTTTGGAACCTCTGAAGTTTATCTATTAGATGGCTTACAATACATCAAAGCCCAAGTAAATGAGTTTAATGGCAAACTGGAATCAAACCATGGGTTAATCACTATTTGTTAATTATCTCGATATACAGAGAAAAATTATCTTCCATTGTAGATTGTAAGCAAAGGGATGTGAAGCGGTTCCATTGCAGCGTTTGGTCCAGTAGTGTTTATTTGGCTCGCAGCAGTGTTTTGGACCTCTCGACTCGCCGTAGCGGGCTGCAGTCTGTTGACCGGCTACATGTAGCTCAGTGTGGGTGAAGGTAAACACACACGGTGTCGTTATGGTGGCGACGAGGTGGCAGTTGTCGTGACCCGATGATGGCTATCCGAGGTGAGTTTGTTTGAATGCTGTCAACGAACCGGGTTAACCGCAACAAGCAAGCCGTTGGTTTGTTGCGTGGATGTTGATTAGCTTCAGGTTTCCAGGAGAGATGATTAAGATCATTGTGCTGTCAACTCGCGTCCCCCTGTGTTCGATTAAACCAAAAGAGAGACTAGTATTTTTACTAACATTCCTAATACAGGTATAATCTCAGTAAGCGACGAGCTATCGGTATTGTCTCCTTCACTATTGGGAAACCAATAAAGAAAATCCGCTGTTTTTGATTAAAAACAAAACAAATTATATACTTTTTTAATATATATGTGTGTGTGTATGTGTATGTATGTATGTGTGTGTGTGTGTGTGTGTGTGTGTGTGTGTGTGTGTGTGTGTGTGTGTGTGTGTGTGTGTGTGTGTATATATATATATATATATATATATATATACCATTTAACTGTCCTATTATGTAATCAATGCGCGGAATTTCTGTGGTTGAGCTTAAAGGGTAATTTCCTCTAAATTACGATAAGTTCTCACGCTTTTTAGACCAATCTTTTAATTGCCCAGCTGGCGGTGAGACGCTTCCTCTATTACGATGCAGGTGTGGGGCTACGATGTCATTTAAAGGAGCTGCATTCAGCCTTCTGAACATTTTATAGAATCAAACCATGTCGTCTATGAACAGATCTAACAGGGGGATGTCCTTCCTCTGTGTGGTACCTACCTGCCCTTTGACAATAGTTTGTATTCACTGTGAACTGTGAGCCACGGTCTCACCGTCTATATGTCAAGAGGAAATACAAATGCTCCTGAACTTGAATCTCCCTCATTTAAATTCACATATTTAAGTGTCTATTCACTTATATCCTACTAACATTCCTAATACAGGTACTAATTCAAACATGTCTATGGGAATCAATACTAGGTGTCTCAACCAGCCCCACAAATAGACAATCGAAAGTAAAAACTGTACACGTCTGTAGAGGAAACTTGTGCTATTTGAGGTTAAAGCTGGTTTTGTGCATACTTGGCACAGATGACGGTCTTGTGTTTCTTCTAGTCATTTCCCTCTTTTGACATCGCTGAAGTTTGGTTCCGTGTATTTTCCTCTGTGAAATTTGGACCTGAAAGAGTGGACTTTTTTGGGTGATCCACAGATCATTTGCCACAGCAGGATTTCTAAAGTCCCATATGTAGCAATATACTGCTATGTCTGCTGTGGATTCTTTCCACCAAATAACTCTGATCAGTGTGTTATTGATGCTGCCGGGGACAACAGTAACTTAAAAGGCCATGATAAGGACTTAAGAAGAATTCCCATGTGTGCTGTGACAGTCTATGTAGGTTGGGTGCATCCGTGAATTTGTCACTTGAAACCAGTTGGAGTGAAATACCATTTGAGAGATTATGAAAAGACAGCCTTTGGTGTAAAAGATATTTCTTTTAATGAGAGCATTTCAAACAGTTACACAGCAAGCCGTGGTGAATGGCCTTCTGGGTGGAGAGTGGCTACTTACAGCAAAGCAAGCATGTGATCCAGAAAAATGTCTTTCATTTCTTTGACTTGACTACCTTTCGCATTGTGTGTGTAAACCGCAACAATAGGACACAAATAATATAACCCTCTGTTTTGGTATCTTTCGGCGGATTGCATTCATCTTTTTCACATCACTGCTCATCTGATACTTGGGACTTGTACCGTTAGGGGGTTCGAGAGCCCTCAAGGGAGATCACACTTCTTTGTTCTCGTCCCGGCCGGAAACAATAAATCCAAAGAGTCAACTGACTCAAATTTAAATAACTAAACAAAGTGAAGAATACAATGCGAATAGTGACTTCTCAAAGTGGCTGCTGGAAAATTTGAACTGTTCAACTCCAGTTTTAGTCCTTTGAAAACTCCTGGGGTGGGTTTGGTGGGTGCATTTGAATGCCCTTTGCTTCTCCTTCAAAGGTGTCTCCTCCTGGTTTGTCCCCTTCACATCCATGTGTGAGTCTGCTGCTGAAACCTCTCTGTCTTATTTTCCCCTCACATTCCAATACATTCAATGTAGATACCCTTTGGCTTTATGTCTCAATGAGTGAATATAACATAGCATACATAGTTTGTCTTCATCTTCAAACAGGTACACTTTCGTTACAACATAAATTATCATACTTCATCATAAGGTTTAACACAGTTTATGCGGTCCAAAACTCACAATATTTGCCTCACTGAGCGGTCTTGCATCCAGTTGCTCATCTAATACCTGACAGGAGAAAAAACTCCCAAAAAAACTTCTTTGGGGAGAAATCTATAAAGGACAGCAATTAGCATCCGCCCCCAACATTACATTGTGACAGAATGTCAATGTGTTCAGTATTTAGACTATAAATTGTTATTTGATTATATTGCAATCATTTCATCTAACGTGCTAATGTAATAACTACTATCTAACATCCCACAAACTACAGATCTAACACTAAACATTTCTACATGTGTTATAGTTTCCACCGCTAGGTGTGCACTTCTACTTAAATCCCCAACACTGACAGTGGATACAGACCACAAATCTGACATCAGCTTTTAGGTGATAATGGAGGTGGATCAGGAGGTTTTCATTTGTAAAAACATACAACAAAATTGAGTTGGTGACCCATCAGAACAGCAGCATCTGGTATAAAAAAACATACAACAATAAGATAAGACATTGGAAAAAAAAAATCATGGGATGATTCTTGTTCTGTTAACATCATCAACATCGGACTCGTGCATCCCTGTGCCATTGTCAGATTTATTAAACAGTCAACACTGACGTTTGCATTGTTGCACTGATCTGGGTGGTGTTTCTTTTACATTTCAGTGGGAAGCCTGTGCTTCACGGAGGCTCTTTGTCAGTTTTTGGGGCCAGGAGGAAACTTGAATGTAGTCGGTATTGATGTGTCTCACAAAAGCAATACGTTGTGTATTTCCACTGACCTCTGTGGATTCATCCAGCTGGAGTTAAAAAGACTTGCTGCATTTGATCTACTCGGCAGGACAGAGACTCATTTGATAAAGGAAGTCTTTAATGTTCCCGCTGGTCTCAGCCTGCACATAAGCGAGCAGGTCTTCTGCTGTAGTGAACGCTTTTCAAAGCCTCTGGTGGGGTGCAACTTGTCGTGGACCTGCAATTGATTGACAGGTGATGACAGGGGTGCGAGTGCAGGCCAAACCCTCCTGGTATGGGGGAAACTCTGAGGTTTTAGTAGGGTATTCAATTTTATTATTATCATCCTAAGTCTAAAAATACGTTTAGGATGTTATATTTTATTGAATATAAACGTGTGGTCATTTTAAATGTCACGTACCCCTAGAGGTACGCGTACCGTCGATTGAGAACCACTAGACCAGCGTTAGATGGTGCCTCGGGGTCAGCTCGGTGAAGGCAGACCGACAGGGCTCTTGTTCAGGTGTCGTCAGCGCGCGACACGCAGCGCAGGTAAAGGAAACCGTCTGTGGTCTGAACCCGTCACCTCCAGGAAAATATCTAGAGCTCAACCCGACGGTGTCGAGTCGTCGGTAAGCCCATTTGTGTCCTCCTCTAACGTGTTATTTTGAATGACGCTGGTTCTGTTGTTTTCGATCCTTACACCTCTGCGGAAGTAGGGATCCGGTTCGCCTTATCGTGGATCCACGGGTTAAACAAGCCGCTTATTTTACTCACCTTTACGATGTGTTCACGATTTTTTTTTATGAATCTCCTCGGTTATTAGTATGTCTCGACATTACGATGTAGTAAACGTACGGGTTGTTTCACCTGTGAGAGCGATTAAAAGTGAATGTTTCGAGGCACGCGAAGTGGGTCGGTCGAACTGCGGTAAATGCATTCGTTTATGGTTACAAACAACTATGTTACACATTTACCAAGCCCAGCCGGGGATGCGAACGCTCCCTACGGAGTTCTCACAAAAGACGGGGTTTCAATCATCTAAAAATAAATGACTTAAGCAGTGTGCAACGTTGTATTTGACCAGAGCTTTGTTTGTATTGACTTTGTGTATGTGTGTGTGCGCGCGCGCGACACTTGCATGTCATTGTACTCGTTCTGCAGGTAACGCGGTCGAGTCGCAGAGCCCACGCGCCTCACCCAGCCCACGCGACGGCCTGCTCAGTCCTGACTCTCACATGGTAAGAACGTCCACAGCTTCCCCATGTGTGCCACGTGATGTTTGCATCAACCGGCTGTGCGTGGGTCTCTTTCACGGCGCAGAGGGATGAGTGGCTTTGGATGTTTATTTTTTTGTATTTGTTTATTTGATAAGGGGCAGTGCACATTAATAAAAACATTGCTGTAAAAGGGCCAAAAGTTTTTTTTTTTAAATCTGTAGTCCCAAATGGCAGATGTTACAAATAAACCTAAGATGCTTTAAAATGCGTGCAGGGGTTTACTGTCCCACTTTATTCTCTTTACGCTCTTTTTTGAGTGCAGCTTTAGCTGATAAGCTATCCAACAGTGTGTAAATTGACTGGTTTTGAATCTGAAGCGACCATCTTGTCTCTTGCTCCCCCCCCCCCCCACACCAGTACATCCAGGGCTACAAGTGGGTGCGATGGCGGGTGTGGTGTTGTCGCCTGGCGGCTGTGCTGTCCTTGGGTCTCCTGTTGATCGTGTTTCACTGGCAGCCACGCCTCGCCGTCCTCTTACGCTGCCGCTCCTGCCCTCTGGCTCTGGCAGATATTCTACTGATAACCGTGAGACAATTCACTGTTACTTAGTCACAGGCTTTCCGATTGGTTAGTAGACATTGTTTGAAAGGTTTATTTCTGAGTATATTCTGCACAATGAGCTTGGCAGTTACCAGATTTCCTTTTTGTAATACTGGCCTTCAAAAAATATACATTGCATTAATAGCATTTATCACCCAAGCCGTCTGTAAGATTCATATGTTAAGGGATGAAATGTTGAACTTAATGTTACATTTCAATATATAAGTATGCTTTTACCTTAAGTCCACACTTGCTGCTTTAGTTTGTTCTCATGACATTCAGTCATTTCCCCCTTCAGGACAGCTTCGCCCGCCGTCATGTGGTGAAGGTCCTAACAGAGGAGATGGAGGACGGCAGGTCAGATTCAAGTCCCCATCCTCTATCCGCCTCACCTATTTATTTTTTTGCCTTTTTTTGGAACTAGTATGCACATGATAGCTGTCTGTGTGTAAGCTCTGCTCGCTCGGTTTGTCCCTTCTCAGCGTGGACTTGTTTGTAGAGCTGGAGGACAATGACAGCAGGGACACAGTTCAGCTGCACAATGACGAGGTGAGGAAGGCGTGGCCGTGGGGCAGAGCGCAGGGAGGGATCCTCTCTGCCGGCCTGAAAGTGACCGTTCTTGTGTTACAGAAAACGCTGCTGCGCTATTACCTGTTTGAGGGACTGCGGTACATCTGGCTGGCCAGGAAAGGATCCTTCTGTCGTGTCAGGTACTAAAATGGGGGGGGGGGGGCGCAGGAACGCAGGACTTCACACACCCCTGGACAGCTAGATTCATCCTCTACATGGATTGGAAATGTTTTTAGGCAGTTCTGCCATTTTCTTGATTCTATTAGCAATATATTGCTGCTGAAGTCAAATATCACCTTTTTACAGATCTTGATGGTCAATCCTTCCATGTTTTGTTGGTAGTGCCCTCAATGAAAACTGGACCCGCAAGGACCTGCACGGTTTCCAAAAGGGCCTGAGTCCCCTGGAGCAGAGCTTGAGGTAGGAAAGGGTGCACGAATGGAGAATTAGTCTAATTCTTTCATCTCTGAGGCCACTGCTGGGTTATTTACGACAAAAATTATTCCAGGAAACGCATGTTTGGGCCCAACCTTATTGATGTGCCTGTGAAGCCTTATGTGCAACTGCTGTTTGAGGAGGTGAGATGGAAAATCTGTATTCATATTTACATTTGAGGGGGTTTGGAAGTGATATTTTATTCAGTGACCAGTTGAAGACTCAAATTGAACTCCCTCTTTCCTTCTGTCTCTTATCTGCTCCTTGCAGGTCCTCAACCCATTCTATGTGTTTCAAGGGTTCAGCATCACACTGTGGCTGATTGATGAATATTATTTTTACGCCATATGTATATTTATTATCTCCATTTTGTCCATCTGTATCTCCCTTTATGAGATCCGCAAGGTGAGTTTGTAGAGGAATACTGATTATAGCCTGTTGTGGGTTAGGCTTTTGGATTCAGATGAAATAATATCATATCATAATCTTTCTCCGAAGCAAAGCATTACACTGCGCAAAATGGCCCAGTTCGTCACTATTGTCACAATAAGGAGAAACTCGGGAGGTGAGCTTTTCCAAATGTTCCTCTAGTATCATTATAATTTTTTTCGCAGTTTGAGAAAATATTAAATTGTTGAGTCCTGAGTGATTTCTAGCCCTGGTTTGATATAATGATACATAGGCATACTTTGACGTCGGTCAAAATATTTTGATCAAATGTACTACATAGCTTGGACTCTTTTTCATCAATTATTGTCATGAATATAGCTTTCAAAACTCAATAAAACCTATCAACAAGAATGAAAATGTTTTCAGTGGAGGAGTGTGTGAGCTCGGAGGAGCTGGTCCCCGGCGACTGTGTGATCCTCCCCCAGGAAGGTCTGCTGCTGCCCTGTGATGCTGCCCTGCTGGCCGGGGAGTGTCTGGTGAACGAGAGCATGCTCACAGGTGATCTACCGACCACCACCAGGCACGGTGCTACGGTTCTCCACCATTTTATTATTTAGGTTTATATTTTTCCAAAAAGCTCCAGGGTGCGGGTCCTCTTAAAGAGCCTTTCACGTTTTAGGATATTGGAAGGAAGGGAATGCGTTCAGAAATCTGCTATTAAACGGACTCCAGTGATTGATTTATTAAAGAACTGAGTATTGTATGTAAATGTATCTGTATATAGTATCTATTTAACCACACCCACTTTTTAAAGCCAATGATTTAGTCATGTGGAAAGGCTGATGGATGATAGCTCGTAGTTGTCGCAAAATCCTAAAGACACCGTTCCCAACCTGCAGGAACCCATAGTTCTGTCCTTCCTCCTTGGAAAGGGAGGTGTGAGCTGAGGGGTATTCAGCTCATTCCTCGTCTGTAACTACCAACAAACCACTAGATGCCACTTAAAGTTACACACTGTTCCTTTAAAGCCGGGATAAACCTCGAGGCTGATTAGAGTCACAAGTTGGCCGTCACGAGTGATGTTCAAAATGACTCCACACATGTGAGGGTTCAAGCGTATGCTTCATTGCCCCTTTAGACTTTAGACCGACATCATTTTTACATCCTAAATGTCAACCAACTGTTTTGATTGAAACCAAAATTTCCATTGAGTTTAATTTCCCCCCCCCCCCCCCCCCAAGAAAAAGCCACTACTCTGCTATAGCCATTTTCCAGTTGCATGGTTCCACCTTTGTGACGGTTCGCTCTGCGTGCAGGTGAAAGTGTCCCGGTGCTGAAGACGCCACTGCCGACTGGTGATGGGGGGTACAGCTCGGAGACGGAGCGCAGACACACCCTCTTCTGTGGCACGCAGCTCATTCAGGCCAAAGGGGGCGGAGCCGTTGCCGTGGTCACGAGCACCGGTGAGTAGAATACGGGGCACCTGGGTCGAATGACCCACGAAATGAGATCGGGGCCGAAATGAGCTTCGTAGGTTGGCTGGGCTCAGCCTTCAAAAAACGTCAGATTTAATCCATGATAAGGTTAAAGAAAATGGCGGCCGTTGCCGATTCCCTTTCAAACACATACGCCGCTGCCTCAAGCTACGAGTCTGCAATGCTTTTGACATGTTCGCTCTTCAAGTCATTCCAGTTGGTCTGCTTTTGTCTCCTCAGGGTTTTTCACAGCCAAAGGTAGCCTTGTTAGCTCCATTATGCATCCCCAGCCAACCGACTTCCGCTTCTACAAAGACTCAGCCAAGTTCCTGCTCCTCTTGGGTTTTGTTGGTAAGAGCTCTCAACCGTGATCTTCATCATTTTGTTGTCAAGAGTTAAAAAAAAAAAAATGTATCTGTATTTACTGCAGACTATTTATTCCAGCCTTTCTGACCTATACTGTAATTGAAGAGTTGAACTTGAATTAACTCTTTCCTATATCTGTCCTTCTGGCTTCAGCTTTTATGGGCACCATTTACAGCATCGTGGTCCTCTTCAAAACCAATGTAAGTGCAAGGACCTGACATTCATTTTTATCTTTGTTTGGCATGCCGACAATAAAGTACTGCCGTGTGTCCAGGTGACTTGGTTGCAGTTGGTGATCCGGAGCTTGGATCTGGTGACCATCGCAGTGCCTCCCGCCCTCCCTGCGGCCATCACCACGGGCACCATCTACGCCCAGCGCAGGCTGAAGAAGCAGGGGATCTTCTGCATCAGTCCGCCACGCATCAACATCTGCGGCAAGATCTCGCTCTTCTGCTTCGACAAGGTGAGGAAGGGAGTACGCACGGGTCCCAAGTTTGCGGGTGGCCACGTGCCCCGTTGAAGTCGCCTTTATGAAAGGAACACCGCCGTGTCTCCAGACAGGGACTCTCACGGAGGAAGGTCTGGACGTGTGGGGCGTGATGGAGGGGGGAGCTGCTGGATTCTCGGAGCTGGTCCCAGATCCCCGCCTCCTGGCCCCCGGGCCCATGGTCTCAGGCCTGGCCTGCTGTCACACCGTGACGATGCTGCAAGGAAAGCCCCTCGGAGACCCTCTGGAGCTCAAGATGCTCGAGTCCACCGGTTGGGTATGACGCTAAACATCTGCTTTTGTTTACTTTGAGAGTCATTTGACCAGGGCATGGTATTTATAACATATTTTTCAATATTCGAACCAATCATCTTACTTTTGCTATTATTTACATTTTGTCATTTACCAGACCCTCCAGGAGCCGGAAGGAAATGGAAACGCGTTGGATTCAGAGTTTGGGGGCCACAGAGTTTTAGCTGTCGTAAAACCACTTTCTCAAAGTACTGTGAGTAGACTGATGAATACGGCTTGTTTGTGATCGTCAAATCCCCTCAACTACAGTAAAAACTGCTGCACACGTGTTTATCTTACTAATTCCTGTTAGTATGAATGAAATCACAAACTTCTGTTACTGAAAATAAATGAAATATAGATATAATGTCACCTCCACAATGCAATTAGCTTTTAACAAATGTGTTCCTCCTTGCTGAAGTTTCCGCTTATCCAGAACTGATATCCTTCCCTTTCATGGTGCCGCCAGTACACAGAGCAGGCGGTGGCCATTGTCCGGAGGTTTCCCTTCTCCTCGGCGCTGCAGAGGATGAGTGTGGTGACGGTGGCTCACGGGGGACACTCTGCACTCGCTTTCCTCAAAGGATCCCCGGAGATGGTGGCCAGCCTCTGCCGTGCAGAAACCGGTCAGTGTCTGGAAGTGGATGAAAAAAATGAGTAGATTCTGTATGAATATTTTGAATTGTCTACTCGTAAGCATTCCATTTGTACCAATAGGGTTGCTTTTTGTTTTCAGTGCCGAAGCAGTTCTCCAGGAAACTGTGCAGCTTTTCCGGTGAAGGCCTCAGAGTCCTCGCCCTGGCCTATAAACCAGTAGACAAGAGCCCTGACCTGGGGACCATTGAACGGTGGGGACCCCGTCTATGCTTCTGGCTGCTTTGTGGCTCCAAGGCCTTTTTTATACACCTCACTTTCGTCCAGCTGAAGCGCGTGGTAAATCGGGTCAGGATGAAATGCAGCTGCTGTCTCTTCCGCAGAGAGGAAGTGGAGAAAGAACTGCAGTTCCTGGGCTTTCTGATGATGAAGAATCTGGTGAAGCCAGTAAGTGCCACGGTCATTAACGTACTGAGACTGGCCAACCTCCGCAGCGCCATGGTCACTGGTGAGAGATATTTCACACTTCCCAATTTATTTATTTTATTATTAAAGCATTAAGCTGCAGGCGTCAAACTTTTTTTTGTTTTGTTTTTCTTTCACGAAGGGGACAACATTTTAACAGCAGTCAGCGTGGCAAAAACCTGTGGCATGGTGGGAGACGATGAGAAGGTGATATTCGTCAACGCGACCCCCCACACTGCCCGGTCCATGCCCACTCTGAAGTTCAGCCTGGAGGAAGATAGGGCCACGACGGGACAAACCTCTACCGTCCTTCAGGTCGGCCCTGGGGGGGGGGGGGGGCACACAGGGTCTGGAATATCTGTGAAGAGGGGAACGGTTGTTTTGTTCTGTTCTGTGAAGGGTTTCTTATAGCAACTTTCCTTCTTTACTGTCAGTCAATCTGTGGCATTGTGGATAGTATCAATAATTGTTTTACTTTAAAAAAGGGATGAGCTTGCTTATGTCACAAGTGATATGGAAGATCGGTTAACTGATTTTAATCACGTCAGATATTTAAGTAGCACTCACTGTCGCACAATAGGCATTCATGGTCTACAACTCAATTGGGAGGATGAGCTTTGGCTGCTTTGGGTTATACTTTATTTTTCTCCTTTCAGAGCCTGTATCAAAGCGGTTTTGACTATCACTTGGCTATAAATGGAAAGTCCTTTGCTGCCCTCTGTAACCACTTCCCTGAGTATTTGCCAAAGGTAATGGATGCTATTTCAACAACAAAATGATGCTAGCATAAACCAAATTAAGGGAGTGGTGACGGGAGAAATGATTTAAATGTGACTACATAGAGGCCTTATATTAAAGATTGAGATGGGATTGAATTCCTTTCTCAACTTCCTTGCAGGTTTTGTTGCGTGCCACTGTATTTGCACGCATGGCTCCCGATCAGAAGACACAGCTGGTGAAGGAGCTGCAGAAACTGAAGTGAGTTCAGAGACAAAAGGGAAATGGAAATGGGAAACACACACACAGACAGAAATGAAAGTGGTGTGGGAAATCAAACCCTCATTAACCTGCCATCCACAACACTGCAACACAGGAATATGGGTGAACTAGATCTATAGATCTGTGAAATCTGAAATTGTTCTCGTTTTATCATGGTTCAGAACACCGGCTTATTCACTACTACAACCTATATACAGAAGTTTAGTTATTTTTGTTATAGAATTCATCTGCCTTTTTGAGCACATCCATATTGGCTTCAATATTGTGTCTCTATTCGTGGGATCCATGTGAAATGTTCCCCCGGTATTAAGTGCATTATTCATTTATAATCACATGTAGTCATTTTGTATCATTTTTCGATTTCAACATTGGCCTCTACCTGCCTTCCTACCATCCCTATAGCTACCGGGTGGGCATGTGTGGGGACGGGGCCAATGACTGTGGGGCCCTGAGAGCTGCTGACGTCGGCGTTTCCCTGTCCGAGGCTGAAGCTTCGGTCGCATCGCCTTTTACTTCCAAGACTGAAGACATCAGCTGCGTGCCGCTGCTTATCCGGTGAGGATGCAGAAGGCTCTTCTTTTTTTTTTTTTTTTTTCTTTCAAAAATAAATAAAAAATAACCTATTTTTCTTCCGTCTGTGCAGAGAGGGCCGGTGTTCTCTGGTCACCTCCTTCAGTCTCTTTAGATACATGGCCCTGTACAGCCTCATCCAGTTCTGCTCCGTCCTCATCCTCTACACCGTGAGTAGCACTGGAGCTCAAAAAGTTTTGTTCCCGCCTTGTCAATTTTTATTTGAACAAATCATAGTATTTAGTTATGAGCATGCTATTTTAGAAAATACATTTCAAAACCTGGCTAATAACTGATGATATTTCTGGTGTTTTGAAATAAATCAGTTTGCTGGGAGCCACTCATAAGACCACACTAATACTCTGAACATCTGCTATGCCTCGCTAATATGACACACATTCCAGAGAGAATATAATGCTAACAGTCTACACATGGTCCGCTGCACGGATACGACGGGCACTAATGTCCTCAAAATGCATGAACCAGATGGGTTACAAAAGTTCATAAACTGATATTAGAGATGATGTGTCTTTGTCCAGGTGAGGACCACCCTGGCTGACCTCCAGTTCCTGTTCTGCGACTTGTTCGTGGTGACCTTGCTGGCCATCGTGATGGGGAGAGGAGGCCCCAGTGATGAGCTGCACCCCGACAGACCCTCAGCCAGCCTGCTGGCCCTGCCCGTCCTGGGCAGCCTCCTCCTCCACACCGGCACAATTGTTCTGGGCCAGTTGGCGGCGCTTTTCATCACCACCTCACAGGACTGGTCAGTCGAAAGACGCGCCGCTACAGAGAGCTCTGGGGTTTCATTCAGAATATCCCAAAGAAACCTTTTTGTATTTCTACAATATATCTGAGATGCAGAGAAGGTCCGGTCTCGCAGCTGCGCTCAGATACACTGCACAACTCTGTGTTTCTGTCTTCTAGGTACGTTCCACTCAATTCAACGATGTTCGGCGTGGCCAATCTGCCCAACATGGAGAACACCAGTGTGTTTTCCCTGTCAGCTTTCCAGTTCATCTTCATGGCTGTGGTGGTCACCAAGGGCTACCCTCACAAGAAGCCTCTCTTCTACAACTGTGAGTCATCACAGATGTCCCGCTGAGCTTGTTGATCAGCTTTATTAAATAGTGCTACAAGTGAAAACTATGGAAGATGAAGGAACGGGAATTGAAAGGTTTCTGTTGTTTCTGGTCTTTCCAGGGATCTTCCTCTGCCTGCTGCTCGTCCTCTTTGGCCTGACGACTTGGCTGGTGTTGTATCCCGGTCCCTTCTTTGGTCACATACTAAAACTGCACGACTTCTTTGACATGGATTTTAAAATGCTGCTAGTCGCGCTGGCTGCTCTCAACTTCCTCATTTGTTTTCTTGTGGAGGTGAGTGATGATTTCATACTTTAATAGCCCCTCTTAGGACAATCGTTGACCGTTCCTCTGGTCAACTTGAGTTCACGTCTGTATCCATCGGACTGAAAAATAGAAAATACCCATAGTCTCTTGTACACAGTATGTAAAGGTAGCTTTTCATTGTTGATTCTCTTGTAGAGGTATGTTCCTAAAAATCCTCACGTTTTTGCCCCCCTCCCTCCCTCCAGGTGCTAGTAGACAGAGGTGTCCTGACCTGTCTTCGTTCGCTGCGTGGGACGCGTCAGTCCAAGAAACAGTACAAACGTCTGAACATCCTTCTGTCTGAATCCCCGTCGTGGCCTCCGCTGAATGAAACGCTGTCCCCCACAGAACACACAGTCATCCAGTGCAGCTAGCATCCACTTGTCCTCGTTGGACACGGCCATTAAAGCCAAAAAGTGCTTTGTGTGTCTGAGCTACATCCCCAATGTAAAGCAATGTTTACAATTAATAAAATATTTTTATGTAGTCTTGTTTTGAAAGATGTTGTGCATGTGGCTGAGCTCAATCACGCCAGTTTCATATAGAAGTCGGGTTCCTGGAGGACTCTGAAAAAAACAGCATTCATGTCAGTGCTTGGAGAGTTCATACGCAATACTATCAAAATGACTGGGTTTTATTTTATAGCACTCAAGAATTCCAGATGTATTTTCCTTTTACATATTTCTAAAACTCATTGAGGATAATCCAGATATTTCTTCGATGAAGTGTTAATCGGAACTACTTTTACACACAGCTTTAAAGGAAATGGCATGCCAATTTAAAGCAATGAATCAATACATTTCATTTTTGAAAATCCTTTTATTAAATTGTATTTACAGGCAGTTTGTCTTCCCTCCCAGCTCAGCTGGATTCATCCGTCACCTGCTCTTTTTACTGAAATCTGTTAAGAGTGTTGTGAATTCTGGCAGATTCAGTTTAGTTGAACAGTAACAAAATCCACAACCCGGAAGCAAAGATGTGATACAGGAGGCACGATCTGAATCCAATGTTTGTACAAACTTGTCTTTATGTGCACCTCTAAATAAATGGCTTGATTGAGATCCACTGGGCACAACGGTCCTGCTCCTAAAGGCGGTCACTGCCTCTCTGGTTCACACACAGCTTCGTCTCCCTGTCCCATTTCAGCAGAGCACCATCAGTTATACAACAAATCACGCAGGGTGATGTAACCATTTCATACCGTGCTGCCAACAGTCAGACCAAAAATACAAACGGCACTGATTCGTCTCGGGACGTGGACATCGTGTCAGTTACAACTCATGTGTTAGCACTGTTTAACGTCGTGCTAAATAAGGACATTTGCTTTTTGAGCAATCAAACCTTCTGGAAAAAATACAATCTTAGTTTGTCTCATTCACTTTCTCCTGAGTTCTCCTGCGCACGCTACGTCAGTGAGACATGAAGAAACAAGCGCGCTCCTGAAGCACAGCGGTCCAGTCATCCACCCAGCTGACCCTCATGTTTCTACCAACACCCCTTCCATGATGACATCCAAATGATATACACAAGTTGATTTTAAAATGGGATTTTGGTTCATTTCGGTTAAAATACTGCTCCAACATTGCTACTAGATTATACAAAGAAAAGGCAGAAAAGCTACTTAGACTTGAAACCGCAATATCCATTTTGCTTTTAGTATTAAATAGAAATGATGTGAGGGTCAAAAGAAATACAGCTGAAAGGCGCATTTTAAAAAGCAAAGACAGAAACCGTAAACAGATATACAACTAGACGCACAAGGACCCTTTAGCCTCAGTTTTAAAAAAACAAAAAAAATGGTAATTTACATAATAGGTTCTCAGATACCAGGCAGGTACCGGTTAAGAAACTCAGCTTTGGTGGGAAGTTTACAAAGAAAGATGTGACCCACAAGCTGAAGCCCAGGATGTCCAACCAAAACAAAGTCTTAAGACTAGTTGACCACCAAACATAGAAAAATAATGATTCCTATTTCATTAACACTGCAGATGCCGTTTGTCTAAAATCTCAAATGAATACCGCTTAAACGAACAGGTTCTTGGCGGTGTACATATAATGTAAAGCATGTTTATCTGTGGATATCAGAGAATCCTTAGTATAGAAAACTAAAGACAAGCAAAAACAAATACAAAAACCATCTTGTGAGCCCGCATCTGAAAATTAAAAGCGTGTGTAAAAAAGGTGCGAGGGGTGTTACTACTGGAGAGAGGCTGCTGCCCGATAACCAGCTCATCTCATTTTGCCATGGCCCCTCACCTCCTCGCTCTGCCGCCTTTTGTATAAGTCTTTGCTTCTGCCTTGCGGTCGCCCTGGGATGGAGCCGCTAGGCACTGGGAGGTGGAGGCCGGTGGAGGTGAGGGGCGTCTCTTAAAGGGATCATCACAGTGAGTCAGGAAGATGTTCATTATCAGTGTCAAACAGACCGGAGTGAGGAGAGAAGAAAGCATGTATCCGATCGACTTCCTCCTTGAGTTCTTTGCTCCACGCAACTGGTGGGAAGAGCTGGGAAGTGGGGAGGCTGTACTCGAAACCCAGTCGATGTCGCAGAACTGAAGGAGGGAGGCTTGGTTTTTACAAATACGGTGCGGTCGTTTCTCTCGGGTGGCCCTTGTTGTCTTTCCCCACGGTGGCTGGGCCGCCCCAGGTCCCCCTTATCTGTGCTGTCGGAACCCTTGGGTGCCGTCCGGGGCGGCTGGCTGCCGGACAGTGTGACCGTTTGATCGGGGGTCCTCTGAGGGCATGGTAGAATTATTGCGCCCGGTCCTGGCAGAGAAGAGACAAAATAAGAAAATGTGGACAAACAGGAAATACATTAGCAGCAGCAAGCATTTAGCAGTGCCAGCTGCTGGACGTAGCCGGTGAGTAAAACTGCTAAAAATGTGAATATTTTTGGATCATTACCGGTCAGTGTTGGGTTTGTCCTGAGGCGTCTCATCTGGGCCGGCGCTGCCTAGTATTCTTTTTCTGGCTTCGGCATACTCGGCCTCACGCTGAGCCAAAGACTTGACCTGTGGCGTGGGCCTGTTCCGGTTCAAGGGTGATCCCAACGACCCGTTGCTCGAAGGCCGCTTTAAAATGCGGATCTGAGGTGGGGGGGCTGCTGGTAGGGAGTCGTCTTGTATCACCATGGTGGTCTTCAATGTAGATTGTAGGGAAATATTATTGGACTCCCTGAAAGCAAACCAACAACAAAAATGAGTGATGCAACAGACAGAAGGAGGCTGTGAACTGTGGGAAGCCGTGTCAGTAGCCGCTGGGATGGACAAAATACTTGAACTGAATGAATGAATTAAAATGATCATATAACTGGATGAAATGTGAGCTTCCCTGGTAGATAAGCGGTGAGACTAGTGTGTGATTGTCCAAGAAAGACAAGAAAGATAGTAGATTAAATGTGGGCCATGTTTATTTCCCTTTAAAAGGCCTTACTTTTCTTTCTGGCTGATCCTCAGCTTGTCTTCTAGCCGTCTTTCCATTTCCTGTTGAGTGGAAAAAAGTGCAAACATGCATCCATGAAAACAAAGACGGTCCGTCTGATTTTGGGGAGGAAGAAAAGTGCGTCAAGTCGTAAGCAGGTCGCAGAGTAACGTTAGAGGGAAAGGATTCAGTTACGAGCTATTTATACACGCGTAGGACAGCTGCCACGGTAAAATATTAAAGTATTCATTCAGACAGCATTCGCAGCTAAAAACAGCTGATTTGGAGTGTTATACAGACTCAACGTTACAACTTCACGGTGTTTGAAACGAAACAAAATAAAGTAACTCGTACGTGACTAGGACCGGAGGTTCACACGAACTTCTTGGCAAGGCCACGTTATCGGTGTCACGAGCTACCGACAGTCTGCCGAACTACATCGACGATAGCTAATTTTAGCTAAACGTTAGCACTTAAAAGCTGGCGTTATAACTAACGTCAACATGGCCGAAATGATTAGCCCACGTCAACTAGCGTTAGATACAGGAAATCACCACGTTAATTAAGGTCAGGCAAGCTGGCAGTATAAAGTAGAGGGCGTAATTAAACCAGCCTCAATGAAAATGTGTTGAATGAACGACATTCTTACGTTCACGTCATCGTCGCCGGACACATTTAACCAAAGTTACCCAGCTTGAATATTAATAAACCAACATTAAATTGAAAGACGGTTCATGTTAGCCATTCAATAAATCGCTAGCTTAGCATCGGGTAAGTCAACCTAAGCATTTCTAAATGGAAATCTAAATTCGTGGATTTATCTAGCATCGTGTTGCTATAACTGATTCGTTAGCATGTCACAACTGGCTTATAGTCGGACACATTGATGTGATTTCATTCGAGTTGGGAATATAAAACATAATGTAGGCTAATTGGCGTCAACGATAGCTAACCCCGTTAAGCCTGTTGGGCTCGCTAGCTAACGCGAACTCTACTTAGCGTTACATGTATACTTTTCATTTAGCTGACGCTTTTATCCAAAGCGACTTACATTAAGTGCATCCGACCAAGATGGTACAGACCCCGAACAAAAATGACCGAGAAAGCGCCATATCTTCAAGAAAGCCAAACTCCAAAGTGCTATATGTGCTACCTGACGTTAGCTCGCCAAGTTTCTTGAAGCTAACGCTAGCTTTAGGCACATTGTTGGCCCGTGGGAGCAGTCAGCGGAGACCAACGCTAGGACCACTACTAAAACGAGCTCTGTGAAGATAAAAACGCGACCGGGACCAGATTCGGCTTTAGGTGATGCTAAATTGTGCCTTTTATTATTTACCCCACTATCAGCGGCTTCCTCCCAACTTTCGGCGATCCCCTCATCCATGTTTCATTTTGCTCAGGCACGCTGGAGTCGGACGTCCTGGGCCACTTCAGATCCGCCTCCCCGCCGCCCGGGCTTTGACATCACAGCGACGGGCTTCCCCACCGCCCGAAGGCCTTTCTGCGCAGCTGCTCACAAGTCACCAAAGTCATCAACGACCAGATCATGTGACGTCAGTTCGTAAGAGAAAGTCAAGCACCACTTTTAATATTTTTTTGTTGAACAAATCAAATGTTAAAATGATTGACCCAGCGACTGCGTCACTATTTCGAAAACACAAACGTCAACATCAAAATAAATCAAAGTAATCCTACAAAAGAGTAAAACATATATAAAGTCTGCGTAATTTCTATAAAGATAACTATGTAAACAGTAATGAATGTCATGGCCAATTCTCCTATACACCCGTTGCTATATTTTTAAATTGGTCATTCATTGCACGCAATCAATAGAAAATCAAATTCCCATTCGGAAAGATGTATTTATTTGATTTTGATATTGAGTCCTGCTACCCATAACAGCATTTAATACAAATACATTTATCAGTATTGTTGTTTTTTTAAATACTTTTGGGAAAAAGACAAGCCTTGTCTAAATGTGAACATAATAATATACTGCAGCACTGCAGTTATGATTTTCATGAAGTTAAAAACATGTATAGCAGCCATCCCCTCAGTGTTGAGCCACTGGACACATGGAGGCAGTATGGGTTTGTTGGACCAGTTCAAACCAAAGTGTCAATGCAAGTTCAATTAATAAATCTGTTCCCACTGATTTAATGAAGTAGGGCTGGCCTTCTGTTGCATCACGCTCAAACTTCAAACACTTTTTTTGGTTTACATGGTATTAGAAAAATATACAAAATAGACACGCAGCATAGTGCATCATTTGTATTTACTGGACTCTGTACATTGGCTATCTAGACCGGTTACACACATAAATGTTTTTTTTATTGCTACTGCAGTTATATGTGCTTCCTCATTATAAAAGTCCTCTACGATAAAATGGGACTCAAGGACTGTAAAAGTGAATTTGAGTAGATGTAATTAAGTTGATATGGCAAAAAATGGCAATGAGCTATCACTCAGCTGATATTTATGGCAGTTTATCCTCATATCACCTCATATTACATTACATTACATGTCATTTAGCTGACGCTTTTATTCAAAGTGACTTACAATAAGTGCATTTCAACCGTAGAGATACAAACTCAGAAACAACATACAAACGAGAAACAAGAAAATGCCATTTTCGTCAAATAAGCAGTTTCACAACTTGGTATAAGTAAGTTCCATTATAAGTACAATTTCATTGCTACAATTTGTTAGTGTTTTAGTCAACGTATAGTCTAAAAAGGAGTGTCTTGAGTTATCGGCAGAAGATGTAGAGGCTCTCTGCAGTCCTGATGTCGTTCCACCATTTGGGAGCCACGACAGCAAAGAGTCGTGATCTCGCCGAGTGTTTTTCTCTCAGAGGGACGAACAAGCTGCCTGGCAGATGCAGAGCGGAGTGCGCGGGTTGGGACGTAGGGTTTGACCATATCCTGGATGTAGACTGCCTCATATTCTTATACTGTAGGCTGAGATTGTTTTCCTTGATGCTATGATCTAATTATTTGCTTATTAATATGCCATACTCCACAGTTTGCATGATCTGCAATTTGCACTCAACAGATCAAACATAAGACTTAAGATTTGTTTTTAAAGGTCAGGGTTCGGATTTAGTGGTGTTTATTTAAGATGCTGGGAGGATTTTCAAACTGTAATGTTTTGTTTGTTTAGTTTAAAAAAACCTATTTCCACATTAAGCGCGAAGCACAAGATGTCATGTTAATAAATTGTGAGTTTCTCTCTCCAATGCTGTTGTATGATCTGGTAACCAAGAACTAAATAATTGATATCATGGAATTGTGTAATGCTAAAAGAAACAAAATACTTTGAAGTTCCATGTTGGCTGCTGAATGATACTGTAAGTCAGTTGATTCATTAAAGATCAACATAATCCAGACAACAATAGTAATCCCAGTAATGATCCTAAGACCATGCTGGTGATGGCAGTCAGGGTTTAACATGATGCAAGTCTCTGTAAAGAAATGCTCTAAAGATTCAGATACTGAAAAGTATGAGGGCTCTGATGACATAGAGGTTAGACAGACATGATGATGCTAATGATAAGTGGTACACAGACCTTTTTGTAATGATTTTATTCATCATGTTTAAACATTACATTTTTGGTTCATCATGGCAGTCCTAGCAATTTTTTCTCCAGACAGGTCTTCAGCATGAGCACACATGGACGTAGTATCCTGTGAGGTATCCCATGATGTAAACCGCCACCAGTGCACCCAAAGCCCCAGCTGCCTTCACCACGACTCCCGTGCTGCCGTTACACACTCTGTTGTAAACCCTGTATGTGTAACAGAGGGAGAGAGTTAGAGAGAAAGAGTCTGATCGAACAGCCTTTGGTCAATTGAGTTCTAATATTATTTCATGACATGGTTTCTGACTGTAAATGTTTTACAGTTCAACAGGTACAAAAGCAAATGTGATATTTTGTGACTTCAATTTAATCTTTTTTGCTATTTCAAACTTAAACATGAGTTTAGTCCCACTGTCTTTGCGTATGTCCTTCTGTAGCATCAGAAAATGTTGGATTGTTGGCGTCTCTTTGCCTCACCTCATCGCAGGAGACTGTGGTGGCTCTACGTTCATGTTGATGTTGTCCTCGTTCCAGCGATCATATTGCACATTGGCGACCCCATTGGACTCCATGAGAGAAGTAACCCGTCCAATACACCACGGTTTGTCTGCTGCCTGGAATCACCGGTCACTACCCACTTCACTGGTCAGCCTGGACACACAAGCCGTCCACTAAGCACTGCAACGTCCCCTCGTCTACGGGGACAAAAGAGATGTTGAGTTGAATATGGTATCAATATGTCAAGAAATTATTAAAATGAAAGGTAACGTAATTCTGTTAACTGTTGTAAAAAGGCCATGAAAAATACCGAAGGAAGAAATCCCTTCACAACACGTTTCAAATAATTGTAAATAGTGCTCACCTGTATGTGTCAGATACACATAACTTGCCAAGAAAGCTCTGCTGTTCCCTTTTAAAGCCACGACTGTTACTGAGGGAGCCTGCTGCTTGGAATAAGAACCTTGGACGTGGTTACTGAGTTCACTGAGCTCAGCCTCTCATAAATCTATGGTTGCACTTCAACTTCTCTTATATGACTCTTGCACAGTGATAAAGGGAAATTTATGCTGCATGTGATTTGTTCATATCAGGTTTTATCACATCCTGTGCCGAAAGTTCCAAGGCCTCTTCTGTAACTTTGATTATATACATGTAGCTGAAAAGGAGCAAAGGTTTCTAACGAGTAATTTAACTAATCCTCAACAATATAGTTATGAAGAGACTCTTTTTTTATCCCACCAAAATTATTTTTTCAAACCAAGTGAAAAGTACACAGTGTCGTACAAGGATACCTTTTTTTTTTACCAGAGATTTGATAAAAAACCCACTTTTCTAATAATTAAACATACTGTTATGTTATGTTATGTTAAATACTAGCATTATTTATAATATTATATCGAAGGAAGTCGTTGTTTCACGTCGGACATTTTGCAGTCGTTACACAGCCCTTCACACTTCCGGTGTGCCATAATACCGCTGCGCAAACATCAGGTTTGTATAACCGTTTCAACTGCTTGCTGGTTAATATAATCAGTTTCGGTCCCTGAGCTTTTAAGTACAGCTACATAGACATACACATGGTCTTTAGTGAATAGTTCTGCCATCTGTGCTTACCATTTCCTTCCAAATCGCGTAATTAGCTATAGAAGTTGTTTAGCAGCAGTCGACCATGCTAGTTTTACCTAGCAAACGTCCACTAGCTAACGTGTTAGCACGAACTCCTGGACTCGCTCAGCGGGTTTAAGAATGCTAGTAATTAAATCATCTTCCATTTCTCTAAATGTGCGGTTGTTGGGGTACATTTCAAGCAAACCTTTGCTCTATTCAGCAACAACGCTGAAATAGCTGGCTAATTAACGTTATGTGCTACTGACGCAAGGCCTGTTGACGTTGGCTGCTTGCTAGCTAACCGGTGTGCATTTAAGTTATTTTCGCAAACATAGGCGCGACATAAATAACGGGATTCCTCGTGATAAACTTGTGTTTAAATTCACCCTCTAATAATTATTTATGGATGTGACGTTATCTCTAGCACGCACAACTAGCGTCACGTTTCCAATAGAAGTGTCCAAATACATTTTGGAGGGACAGCATCGGGAATAACAGGCGAATAACGGGTGAAATAGTTGACCATCTTAACATTAATCGACTTTTGAAAGTCCAAATATCACTGTGCGGAACTACAACGATTTCTCAATATCTCGAATGGCTTGAAGTGGTTATGTTTTGACAACGGTTGTTAAATGAATAAATATAAAAGACAAACAGGTAAAACGGCAGTAGCTTCTCTGGCATGGCTCTATTATATTTGTGTTGATCCGATCTGTTTCAAATGAAATGACAATAACTGATCATGTCTTTATGTGTGATGTGGAGCAGGCGGTGGAGAGTGGACGCTGATGGGGGACGAAAAGGAGACCTGGAAAGTAAAAACTCTTGACGAAATTCTACAGGAGAAAAAACGAAGAAGAGAATTAGAAGAGAAAACTGATCCCAAGCGCCAGAAAAATGTAAAGTATCCCACATTTAATAAAAACCCACTTGTTGATAAAGTGTTGCAAGTCACTCTAATCCTAGCTTCATTTTTATTTGTTTTAGAATTTTCCATTAAAACTCACCATGGTAAGTTTATAAATACGTGATTTGAAATGGTGATTGTGTAATAAATGTGAGCGTGACTACGTACAGATTGTATTCTCTGTAATCTCACAATTCTAATATCTTAAAATATTTGATGTGTTTTTCTTAAATAGTGTTGGGTGCTTCTTAATACGATCCATTCTCTAAATGTTCTTTCAGAATCACATCAAAATGGTTCTTGTGGGAATGATGCATATTCATTATGTATTAATATATATTTTAAAACGTAAATATTGTGGACTACATTCCAAATATGTTCGAAATTTAACTATAATTTAGTTCTTTTTGGATCATAGATTTATTTTTGTTTCTGCTTTGAAAAGTAAATGAAACAGTGTCATTATCCACCTTCTTTGGGTCTTTTATCCCACAACTCAACGTGTAGTAAGAGCTGAGGACATTTTAACAATTGTCCAAGCTTTACCCACATTTTCTGCTGCTCTTGTCTTCCACAGTCCACAAAGGTCCTTGTTCCACAGTCGGATGATCGGGAAGCCAAACGAGATACTCCGGAGGAAGGAGAACTACGGGATCAAAAGATGGAAATAACAATTCGTAATTCCCCGTACACACGGGAGGACTCCACAGAGGACAGGTATTTGGAACTGTAAGAAACTAACATGGATGTATTTTCTTGGTGCAAGTAGTTTACACGTCATACTTAAAGATTCAAGGATCATTTATTGTCATTATGCAACGCAGGGATGTACAAAGAAATGCAGTTGTAGCCCATTTGCAAAACAAGAAAAATATGACAACAAAACAAAAAGCATCAAAGTATGTATATTATGGTTTAAATATGATGTGCAGCACGATGTCGCCAACGCTTTAGACCCTCAAAATGTTTTCATTACACTTGTAACAGGGCAGAAGAAGATGACTCGTTGGCCATCAAGCCTCCACAGCAAATAGCCAGAAAAGACAAGTCTCACCACCGAAAAGAGGAGAAGAGAAAAGATAAGAGACGTCATCGAAGTAGCTCTGCAGAAGGAGGTGTGAAAGTGCTTCTTAATTAATAACTTGTCTTATCTTAACTAGTCTTGTCTTATAGCAAAATATTTTTTTTTTGCCTTCGCTTAATGGCTCTTTGCTTCCATAGCTGGTAAACAAGTACGACCTAAAGACAAAGAAAAAGAGCGAGAGAGCGAGCGCAGGAAGCGTCAGTGGGAGGAAGACAAAGCCCGGCGAGACTGGGAGAGGCAGAAAAGGAGAGAACAGGCCAGAGCTCATTCACGCAGAGAAAGGTGAGCACAGTCCTGGTTTAGGACCACATATTAGTTGATCTACTCATGCATATATGCATGAGTAAATAACTCATGCCTGTTGTATCAGTTAACATGTTTTTAAATATCTCTTTTGTTGGAGTAAGAATTCTACTCCCCAGTAAGTTAAAGCCTTTGAGCAACATGAACTCAATCTTCTTAAATATCAATTGAAAGCTTCTGGTTGTAAATGTGATGTTCTGTAAAAAGTATCCGAAATGATGTAAACAGAGCAGCCTCAAGATGATCCAGATGCATTTGTCTTGTTTTATTGCGGCCACGAACTAACTATGTTTAAGCAAGACGTACTTTGATCACCCAGACTCCAAATAAACAAACATTGACAAGATGGGGCTTTTGGTTGTCTGGACAGACCCCGATTGGACTCTCCTGGGTTTTTTTTGGACCACAGGGACCGTCTGGAACAACAGGAGCGCCAGCGTGAGCGAGACCGAAAGCTCCGCGAACAACAGAAGGAGCAACGTGAGCTGAAGGAGCGGGAGAGGAGAGCCGAGGAGCGGCGCAAAGAGCGAGGTGGTCGGCGAGAAGGTCAGTGAGTGAACAGAAACCCCTGCTGCACAAGAAGCACATACTTTCTCCTTAGGTGAAGCCAGGCTAGTATTTTTCCTTTGCCCTCAGTCTCTGTGCTAAGCTAGGCTAAACGTACCCTGATTACAGCATCGCTAAGAAAGCAAATGTTCAATGATTCCTTAACGCTCAAAAGCCAAAGCAGCCCAATCGTCAGCATTGTGTTTTAAACCCCGTGAAATGTGACACCATATATGTATGTATGCATATGTGCAGCAGAGTAATAAGACTTTTCTGTCCTCAGTGCCATCTCACCATCGGATGCTACCGGATGAGTATGGGGACAAGCCAAAACAAAGTCACAACAGCCGAAGTCCCAACCGCATTTCCCGAGACAGATCTGAACACAGCGAACCTCGGAAAAGTGCACGTGAGTTTATACATTTTATTCATTGGAAATTCAGTTTCTGGGAAAAAAACAACTTATTTGACTTTATTTTGCCCAAGATCTCCATGTTTCAGCTAGGCCTGTCTTTATATCACATTTCTAAAAAGTAATTATAGTGGCCAAAATAATTAGCTACAATGTTATCAGTTAAATGTATCTTTGTTTACTGTGCATTTTGTGTTTTGTGTTTTTTTTTAAATAATAATGAGGCGGGGTTTAAGTCTGTAGACGTAATACAGGATTCTGGGTATTATTATTTTTAAATATCACAATTATTGTTGATATCAGTATTTGCACAAACTTTGCACAAAGTTTTAGCAGAACTCATGCTGCGTTTTATCTGCAGCGTCAAAGGAGGAGAAGCCAGAGGGCAAAGACCTACTCGCAGACCTGCAGGACATCAGTGGCAGCGAGAGGAAGACCAGCTCAGGAGGGTCCTCCGTCGGTAAGTCCTTCTACATTTCATGCTTTTATTCTCTTTTATCCAAAGCGACTTACAAAACCTGCTCTTCCCAACAAAACCAACCTTCATAACATTTAGCATTTCAGAAAAATCGCTTCCATTTCTTACTTCCTATAAAAAAAGGATTGCTCCTGTATTTTGCCACCTTGTCTAGCATCGGGATCAGGCTCTGAAGAGGAGGGCGATGATGATGATGATGATGGAGAGCAGTCCAGCAGCCAGAGTGAGGGTGAAGGAGAGGAAGAGGAGTCTGTTTCAGGCTCAGGAAGCAGAGTGCAGAGTGCAGGTAAAGCTGTAAAAAAAAAAAAAACATGTCTCCGCTGCTGTGACAGTATGTCAGTGTGTCGCCTCCAGTTGCGTATCATCACGGCTTTAACGTGGTTGCTTCCACACTTTCAGAGGACGTGAGCGAGGATGAGCAGTCGGCCGAAGAATTTGAAGACGAGAGACAGAACGGAAATCACATACCTGCAGGTGGGTGGACCTGTGATTCCTGTGCTCCCAATTCTCAGATGTCTGATGAACTGAGGTGGATATCTTATGCCCTCTAAAGCTTTAAACCTCAGGGAAACACAGTAGTCAATTTTGTTCTTGTGCCTTCTAAGCCTGGGATGCGATGTAGAGAATTGTGAATTCTGATGACGTCGGCAAACCCTGGAGCTGCCGAACGAGTCGTTTTTCTATTATTATTAATTCACTACAGGGTTCGTTAAAAAAAAGTATTTGTATTGTTGTTGATTTAAATGGCGGACGTAAATTGTAATGAGAATTCTTTAGATCCAAGTATAGATCCTATAAAATATCATTTCAAATATCAAGTGTTTTTACCGCTATGTGCCTAAACTCAAAAACCTTAACATCAAGCAGTTTTTTCCCCACTTGGCCTCACAGTGCCAGAGTCCCGCTTCGATCACGACTCCGAGGAGAGCGGTGAAGACATGGATGCAGAGGAGGAGGAGGAGGAGGAGGAGGAGGAAGAGGGGGAGGAAGAGGGGGAAGAAGACGGGGAAGAGGAAGACGAAGAGGAGGATGCAGGAGAAGGTGACCCCACTCCTCAGACTCATTCTCGCTCCCCCACCCCCGAAGAGAACTACATCCCAGATTCCCCACCAATTTCCCCTGTGGAGCTGAAGAAAGAGCTGCCCAAGTATCTGCCTGCTTTACAGGTCGGTGCCAGCGTGACGCAACCGTTCCTGCGGATGAGCCCTCAACTGTTTCATGCCATATGTAATCGTGGAGTGCAGGTTTTCAGACGACACGTTGCGTGTTTTTCTTCAGGGTTGTCGCAGCGTCGAGGAATTCCAGTGCCTGAACCGAATAGAAGAGGGTACCTACGGTGTGGTGTACAGAGCCAAAGACAAAAAAACGGGTACGGAAACAAACGTCTAGCTCAATATGCCCTTTGTGCTCCCACGCGTTGTTTATTGGGGAAACCATGAACGCGGCCTCCTGTTTGCAGATGAGATTGTGGCTTTGAAAAGGTTGAAGATGGAAAAGGAGAAGGAGGGCTTCCCTATCACCTCTTTAAGAGAAATCAATACCATCCTGAAGGCTCAGCACCCGAACATCGTCACAGTGAGGGTGAGAACTTGCCTGTTAACTGTACATCGCTATGTGTTGTAGGGAAATCTAACCTTTGCGTTTACCCTGCATTAGGAAATAGTTGTTGGAAGCAATATGGACAAGATCTACATTGTGATGAACTATGTGGAACATGACCTGAAGAGTCTGATGGAAACTATGAAGCAGCCCTTCCTGCCAGGTAGAGTAGGATCTTGTCGAGGTCCGGTGTAAAAAGAAAAAGTTGAAGGGGGTAAAAATCTTCTGCCTTTATTATTTAGTTTCCTTTTGTGCGTAGCTCTGGTTTGAAATGTTCTACTTCGCTAAAGCTCTGTTAAAGCATGCCGCCTCTGTTTTAGGTGAAGTGAAGACTCTGATGATTCAGCTGCTGCGAGGTGTCCGACACCTCCACGACAACTGGATCCTCCATCGGGATCTGAAGACGTCCAATCTGCTGCTGAGCCACAAGGGTATCCTGAAGGTACAGTCAGCTCGCAGAGAGACCTTCTCTCATTGGCCTCCGCAAACTAACAGGCTCGCTAGCTAGTTGCTCACTTGCCAACTACTACTGTGTGGAGTACTCTGCAACAATTGTTTAATAGAATCATTTCTCTTTTCATTTACTAACATAAAAGTGTGTCAGGGTCTAGTAGGTCAGCTAGTTACAACCATCTGCCCAAATACTCCTGCTTTTGATTGATTTTTTTAAAATGTTCTTTGCTGTGGGAGTCAACTTTCTGGGAAATGTAGTAAAATCAACAATTAAAGTAGAGGAAAAAGATTCAAGTCTGTTTGACATGAAATCCATCACAGATGGATGTACATCACCAATCTCTGAATGATACTGAGAATTTTTGTGAACGCGAAAGGCAAAAATAACGTAGAAGCGAGGCATTGTCTTATATTAACATCAAATTAATTTGACCGGTGTTGACGTGGGCTTTCCGTTCCGTCCCGTAGATTGGCGACTTTGGTTTGGCCCGGGAGTACGGTTCCCCTCTGAAGCCCTACACCCCCGTTGTGGTGACGCTGTGGTACCGATCGCCAGAGCTGCTGCTCGGAGCCAAGGTGAGAATTACCCTTCAGCCCACTTCCACACTTCCCCGGAACCACAGGAAAAACCCACGTCCAAATATGAAGGCTGTACTTTGGTTTCCCCATCTGGATTTATTTGGTTTACCCAAAAGTTATTTCTAAGAGAAGACTATTTTTTAAGATGCCAAATACCGCTGAAACACTATTTGAATTTTACAGTTTATGATTTACACAACCAGATGATAGAGGTCCAGCAGCCCATCAGAGCAAATCCACACACACACACACAACGCCTTGCCAGGGAAACTGTCTACTATGTGTTTCTGCGGACTGCCACTGTGTTTGTTTCTCTCCACAGGAGTACTCCACAGCTGTGGACATGTGGTCAGTGGGCTGCATATTTGGCGAGCTCCTCACCCAGAAACCTCTTTTCCCTGGAAAATCTGAAATCGATCAAATTAACAAGGTCTTCAAGGTAAATGCCCTCATAAACCAAAGTAAAACCTCACCAAAAAGCACAGCCCTTTGGTTTAGAGGCTGTAAATCTCTTGAGTGTGCCGTCTGTCAGAGGAGTTCAGCACTGAGGGCCCACAGCACACCACTGGGTGGAGCTGTCGGTAGCTGTTAAGCAAGTTATTATGAAGCCATCGTGAAGATCACTATTGGAGTAGTCCGGCCCAACCTGGCCGTGTACGTCCGTGAGCAGTCTTTTCCACAGCGCAGCAAGGTGAAGCCATTTACCTTGGAGTCACAGTGCATGAATGCTGCCATTTTCAGTGGTTCATTCTGTTGGTGCTTTTCCTACCAAAAAAGTGCAGAATGTGTCCATCTCTGGTAGATAAGACGTGTTCTTCGTGAAGATCAGTGCTGATTTATATAACCACAAAAGCAACCCAACAGTAGGGGGTTTGTGTGCATCAGCCACCGTGCAGCGCTCAGATAACTTTTTATGAAAGCAACCACGCAACATGACTAATAGTTAAAAGTACAAACAGGAGGGAAGGTAAAGTTGGAAGCACAGGGCAACACAGGAACTGACATCACAAAACAAAAGAGACAAAAAAAAACAGCTTTGTATTTGGTTCTCCAGCACGGACACACAAGTTGTGTCCCTGAGGGGAGGCGCGCTCACGGATCGGCCCTCCTTATGGTCTGTTTAAAGCATGGCAGCCGTGGAGACTGATGTCATCCCGGCCTCCTAAGTCATCCTACAGTCTTAACCAGTTCTGAGTTGAAGTATTGAAATATACTTAAGACTGGTTTATTGCCATGTATATTGCCTGTGGTCAACGAACACCATTTGCCAAAGTGGAAATATCTCATATAAATCTCTACTTGCACTAACAATAAGTTGTCTGCCGACTTGTGTGCCGTCTGCAGGATCTGGGGTCGCCCAGCGAGAAGATTTGGCCCGGCTACGGCGAGCTGCCCGCCGTGAAGAAGATGACTTTCACAGAGTACCCCTACAACCACCTGCGAAAACGCTTTGGAGCGCTGCTCTCGGATCAGGGCTTCGACCTCATGAACAAGTAGGATTCTTCTGGACCGCCTCGTTCCACACACAAGACATTGCACCTCCCGCCAGGTCTGCGGTGTTCCAGGGGCTTTCTGTCAGTGTATGTGACCACGTAGCCGTATGGATAACTGGGTTATAGAAGAGACCAATGCCAATGAAATACCAACAGCTACTATCTCAAACGATTAGGAGGACTCTTACAGTGGAAGTTGCCTTGCCGGGATGATGCCGGTACTGTTACTCTTTCTAGCACTTTTTAGTCAGTCAGTGGCAGACTGAATGAAACACCACAACAATACCCGTTTAATACGTAAAGTTGTCTTCACATACTAAGTAACGACTTTGCACTAAATTTAATTGCACGTTCCATAAATCACCGTTGTTTAGTGGCTCCGGGGAGCAGAGGAGCTTTTCGGTTCTCCCACCAGACCGTTACCCGCAAAGAGATACTTTTGCCTACACCTGTAAATGAGAGCCACGCTGCTTGGTTGCCCCAACAGCTGCAGAGGATGGCAGCAGCGGCAGCATCATGTCTAGTGAGGGAATCGAGGTTCAGGGAAAGTTTGGCGCCAGTCCAGCGCAGCTGCAACCTTCCAGCTGTTGTAGAACTCACGAGGTGTTTACCCGGGGACAGATTTATGCCTCGGGGGGTGAGCACGTAGAGAAGTGCTGTTTTGAGAGGAAGTTGAGCAGTTTGAAATACCTCCCCCCGTATAGGACAGTGTTTGAGGAACGGGGCTTTTGGTACCCTGAATCTGATATATGAACTATTTCAAATTGTAGGCATTATTGGGATGTTGTCACAGGTCTTAATAGTTCTGTGTGGTCAAAATGCAAGCCGAGCGGGGTCCTGGGTCCCTGAGCAGTATTAGATATTCAGTCTCCACTTGTAGCATTGGCCTTATGTATCAGAAGAGTTGTAATGAGTCTAATCCCGACCAGAAGCCTCTCAGAGATTCCTTCCACGTTTCATACAATGCGGTGATGTTCCCTCACACGTGGAAGATTCCAATCTCTTTCACACTTTTCAAAAAGCCAATTATCACATTTGAGGAGCTCCCCATTGTGCCGATTTGATCCCGTCTCAAGCAATTAGGACTCTTTGCACAAACCCAGTGGCCCCTGGTGTCCCGGCCTGCAGCTTGTGTCCAGATTGTCTGTCTGGATGTAGTTTTGCTAGCACATGTTATAAATACTATTTTATAGTGATTCCTACACATGACATGACGTAACCCATTTTCATTCCTCATTCTTCACACAGACGCCCCTGGGTAAAGGATAGCATTCCACACGACAATTAAAGCTGAGCGTTATACTGAAAAAATATCTAAAATGCATTGGCCTCCAAGTATGAACTCAAGCATCAACTGTTTCTTCCAGATTCCTCACCTACTGCCCCAGTAAGAGGATTTTATCGGACGAGGGGCTCAAACACGAGTACTTCCGGGAGACGCCGCTGCCCATCGAGCCGTCCATGTTCCCCACCTGGCCGGCCAAGAGTGAGCAGCAGAGGGTGAAGAGAGGCACCAGTCCCCGTCCCCCCGAGGGAGGACTGGGCTACAGTCAACTGGTAAGGACATTAGGCTCCACTTTCTCCATTACACGCGGCTACCAGGCTTTCCGAACGCCACCCATGCTAAATAGATTACAGAGCGACCGGCTCCTGCTTTGTGTCCGGGTATTTCCTCCTCGTGTTTTTTATGATGCTCGCCCTTCAGTCCATCATTTCTTCAGCAGCGGTCCGACCCACCCAGAAGCTCACGGCTGATACTTATGCATTTAAATATGTGCATTTCGTCTTTACAATAAGTTACACTGGAAAAATGCCAAAGGTTTTGTGTTTTTATCGCTGCTTTACTCTTCTGCAAAAGCTTGTAGAAGGAAACACCGGGAAAATGAACTATAGGAATGTAAATCATAAACGTGTTCATGCAGGTTTTTCTTTTCAAAAGCTAGCCAGTGTTGTCAATAAATGAAACCGTAGAGGAGTGATGAAAGCCGCTTTTACTTTGTTTCCACGGTGTGTTCAGGGCGATGACGACCTCAAAGACACCGGCTTCCACCTGACGACCAGCAACCAGGGAGTGTCTGCTGTCGGCCCGGGATTCAGCCTCAAATTCTGAGCCCAGAACTGCACGATACCTGGCTGTCTAACCGAGGCAGCGGGAGCACAGACATCTGGGACTTGTTGTTCTTTTGGAAGTAGGACAGTGTTCCTGGTATACCGCTAAGAACCAGATGACTATCTGAACATTTGCATCTGTTACCAAAAGTGGTCGGGACTGTCTCACAGCAAGACTGGTGGCTCGAACATGTTGAATCTTCCGAAATGAATCTCCACTTTCTTCAGCTTCTCAAACCATGTTAAATGTGGCTATTGTTGCTCTTTAAAGAGGAGACTAGACTTTACATTCATTAGACGTTTAGCTCTCATGTTTGACTTATGTTTTATTTTCCTCTTTTATATTTTACGAGAGAGGAGTAGATTTTTTCTAAGTTGTTGGTATTTCCTGGCTGCCTGAGCTACTGTATAATGATGCAGCACTGGCTGTGTTTTCCATCTAGCATCATGCTAGAATTTTACTTAGGACTGTCAATGTTTTTACAAGAAATAAAATTTGAAACTTTGTTTTGTCTGCCGTTTTCCCTATATTTATAAACTCTGTCCAAGTTATGCAAACACAACCGTACGCTGCGAGAGGAGAAAAAAAAACAAGAGTGAAAAAAATCCAGCCTTGAACCCAACTTGGAAGTCGCTGTCCAACAGTGATGTCATTCTTTGCGCTGCACACTCTGTCTCAGTACTTTGTTCTTTCAGGGGGAAAGAGGCCCAGACTTTGCTCTGCTGTTGTTTTGATATGGCTCTGCAACATTAGAATTAAACCAACTTCTCTGATTCTGAGCAGAAGACAAACAAACCGCATGTTACACTTTTATTCCCATGGCGGCCGCATGCCTCTTTCGCAGGCGCTCAAAGAAAAAAACAACCCAACATGTCTTGGGCATGTCTTAAACTAAATGGAAGTGTTCATTTATCAGTTTTTCCCCTCCGGTGATTGCGCCTGATGTGTTGGATACACGTGGCAGAGGGCTGCTCCTGTGTGAGGCTCGTGAAGTCTGCTAGACGTCTGAGGTGTTCGTATGTGGCCGACGGTCCAAAGGATGCAGACGACATTGTTTCCTCTGGCTGAAGCCGTTTAACGTGGTCAGTGTGCAAAGCAATGGCTTCGAACCCCTAAACACGCGTACATTAGAGACCTGGAGGCCTTTCGGTGTCACATGTGTTCACTGCATATGAAAAGCGATCTATAATTAGTTCATCATTTGCTGAGGGCACCTCAGTAACCCCTGGGATGCCTCGGCAGCGAGAGCTTAGAAGACATCCAGGCCTTGTGAACCCGGGAGTAGACGGATCTTTCATCAGCAAATAAAATAAACACGCGGCACGTCTGTCATGGAGCTCTGTTCCCAGAGAGCTGCTTCTACTCGCCCCGGACCGTTCATTACGCGCCCACATCCGCGCGCATTTACACAATGACAACCGCCTTTAGACGTGGAAGACACAGGTAACGAAAAGAGTTTGTATTTCTTTTATTCAAACCAACGTGAGCCCGAGGCCCTCAGAAGCGTACGCGCACTCTCCACGAGTAGTTTGTGAGGACTTTCTCTTTTTTCTTCACAACGCAGGTGTATGTGCCCTCGTTGATGGCGTTGGCCACTATGGTGATGTGGTCGTCTTTCAGGGAGATGTAGTTGGGGTGAGAGAACTCCAGCAGCTCGCCGTCCTTGTACCAGCTGCAACGGGAGTCACACGTTAGATAGATGCCCCCCCCCCCCCACCCCCACAGGCGCTCAGCGGGACGGGGCAACACGTTACACAGATACTCACTACACTTTGCCTCTCTTTGATGCAATTTTCTTCCCACAGCGGAAAGTGAGCTTCTTGCCCTCGACCACGAGCTTGTGTTTGGTCCTCGGGGGGGTCTGCGTGGGAGCCGCAGTGGGGAAAGGGAAATCTGAAGAGGAATCGGAAGGGAAAACACTCGGCATGAGACGACCATTGTCTGGCCCTAATAAAGACTAAATAAGAGGATCCCAGGCCTGTGTATTTTGTGTCTTTAATAGCGCTGGGATGTTCCTACTTTCCCCTCGACAGAACTCGGATTATTGTGAACATATTTGACACAGACTTCCCCGTCATTCAATGTGCTTTATTCGAAAACCCAGAGTCTCATCGTCTTCTCTGTGTAATGTAATCCCTCCCATCTGGTTTCTGACACACACACACACACACACACACACACACACGAAATTACAACAGGCCGCCTTGTGATCAACCCGCAGTCTGCCTGCCTGATTTTGCTCTCGCAAATGCCGCAGAACTCCGAATTGACCTTGTGTGTCTCTAAACCTGAAGCCACACTCTGAAATTCCAGCGGTTTCGGAGTCGCTCAGGAATTTTCCACAGCCGTGCAACGTCTCCCAATCGACAACGAGGAGCAGATTACAGCCAGCCAGGAATCGCGTCCTCTTCGGCTGCTCACTAGACTCTCAAAAGACACAATAATATATATATATTTATATGTACGGGGCAGCGATGGGGAAGTGGAGCCATTTCCTCTTGTGACACAGGAGTCCTGAGCAGCGAAAGACAAAATCCCCAAATCCTCCAGTGGCAAGTGTAATCCCCCCCCCCCCCTTTAAATGCCACATTCGCTGTGCACGGGTGGGGCCTGTTGGCTCCCGTTGCTCACACACTCCCACTGTATCTTACCGTAACAGAAATCACAGCTGGAGGGGCAGTACTTCTGCATCAGCTTACGCATGCTGCTGCAGTAGCCTTTCCGAGCCCAGGCCGGGCAGATAAATAACCGGTCCAAACATCCTGGAGGAGAGGGGCAGAGGGAGCGAGTCAGACCAATATTGGACTCTCAGATCTTCTTTTGGTTCCAAGGGGAATGACTCATCTTAATAGAGTTTATACAACATTCATTAGTCAGCTGTCAAAGACAAACTGCGGTCACATTCTAGCCTCCGGGGTCAAACATTTGGTTTGGACTTTCAGAGGTTTTTGCACAGCTGGTTCTTCGCAAGACGTAATTATTCTACTGGGATCAGACTGGTATTTTTATCTATCAGATGAAGCCAATGCTTCAATTCCTGCCCTCAATTCGCCAGAGAGCCGATCATGGCTCGCCGTCTTTTGTGACTTTTCATGGCGTGCACCAGTTGTCTTCCCTCACGACACACAGCCCCCTTTTCGTCGGACCATCGGGCCCACTATGCAGTCTGATCACAGCATGAGAACATTTTTCCATTCATTTAACAGTGGTTTACGTTTTTTGGAGGAACTACTTCCAGACACCCTGTGTCCGGGATGACTGAGAAAGTCGTCCGATGTTAGACGGTAAGGAAGAAGGATCGTCAACGTACCGTAGAGGCGGTGCAAGCCCCACACTTCGTCCTGTGTGATCTGCTTGCGCCCTGTCAGGGTTGCATTCAGGTGCATTATAGCTTTTGGGTTCAAGGAATGCATGAGTCCGAGGACATGGCCAATTTCATGAGTTGCCACATGTACGAGATCCGTTAACCAAACCCCTGCAACATAGATACCATATGATTATTGCACTGAGCACTGAGCACGGGTTGGCATCTAAGCATTTTTCAACAAGCACGCTTGGGACGCATGCCTTTCTTCCAGCTGAAGCGCATGTTTCCCAGAATCCAGTATTCATGGTCGTCGAAGTGGATCTCGCCGGTTGGCGGGAAGAACGCGTGAGCCAGCTCCCCCGTGATGCCGTCGAAACAATGGTGCAAGTAGGACTGCAGGCAGTCGGTGTGGTTGATGGGGTAGAAGCCTGCCCGGACACAGAGAGAGAGAGAGAGAGACATACCTCAGAGCCGAGGAGGGAAACCCTCACTCCATTACTCCTGCTCCGTGTGTAGACAACAGCGGGGGGAATGATGGATTACAAAGAAACGTCAGCCTCCACCTCGGTGGGATGACGAGCATTCCTCTCACTGCCCCCGACAATTTATGCAGGACACCTTGAGTTTGCACCCGAAGACCAAGCGCCGCGGGGGCTGACATGTGTGAAAGCTGTCGAGGCCTTCCTTCTCTTATGAATCATGTCGAGAATAAGCCCGGCAATACAGTCGCTGCGGTTTTCGATTTAATGGCTTTGGAGGCCAAGTCGTCTCCGCGCTGACAGAGAGAAAAACAGTAACGACGGAGCGGCGGCCTGCAGCCGGGAGCCGAGTTAACATCTGTCGGGGCTCGGGCGACGGACGCAGCCACGCGCCGAGTACCCACCGATCTTCATGTCTGCTTCTTGGTCAGCTGGCACCTCCCTGAAGCTGAACGGCGAGACGTCACTCCACATGCCAAAGGCCTTGGCGATGCCTCGCCGCGTGTCGCTGGCGTTTATCAAGTTGGTCGGGAAGGAGAGCAACCTGCTCAGAAACGACAGCATCGCGTCGTTATTACTGGTCTCTACACACATTCCTCTGCAGCAACCCGGGGGATCTGCCAAAGCTCGGTGGCTACTGTTCAGACACAATTCCCACAAGCACCGCGAGTACAGCTCCATTACTTGGAATTCTCTCATACCTCGGCCCCGGGGTTGGACTGATATGGATACTTTTGATTAAAATCACATCAGGGATCAGTTGTCAACATGAAATAGATGAAGTTATTATTTTACTCCTTGCAGGTACAGGTTTTGGTCCGGAATGGAAAAAGTTTTAATGAATGTAAACAAGCATTTGCAATGGAGGTCCAAGTGTCCTTACTTTTCCCTTCTGAAAAAATGCATGCCGAAAGTTCATTATTACACTTTTTTGGGGTGTCCTGCTGCCTTTAATAGACGTTGAAACAATTTAATTAAAGGGCTGCTGACCGTGTTCTTTTGCTAATGCCTATACAATATATACATATATATACTATATATGAAAAAACATCTGGCCTTGTGTTTTCCTGACAAAACCAAGACCAAATCTCTCTGGTGTTTTTTAACTAATTTGTGTCCATTTGTTCCCCATTTTCCCACGACGGCACTTTGCTGTTAACTAGAGGGAGATTTGCAAAGGAATACTTGTATGTCAGCTTGAACTTGTCCCATTTCAGCTGCTCCGGGGTCAAGGTGTAGCGCTTGTTCCTGGAGAGGTGGAGCACTTGTGACTGGGCCTCTTTGCGGATCCCGATGATCAACACAGTGGTGTAAGCTTCTTCCTTGGACAAAGAAAAACCATTCATTAATCACCTCGCACTGACGTGAACCTCATTTGCAATCCTGTGCTCGGTTACTTATTTCGGTGCCTGAGAGGAGCAACACCCCCTGCATGGACCTTTGGTCAGAGCCAAACACTTTTTGGCATTTGTCATTTTGATACATTTTGAGGTATTAGGATGATGATGCTGAAGAGCTTTCAAGAGACTTGAGTTGTCTTTGTTGTCAGTTTGCATTAGTACGTCACCACGGCACCGAACCAAAGCCAGACGAGCCATAGGTGAGATTCAGCACTCGTCCCAGTTTGTCTTATTTACAAAGAATTAGACGAGACCTTTTCTGTTTTGTTTCTTCTTTTTGTTGTTGCAGTCTGTCTTTGCCATTTGCAAAAAAAGTGTTTCACTCATCTCCATGACAGCTGTTATTTTTTAACGTGACACCCAATAAGTTCTGCTTTTTTTAAAACATACCAAGGCCTCTGTGGAGTGTCTTAATGTCTGATTAATACATCAGGAGTATTACATCATTGCAGTGGCAATGCATAAGCAAGAAAATCCAAATTCTGCTATGAATAATTGTACAACTTTTGGTGACTTTTCATCGACCTTTTACTGTTGTACTTCTTAAGACCCCCGTCATAATTAAATTATGCGAGTAGCAAGGCAAATCTTTGGTTGAACAGGTAACAACAGGTAGACAAATGCAATAAATGCGGCGGTGCATGTTGACTTACTTGGTAAAAGCGCTGCAGTCGGAGAGCAAAAGACACTCACTTTGTATTCTACTCCCTGAACTCTGGTTCCTGTTCCTGATTCACCCAGTCAAGGCAAATGGAAGCCGTACTTCCTTCATTTCCTTACCAAAATAGTAAAAACGGGGGCATGCAGTCTGGCACACTGTCCCACACTGCTGTTGGACTTGCGGGCCTCTCCTGCTCTGATGTTAGATGTATTCTTTGTCATAATTTTCTCATGAAATAAATAGTGTATTGTATTTAAGTGTGCACAAAATAAAACACATTTAAATACTCTGATTGCATTTTTACCTAACTTTATTGAGGAAGAAATCAATGTAGACTCTAATACATGTTTAACTTAATCTGTAATTCATTCTGGTAGAAGCCAGGCAGTTGTATAATCCCCAGCAGCAGTCTTGTTGATTGACACAAAAGGAGAGTGTGTGGCAAAGGAAATGACATAAAGTGATCCCTCAGGCTCACAGTAGCTGGTATCTGGAGGAGCACACTTATCCAACTGACTGAAGAATTTACTGTACAGGGATCCGTTCCATTGCCTAATCTAATTATGCTTTTCATCCAACGTCTGCGCCGTTTTAACCCAGCATTATGTGAGTAATGCATTGCCATGGGCTGTGGCTGAGTGATGATGTCCAACTAATTATATGTTTTAAAATACTATATAAGAAATGATTGGAATTACATGGACAACAGAACAACAGAATGGCTGCATATTAACAAGGGCAGATGATGTGGCTACTTTAAAAAATAACGCTGAATGCCTAAATATTCGAATTGTATTATACGTTACGCAAGCTTTATGTACTTTTGGAGAATTCAGGTCATGCATCGAGTTTCACTTTGTTTCAGTGTAATTGGTTCACAACCAGGGAGCTGGTGCAGTGAATTATGTGGAATCGTTCAGTCTACTTAGAAAAAAAATGTTTGTGCCTCGTGTATAACAAATCTATTCAATGCCGAATTTGAAATGCAAGATGAGGTCAAGCCCCCGCCATTGACCACATAAACTTATAATACAGTTTTTTTTATGATTAAGTGCACGACTTACTTAAAAAGACAAACTAACCAACACATCAGACTCCCCCGTTGCACACATCACGAAGTGGTCACAGCATACCTCTAACCTCCAGGAGGGAAACGCTGTGGTTTGATGCATCCCTGCCACCAGAAAACCGAGGAGCGCTGCAGCCGACAGAGGAGCGAAGCCCCGATCCGCTCTTCGTAGACTGCGGGGAGTCTGACAGCACGCCATGGCTGCAAAAGTCACACAAACGAACAAGTGATCCCTCAGAGACGACTGCGCGGGTTGATCATCTATGCCCCCCCCCCCCTGGGTATCACTCCTCGGCCATTGCGCCGTTCCGGCGGTGTGTCACTTATACGGCGGGCAGCTTCTGGTGCTGTGTGCGGCAGCGCACGAGCGGCTGGAGGGGGGAAGCGGCGCAGACTGCATCTGCTCGGCTCTCTCTTCCGCACAGTGCGCCTGCCAGGAGCTCTGGTTTCATATTACCGCGGATGGGGCATCGGGTCAGTGTCGAGACGATCTAATGAAAACCAAACGCGCTCTTCCCATCGAGCCGCTCGTTGCAACCACTGGTGCGGTGTGAAGCTGGATCACATGGGTTTACTTAAGAGTTTTTGAGATCTATGTAAGGCTGCTTCTTGGTGGGGGGAAACAAAAGAGAGGTTCATCCCAGTTTCACACACGGACACATTCAGAGTAGAAACACGTATAATATCTAATCGGGATTCTGGGGTCCAACACAACCGGTACTGATGTTTATAGTGGTAATTGTTTTTTTGCATGTGGACTCCTGGCTGGGTTTATGGGACATGGTAGGCGGGATGGATGAGACTTGGACATTAGTTCCACAAGTGCTTTTCCTTCCCTCGACAAGTTAAAATTGTCGGGACCATCAACCTCAGCGAATATAATGGAAAATCAAAGCTAATACGCGTGGTTGCATCATGTCATCTAAAAGTCCAGCACTTCAAATGACGACCTACATTTGTTTAAACATTTGAACTCACCGTTAAGTAAGAATGCACATTTCCTATCAAAAATTGTATGTTCCATTACAGTCCCACGTGCTTATTAGTTAAATTGCTTTAACTGAATAAAGTAAAAGTGTGGAATTTTCATCGCTAGACTCTAGAGCACGTGCAGCTGCCCCTACAACGTAGGCTACGAAACTTATTTTAACTGACTCTGTACATATTACAGCAAGTATTGAGACGATTTCTTTCATTTGTCTTGTACCAAAATGTTTATGGGAATAAAATTCTAGTCGGAACCATTGAACGAGACTGCGTTTATTCGACCCCCGTTCGAAGTTGCACTCGTTGCGGAGGAAATGGCGGCCATCAAGTGTAGAACGGTTTGCTGTTGCCAACCAGTCAAGAACGCTCGAGATTGACGCGTCAAATATGTAACTGTCTCTCCCCTTGTCAGGCTCAGTGGACACGAGAATATGTTTGTAAGCGGAGGTAAAGGCAGTTTGTCTCGGATGTTGAAGACATAACAGGTGAGAGCCGCTGTCAGACATTTCCTCCTCTCTGTCCCCTGAGTAGAGACATTAGCTCGGTGGCTAGCCGGTTAGCTTTAATCTGATAATCCCAGTAGTTAACCGGAGGCTGTCGACCCCTCCCGGGCCCGGCGCTCCTATCGAGGAAGGAAGCGCGTCCAGCGGCACAGTGGCTGGTATCAAACCGAGGGACACGTGGGCCGTCAAGACGGATGATTAACGTTACCAACTGTTTGTCCTGCTTCCAAAAGACACACTTTACTTTGAAGTGAACGTCACTGTAACGCAACTCACTATTACTAGCGTTAGCTAATATAAGCCCCGCCCCTTTGACTTCTTACAGATTTACTCATCAATCAATCTCCGCTGCAATAGTACATAGTTACAGTTGTCATGTAATTAATGCGCATGCTTAAACATATGCGGGTGTCCGCAAGTCCTGGAAAAAAAATGTTTTTATTAATACTTTAATACTTGAATAAACCTGTTACTTAATGAAAATATAAATTCTGCTGTGATCTGTAAAACAGATTAGGTAAGGAATGTCTTAATATTGATCTTGTAATCTAATCTATATAGATTACAAGATCCCTATAATTTTCACTTCGCAAACTCAAGGCATTTGATAGATGCTCTTGAGTGACAATATAAAAAATTATATTGTCAGGAAATGTCTCTTCATTCATTCAATTGATCGTACAAATCTACAACACATTTCTTTAGACCTCAAAGTTGTGAAATGGGTTACTGAACCCAATTCTTTTTTTTTAAAACTGGTACAATAGCAGTCCATACATGTAACTTTTTCTCTGTTTTCCTTACTACAGGAACCCTTGACATTCGGAAGCATCTGCGGCACAGCAGACTCCTCGCAGGAGAATGGCCAAAGAGCCGAAACAAGGCCGCGTGGAAACGTTTGTACTGGCTGGATCAAACGGTCACAATGGCCGAGAGTGGCAGACTGGTCTGAGTAGCTCGGCCCACCATCCCCCGGGCGCCAACCCCACGTCGAGGATGGCCCGCGTGGCTTCGGACGTGAGGCACAAGTGTGCGGCCTACGTGCTCGCGCTGAGGCCGTGGAGCTTTAGTGCCTCGCTCACGCCGGTGGCCCTCGGCAGCGCCTTGGCGTACAAATTGGGGGGCTCGGTGGACTTGGTCATCCTAATGGTGTGCGCGGTGACCGTCCTCGTGGTCCACGGGGCGGGAAACCTCGTGAACACCTACTATGACTTCTCCAAAGGGATTGACCACAAGAAGAGTGACGACAGGACTCTGGTGGATGAAATCTTGGCGCCGCAGGATGTGGTCATGTTCGGAGCCTTGTTGTATTCTTTGGGGTGCTTGTGTGCCACTCTGCTCTTTTTCCTGTCTACGCTTCGACTGGAGCACCTAGCCCTCATTTACTTCGGGGGACTGTCCAGCTCTTTTTTATATACCGGAGGTGAGTCAATTATTAACTAGAATCTTACACACACATTGCACGTAAGTGACTTCCGTTTCCAGAAATAGATGTGTTTTGTAAAATAGGAACTTGCGTACGATTTCAGGGAAGTGGTCTCAGAAAAATAACCATTGCTAAGGTGAAGCATCAACTCACTGCAGTTATGCAATATATGAATAGTTGACGACATGGAAAACCCTTTTGTTATTTTACAGTGAATTAAACAATTAAAAGGAAAAGTACTCAGCATTTTCTATGAATAAAACCGGATCATAACCGTTTCAAGTAAACATCAGTATTTCCAGTTCTACACTAACAATAAATTAATTTAGCTACAGTGGGAGTTTTTCTGTAAAATAATTGGAATTCCACTTTTCTAAAAAAGGTTCGAGTTTCATTTAAAAAACATAAATATTCATGAAAATATCTCAGTAGACAAAGCCACAGTACTTTGGGAGAACTTGCCCTTTAAGGCATTTGGTGTATGTTTTTAACATGACACCAATGTGTTACATTTCTTCATGAAGTGGAGCGCATCACTATGAATGTTGCTTTCTCTAATGCTCTACAACAGTCACACTAGAATATTGTTATTTGGCAAAGTGTCTCACATTTTGTTTTTTTGTTGCAACCTCAGTTTGGCCATTTTGGTGTGATTTAGCTACAGATATTACAGTACTCCACTGTAGCCGACACACATCTAGCTTTGAAACTGCAAATGTAGCAAACACTGATATTTGATGCATTATGGAACGTGGAGGTAACATTTTGATCTCACTCTTTTGGAATCTGTATCGTTTTTTTGAGAATAGACTAAATAACTTGAATGCTACTTTTAATATATTAACTGTTCACACACTCAGCAACTTAAAGACTATATTATTAGAAGTCAAGATAACTCAACAGCTTTTGTCCATATCAAGTAATGCCATTGATATAAGGAACTAGAGACTATGAATGAAATGGTGCAAACAGATGCTAAAGCTCCTTACTCTGAGAATGTAATGGCACTAATCGAAACGTTAAATGTGGCCTCTGTTCACAACCCACAGGCATCGGCCTCAAATACGTGGCCCTGGGAGACGTGGTGATCCTCATCACCTTCGGCCCGCTGGCGGTCATGTTTTCCCACGCGGTGCAGGTGGGCTACCTGTCGGTGTTGCCGCTGGTGTACGCCGTGCCGCTGGCCCTCAACACAGAAGCCATCCTCCACAGCAACAACACCAGGGACATGGACTCTGACAAGCAGGCGGGCATCGTCACCCTGGCCATCCTGATAGGCCCCACGCTGTCCTACGTCCTCTACAACGTCCTGCTCTTTGTGCCCTACGTGCTGTTTTGCATCCTCGCCACCCGGTACACCATCAGCATGGCGCTGCCTCTGCTCACGCTGCCCATGGCCTTCCCTTTGGAGAAGCTGTTCCGCAGCCGGTGCTACGCCAAGATCCCCCAGAAGACGGCCAAGCTCAATCTCCTCATGGGACTTTTCTACGTGTTCGGGATCATTCTGGCCCCCCCCGGGAGCTTGCCGTCACTGTGATTTCATGAGATTTGATCATTCAACAGTTTTATTGTTTTAATGCAGACTAGTTTGTGTACCTCTTTGTTTTCGTGAAAAGCTCTTTGAGGGCTCTGACTGGCTTTAAATTATTGTCATATTTATGTTTTACAGACGTAGTTTGTTCCCCTCTGACACTGAAGGAATCCGTTGTATCTTTTCAGTATTATTATTTGTGGGCGACATTTTGTAGAGGTAGGCAATATTTTTGTAATCTTGAGGACGGATAATAAACCAACAGTTGCTATATTTGTTGTTCAAGACACAACATTGATAAATGAATAAACTGATGTTCTCCACATTGTAATTGAATGGTAAATGCTGATGAATTGCTTATTGTTTTGTTTCCTTTGAAGAGCCAAATAGTATTTAATTTGATTATAATAAAACTCACTGATGTCCCATGTTTATTTTGGATCAGAATTCTGTATTGAGTGTATTTTGATGATTGTGTTAATGACATTGCTGAAATATATTTTAACTAGGCCCGGGACTTTAGCGCGTCAATTAATATTAATTACAATGTGAATTAAGATTAATTAATTACACAAAACATAACACATTAAACATTTTTTACGCATTTTTACACTTATTTTTTGCACCGCGGAACGTTTCTCACTGGATGAGTTTCGGAGGACCGATTATACTGGAGCACCAACTAGCGTCCATGACTTTATACAACAACAAACCACAGTGAACATGAACAAAGAAGCTGACGAGACCGTGTCGGGTGGCCCCGTGAATGGGAAATCTTATAATAAACACACGGATGGAAGCGTCGATAAGAGCATGGTTGTGTGCAACAAGGAATTCACATCGAGCCTCAAGTATCACCTCAACGCAAAACAATTAGCAGCTAGCGTGGACGTTAGCCCGACTACGAGTACAAGGACCCACACCCAACCCACACTGCACCAGATGACTGGTTTAAGGACCAGGGTAACTAAGTCCACGTCGGACAAAATAACCAATGTACTTGAAAGTATTGGTCTACTTAAAAAAACAAAGTTTACAGAAGGTCTACTTACCTGTAGGCTACCTGAATTTCTGAAAGTACTATATTTCTAAATATGCTATTGCTACACTTGTCTGCTGGAATTGGTTGAACAAAAATCAAAATCCATAAAAATCCATGTGAAAAAAAATACTTCTCACTGTTCTCAGGTCAAATATTTATGCAATTCAAATACGATTAATTTCGATTAATTAATTACAAAGCCTCTAATTAATTAGATTAATATTTCTAATCGAGTCCCGGCCCTAATTTTGACATGGTAATAAGACAAAAAAGTCAAAGGATTTCACCATCAAATATCCAATCATTGGCTATATTTCATATGTGATGCAACAATGTACATTGTTGGGGGTAAAGCAGTTCCTCTGAGTTCAGAATGTGGGAATTACAGTATATTGCTATTAGATGGATTATGAAATAATTGCTATTGTTGAAACAAAATGTCAAACAACCACACCAAGGGACCCACACCTTTTAGTATTGCGGAATTCTACCATTTTCCATTAATGGCTGGATGTCTACATGAAAAGAAATGCATAATTTCCTTTCCTGAAACAACAACTTACACTTCCTAGTAGCTGACACACTATTTAATCTATAAAGAGACACAAATTAAACACAATATGATTTGATTTATTTGACAAAATCCTTGTCTTCTCTCTTCGATCAAGAGGCACTGTATGTATGATGTATACCAGTTATATTTGACTACATAGAGCACAGATGAAGTAACCCATAACACGAGGAGGATATTACTAAATAAAGTCACAATCTGCATCCATAAAGCTGTGTGTTTGTCAGCAGGGGGCGGTGCTGGACAACCAAACACCATGTGTTCATTCTGTTAAATGGCTCTGGGTCAGAAATATGTGTTCTACTGGTGGATCTAATTGTTTGTACATTCTGTGTCTAAGCTTGTATTATTAATAAATCAATGCAATCTACTTTATAGAATGATATTAATTGTACTGTACTGCAGCACAACTTTCCACCATTTCCCCTCCCTAGTAATACACGGCAGATTATTAATATAATTATTTAGTATCAAATAGCAATATGTCATTATCATTTATGACTTATCTTGGAATCTCCCTTAAAAATCAAACACCTTCCGAATTAAGTTATTTTGAAACAGAAGAGCAGAAAGCTCAGCAGCCCTTTCATTATCAACTGAAAATTAAGAATGGCCACTCCCACGTCGCTAATATTAAATAAAATGAGTAAAAAGTTTCAAAATTCAAGTCCCAACCTGTCTGTTTGTCAGAGGATAGATAACTTGGACTTCTTTCGACAAGATGACAAACGAGAGATTGAGCGATGAGTTATATCAGCCCTGAGGCGTCAGTCTTTAATATGTCTGACTGTCACCGGGTCGACAAAGATTGAATTATAAGTGACTACTTGGCAATTGTGGGACATGTGTTTGTGCTCCTTGGTCGATTTCCCTTCATGTAAAATGATCTGTGTAGATTATTGTCTCGGCCATTTGCACATTTGCACATTAAAATGCCTGCCCTAATATATTCCGAAAGAATTCTAAAAAAATTGCATCCCTTTCTTACAGGGTCCAGTGTGTTAAGCCACTGTTGAAAAATCTGTTTTTTTTGTGCTGTAGCAATTGCTCGTTGCACCCTGTGTCTGAGCGCGCTGCAGACTGAGGGGGGAACTGTCATCAGCAGGGAGGAGTGGGAGGAAGCTAATAAGCTAATAAAGTCATCTCATTTTCCGGAAGGAAATGCTCCCATTTCGGGTTTGTAATGCAATGGCGAGGCGAGGCGGACACGACAAACTGACGCCACAAGTACGTTCATTCAACCAACGTGAATAAATGAACTCGACTGTTAAACACATTCACCTGGGTTGTTTATTTCTGAGCTGCTTACTTGAAAACAAAGCAGACCTTGAATTGAGGAGTTGTTTTGTTTATTACGAGCAGCACGTGAAGGCAACACTTGCCTTCAAGCAGTGACGTAATGCATGGGCGTGTTGTCATGGCTGTGTGCCGAAAAACCTTCAAATTTAATACTCATTTGTCCTAAAACCAGCCTTCTCAGCGTTGGCGGAGGACAGCGACATGGAATTATTATTGACCTCCGAGTAAACATTGTTGACAAAGGGGCGGTAAGTAGCTACACCACGAAATAAGTTGTTTTTATACCAATAAATGATGGCCAGACATGAGTTAACCATAGCTAGCTAACGTTAGTAACGTCAGTCCGCATAATGCCACCGGGCTCTCTAGCAGAATTCACCTTACGTTTCCCCGGACACGTTATGTGACAACAAACTGCTATACAATCCAACAGTTGCATGTGATACTCTCAGCAGGGCTTCACCTCTTTAAAACGTATGCAACGTATCCAGATAATTTGCCTGTCAAACATCCATCCACCGTTCAATCCAAATAGCGTTACAGTATAAAGGGGGAGAGGAAGCTTCTTGCTCTGTCTCAACGCTGGCTGTTCATTTTCCAAACTGACACCTGAGCCGTGCACATGGGTTTTCAACATGTCTACCTATGCTTGCCCATTAAACCGGTTCGCTCAACAATGCTTTCTTTCGAAGAGCCCCTCAAAGGAACCGGAGTAATATAAATGGCACGTTGTGTGTCCTCATTAGAGAACGTGTCTGGGCTGATGTGGCTAGCGCGTAAGCTAATCTCTGCTTGCTGACTAGTGGGGTGTCATGGTACGTTTTCTGTACCTGCCATCTACTTTATTTTGTGTCCGCATCCAAGGAACCGTTTTCTGATTTAGGCAAACAACAAACGAGCACACTTTCTAAATAAATAAATGTGAGCACTAAATTGTTTTCTGGGCGCATTGACAACCCTCTGCTCCGATGAGGTAGACCGGTGACGTTGTGTTAACATAGTTACCTGTTGCACAAGCCCTAAGCCTTTATAACTCATCTTTCCGGTCGTGTCGGTAGAGATGAAGCGGAGCTTCAGCTGCCACACTGGAGCATGTCAGGATCTCTGTCAGCCACACCCACCTGGAGGCACAGTCCTCTGCTGGCTTCCCTGTCTGGTTGTCCTTGCTTGGACAAACTAAACTAAGTCCCAATAATAAAGGGCACAAGTGGTGATCAGTTGATTGGGAAGAAATGGGGAAAATATTGTGTGGGAGTAATGGTTATAAACGCTGTGCTCTTTGCACTGTTTGTGTTTTTTTTTAAAGACAAGCATTCATCGCTATGGTGGATGGTCTGTACTTGTACAGTGCTTTTCTAGTCTTCCGACCACTCAAAGTGCATTGTTTACCTATGCACACATTAATGACGGGAGCTACCATACACAGCGCCACCTGCCCATCAGTGACTAGCATTCACACTGTAGTCACTGTCTAAAGGAGCAATGTTGGGGTTAAGTTAGGGCCGTGCGGTATAAGATCTCCTTACGTTATGAGTTAATCACATACCATTCATACCGGTGTTACACCGTAACAAGTGACGTTGCTCTTCGGCGGTTCGGAGCTACTTGTCTTACGTGTGTTGACATTGAGTCGTGGTAATAACTTTATAACAACAGTGAATAATCCACAACCAACACTTTTTATCAGGGTACAACACCACGACACAACAGCTTGTGACACATAAACCATTAATGTGTTTACTTGAAAAAAAACGATACTGTCAGAATCTTTCTAAATACCGTGATATGAATTTTTGGCCTAGGTTGGGTCTCGCTCAAGGACACAGTGACATGCGGGTTAGCATGACTTGGGCCCCACCTGTTTTCTTGTGGTGCCTGTTTCTGTCTGTATGTTATTTGGTATTTTGTCTCTGAAAAGATCTTCTCCCAAACATTTTTGGTTCGAGTTGATCTCTGCTCTGTTATTTAGCAATTTTAGACTAAAAGAGACTCGTAACTTTGACATTGATGGATCTTTTTGTTGATAACAATAACTGGTGTTGAGGCTAAATCAAATATATTTGAGAATGAAGGCACAGAATTTCAACACAGCCCTAGTAGTTGTCACCACAACAGATTGTTTTCACAGCAACCACTGTACGAAATTAGCCACCGGATTGTTTTGTGCACTTGTGTCGCCGGCTCTCCAGTGGATTGAAATTCTTCTTTGGGTGGAGAGCTGTCGTCATGACGACCTTGTATGAAATATTTGGAGATAAAAGGGTTGGGTGTTAGGGTGAATGCCGATTCAAACAATAATAATCCATTAAAATATCTTTGCTAATTAAATAAAACGTATGAGGGCATACACTTTCCCACTGTATTTATTGTCTTTTAAATGAACGTGCGTGCTTTCATAAAAACATGTTACTCTGGATATTTATTCAATTTCAGAATAATAATCGGTAAATGCCATCACCTCATGTTCACTCTATCTTTGCTGGATGCCCCTGAGCATTTGCTCAAATAACAGTACAGTATTGATGTTACACAAAACCAAAAACACTAATCCATTCCAGTAGTGAGTGTATTTAGATTTGTATCCGGTTGAAGGGTTAGTACCAAATCTATTCCTGGCCTTGGCATGTCACAGGGAAACATGGTCTACCAGCTTCATGCTTCAGCACGGAGCATCAGTGATGTTAACATAGAGTCCTGCACGCTGTGCTGAGGTCCGTCCGTCAAGTGCTATCCGGACATGCCAGACGGTTTGTTACACAGAACCATCCGAGGAAGCCGTCACTGGAAACAGTTTGAAAAAGGGAAGGCGCCACCAACAAATACACTTGGAACATGGTTTGATGAACAATCTGTCTATTAAACTCTCGCCAAAGCGATTTGGGAGGAGAATTGAAACCTCCCATTTTTGATGATGTAACGGATTCTATAGCAACGCGCTAAGCTGGCCCCCCTCAGGAGCAGCCTATGTTGTTTCTTAACACACAGTCGCCTGTCGATGTGTCTCAACCACACAGCCAGCTGTTAGCAGCTGCTCACAGGATTCTGTTGGTTCTGTGCCCTGGCTCATCAAACACATAACTTGCTTATACTTTGGGGTAGAGGAGAAACCTTTTTGGTCCGAGCTGGGTCTGAATTCACAAGGCCGAGTTGGTCCCGTGAGCAACAATAAAGGTTTGCTCAAGCAGTCCTGCACAGGACAGGAACAGGAGTATTTGACAAACGTGTTTCCTGTCTCCTGGACTCACTGGTGATTCACCAGTGGCTCTGAACAATAAATGACCGATTGATCGGACGCACCTCGCAGCCATATCTGGCGTGTGGCGTCTAACATTTGGGTTTCTCCCAGGTTGCCACCAGCAACCTGCATTTCAACACTGTTCCGCGTTCCGATGGCCATCAAGTGTGTGTCATCGTCTATTTTAAGAAACTATGTGAATAAATCAATGAATGCCCCCTTTTGTGTGATGTGGTCGGCCCATTACACAGACAGCAGCAGCTTTGTTTACAAGACCGGAGAGCGGTGTAATAAACTTCGTTACAAGCCCGTGTCTCGACCGCTTCCGAAGCCCCCCTGCTCATTCATTGGCTGTTCCTGTCGTGGCGCTGTACATTTGTATGCGTGTTGTTTGTATCTGCCAGAATCAACAGAATGCTGTTTTTGGCTGGTTCTTGGCGCCATTAGAGTATTGAGTAAGAGTATCGTTCAAGGCTAGGAGAGTGTGGGGGAGACATGCGCAATCTCTGTCACACACACACACACACACACACCCACCTTCACACACACGCACACACTTTTTCCTGTGTGAGCTTGCAGGAGACTCTGGGCTGGTATTTCCAGCAGCCAGTTTGCGACCATAAATGAGTATAATGGCAGGTGCCCATTCATCAAAATCTCCTCCGGCCCCGCCCCTTTTGTTTTCACTGAGCACACGCACACACACAAATATCATCACAAGGACCCTCCCCCAGAAACACCGCCCCTCCCCCCTCCCGTCTGTCCTCCGCTTGTCTGCTCATTGGCAGCCGAAAAAAATGCTGCCCCCCCCCCCCCGCGGTGCAACAGAGGGCTGCTCATCCTTACGTGGAGCTCGGCGCTTATGTGTTTGTACATAGCGATCAGCAAGCCCAGCGTGTCGGCTTCACATGCGTCCCTCGCGTCCTTTGTGTCGGAGCGCGGCGTCAGAGGACTCTGAGGGGGAGTGCACCCTCCACCCCTCCCCCGGCCTGTGCCGATGCCAGAGCAAGGGTACGTCGACCTGAATGCAAGGCTCGTCGGGCAGCCGCTGTCCTTTGCTATCTTCTGCCCACTCCTCCTCCTCCTCCTCCTCCTCCACGGTGGTAATCCTTGCTGACACAACGCACAAAGGACTAAATGCTTCCAGCAGCAGGGCTCCCTCCTCTTCCTCCTCCACCAGCTGTGATCCTTCGGAGCCGGGCATTACACCTGTAAGACCGCGCATCACACCGGCCTGGGTGCCCTGGTCCTCCACCCACTCTATTCCCTCCTCATTCAGGGAGTGCATCCGAACAGGACTTCAAGCCCTAAGGAGGGGCTCTTTTTTCTTTTTTCATCATCTCTCTGGAAACCGGTAGGACCACCGGTAGCCCACCCCCCTTTTCATCTGATGCGTTTATGTGGCAGGAGGTAGGATCTGATTCCTCTCTGTCCCCATCTATGTCTGTCTCTCTTTTATTCATCTTATACTCTCTCATCAAAACTGAAAAATTTCCGTCTTAACTATTTGGGTTCTACTAACGCGAGCCGTGACAACCAGGCAATGCTTCTTTTAAGTCCTTGTCCTTTTTGAAAATGAGCATTCTGGAAATCAGACAAGCCAGTCTAATTTGTCTCTGATGCTGTACGGCTGCTTCCCAGTGACACAGACGGGCCCAGTTGTGCGCCTAAGGCTACTACAACTGTGCCTCACGTCACTGCAATCGGTAGTTCAGGTCGTCGACGTGATAGGCAGGCAGACATGGGGCTAGATTCTATCACTGCTTGTGGAGCAGACAGTCCGACATCCAACAGGCACAGCGTGTAAACGTGGCAATGTAGTTTTTGGTTTTTAGCCTGTAAATCATTGATTGCAGGCAGCCTAATCACAGCATGGTTAGTAGCTATTACCACATTAGGTACTTGCTACTTAAGTATATCACATAGACAGTGGCTGATTGGATCATTACAGGATGATTACATTGCTGGATAACATTGAATGTCAGCCATGTTGCTTCCGGGTTGGGTGAATACAAATTAGGGGTGAGAGCTTGCGTTGCACATACAGCAACGTGTGACTGAATATTGACTTTTGAAATGATGTTTTACTTTTCGGTCTGTCAGAAAACAGAAGTTTGGATTTACAATGTGTGACTTGGGCCTGTGTTGAGACTAGAGGTGTGCCTTTTATAACAAAAGGAATGGATCAAAGCTTCCTCAAACTGATTATGTGATTAACGTCCCATTAAGTGGTGCATTTACCAGAAACACAGCCCGTTTTTTGGAAGTTCCTTCTTTACCTTATACGGCCAGTATATTGTTTTTCTTCAGATAAGTCATCAGGATTGTCAAGTTCTTGAGCAACTTTCAAGAAATCAACCAAAACCCAGGAGAACAGAACTCCATGTTCCAAAAACAGAGGGCAAAGTTCACAGCCAACCAAATACTGGAAAAGGTTCACTCCCCCTTCAGTAGGATGACGGCTTCATAGTGCTCTGCATTTCAGGGGGTCCAGCTGGTTGAACCAGGATAGTATTACAGAAATCCCACAGCTCCTGACATGTTCAAAAGTGGGCTGAAGATCATGGGGCGTGAGTATGATGATCTGCGATAGTCTCCGCACCGTGTCATCGGACGCACATTAGGTTCTTCTTATTTATTGGGTTTTGCTGGGTTCTTTTTGTCAAAGGCTCCAGGGATGACGTTTGCTTGTAGGAATAAGTCTATCAGTATCAAGTTTTTTTGTATCTATTGTTGCAGCCATTGGGCCTTTTCTCTTCTTTTTAAGATGTGGAGACGTCCATGAAGTGTGTTTTTGGATTAGTTTAAATAGTTGTACAACAAGCGAAGCCTGTTTGAGTGAAGAGGACGGTAGGCCGGGCAGAAGCCTGAATCAGGAAAATGGAGCGACTATTTTTAGGCCTTTTGCGCACTCGGAGGAAATCTTTGTGAATGTGTTATTTACTCACAGCCCTTATTGATTTTCTCGAGAGCCCTTCGGCCACCAGATGTTTCTGACACAAACCAGTTCCAGCTGGCTTTCACTCATTTCTGATGTTCGGGTTGATGAGGTTAAAGCTCTAGAGCTTGTTTGTAGATTACTCTTTGTTGAGGTCCAGTGGCTGAGATTCAAAAAAAGTGTAAAAAAAACAAACAGCCCAAACACATGGCCTCTTCTTATTAGACAGAGTGAGCCGATAAACCAGGCCGACTAAGAGGACACGCAAACTGTAGCATGTGTCTGATGGCAAACTGGTCCACCGGTAAGAATTTGCTGGCTGGCTTTTATCAGTCGGTCTGCCTGCACAATGGAATATGTCTACGTATTGAAACCACCATGTTACCGCATGCCCATTTTCAGATGGTATTTATAGCATTCAAAGTCCTAATTCTTGTTCATATCCCAAAACTACAATCACAAGCCCAAAAAATATTCCAAACAATTGTTTAGTAAATTTCTTTTGTTTTCTGTGTTGATATCATATAATATAAAAAAAGTAATTTTGTTAATGTAAAGCAGTTGAAACTAAACTTGGTGGAGCCCTTTTTTAGCATTAACACCTACCTTTTGAAACCAGCTAAAAGCATTTGTTTACGGCGCGTGTTGATTCGTGTTGTGGCCCGACGCCTGGCTGGTTGTTTGTGTGACGGAGGTTGACTCTCCGATTGGCCCTCAGCAGTGTGCGTGACAGAAGCCGGTCCATCTGTTTGTTGCAGGCACAGAGCTGTAATCCTGCCCGTCTTGGCCCTCAGTCTATAAATTAGGATATATGTCCAATCGTTACCATCTTAATCTTTTTCCTGACTTTGTGTTGTCCTTAACATGGGCAAACTTTGACTTTTTTTTAAAGTTGATTAATCACAAAATCTCTTGCCAAACTACCGTTGGATTTTATCAGCATCATCATCTCATGACGCTGCCAGACTTTGCTCCCGCCGGTGCTGCAGCTAACATTGCACGACACTCAAGGTATAGAAATGCTCGAGTAAACACAGTAATGCACAAATATGATCAGCTGGAGTCTGTGCAAACAGCTGCTGAGGGTGCTTCACTTCCTTCATTTCAACAAGGTAATATCTTTGGTACGTAGTATTCCTTTACTGCTCTCCAGGATGCATATTTCCAGCAGGGCCCATCTGTCAACACCAAACGATAACATGCGCTGGCATTTAAGGAGATGAGGGTGATTTGACTAAATCTGCCGCACGGTGCAGAATGAGCGCGCATTCCATGTTATTGCTGGGTGCACGTTATTGAACGGTGTCATCGGAGAGCGGCAGAAGATAAAGCTCACACAGTAAGACGTGGTCTCGGTGGCGATGTGGGATCGGAGCCTGTTGCCCACATAGTGTCATCCACCTTAAATTCCCCCGGGCTCCATCTACTTGTCGCACCCAGTGCTGTTCTGAAAGAAAAAAGATGAGAGATCGGTGCGTTCCGCCTGAACACACAGTGTGGGGGCAGCAGTGTCCATGACGTCGGAGGCGGTGGGGAGGTGTTTGGGAATGTAGGTGGTAGGTTACGTTTTCTATCTTCAATCCACAATGGCAGATAGCGGACTGGCTTAAGCGTGAATGTTGAAATAAACAAAGACTCTCGTGCTTGGTGTAGGTGGGGCGTGTTTTTAGCTCTGTTAGAGCTCCAATTACATTGCATTCTCAGTCGCTGCTTCAATCCCCTTGGCAATTCTTGACATTCATCCACACCAGAATGGGGTAAAAAAGCAGCTGCCTGTGAAAGCTCCTGTGTTTTTGTGCTGACATGTTTGACGATTGGTTGGGTTATTATTTCATTGCATAAAAGAGGCTAAGCTGCCATTTTTTGGACAGAGAATGGAGTCTAAGCGGCCTGCTATGTTTTCGGGCTTAAGCAGATGCTTTTAATACCAAAATGACAAGTGTAATCTCAGCCCCATTTAAGACATCTGTCAGCCTTATTATTGAATTATTTAAATTTTTTTGTTTTTACTGCTATAAAACTAAAAATAATGTGTTAATGGTCAGCAGGGCCGTAGATGTGAGCCTGCCTTTCCAACAAAAAGTGACAACAATGACAGGAAATGTGCTTCTCTTCCTCGAGGAACTGTGCGCATGTCAAATCTCCTCAACAGACTTTTGATCTTCTCTTCAAAACGTGTTTAAGGAAAGAGGCATGAACACAAAGTGCTTCACGGAGGCTGTGGTGTAAAAGCTATAGTGGTTGGTAGTGCATGTGGACAAATGTTAAGCACTCGCTTTCAGTTTTATTAGCCTGCAGATTTCCTTATTTATTATCCTACGCGTTGACACAGAAATCTGCAGTGTCATGGAGGAATGCCTCATGTTTGTCTTGTTGTACTTATGGGTTGGGGATGGAACACTGCGCCAGCGTACACAAGCGCATCTGTAACCATATGGGATCAGTGAACAGGGTTGGATGCTGCTGATGGTCACGCTCCTTAGCAAAAGCTGCTTCTGCGTATTGCTGACTCAAGATGCCACATGGAGGCTGCTTCCTTCCTTGTTTCTAGCACCCTGCGGCAGTCATGGAAACACTGAAGTCATCAAACAGGGCTGCGCATGTGAACGTGTTCTTCTGCAAATAGTTTTGAAACGTTTTCTTTTGTAAGGGTTTCTGTTATCTTTTTATTTCTATGTATTTGTCTTTTGTTTGTTTGCTTGTGTGCTCGGTGTTCTTCTCGTCGTTCGGAGGAAGTGAAACTCCAGCCGCTTCCCGGAAGAATTCTAGAACCTGTAAATACAGCTGTATAAATTATTATTCTTTTCAAATTTCTATTTCCAGATCTATGATCTGAGAAATACTTTGATGATTGGAATTCCATATCAACTTTATAGAGATTCAGGCTTTTAATTAAAAACACTAGCAAATCGTCCCCATCGTGATGATGAAAATGAACAACACAAATGAACAGAAAAGAGAAAATAATTCATACAGATCATAATACATGTATTACACAAATGTTTTTGTTAATGGCTATTGCTTTAGATATTTGCTTCTCAATGCATAGGTCAAACCTTTTGTCCACAACTTCAACATTAGGTCTGTTTTGTTAGCTGCAGGATGAAGCATACTCCCTCTTCTCTTTGCTCCCCATGATCGGTTTTAAGTCGCTGAGTGTTATCGTTGCGATGAATGAAGCCAATAGACTGTTTTGCTCAGGATATGTGTGTTTTTGAGTGGGCTATTTGTGTTTGTGTGTATTTATGTAAAGGGTCAGGTCAGTGCTTGATTAGCGCAGCAGGGCGTAGCAGTTGTGTCCAGCTGCTCTCTCCAGAAATGTGCCATGACTCACAGTGAGGCCTTCAGTGACTGATCCGGCAGTAGGGAGAGAAACAACTGCTGTAAAATGAAGGAGACATATGGTGTGTTGCTTCAGGAGTCCCTCGGCTGCCACTGACTGACTTGTAGTCGAACGCACAGGTTGTGCGATTTCCTCCTTTAAAAGCATCGGAGACAAAACCCCAAAGGTTCTGTGTCCTGAGTAAAGCCGTAAAATGGACTCTAGACCTGTGGTCAAGGGTCAGCTTTTATGTTGAATGTTATGTACAGTACTTAGTGTTTAGTGTTTAGCCAGTATTTAGTGATTTATACTGTTTATTACACCATGTCATCTACCTCCTTACCCGCTGTTTCCTACGGTGACTTTCCAGCTGTATTCCCTTGGTTTCACTGAGCCTTCATCCGCTCTCTCTCACTCTCTCCTCCAGCCGCCCCCGAACTGTTACCTGAAAACCCGCTGGTGCCGTCCCTCCCCGCGATATCGTCGGCACGAGCCCTCCACCTTCAGAAGCCCCGGAGGCGCAGCAGCAGCAGCAGCGGGAGTGAGAGCGCCGCCAGGCCTCAGGCGCTGCGCTCCCTCCCCGGGCCGGGGCCGGGCCCCAGCAGAGGCGGCATGGAGGTGGGAATGCGCGTGGTGCGCGGCCTGGACTGGAAATGGGGCAACCAGGACGACGGCGAGGGCCACGGGGGCACTGTGGTGGAGATCGGGCGGCAGGGCAGCACCACGACGCCGGACAAGACGGTGGTGGTGCAGTGGGACAGCGGGACGCGGACCAACTACCGCACCGGCTACCAGGGGTCCTTTGACCTGCTGCTTTATGATAACGCCCAAATCGGTAAGCACTGACACCAGCCAATTCTAGTTTGAAATGTACTTGGAATTCCAAAATCATGCGGGTACACCAACCAAAGATCTTCGAATGTTTATTTGTCAATGTGCGGCTGCTAAACCTGCACAAATAAGACAAAGGAATACCATATCAAAGCGCCCTCACACTGTGAAGGGCACCCCTAGTTTTCCTTCCAAGAAAATGGGATCTCAACGCTCCTATTTGCACATATTTAGATGAGATTCTATTCAGACCCTTGCTGCTAAACTTTCCATGCTAATGAACATCAAGCTGTCCAATTCACAACAACTAGCACTGATGGCCACACACAGTTACAGTGCAATGGTTAGCGACTTTGGAGAGTTGGTGGTCACTCATTTTGAGATAAAGTGTCATGGAAATTAAAGTAGTGAAGCTCCCACATGCTTCACTTCTGAAAAATGAACAGAAAAGAAAAGGTTTATAAATCAAACAAATAATTCCTTTCCAAATCGTGGGAATACACTTATTCCCTTTTCCCTCTTTCGCCTCCAGGCGGTTTGGATGGAAGTGACGCTCTGACAAGAACCCCGCCTCAGGCTGACTCTGACCCCTCACAACCGACGCATTGGCCACAAGCTCGTTTATACTTTGCCACATGAATAGTTGCAAATAGGCATAAAAAGGGGCAAAACATTGTGGCCACATTAAAGCTGTATTACAAGTGGCGCAGTTTGGAATTCAGAACGTCTGATATTAGCGGTTAAGTTCAAAGACCGTATCAGAGGACACACATGCCTGCGTGCTGGACAACATGGACAACCCTGCATCTCTGTAGTGTTTCACAGCCCTGTGATTAAATTCAGGGGTTCAGTTTCAGCATAAAATAATGGCTCTCATATTCTCTCATTATCAGCCATCCGGCTCTATCCTAGACTTGAATGACACATGCAATAATGTAGCACTCATTAGCTTTTTGCTCCATTTAAAGCAATATTTTCTGCCTCAGAAGCTTGCCCTTTAATGGAGTGAAAGAAGAAGAAGAAGAGGAGGGGGAGAGATGATGAGTTAATGGGGGGGAGGGGGGGTATTTTTGTCCTAATGTTTGTGCCTCAGTTCTTCCACATCACATGATACAAGTGATAAGTAACGTGGGAAGGAAGGACACGGCGTGTGACTCGGTGACTTGCATATGGCGGGGGGGTTCGTTGTAGCATGTGGAAGCTATAACCGCACTCACCTGTCTTCCACCATTTCTCCCTCCCCTTTCCAGGTGTGCGTCACTCCAACATCATCTGTGACAGCTGCAAGAAGCACGGCATCATGGGAATGCGATGGAAGTGCAAGGTGTGCTTTGACTATGACCTGTGCACCCAGTGTTACATGAACAACAAGCACGACCTTGGACACGCTTTCGAGCGCTACGAGACGGCGCACTCCCAGCCGTGAGTACCGCCTCCACAATGGATCCTCATTTAAACTCTCGCCTCTGTTTTGACAAGCTTGGTCCGTCCGGTTTGATCTTATTAGTGGTGTTTCCTCCAATTCATTATTGTTAGTCTGCTGTCTGTCTACGCAGGCCAGCAGGTCAAGGCAACACCAACAAGTTTTCCACTTTTGTACCGGTCTGCTAGTTTTCATCAACAGTAAACGGATATACTGCCTGCTTGTGATACGTATCTTTTTATCAGTTTCCAGTTCATACCAAGGTTTATGTCCAAAAGACTTATTTCGAACGCATTGGCAAAACCGTGCTTGGCCTTGTTAGGCATTAATGTTTAGAGAGCTGATTCCAACATTTTCAGTTTAACAGGGTTCTCCCTTCAAAATCCACTCTTCCGCATTAGTTCACAGTAAAGCTTTAAACGGCCTCAGGCGCAGTCTGAATGTCAGCTGGATGGCCCGTTCTCCTTTTATCGAGGTGATATGTACGACCCAGATTTCTTCCATTTAGCCCGTTGCAGGGCCAACAAAGCTCTGTGTTTTCTCCTGTGCCTGCTGTCCAATGAAAGGTGCAAATAGGGGGCGCTAATCAAGGCCTGTTACTCTTGAGCTTCAATATGATTAGATCTAGTTTTAATTAGCTAGATAGATGCAGAAATGTACAGTATAAATACGAATCTCTATATAAAAAACGATATCTAAGGGTTCACCATTACGTTAACATGTCAGTGAAATGGTGTAATTTGGTCATGACTCCAATATTCTCACAATCACCGCGGTTTCACTTCCTGCTTTAGTTTTTTTCGGATCACATCCTCTAACGATAGTAAGATAGAAATATCTTAATTCAGATTTATCTGGATTGAAGTTGGGTCCACAGCTAGTTTTTCCTCTGATGCTTGGGGTGGAAATTGAGCTGCACACTAGTTACAGATTTCAGTTTTAAGTGAAACCCGGCCTGCAGTGATTATTTAGCACTCTGACGGTAGCTGGAATGTCATTTTGTTTCCCACCTCACTTTCTCTTAAGTATTGTTATTACATTATGGAGTTGTTTTTTTTTTTGGTCGAACAAACACTCATATGAAACTGAACAGGTCAGAACAGGTCACTGCCCTCCGTCTGTGGACTCGCAAATAATACACAGTTCCAGTTCTGAAGAACCCTTTTTTCATTTCACCATTGGGTGAAAGTGATATATAAATATATATATATAACCCCCCAGTTTCTGATAGTCTTATGTGGTAACAATCTTTTTATTGTTGAAGTGAACAGTATTGTTACAATAGAGGAAGTATGGATGAATATATCTGCCTCCACTCATCTGAAGGCTATCTATTGATAGTTCGAGTTGTTTGTCCGTGCCCCACAATACACTGGGCCCTGCGTTATTGCTTATGGGAAGATTATTCTTATGGAATCTGAATTCAACATTATGGTGTTTGATTGGATTGACATATAATCTACGGAGACAACTTTTTGCAAAATGTCGAACCAAATGGAGTCCTAAATATTAAAGATTGCATTGGTTTTGGTTCTGACTTCTCGTTTAGTTTACATCCAGGTTCTCAAAAGCAAATATTGAAGATCCGAATAAGCATTGCCAGCTGCTCTGCTGACCCGCGTGTAGAATGTCCACCACGCTCGGGTTGTGCAGGGCAATGGGGACAAGTCAAAACCCGGCGCGCGGGGGGGAAGGAAGGCGCATGTGTGGGAAAAGATCCCATGGAAGTCCCCTCTCTCATCGGATGAGTGAAATAGGAGCACTCCACAGTTCCGCGCTGCTGAAACCACACTGCGTCTCCTTCTTATTTCTGGACCACATTGACCCACATCTCACCGGCAGCAATTCAAAAGACTCGTTTACAATCTGGTTGTCATGGGACGCACTTGATAGTTTAGCTTGGTTTCATAATGAGGGGGCTTTTTATTGTGCCAGCAGTGGTTTATGTAAGGGGGCTGGAGTTCGGGCCTATAGTAACATAGTTAAGAGGGACATGTGGCCCAAAACATGTGTGAGGGTCTAATGACTGTTTAAGACGGCTCGATCTGTTTGCAGTTCATTGACACTGTGGGAGGGGGAACTTTGTCGGTGTCCCGAGGGGACAATGGCAAGTTGTCGTCACAACAACAAAAACCCTGCTGCGCCCCACCGACACCATCACCAACATGGTGCGAGACCTGAGCCGGATGTGCTGTCCATGAGCGTTCCATGGCAATCTCAACAAATTTAGTCGGATTAGCATGCTCACATTCTCAGCTGTGCGGTTTAGCGCATAAAACATTTTCAAAAGGGCAGCACGTGTGTGTACCATATGTTTACGAGGAGGAGGCTGGTATGCTGCTGGTTAATCGGCTCTCCAGGACACAGACAACACACACACACACACCCGGTCAACGCAATGCCTAATCCTCCCCTTGCACACCAAGCAACAACGTAGCAAGTCGCTACGTTTTAAGGAGCACCATCCAGCCCGACCCAAACACTGGCCTCGCTTCACCGGCGCCGTCTCAGTCGTCAAGCCAGAGTCGCAGCTGTCTGTCATTTTCAAATTACTTACACAGGGCTTTTGTACTTTCATCGGCAAAGTGTATCGAGTGTGCTTTGAAAGGTGTGTCTAATCAAACCTAGTCGGCTCTAGCCCTGATTTGTGTATTCACAATAGTAAAGCACAGACCCGTGACAGTAAGTACAGTGAGTGCGTGATTTCAAGCCGGGGCCACCTTCTTTGTAGCAGAAAGCTCTGATTCAGCCACAACTGGTACTTTGGTACCAACACGTAGCCTCACCATGTTTCTCTGCTATGCCGATTAGTATTTCCTTGTGATTTTCTCTCTGCAATCCCGAAGCGGTGACTCTTGCTTTCGGCCGTCCTGTGAGTAGATGTGGGTCTCTGATCCTGTCTAGGAGCGGGGTTGACATTTGGCCAAGCAGGATTAGAAAGCTTGATCCCCTGAAAGAGCTGTTGTATTTCTCAGAGTAGCTCCACTGAGGAACAACGTGTCACAGGCAGAGACATCTGTCAGTTTCCGTCCTTTTAAGGTCTAAAATAATTCTTAGTCCAGTTTCTGGAAAAGTCTTCTCCGTCACTAACCAGCTTTGGTATCTTTTTAATCAGTGCTTTCGGTCTGTTCTAAATCGGCTTTGTGCCATGGAGACGTTCTCTCTCAGGACGCTGTATCCTGCATTGCACCCAGGAAGCCGTAAAATCCAGCCAGTGACGTGGGGGGGGGGGGGGAAGTCAACCAAGGCTAACTTTGAGCGAAAGCCTGGCACGATAGCAATGTGGGAGCAGCAAAAGCCTTGATGAGGCTCCCAGAGGACTACAACTCCCACAGGGCTCTCATCTTCTTTTGAGCACATTGGATTTTATTTGACTTTGATTTCCTCCAAGAAGCTGTTGGGTTTAGATTGAAGCTTGAGTTTGAGCTTGTCGAGAAAGTATGGGAATAGGGAGCTCATTTGCACCCAGATCTGATCAAATCTTTACCATAAGGTATGTCTGTTTTCAATGATGTAAAGTGTTTTTCTGAAATATTTATACTATTTATTTAAAGAGGGTTTATTCTGCTCATCTCTTAACTACAGTGAAAACCACTTGTTTACTCAAGGGTAGTACTTTACATTATAAAGGTGTACATGAAAACTCTGCTGGCTATAATTCTAATGGGTTTCATCTGGTGTGTCTTACGTGTTAAGTTTTATCATACATACATTCTATCTTCTTGATAGCCTGTTCAACTCTTGGTTGGAATTTCACAACAGTATTTTTCAAGGTTTTTCCAGCACGCGTCCATTGCTTCATCAAGGATGTCTTTTCCTCGCTGATTTGCGTTTCATGATCTTAAAATGATGAATTGATCTCTCAGTCAGACGGCCGACCAATGACCTAATTAACATGACCAGAGAAGGATAAAGTGATCTATTAGCCTTGTACCTAAGAAGGTCGTATCGGGTCTTTACATTGCCTTGGGCGCTGTGTAGAGCACTTTGTTGATCTGTGTCTCCGTGCTCTCATCACAGGGTGTGCTTGGCACCGAGGCAGAACCTCCCGCGGATCATCCTCAAAGGAATCTTCCAGGGGGTTAAAGTGGTTCGTGGACCCGACTGGGATTGGGGCAACCAAGACGGTGAGTGGTGCGCGGGGGGGTGGGGGAGATGTTCTTAACCGCTAACTCTGTGCTGCCGACCCAGCGGGCCCCCTTTACCTTCTTGAGCTGTACCTCTTCAAAGTGTTTCTTCACCCCCCCCCCATCATCCCTCATAATAACAATCTAACCTCACATCTGTTTAACCCACAAAATGTCGTGTCAGTGTGTGTCTGTGCGCATTTATGTTGCCGGTGACTCATCTGAGTCTGTTCCACAGATGTGCCTGTCTTCACTGAGGCTTTGTTCCTTAATGTTTATTTTTCTTTCTCCAGCCCCGTGTAGTTTCATAAACTGAGACACCCGTCCACTTTAATAATGTGTATGATGGAAGTGTTGAGTTTTTGTGGCTTCCACTAATAATAATAATGATGAAGCAACCCTTAAGACCGTTAAGAACAAAACTGTACTCACAGACACCAGCAGATGTTTTTAAATAGTTTAAATAATAGTTCAAATCTACCTTCGAGCAGGCTACATTTAAGCTCTTGAATGTTCCCTTTAGGGAAAGAGAGACTGCGATTGTTATCGTCGGCTGGGAATAGCAAAGCCCCCCTTTGCTGGACTAAAGCGAATGAGTCAAAATGTCCTTTTGGTGTCTTCAAAGCCCTGAGGTTCAGTTAAGTCACTCATCAGGCTTAAGTGGTAGATGGGGTGAGCACATGCAGGAAGCTCTGAGCATGCTCAGAAACCCCCTGTCTAGTCTCCCAAGTCTCTGCTTCAGCTTGTGCTGATTGGCAGTGAGGCGGCCTGGTGACTTTAAGGTGACATGTTTGATTGTTCAATGGTGATGGGGCGCTGCTTGTTGGACTGTGCAAGCTCTCGAAATTGGAAGTGACTGACACCCAGTTTATGTCTCTACAGGGCGAAATCTTCCTTCCACACTGTTGTGTTTGTCATGTCTCGCATATGTTCTTGTTGTGCTTGTCAAACCACTTGCGCCCTCTGTTGTTTTACATTTTTTTTTCCTCCAATCTTTATCTAACAACCTTTCTCTCTTTAGTGAGATTCATTTGATTTCACTGCCTTCATTTCTCGGACAGTGATGCCTTATTGTTTCTCGAATATTCTTGTTTGTATGTGTGCATTTTTCTGTGTGTAGGCGGGGAGGGTAAGGTTGGGAAGGTAGTGGACATTCGGGGCTGGGACACAGAGTCCGGTCGCAGCGTGGCCAGCGTCACCTGGTCCAACGGCACCACCAATGTCTACCGAATGGGCCACAAAGGCAAGGTCGACCTCAAATACGTGTCCGACGGCCAAGGAGGCTTCTACTACAAAGACCACCTACCGAAGCTCGGTAAGGCAGACCTGATCCTGATCCTATGGCATTTCTCTCTCTGTTGTTTAAGGGATTAAACTAACTGCCACATATTACTCATAAGTGGAGGTCAGCCCTCTGCTTAATAATTGGTTAATTCAAATTATATTTTGTGTCACATATAATTTATGTTTTGTATTTTTTGCGGGACATTACAACTCTGTAAATACAAATCGAATTAGAAAACACTGACATACCGGCTTCAAACCAAAGCTGGGGTCCGTTTCAAGAAGCGGGTTTAGTGTAAACTCAGTTTACAAGAGTTTGTTAACCCTGAGATGAGGGAAACGCTAGGTTGTCTGTTTCAGAAAGGGAGGTAACTAAACCTCAGGGTGAGTCCCTATGGTAACTGAGCCTGTGAACCCAACCTGGTCTGGAGCAGGCTTTCTTCAAGAAACCTCGAGTTTGTTTCACAGTCTCCTCCCCCTGACAGCAGCCAGCCAATGACCCAGCGCTCTTTCATTTCCTCGTTCATTCATTCTCTGAATTAGGCGGATTTTAGCGCAGTTTTCACATATGAACAAAATAAGATCCTGCATTAATATTTCCAGTTCAATGGTGGTGACGAATGCCGACCGAATGTTTGTGGTCGTTGCCATGGTAAATCGTAGTATGATGGCTCCATTCATGCTGCCTTTATACTGTGGTGGTGCATGCGCTCAACTCTGAGTCATCCTACTCCGAGTTGATTGAACCAACTCTAGCAGCTGTTCTGAAACCCAAAACTCAGAGTTTCCCATCTCAGGGTTAATCAACTCAGAGTTTAGGGTTTGACTCAGAGTTTGTTGAACCTCCTGCTTCCCTGGTGTTGAAAAAAAAATTAAAAACTCACGCTAGTCTCTAACCTAACACCCTTCCGTCCAGGAGAGCATGCCGAGCTGCAGCGCCAGGAGAGTGCTGACGGCCACTCGTTCCAGCAGGGCGACAAGGTCAAATGTCTCCTGGAGGTGGAGATCCTGCGACAGATGCAGGAGGGCCACGGAGGGTGGAACCCCAAAATGGCTGAGGTATTGCACACAATTCCAAACGTATAAACTATAGACAGCGTTACATAACTGCCTGCTGTGTTTGTCTATATCTACACAATGAGGTTATAATGAACTCTTTGTACTTTGTGCATGGTATGTACTCTTTATGTTTGAGACAACCATGTCCTCACAGTCACAACACATGTGCCCCACGGTCCTTGCTTTCATATTATTTATATAAGTGGCTCAGATGGATGCTGGCGTGCAACAGAGTGAAAGGAAACATTGTCAAATCACAGCTGCCGAAGGGAACATTAAGGTCACAGCCGTGCAGTGGGAGACCCTGGGTAAAACGGCCTGTTTGTGTTCGCAGTACATTTGCCGGATCGGGACAGTACATAGAATCACTGACCGGGGAGATGTCAGAGTCCAGTACAGCAACAACATCCGCTGGACTTTCCATCCTGGGGCCCTCACCAAGGTACTGAGAGCCAGAGGGTCCTACAGGGGGATCTGATGTGGTTCAGAGGAGTGCGCCCGGATTATCAGTTTTTGTTTTGTTTTTCACCCAATTTGAACAGTTCATTAAGTTTGTCCATCTCTCTTTCCACTAGGTGAACACTTTTGGAGTTGGCGAACTAGTCAGAGTATTGGAGGACATCGAGAGTGTGAAGAGACTGCAGGCTGGCCATGGAGAGTGGACAGACAGCATGGCTCCTGTATGCTCATTCAGCCTCATAACAGATTGTAGCCTGATAGTACTAACTCTCTGTGTCAATGTTGGTTATGGAGGCTTGGTTCATGCAACATGGTTGCAGAGCTGTGAACTCAGGGCACATGACTTGTGTCCCGCAGCTTTAATCTGAGGTCATGATGACTTTGGAGGCGACTTGACAAAATCAAAAAAGACTTGACCGTGACTCATGAGATAATTTGCATGTAAACCTTTAGACTTTTCATAAATGAGACTTGAGACTTAAACAGTTATACAGTGTATTCAGGTCCCCCCCTCCCCCTGTGTGCTTGATGTTTACCGTGTCACAAGTAAAGCCTCATTTGGCAGACAACACTCTAAATTACAAGTGACGTACTTCCCGATATCTGGTAACTGGGTGTACATCAGGATGTAATCAAGTTTAGAGGCGCGGTCGGGTGATTTAGCAAAGCCATGAATAGTTCCAGCTGGATTAGTTTCACACTCTTTGTTCCTTTTCTTTATCCACGTCAACCTTCTCCCTTGTTTCTAAACGAACTGAAAGGCCCCCTTCTCCCCGAAGCGAGCCACATCCACCTTACTTACCGTTGCTCTCCTAGGTGCTTGGCCAGGCCGGGAAGGTGTTGAAAGTATATGCGGACGGTGACCTGCGGGTGGCGTTCGGAGGACAGACGTGGACGTTCAACCCAGCGTGCCTCTCGGCTCAGACCGTGGAGGTGGACGCCAACCTCATGACAGCCGAGAACCCCAACGAATCTGGAAGTAAGCCGAGACGACGAGGCCCATCTCTGACACTCCAGCTCCAGCTTTACCTTCTGCGTGCATTCATTCATCCTCATTGCAGCTCTGCCTGAGCATGCAGGCTTTCACATACAGGTTGCACCGGTGGAAAACACGTCCACAGTCCCGGCCCTTTCCTCTTTGTCCTTTTTCTCCAGCAGTCTGTGTTTACGGAGGGTGTCGCTTGGCGTGTCGTGATCCTGCATGTTGACAGCGAGAGGCTTTGGCAGCACAGCAGCCTTTTCTCATTATGTCAGAAGTTCCCAGCCGTCTCCTAATCATGTCTTAATCTGTTCCGTGCATGTGTTCAACTCAGTGGATCGGAGCTTGACAACAGAAGGATGTATGTATTTGCAAATGTTTGTGTGCACTGCAGGGAGGGGCGGTTTGCAGTCTGCGCTTGTGCTATTTTAACCCTCTGAAAGGGTATCTAATGTTGTTCACAGTGGGCCGATGCAGATGAATTACACCTTTTTTGTCTCTCTTGTCTGTCCCCTTTTCACAACCTTCTCCTTCTGCCTTTACCTTGCTCTCCATCCGCCTATGTTTCTGTTCAGGTACTGTCATCTCCGTGTTGGAGAAGCTGCTGTCTCAGTCCACAGAGCAGGACAATCCCAGCCGGCTGGTCATTGAGGCCGCACACGGCAGTGCCAACAAAGTGCGAGAGTTGGTGCTGAAGTATCCCGACAAGGTTGGTGCAGCACGTCTCTTTGCCGAGTTCTGTTTCATCAGTTTCATATATATCTAGATATCTATTTACACATTTACACACTATCTACTAATAATAAACAGAAATGTCAAAAATGAAAAATATAGTTATATATCAGATATAATGGTTAAGTAATTGATCAAATTGATTCCTACAATTGCATTGGCTTGTTTGGCTTGTTTTGGTTAAAAAAACAAAAGTTAGGAGAGCAAAAGAGTGAATGTGTGTGTATAGAATCTCATGTGTGTGTATATTCATATTTCAAACATCCTTACACACAATGTACTTAATACATTGCTTTGACCTAATGTGGGTTTATAAATGCCTTTCCATATAACTTATGACGCATAAGTATAGACGTAGAGATGTTTAATTCTTAAAATGATTGAGAAAAGTAACGTGTTTTCCAATCAAAGAAGAGTACATTTTGAAGTCCTTGTTTTGTTATGTTTGTGCACAGCTCCATTTCTACTTGGCTTAATGGGATTATGTGTGGAGTGGATGACAAACGTGGTTGTCACTCTTGCCCAGATTATTTTCCAGCCAGTCTATGTTCAGCTCGTGTCTCGGCCGTCGTCGCCTCTAATCAATCTTCACCCCCTGTTGTGTCCCTGGCAGGTGGATATTAAAAACCAGGGCAAAACGGCCCTGCAGGTTGCTGCCCACCAAGGCCACATGGAGGTGGTGAAGGCCCTGCTGCAGGCCAACAGCTCCATCGAGGTCAAGGACGAAGATGGAGACACAGCATTGCACTACACTGCTTTCGGGTGAGGATACACATACATTTTTTTCCCTTCACATAATCGACTACGGTGCCACACACACACACACACACACACACACACACACACACACACAAACAAGTTGCAGCTCTGCTCCTCTAGGATTTAGAATGTAGACTGACAGATGTACAGTAGAGCCTGTCTTTCCTTGTAATGTGATAATCCATTCACAGAAGGAACAGCATTAAGTGCTGCCCTAATCACTCAGCTATTTATCCTCCTCTCATCACATTCACACATGCTCAGGAAGTCTTCTGGGGATATTCCACGTGTTGTCAAGTCAACAAATAACGTTGTTGTCTTGCAGCAGTTAAACAAAATGGCAGCGTTTGGAAATGTTATTTGTGGGATTTAGTGTTCCAACCCTTAAACTCTGTGTAGGTTTAATAAGCTTTTTAGATGTTATGTATTGGTTTGAAATCAATTAATGGAAAGCACAGTTGACACGTAGAATCACTGAACTCAAATGGATGACAGTGAGAAATAATCTTCTTTTTTCTTTTTTCTCTCAATCGTGTCTTCCGGTTCAGTAATCAGGCAGAGATCACAAGGCTGTTGCTGAGCAGGGGTGCAAATGTCAACCTCCTTAACAACTCCATGTGCACGGCGCTCCACATCGCCGTCAACAAGGGGTTCACCGACGTGGTGCGAGTGCTGACTGAACATTCAGCTGACGTCAATCTCCAGGTGAGCGGGCCTCGCATATCTAATACCAGCCTATCCGCATTTATCGCCCATATCCAGTTATATTTGTTTTTTCCCCAAACGTGTGTTTTTAACTTGAATGGCAAACTCACACAAATGCAACCATGCATGATGTTAGCATGTGACCCTGCTTCCTTTCAGCCCTCATACCCAATAAGCCAATTTAGTCTCTCTTTTAAGGCATTTTCCAGACTGTCTAACAAGCCTGCAACCAGGCCCCAAATCCAGTAACGACATTGTTTTTCTGCTTGAGTGGTGTCACTTCGCTGCACTATACGGAACGTACTCAAGCATCCACATTAATGAAGATACAAAATGAGTTTACACAGTCTAGTTTTCAGTATTATTACTGTAGTATTTTAGTGACAATAATATTAGTATGGTACCTTTCACAACAATCATTTTTTATAATCCAACTGTGCTTTACTTATATACACTTGTATTTCCAATATGTGCGGTAAACAAATGTATGGGGGGTTTAATGGAAAACAAAAATGTTCTCCCCCAATCAGGATTCATATGGGGACACACCGCTCCATGACGCAATTGCTAAAGATTTCCGAAATATCATCGAGATCTTGGTCTTGGTGCCCAACATTGACTTCACACAGCAGAACCACAGAGGCTTCAACCTGCTGCACCATGCTGCCCTCAAAGGAAACAAACTGTGAGTAGAGAGAAAAACACCTTTTTAAAGGGGACATACTGTATTATAAAACAAATGAAGCCGTCAGAGTGCTTTTATAGGTGTCTGTCTGGCATGTTTACTAAACCCCAAACGCTGGAGAGAAACAACATGCATGTTTTTGGGGCTTTACAAACAGGCGGTTAAACGCAACGTTTCAGACAGAAGGTGAAAACAGGGACATTTACACAGACAATACAAGAATAATGTTACTCTTTTTTTCAACATCAAAGCATAGGAACTTTCAAGTATTTAAGAATGAGTCTTAAAATGAGCATGATATGCCTCCTCGGATACCGCTTCGATCTAAGGGCCACACTTATAAGACATTAGCCATTGAAACGCAAACTACGTTTTTTGACTATATTTCAAGATAGCTGGTTTGGATTTCTTTGGGGCTGTCATTGGCTGGTTTTTGTTCTAGATTTTTTATGAATGGTTCACTAGTCAGCCATATGCGTCTGCATAACTAGATAATGGTTAATAATGGTGAAGGGAAGAACAGATCAGCACTGGAGTGGGGTGGTCCCATTTTAATATATCAGTCGTTCTAACTGCTTGTCAAAAGTCCCTGTAGAGTGTAGAAGTGTTCTTTCAGTCTGCTCAGTCTTGGTCACTTTAATGCACGTGCATGTATCTGCCTGGGAAATGATGGTTTATGAGAGAGTGTGTGTGTGTGTGGGAATCCCTCCTTTGTGTTCAGATGAGGACTCGCTGGTCGACTCTCAACGCTATCCGTTACAGATAGAGTTCATCTCCCATACAGCCCGTGCTGCTGTCAGCAGGCTGCCAGTCGATATCAGGCAAAAATGCTAAACTTGCTTTTGCTCCCCGGCTTGTGGGCTTGTGTCGCTGCTTATTGGGACGCAGCCCTATTGAGAGCACGACGTGAAACACATTTGTGTTTTCTGAATATATCCTAAAATGACACCAGCAGCGAGCTGGTGAAAGATCAGCTCAGCTATTTTACTCCACAATGCGGTGCTTGAGGCCAAACATCAAGGCGGCACCTGTCAGAAAGGCTCCATTGTCTCCTGGCTGTTGTTTTTTGGGCTGGTTAACACTGGAGCCGCTCAATCACAAGCTTAGCGTTGACGTCACACATAACTGAAAGTTCCCACAATGATATGGTTTCCTTCTTCATAAAACAACACATTCTGTCTGGCTCCTTCTTTGGTGTGCCCGTGTTGGACTCTGACCACGTTGCATCCCACACAGTCCCTGAAGAACAAACTGAAAGTGAAGTTATCCAAGTTCTCCGCAGCAGCATCGATACATTGATAATCGGAATATTGCGTAATACAAATTATGCAATTTATACTTCATACTTTCATCCAATGACTCAAACCAACCGCAGCTGTTGTGCAGTTTGTCCTTTTGATTTGGTATTCATAGACTCTCTACATTGTGCACTGTGCAGATCAAATGCATGCATTAGTGCAACTGACCTTAGATCATTGAAGCTGTTTTCTCGCTATTTTCAGCAGTGCAATCGATTCATTACAATAAAGTGCTTTAAATGGTGAATTAGACAGTTGGTCTCCTCACAGGCCCGTGTGACCACACAGAGGTGGTATTTGTCACACTGCCACGATGAGTTTCTGCTTCTTTGCTCCGGGGGCTTTTACAACCTCATATGAACTTTCCATCCGAAATTATAACAAAACCATGCAATGGAAAATTGTCCCTGGGTTTTTTAAAGAGGGGCCATGAGAGAAAGGAAGCAGGAATAACAAACACCAGTATCCCCATAAATGTCCACACTTCATTGTTTCACTATTTCTTTTTAAATGTATGTGCATTTGATATATAATATAATATATAATATTTTCGAAATGATTCCCAGGAGTGGAAGCCCTGTTAATGTCATTAGTAAAGACTTTCAGGCTGTGAGCAGATGACCACAGCACAGTCCTCTGGCTATTTGCCTGCCGACTTTCCACCATCTACTTATGCTACTTAAGTACTAAACCAGCAAATATCAAAACCAAAAGTCAATCCATTTTTCTCGCAAAGGAAAGCTTTGAGGTGCTAAATTCTGCCCTCCCAAACTTCACCTCCCTGTGACCCACATTTGTCCATCACTCCAACAACCAGCCCGCTCCAAGCTACCATTGTGCGCACCTTGAGAATGATCTAATCTCAGAAAGGCCCTGTACGTCACCGCACTATGCAAACAAGGATAAAGGAAAAAACAACAACAAGCAGTAACCGAAAGTGAGAGAGGAAAAAGAACTGGAGCGAAAGCTGCACTAGACGTCGTTTAATAAATGTCCAATCTGTTCAGGCAAGTGTCATATGTGCAGTGCTGGGAGTTTATGATGCGCTCCCCAGCATTCATTTAGCGTGACGTCGGCCGCTTCGCCGAGAGCACAGACACAGGATTTACAGTGTTCAGCATTGGCTCGCTCCACCGGTCCAGTCATATATCATCAGCGGGCCTGCGGTGCATTCGGACAGCATAGGTGATGTGTGTTCGCTGCAGGTTTTTCCTGTTTGCTCTGGAATCAGAAATTGCAGGGAGCAGTTAGAATGGGCGGAGGTATTCATCTTTTTGGAGTAAATTGAAAAGAATGTGCCTCTAGTTAGCCAGGAGACGAGTGGAGACTTTCTTTCCTCCGCTTTGAAAGTAAAGACCATCCATTGAAGTAGTTTTCTGTTTGCGTGATGTAGCACTGTTTGTTCCCCTGAGCAACTGTTCCTCTTTGTTGTGTCTTTTTCTGACCGAAATATGGGAAATTTGTGTTTATTGGCCTATTTGTTTATTGTAAGGAAATGGAAAAAGAAGGCCAGAGGCCAAGTTCACACACAGTCTTGGGAAAGAAAACAAGGCAAGCAGACTTCCTCTGGATGAGTTAAATGGATAGTTGGGGTAGGGTGGTCAGTCTGTTTTCACTTAAAGGATTTCTCCATCTTTTCCTCACATTTCTTTGGGGCTTCTTTGTTTCCCCTTTTTTCCGCCAACGGTTCCTTGCTTTCCAGCGTTACATTGTGCCTTTTTAAAATCATCTGACAAAGACTGACGTAGATTTCTCAGCATACTTACTCTCGCTGTGATAGATATATAGGAAATGCTCTAAAGTCAAAGAAGCGGCACTCGTCACGGTACATTTCCCCTGCTTTGATCGAGAAGCAAGTTGCACACCAGCATTACGCAAACTTCCAAAAATAACCAAATGATGAATCCGGGTCTGCACAAAAGTCGTTAGCAGCGTCCCCGAGATGCCCTCTAGCTGTCGTTCGTGAAAGCGTGTTTGTGCAAAACTGCCCAGAGTCTGAATATTCATGAACACACAGCGGTAAGGATTATGGAAATAATGCAGGGGAGTGAGGCATGGTGGGTGCAAAGCGAACGCATCTGACACGTCTGTGTCACCCTGCGAGGGTGAGCTCTGTATCTAACCGAAGGTGCTCTGGAGAAGACTCAAAGGCAGAAATGATATTATCCTCCATCAATACACACACACACACACACACATATGCCCACAGAGCTGCATTGCAGGTACAAAAAAACCTCACACACAATGTCCCCCCCAACAGCCTTTATCCTTAGTAATATACCCAGAGGAGAGGCTGACCATACGTGGCTCTACATGTATCAGAGCGGCCTGTTCCCCCAGCTCACGGGCCCTCAGCAATGTTTTTTAAATAAATGAGCCATCTGCTTCTAATGAGCCTGTAAATTTAATAATTTGTTAATTATTATAATAAAAACAGCATTATAACGGCACCTTTTTACACTGATGGAAAAATAACATAATAATACATAAGACACACAATAATAATACGTTTTTCATGTTCCCCAGTAAGGTTTTGGGAGCCTTTATGCAGTGTAATATAGAGATGATGAAACCATCCGGCTGCATGGTTTAGGAGAATTGGGCGTTGATGAGCAGAGATGGCTTCCTTAGTTTTACTGCATCCGTCATTGATTCTGTCGTTAAGTGTTTAATGTTGTGGAATGACAAAAGTCAAGCTTCTGAACGGATAGTGATAAATAGTTGTATTTCAGCTAGAGAGAATTTTAAGATTTTCTTGTAACTTGAATTTGTGAAACTATGAATGAAAGTTTCACAATACATACTAATGGAATCATAGTTGAAAATTAGTGATATTGAGTTGCTTGTTGGAGATGAGACGATGTGAGATTTGAATCTGGATCACCTTTAAAATAAAATTGACTCACAGCAAGTTGATTGTGGTGAATTTCCATTCACTAAACTGGAATATTGAGTGCGATAATAAAGCTCTCTAGCTTGCTGCTGGTAAAGAGGAGACAAATAGTAACTTTTTAAAATGTTACACATTCACTTGAGTGTTTGTCTGTCAGTTCAGCATCCAGTAAGGAAAGGTTGGGTCACATCACAGCAGAGCTGGCTCGCCAGCTTCCCGGCTACTCGCTGAGGCTGACGGCTTTAATTTCACACGCCATAAAGCAGACTCAGCTACAGAGCAGGGAACGAGACACCGGTGCAGACGAGCCTCTCACTGCGGCATCAGGCCGCCGAGCAAATCACGCACGCACGCACGCACAGAAAAAGGAAAGGTGTAATAGTCTCATGTCGCTGGATGTGGTGTCCTCTACCAGAGAACTCCTCACATCAAAGATGACATGCTGTTATCTGACCAAATCTAGGCACATGAAAAAAGGACGACAGCTTAAATCGTTCAGGATATTCATTTAACGTATTAAAGCACACTGGTGTAATGCTTAATGTGATGTAGGAAGCCGTAAGGGCGATTATCCATACGTCAGGAGGCCAGTTGGATGTGTGGATTGAGGACTGGCTGCCTGTTGTTCCTCTGTGTGTTCCTGTTAAACCGGCTCGTTAACAGCTGCGTTTTCGTCCGAGCTTTGGCACAGGACGCCACCAGCCGAGAGGTCTTTACAGCCTGCTGGGGTGCGGTTGGATTTACTGTGTCTGATGTATGCAGCACTGTATGAAAGGGACTTCCTCAATATATCACGTTGCAGTATATTTCTTCCGGGGTTATTGATATTCAGCTCCACATCCAATAGCATAATCTTAATACGGATTCTCTTCCAGTCGAGCCGTGAGCCTCGAGGAGCCCTGTGCCCTCTCCCTAATTGACCTGTGTGTTGTCTGTTGGATTCCGCAGGGCCACAGAGAAGATCCTGGCCCGAGCGCGGCAGCTAGCGGACGTGAAGAAGGAGGACGGCTTCTCTGCGCTGCACCTGGCCTCCCTCAACAACCACCGGGACGTCGCCGAGATCCTCGTCAAGGAGGTGAGCTGGAGACGGGAGCGCAAGGGCTGTAACCAAACGGCGTACCCCCACGCCCCGCCGCCGTTTCAGACGTCTGATTCCGCCCCCCTCTCCTCTCACAGGGACGCTGCGACATCAACATCCGCAACAACCGGAACCAGACGCCGCTGCAGCTGGCGGTCACGCAGGGCCACACCGACCTGGTGCAGCTGCTGGTGTCCGAGGGCGCCGACGTCAACATGGAGGACGAGGACGGTGATACGGCCATGCACGTGGCCCTCCTCCGCCCGCAGCTGGCCAACGTCATGCTCAGCCCGGCCACGGCAACCAGCAGCACCCCCGAGGAGAGCAGCGAAGGTTGCTCCTCCACATCGCTCTACTGCAGGGTGAGGACCGACGCGGAGGAGGGGGCCAGTTGTCTCCAAGGGGAGAAAACCGAATGGGGTTACGGCTGCTCAACACAAAGCCACAACAAAACCTTACTACTCTTCAACAGGGTTATAATGTCACTACAGTAGTTGATCACTTAAATGTGGGCATTGTTGGGATTGAATGAACTGAAGAGATTTGATCCCATCCATCCAAATATGCAGACACAGGGAAAATAAGTTAACCAAGGGCTAAATGCTTGATACTGGTGGGTGTAAATTCAAACAGAATAACAGATAAAGAACCAAGGAAGTGTACAAAACACATTTAAAGAGGTATAAATATAGAAAGAATGAGGGAACGTGGAGGGTGGATTAGGACTAAAGGAGGGAGAAAGGGATTAATACATGTCTTAAGAAGTAAAGGCTAAGGGTAAATAAAGGCTTAGGGGCTGAGATCTCTTAACATTGAAAAACAAATGAAAAGAAGGCAAAGGTATTTGTTTATAGTCTGAGCTGTTGATTTAAGATAAAAGGGTTAGTGGACTTTACTAGTTAAATGAGGAGATCAATGGGTAAGAGGAAGGACAAGGCATCTACTGCAAATACTGAAGGTTGAAGGTTAACCAAGGAGAAAGGACTTTAATGTGTAAACAGGGCGGGAGGGAGGGGTTAACCGAGGGTAAAGTCGCAACTCAAAGCACGCGTCACAACTTAGTCCCCACAATGGAAAAATCCAAATTGTACATCTTAACCACCAAACTGAACGCTACATTAGAAGCATGCAGTGTTATTAATGTTATTAAAGATTCCTGAGGCCCCCCCCTCTACTATGTCTAACCCCGATGTGACACTTTGACATTTTGAATAGATTTTTTTTTTCTCTGCGTTCACTTTTGCGTGGGAGGGGGCGTCCCGCGCATCACCGCCGCACTCGACAACAAAGATGATAGAAAGCTCAACGAGGCCTCGACTGAACGACCCGTGTGATGTTTCCCTCCAGTTTTGTAACATTAAACCAAAATGAATAGATTTGTTTTTGGGGTCAGCGATAGGAGCTGTAGCTGTAAACGGTACACTCACACACTGACGCAGACCTTGTGAACGTGTGGGGGCGCACTATATTATATAAGAGTTGTGCCCCCCCCCCCCCCGTTTAACTCCTGATGGAAATCCAGGGCCTCCCATTTTGTACGGTTACAAACTAGAAGTCAAATAGACTTTCATCAACACAACATGCGTGAACAATGAGAAAAAAAAAATCTGTTCAATGCTTGGTTTCTACCAAGCATTGAACAGATTTTTTTTTTCCCCCTTTTCGCTGCAATTATTTTTGGGTATGTCTCCACCAGCTTTGCACATCTACGGATGGAAAAGTGGAAAAAAAAGCTGTAGCTCAGTCAGACTTCAAATCTTGCCATAGATTCTCAATTGGATTAAGGTCTGGGCTTTAATTGGGCCATTTTAAAACATCAATCCTTGAAGATAAACCCCCGGCCCAGTCTCAAGTCTTTTGCAGACTGCACCGTATTTTCTTCAAGGGCTGCCCTGTATTTGGCTCCATCCATCTCTTCCTCAGTTGTGACTATTTTCCCTGTACCCGCCGAAGAGAAGCCTGATGCTACCTCCACCATGTTTCCCTTTTGGGATGGTGTGCGGTGTTGGCTGAGTAGACCGATTCTCCAGAGTGAACATGGGCCTCTGGGTTGCTGCTCCGATTATTTCCTCTTTATCCGGCTTGTCAGTTTGGGTAGACGGTTTGCGGTTGTGCATTATTCTTTCCATTTTTTCATTATGGATTTTATTGCGCTCTGTGAAAGGTTCAAAGCTTGGAATATATATTTTTTTATAACCTAACCCTGCTTCATACTCCAGCTTTATCACTGAGCTGTTTGGTGAGCTCCTCGGTCTTCATAACAAACTCTGAGGCCTTCACAGAACAGGTGTCTTTGTACTGAGATTAAGTGGCAGACAGACGGACCCTATTTTCTAAAGGTGTAACTTGCCTTAGTGACTTGTGAAGACTTGGTCGAGCACAAACTCTGTTTGTTGTGGTTTTACAGTAAAGCGTAAAGAGTTCCGATTTTTATTTGTAAATATTTTTGAAATCCACGTCCAGATGATGGACTATTTTCTGTTGGTCCATTACATCCCAACGAAATACATTTTGTCATGGTATAACCACAGATTCAAATATCTGTGGTTATACCATGACAAAATGTAGAACGGTCGACGTGGGCTGGATAGCTGTGGCACTGTATGGGGTTCTTCAGAGGCTAAATACGTACGAGGCTTCATTGTAAAGCTGTGGGTCATAAACCAAAGAGCAGACGCTTGCTAAACTGCAGAGTGAGAAGGTGATTCTCGGGAGTTAATTAATAGAGGCACCATACACCATGTATTGATAGTCTAGTTTAGTTTCTCATTGAGAGACCTTGCTGGCTCAGCCCTTTTTTTATGTGACTGTTCTATTAGTTGCTGTTAATATCATTGCACCAATGACAAATGTCCTTTTCCGTCTACATGACCCCAAACACTGCGGCTCCACTCAACATCCTGGACACCTGTCAAGCCAACACACACACACACACACACACACACACCCACCCCCACCCATGGAGGCGGCCAGGCTTCAGTGCTCAGGGCTGTTTTGGTCAGCAGAGGACTTATTGTGGGGAGTTCTTCAGTCCTGATTAGATTTGGACTGCTGAATCAGTCTTGGCAGGATTTTTTTTATCAACATTTCCTTTGTTACTCACTCTCAGCTAATGGCCCTGACACAAATGTTCTTCAAAGTATTCCTCTTTACCACAAGGTCAGCCTGTATGGAGTATAGAGGTCCGTCTCAAAATCGCTTTTGCAACTCTCTTCCTCTTGTCTTCTCCATCCTCTTCTCCCATCGCCATGGCGTGTGTCCACAGCTCAGCGCTTCGGGTCTTCTGGGGAGCTCGGAGCTGAGCGTCGGCTCGGCCATCGCTTGTTTTCTCGCGCAGGAAGGGGCTGACGTCAGCTACGCCAACCACAAGGGAAAGAGCCCCCTGGACCTGGTAGCGGACAGCGCCATGCTGCAGCTCATCAAGAGCTTCTCTGAGAAACACAGGTATATGTCTGTAAAAGCGGTGGGGACCTTGAAATGAACAAAATATTGAAGAGATGTTGAAGATGAAGAGAAATGAGCTGTTGTCACTGTGCTTTTAGGTTTTGTGTGTGTGAACATCTGCGTTTTGCCCGTCAGGTTGCAGCGTCTACAGGCCATCACATGCGGGCAGGGCCTGAGCAGCGCCAGCCTGCGGCGTGTCCACACCACCCCAAACACCATGACCAACCTGGTTCTTCCCATGCCGCCGGGGCCCAGCGAATGCCTCATCTGCTCCGAGCTGGCGCTGCTGGTTCTCTTCAGCCCCTGCCAGCACAGCGTGGCCTGCGAAGGTGGGTGGAGACGGAAGCCAATGGCAGCAAAGGGCTATCGGTTGTGGTTTTGTGGGTCTGGAGAAAAACATGGAGAATGACCTTTTTTTCTATTAAAAAAAGAAATCTGCTTAAATTTCTATTTCGGGTGTTAAATAACGTAGAGGATTCTTTCTGCTGTGTTCTACTCTGACCCGGTTCTTGTCCAAACAGAGTGTGCCCATCGAATGAAGAAATGCATCAAATGCCAAGTCACAATCACCAAGAAAATCAGACAAGGTAAGAATAATCCTCTCGTTGATGTTATCTGTGATATGACAATTTTCTATAATAATGCAACATTTACAGACAAAACAGGACAAAAATATTCTTTGAAATAGTGACTTGTCCAAGTTTCTGTAAGATAAAGCTTTATTATTTTTAACCAGTGGCACAGTAGGATCAGGAAACCATAACCTGCCTATGTCTGTTTACTCAGTTCCTCATTGCTTTGACATCATCCATGTTGACGCCCCCCCCACCACCCCTTCCACAGACCAAACCGAGGTGGACTGCAGCCCCGGCACAGAGAACTCGGAGCAGCACAACCTGCTGGAGCAGCTGCAGTCTCGCTACCGGCAGATGGAGGAGCGCATCACCTGCCCCATCTGCATCGACAACCACATCAAGCTGGTCTTCCAGTGCGGACACGCCTCCTGCATCGACTGCAGCGCCGCGCTCAAGACCTGCCCCATCTGCCGGCAGACCATCCGCGAGCGCATCCAGCTGTTCGTCTGAGCTTTTCTGTCCTGAAGTTTGACCTGCACCTGCTAATCCCCACGCCCCTCCCCATCAACCCCGCTCGCTCAGCCCGCAGGCCGCTTCGCCGCCGAGAGGCAGTTACGGGAACGCGGCAGAGAACTTTGACTTCAATTTTTTTTCCCCCGACGGGAAGCTGGCCGCGGAAGCGCTGGGAGGCGACGCTTTAAATACTCTTGTACGTAAGCCGGGACAAGAAGGCCCCACCCCCCACCCCCCCCACCTATTCTCTTTCCCCGGCCCCTCGCTCAGCCTGCGCCTCTTGTTCATCTTTCCCACCTTTGCTGCTTTAGGTGGAGTTCTGTTACCCATCATCCTCTCTGGCTGTCTGGCCTCCTCCGTTTACAAGGCTGCGCAGAATCAGCCCGTCTTCTCGCCCTCCAGCCTGTCCTGTGAATTATGTTGGCTCTCATTTGTACCAATCTCTTAATAATCAGTGTTAGTCTCTGCAGAGGGAGTTGGTATAACTAAAAGCTCTCTATATAGTCCCCGACCACTCGCCTGTATGCAAGGGGAAAAACACACTATATAAGCATGAATATATGCATATTGTAAAGCTGAAAATGACGTTATGATGTTATCATGGGTGATTTGTCGTTGTTGTTTTATTTCTTTGTGGTTTTAAATGTAGCGATCAGTACAGGTTTTTATTTATGTGTGAACGGTGGTATTACTTGGTAATGTCCTTTGTTTTCAGTTGATGTTCGCTTGGCAAAAATGTTTTTGTTTCTACTGAACTTCACCCCAAGCTTATGTCCTTTACTCAGGGTATCGAATCATTGAAAGCACTTGTGATATCCATAGCAGGCTACAGAGACACATACCACTACAGAGACAACCTGTCTATCAGGTCATTTTGTGTAGAGGGGTTACAGAAAGAAAGGTATGCAGTAGTGACTCCAAATTCACTTTATCAATCCTCAATGTTTCCCTGTCATGAGTAAAAAGAATGTTTGAAGAAGCAACAAAACTGACATTTTCCTCCCAAAAATGTCAAACCATGTCCTTGAAGCATCCCAGTCGTGTGTGTGTGTGTGTGTGTGTGTGTGTGTGTGTGTGTGTGTGTGTGTGTGTGTGTGTGTGTGTGTGTGTGTGTGTGTGTGTGTGTGTGTGTGTGTGTGTGTGTGTGTGTGTGTGTGTGTGTGTGTGTGTGTGTGTGTGTGTGTGTGTGTGTGTGTGTGTGTGTGTGTGTGTGTGAGAGAGAGAGCAAGAGACCAGCGAAAACTCATGTTTTCTTCTTTATTTGCTGGATAAGTTTTAAGACATAGAATATCAGAAGAGGCAAAACGTGAAATGGGGTAATTTCAAAAGACGCCCCCTTCTCTTCTGGATTGTATATCATCTTCATCCTTTCTAACGTGCTGGTTTGATTTCTTGAAGGGCTTATGCGTATGAAAAAAAAAATCTATTTGAATTGTTATTTAATTGTTATTTTCTATAATAAGCTTCCAGAGACAGGCGTTTTCTTTTCGTCGTCATTAGATCCCAAATCTTGGGAGAGCCAATGTTTAAGATGTACATTTGAATGTCGGGGAAGAAAAATGTATCAGTTCTCACTCTGCCTTTTTTTTTATGTGTAAAGAAAAAAGACATAAGAGAAGCAGCCGCGGGGACTGAGCGGTGTCTACCACGAGTTTTAATTTGAGGAAAGTACTTCTACATCTGTGCCAAATTGCATGAGGATGCGCATGGGCATGCACGCCCAAATTTATCTAGACTCATTATGCTAAAGCCCTCCGAGCCCAAGTGAGGCCTCAACTATTCCAGCGGTGTGAAGAAAACCAAAAGCAAACACTGATATTTTGTTTAGTTGGAAATAATAAGTGTTATCTCAGCACACTGTTTAACAGACTCATGTCTCCAATGAAAAGTGACGCAACGCAATCACTTCCAAATTACTATCCCATATTGTTTGGAGCTTTTTACAAGTATATATATATATTTATATTTTGTGAGACATTAATCAAGGGACACGTTTTAAGAGGTGTCCATTGGTGTCCTAAGTCGATGGGACTCGAGGCAAAGGCAATAATGTTTTGGAAAAAAAGGGGGTGGTGTTTGCATTCTTTTACTCCCCTGAAGGTCTCTGTGAGGGCGGGAAACACATTAATGTATAAAAACACAAAGCAGCAAATGTTACTAATTGGTGTTTGTACAGTTCAGCTCTCGGAGTTCTAATGTTGGCCTTACTGTCCATTCCTCCTCTGTTGATGTTTTTTCAGTTGTATTCTGTACAAAAATATTTTGCAATAAATATGGAACTGTTTTCTAAGGACGAGGCATAGGTTGTAGTGTTTTTTTTTCCTACATTATTTTAGGATATTTTCAAGTTACAGCTTTTTCCACAAAGCCTTAGACCTTTATTTCACTCAAAGTTCAGTCCCAATGTAGAGATATTTTAAATGTTACATCTCTTAAGTGGGAGGCTAAGGTTTTTTTTTTACAGATTCTCTATGCATCTTGCGTATCTCAAGCAAAGTCATTCAAAAGTATTTTCAACTGTGTAATGTTTGCATTTAATTGGACATTGAACAGAAGTATTCATGTTTTATCTCCCGATGGTGAAGATGTTAAGAACAGATTGGAAGATGTGTTTTACTTCCTCCAAAAGGTGTTGCATTTGGCAACCTTGCACTTTGAAGTGTGGATAAAGCATAATACTATTCTAGATGAGTCCAGTCAGGGGGAAACAATATGACCTCTTTCACATTGACAGCTGAGGTGATCCCATGGCTACGAGCAGTTTGTGATTGCAGCATCTGTGCAGCGGCTGCAGCTAAATGCTGCTGTGGGACACTTCTCGGTGCAAACTCTCACGGCTCGCGTGGCTTTGTATTGACTCATCACTTGGTGGGAGGCCTTCTCTCAAGACAACATGACAGCCTTCAACACTGTGGAATACAGCAACGATCGCAAACAAATGATTTTTGTCTCTTTACTTTCGTTACTATTACAAAACATGACCTCTGATAATGTAAAGAAAAGTCAATTTTGATAGTCATACATTAGTTTATACACTCACCGGCCACTTCATTAGGTACTCCATGCTAGTAACGGGTTGGACCCCCTTTTGCCTTCAGAACTGCCTCAATTCTTCGTGGCATGGATTCAACAAGGTGCTGGAAGCATTCCTCAGGGAGTTTGGTCCATATTGACATGATGGCATCACACAGTTGCCGCAGATTTGTCGGCTGCACATCCATGATGCGAATCTCCCGTTCCACCACATCCCAAAGATGCTCTATTGGATTGAGATCTGGTGATTGTGGAGGCCATTTGAGTACAGCGAACTCATTGTCATGTTCAAGAAACCAGTCTGAGATGATTCCAGCTTTATGACATGGCGCATTATCCTGCTGAAAGTAGCCATCAGAAGTTGGGTACATTGTGGTCATAAAGGGATGGACATGGTCAGCAACAATACTCGGGTAGGCTGTGGCGTTGCAACGATGCTCAATTGGTACCAAGGGGCCCAAAGAGTGCCAAGAAAATATTCCCCACACCATGACACCACCACCACCAGCCTGAACCGTTGATACAAGGCAGGATGGATCCATGCTTTCATGTTGTAGACGCCAAATTCTGACCCTACCATCCGAATGTCGCAGCAGAAATCGAGACTCATCAGACCAGGCAACGTTTTTCCAATCTTCTATTGTCCAATTTCGATGAGCTTGTGCAAATTGTAGCCTCAGTTTCCTGTTCTTAGCTGAAAGGAGTGGCACCCGGTGTGGTCTTCTGCTGCTGTAGCCCATCTGCCTCAAAGTTCGACGTACTGTGCGTTCAGAGATGCTCTTATGCCCACCTTGGTTGTAACGGGTGGTTATTTGAGTCACTGTTGCCCTTCTATCAGCTCGAACCAGTCTGGCCATTCTCCTCTGACCTCTGGCATCAACAAGGCATTTCCGCCCACAGAACTGCCGCTCACTGGATGTTTTTTCTTTTTCGGACCATTCTCTGTAAACCCTAGAGATGGTTGTGCGTGAAAATCCCAGTAGATTAGCAGTTTCTGAAATACTCAGACCAGCCCTTCTGGCACCAACAATCATGCCACGTTCAAAGTCAATCAAATCACCTTTCTTCCCCATACTGATGCTCGGTTTGAACTGCAGGAGATTGTCTTGACAATGTCTACATGCCTAAATGCACTGAGTTGCCGCCATGTGATTGGCTGCTTAGAAATTAAGTGTTAACGAGCAGTTGGACAGGTGTACCTAATAAAGTGGCCGGTGAGTGTATATATATATATATATACATATATAGAGAGAGAGAGAGAATCATCAACTGCAAGATGCTATCCTATCAATATGGGCCAACATTTCTAAAGAATGCTTTCAGCACCTTAAGGCCGTTCTGAAGGCGAAAGGGGGTCAAACACAGTATTAGTGTCAGTATCCTCTTATCAGTATCAGTATGGTGTTCCTAATAATCCTTTAGGTGAGTGTACATTGGCTATTTCATTCACTTGATTGTATCAATTGTTTGTGTTGAAAGGATGTGCTGAGACTACTACCTAGTGGCACATGTAGAATGGATGTCATTAGATAGGTCACTTCCAGAACACCCCGCTCTCAGGTCTCCTACAGGGGGCAGACGTGCTCACACAGTACGTGCACATCCACACTGACAGGCTGTAGTTTACATTTCTCAACAATAAAGGGAATGTATTTGTTCACTCTGTTGCTGAGAGTCGGATGAGAAGATAAATGACACTCCATACATTGGGTTGGGATTCTGTGTCTAAAGTGCAAAACTCCCCCCCCCCCCTGTCACCACAGCCTGTCACTTCAGTCTGTGTTTAAATCGAACAGACATGCTACGTGATTAGTGGTGTAGTTACTGTACTGTGATGTTCCCTTTTCTGCTTAACACACAGAACAATGGGTGAGTTTACTTCTCTTTTTTTCTCCTGTGAAAATGTTTGTTAAACAAAGTACACAAGTTACATTTTGAATATTGTGATACTTACTAATTATGATATTTACTACCTTTTAAAAGTAACTGTGGACATAAGATATACATGTGACCCATATAGAGTGTCAGTATGTGAGATTTGGAGAAAGCCAAATTAACACTGTCAGATTTCATTTTAACACTTTAAAAGAGTGTATAAGGGTCCAAACCACAAAGTGTTGATTTCATTCTTCAGCTGTCCTCATGCACTTTGCTCTACTTTCTACTAGGTCTACTTTGGATAATTGTCTAAATGTGTACGGTAAAATTTACAGGAGTAGTCCGAGTGGTCCTTAACCGATTTACATCAGTCTTGCGGAATTATTGGGAAGATTTTTTTTATTGCAGCTTAGATATGGAGAAATTATCTTTTTAAACATGTACTATGTAGAATTATTGAAAAGTATTTTTATTGCAGTATTTTATTGCAGTAGGATAATTTTTAAAGTTTTACTTTTTTTGTACAAGTCAGAATGGTCCCGAACACACATACGTCCAAAATTCCCCAGAATCTTTGATTAAATAGCTTTTATTACGGTTACTTGTTTAATACCTTAAATAGCAGTGCTTTAGGTGGTCCGTTGGACACCCCCCCCCCCTTCTGTTTGACGTATGTAGTAATTCCTGTGCACAGTTCTCCGCTGTATGTTGCGCCTCTGTTTGTTTTGGCTCTAATGCAAAAAGCTCTCCATCTTGATGTAACTGACTGCAGCTAGCGGTAATTTCATTTTCGCAGTCAACCTCCGGTTTACGGTCCGGTCTCGGAAGTAAAAAAACGTACGTTAACTAGGTAAAATTATTTTGTTGCATTAATACAGCCACATTAATCTCATAGATTAATGCGATTAAGTACTGTGTGCCCACTCAAAGTAGAGCTGTGGTCCTCTGCAGCAACGCGTTCAGAGAGAGGAGGGTCCTGTCCTAATCCGCTCAAAATGCATCTGATAAACGAATGTCTACGTGGACCTGGATCCACACTCACACAGCCAACTACACGACACTTGCGCAAATTTTTCAAAATGAATAAAACTACAGCAATTGCATGCTGAGGCCAGTTTCCTTGGTAACCATGGGTAAGGCACGAAGACGAACCCAAGGACTCTTGATCCCCATGGTAACGGTGGAGCCACATAGACACCCTGCAGCTGTGGTTCACAACCTCACAACTAAATTTCTTAGGTGAGCCAACTGTCATTAGACATTTTAAAATATTTGAGAAAGAAGTCAACTTTTTGACAATCACACACAAACAAACACACAATAAAGTAAGTACCTGAACTCAAGCCCTCTTTTTGTAGTATTCAATGGCAGATGGATTAAAAACTCAAACTATGGATTTAAAAAGGTAGTTGAGGCCAGTTTGATTCATTTTACAGTTTGTGTGTTAATTTGATCCTTGTTCGCACTCACATAGCTGGTCAAAGTGTATCTGTAGGCCTCCACTTGTTGACTAAACTTCTCTGGCTTCCGATGTCAAACCAAACACACGAACAAAAAGAGTCATTTAAAGAAACAATTTCAGCTTTTGTTTACTTTATGTAAATCATCATTCGTTCTCTCTCATACTCACAAACACAATCTACTTCAAATTCAAAGAATGCAGAAGCTGCTCACTGGTTTGTTTGTCAATGCTTTTCACGCAAACACACACCTCAACAGGCGCACACACGCGTACTGAACAGCACGTACATACTTTACCAGTTAAGGCAAAAACACATGTTTACACACACTAAATGCAGACAGTCTCTGATGTGACCAAACAAACACGCACCTATCGGGCCTCTATATCTCTCTCTGATGCGCTCCATACCTTGCACACGCGTGCCACTCTGGAGTAAAGCACCTTCCCAGCAGCCCCTTCTGCCTCCTGAGCGCGCTCGGGGAAAAACACATAGACCTTATCATCTTCCGGGTTAACAGTTTCAGTTTCAGAGAGAGAGAGAGAGAGAGAGAGAGAGAGAGAGAGAGAGAGAGAGAGAGAGAGAGAGAGAGAGAGAGAGAGAGAGAGAGAGAGAGAGAGAGAGAGAGAGAGAGAGAGACACACAGGTACAACAGAGTTTACGAACAGCAGAGAGACAGACTAGCCTGATACAACACCGACCTGGGGTGTGGGAGGTGGTTTTAGAGATGTTTATTTAGCGCAAAAGACATTTCGTTCGGTCTAGGGCATTCAGTATTTCAGACTAGTGCATCACATGAACATGTTGAAACATACAACAATATATGCTCTGTCACTGTCATTAGTATGGAAGTGAATCTGTGTCATCGGGTATTGAAAGAAAAAGGTGATTGAATTTCTAGCACTGAATATTTATGCATTGAAATGATGTATCTGAATGTTTTTCAACGTTAAAATACTGCAAAAAAAATCACCGTTAAAATATTCAGCCGCAAAAAAAATCATGGTTACAATATTCAGTCCCAAAAAACACCAACATCCAGGACACTAAGGTAGAGCAATCGATTCTAGATTCAAGATCACGTGTGTCCACGTTGCCATGGTGATCACACACAACGTTCTCAACTGGTGTGTTTCAGAAATCTCTGCCCATCAATGGTTCTTCTTTCTTCGTCCCTGGTACAGCTCCACTTCTCTGCTCTCGTCAGGGCTCTTACTTTGTCAGCTTGGAATCATTTTACTGACAAGACTGTCTTTGTTCTCCAAAAGTTCTTCTTCCTTGACGTATTGATTTCCTACAACATCCAAAGGAGTAAAAGTTCTTTTTTAATTCTGTGGATCTTCAGACTCGCCAAATGAGTCCTGGTTTCTTTTGCTGGTCAGATGCCTGTCGTCTCTTGTTCAGATTGTCCAAGCATTTTGTGATGTTCATTGATGGGGCTCTAGTTGTTGGTTCTTCTTTTCTTCCTTGGTGTGGTGTGGTGGGAGGTTGGCGGTACCGAGCGAGATCACAGCGGGTGGCGAAGCGGAGTGCAGTTCAGGATCCACTGGAACATGTTCCTCGTATGATAAAACAAAACAAAAAACAACAAAGTTCAGTCAGACATCTATCAATTTTAGATATTCTTTTTATACAGTTTCTTCCCTATTTATCTTTCTTTTTTAGGAATTGTACTTCGGCTAAAATATATATGAGTGTGTCATTTCTATTTCTGTTACCGTTAATCCAACAAAACCTAAATACTTGTAAGTCCAATCGTGGTCTAGGTGGCATCATTGCTCACCAATCCCTGCGTTGTAGATCCACCACTGAGCTCCATCCTACAGACCCTACTAAACCCCCGGGCGTTATTAATCTCCTCTAAAAGTGTCCCTAATGGCTTCCACTTGGGTTCTTCACTGGTTCCAGCTAGGTGACCTTATTGTACTCACCTCCCTGGTTCGCCAGCCACGCCTCAGTGGAGTCAGGTATCTGCACAACTGAGTCATCAGCAGTGCAATCCCCTGCAGGCAAATTTTATTTTTGCTCGTGTATTTTTAATCAAATTTTACATTATCTTATTTTTCCCTTAGATTGCACAAACCATTAAGACAAATTACTCTATGTGTGTGACATATGTGGCAATAAATGACTCCTGATCCTGCATGAGGTGGATCCAGGATGGTCTCTCTCTGCTTGTTGATTGTTGGTGTGCTCGGTTCATGTCAGGCTCTTTGTGGCCTTCACGACTCGATAAGGAAGCTTCAATTCAATTCAATTCATTTTATTTTGTATAGCCCAAAATCGCAAATTACAAATTTGCCTCAGAGGGCTTTACAGTGTGTACACATGCAACATCCTCTGTCCCGAAACCCTCGCATAGGCACAGGAAAAACTCCCCAAAATATGAAAAAACCCTTCAATGGGGAAAAAAGGGAAGAAACATTAGGGAGAACGTCAGAGGAGGGATCCCTCTCCCGGGATGGACAGACTGCAATGGATGTCAGAATCAACAATGTAAAAGATGTACAATACATTCAATTTCTCTAACAGAAATGATACAAGTAATTGCAGGTAGCAGAACAGGTGTACGGCAGGACCACTGCAGGGACAACCACCATCAGATAGAACCACCATCCACAGAGGCTTCTGTGGGGAGGGAGAGCAGAAAGATGTTGGTTTATGATGACAGTAATATGAATCATATTTAAAGTAATGATGATGGCAGCAGCAGGTGTCAGCAGAGCCATGAGCCAGGAGTCAGAACCGGGGTCCGCACGAAACTATGATCCACGGAGACCTGCTAGGCGAGAAAGCACAAAAAACTCCCGGAAAGAAGCTTAATTAGTGATGTACATTAATAAAACATGGATGATTGTGGAAGGAGAGTGTGAGAGTGAGAGAGGGGCTCGGTGTGTCCTAAGAAGTCCCCCGGCAGTCTAAGCCTAGAGCAGCTTAACTAAGGGCTGGTCCAGGCTAACCTGAGCCAGCCCTAACTATAAGCAATATCAAAGAGGAACGTTTTAAGCTTCATCTTAAATGAACTGACCGAGTCTGCCCCCACGGACTGAAAGTGGAAGCTGGTTCCACAAAAGAGGAGCTTGATAACTGAAGGCTCTGGCCCCCATCCTACTTTTTAAAACTCTAGGAACCACAAGTAGCCCAGCATCTACGGAGCGCAGATGCCTTGTAGGGCAGTACGGTGTAACAAGCTCTTTAAGATAAGACTGTGCCTCACCAGCAAGTGCCTTTGTCACGGTTTGGGTCCTCTTCCTGTCTTATTTTGTAGTGTTCTTGTCTCTCGTGTCTCTGGGTGAACTTCACTTCCTGCCTTGTCTTGTGATTGCCTGAGTGTTTCCACCTGTGTCCAATCACCTGCACCTCCCTTGTGTATTTAAGCCCCGTGTGCCTGTTGGCTCTGGTCGCGTCAGTGTCTACGTCATCGTTGGTGCACGTTCTTCGGTTTTGTTGGTGAATAAAGAGCACCTTCTGGAAATCCTGCTTTTGAGTCCTGCCTTCCGCCTGCAACAGCACCCACACCTGACAGCCTTGTGGGTGAGGAGAAGTACCTTCAATTCTATTCTTGATTTCAAGCTTCTGTGGAAGAAAAACATTGAGCAGAAAACGTAATCTCAATCTCTTGTACATTTCCTTTAACAAATGGTTTTAGCTTGGTAAGATGAGTAAAATAATAACTTCCATTATCCAATAGTTCAAAAGTTACAGCCCTCCAATGCTACTTGTGACTTAAGCATAAAGGAGCTACATTGTATCCAATTATTTTCTGTCCATTATTTTCTTAATTTAAATTTTATTGCACCATTTATTCAATCAGTCCTGCTGACTGGATAAAAACAGCAAATTATTATTTAAATTCTTCCCAAAAGTAGAAATCAGATACGTTGTTACTTTGTTCACATAGTGTGTTAATGTTAAAAACAAAATCTTTCTTCCAGTTTCTCAACTCCATTTTCTTCTGTTGAGTTTTTCTTTTTTTTTTCTTAAAACATTAACATCTCATTTATGAGGACAATATTCCTTTTCTTTACCTTGATTTAGTTCAATAAAGTCCATACTAATGTTTTCTCGTAATTTACCTTGGGATTGTGTCATTCACAATCAATGCATGGCAAAAAAATGTTCTAAGTAATTTAACAGCTAAATGCTCCACAGCCTTCCCATCCCTCCTGTTGAGCATGTGTTCATTTAACACATAGCTCAAAATAACCAAATCTCCATATAAAGTCTCTACCATCTTCCGCATTATCTCACAGTTGCATTTTACCCCAAGACGTTTTTTTCCTTAAAGTTGATCAGGTGGTTTGTGGTTTCCTGTTGAAACGTTCATCACCAATTCTTGTACCGTGTATTTGAACCCGCTTTTTCCTGAGGGAGTTTACTTCATTTAGTAGCTATAATACCAATTATGTTTTTGTAGATCTGTTTCTTGATGTCACAAATTTTCCTCTAGAATCGTACAATGCATAATACAATTATATCCCAGATAGATATTTGCACACAGGATTCATTTCATGTAACACTGTGTGTTCTTGAATCTGCTTGCTCCATAAGGAGGAATATCCTTTAAGGTGCCCCGTTGGCCCCCACCGTTTTCCCTGCATTCATACAGCAACCCTCCACATCTGTCCACCGTTCAGGGACACCTTAGTTTCTCAACACCCTTCGTTATTTCAACAAAGATTTGTTTTAGTCTTCTCTGATCTCTGACCTCGAGTCGCTGTAGAAACATTCCACGGCACCAGTTCTTATTCTCTTAAACACATTGAGGAGTTACTTCATGAATTTCCTTTAGCATTTCTGCAACTAATTAATAACCTCTTAAAGTTAAACCAAAATAGTAATAGTTGAGTTAAACTTTTTCACATCAGTCACTCCTGCTTCATTGCAACAGCTTTTCATTTTGCCGAAACAGATTAACTAAACAATTCTTTGATAATACCAATTGTCGTCTCGTTTGTAAACCTGTTTTTAGATCTATGATCCCTAATTATACACATATCCTGTGTGCTGGTGTTTGTATGTAGTCTCACCATAATAGTGACATTTTATCAAATTTTTCTTTTTCGTTCATCCTGAGGTTAAAATAACAGATCTGCGTAATTCTGGAATCACGCAAAAGTATTACTTCACATCCTTCATTATTCAACTTAATATATTAACTTTACTTCTCTCCTGTTCCCCATCCGTCTATGACTGTTTGTGTTTGTGTATGACCTGTTGTCCGTTGAAGAGGGATCCACCACCTCCACTTGTTCTCTCCTCCATCCAAACATCCCGTCCTTTGAAGGCCTCCTCCCTGCTCCACTCATGTTGTCCCCCCACAGACCCCCGTCCACAGGCCTCCGTGTCTGTTTGTCTCAGGAATACACATAAGAACAAACGGGTTTCAGATACTTCAACATCATCGTATTAGGTATTTTCTTTCTATTTTTCTTTCTTCTGCTCTGCAGCACTGTTGCTGCTGGCATAAACTCATTCGTTTTGGGCTCCCGGGAGTAATGTACTGGTATTTGTTGCTTACCAGTCAGTCTATCCCATCTGGTGGGAGCTGGCCCGCAGCTGGATGCTGAAGTTCTGGCTCATAGCTTTGTTCAATGCAGACACAGGGTCTGGGCTCTGTGGGACCAGGGCTGTGGTTTGTGATGGGGACTGAGGAGGTGGAGGAGGACGTGACAGGTGGATGGAACGAGCAGAGAAGGCTTTGTCTCCCTTATATCACTTCTCAAAAGGAAAAACCAAATCAGGAGAATTAATCACCAATAATCACATGTCTTGTTATTCACTTCTCACGGGCTCCTCTTACTTCCTCCTTGCGCTCCTGCGCCTCTTCAACATAAAAAAACATGTCCTTAGCAACATTCCATTAACCATATTGGTCGTCCCATTTCCTTAAATGAGTAACATTTCCATCATCAACTTTCAGAATTTTCAAACTTCCCTTTTCAAAACCCATCCATCATCATCTTTTGCTTTCATAACTTCCATCTTTTGCTGCTGGGGAACGACCCCATTCTGTATTATATTGTCACATTTTCTATTAGCGCATTTATCTAAACCATTTTCCACGGACTGATTACGAGAGAATTGAAACCTGCTTTTTTTATGGCTAAAAGGAACTTTAATTCGTATTTGTTTCAGTAGCTCAGAGTAAACAAAAGTTGGCTTTTAGGGATTTAAACTTTAATAAAAAAATAATAATAAAAAAAAAACACCAGTCCGGCTTTGCTAGTCAAACGGATGTCGTCGCTCTCCTCCAGCTCAAGTGGATCCTGGCCTCACAAAACCAAACTAATCCTGTAACGGACCAGGGCAGAGGACTTTGAGAAGAGTCATAGACTCCCTGTGCACAGTTTCAGTTCCAAACCTTGAGAGGAAAACGAGTTCTTGAGATCGGACTCGAAGGACCAATTATGTTAGAAAAAGAGACACGTCTGCCACTCAATTTCTGACCTGGAAAATACTTTTGTTGTGTTACAGAATGTGTAGCCCCTTTTTTCAATTAAAAATGAAAGATAATTATAGTTTCTCTTGAACTCTCCCCATAGTGGTGGGCATAATTTCAAATGATTTTCCTGAACTCTTCCTGAATATGTGTGTTTGAGTGAAAGCTTTTGTTGTGCTTCATATGGCTTTGTGATGTCCATGTGAGCTTGTTGCTGCTTGGATGTGTGTGTGTGTGTGTGTGTGTGTGTGTGTGTGTAAGGGGGTGTGGGAGTGTACATGCAGTTAGTGCAGAAAGTGTTTCTTCATTGCAGGCGGCGGTGTGTGTGTTTGTTTCACTTCCAAATTTTGCCAGCGTCAGTTCCATCTTTTGCCACAGGAACTGTCACGGCGGACTCATCCCCAGTCATAAGTACAGACAGTTAATATTTATCATCGTTTCTTTTGGTACAAATTCATAATTTTGTAGTCACCCACACGTCAACCTGATAAGGCTCGGTTTTACGATGCGCGATCATACACAAATTGGATCCCGGAGGAATAATAGTTGTTTGCCAAATTCTCAATTTTGTAATTACAACATGTCAACCTGTTAAGGATCGATTTTACGGCGCCCGATCATACACAAACTCGACCCCGGAAGGAAATTAGTCTATAATATCAATATCGACACCACTGTCAACAGACTACACACAGCACCCATAGCGACCAAGATATTTGTTAATGCAATCACGTTAACTAGGTTCGATAATCCGCAATTTTGTAATCACTCACACGTCAACCTCATAAGGCTTGTTTTTACGACGTGCGATCATACACAAACTCTGTCCCGGAACTGCGTTCATGTGGCCCCGCATTTAAAAAACAAATGCACTTCTACTGAATTATAGAAAATACCTAAGGCACGCAAATAAGCTAGTTGTGGACTTCAACTAGGCAGAGACCGGTTGGTAATTAAGAAAGTTTTATTAAAGATAGAATAAATACAACAGTAAACACCAATAACTATAAGAAAACAAACTTAAGTCGACTTAACACAGCAAACAAAACACAGCAAACGAAACCCAGCAAGAAAAACCCAAACAGTAAAGGAAATGACAAAGTAGATGAAAGATTACCAAATATCATGGCGCAAAACAGCAGAAGATTCCTTGTCCAGCACAACACAAGAAGGTGCTCTGTGTTAGTATACTGATTTTAAGACACCATTAAAAACCAACACAACATGCAACCAAACATACATGTACAGCACAACACAAGAAGGTGATTGAGGCCCGGACGGCAGGTGCTTTTAAAGGCCTGCTCCTAATTGGTTTGGGAGGAGTCAGCCGAAAGGCTGCGTTCAACCCCACCACATATATAATGTCAGCATGTCTGCGGGGGGGGGGGGGGGGTGCTAGCGTTTAGTCATCAGCGGCAACTGAAAACATGGCAAACACCGGCAAAAAAACCGACACTCCGCTGCATTACAAAAAGTCCCTTCAAAATAAAATCACATGAATTATTTTTTTATTTTTATAAAAACGGGTCCGCGACCCACTAGTTGAGAATCACTGCTCTACACGATCAGAACAACCCTGTCACAGCGAAACATTTTACCATTAATTTTAATCATTAAATGCAGCGATTCATACTCACCCCCACTTTCACGGATCATAATTTTGAGGCCTATATAACACAAATCTGCAGATTCATCACCTTCTGTGAAATAGGGTCTGCTCACCTTTTTGAAGTACAGCGCTGTTTTGATCAGTGTCCGCGGGGTGAGAAGAATGGCTCCGCCGCAGGGTTGGGTCGCGGCCTTCCAGTCCGGCGTTCCTCTAATTAGTCTACGTCCCTTGCTGCTCCACGAACTTACACGAGTCGTTAAACCATCCTCTGCTACCAAATTGTCGTGTTGAGCAAAGCAAGGACCAGACTTGAGACTTTAATCAAAGCAATATGACAATGTTTATTTGTGACAGGAGTATTCCGTCCTGCAGTCATAAGTGCACGGACCTGTTTCAATCTGTCTAGCAACAGCAATGAAAGGGCGCTTAATACAAAGTGCGCTCGGATTATATAGTCTTTAAGAGCATTTTTGATCGGTTCACTATGATGGAGGCGGCTCCTTGTTTGACCTTCGGAGAGCCCCATTGGAGCACAGGGATGTCCATCCCTCCAGGCTCTCGGATCATCACGTCTCCTGTTGTTCATGAGTTCACTGCATACTTGAGATAGTTTGTGTGTGAGACATGTTAGGCTCAATATTCTGTTTTATCTACATTTGACCCTGAGAGTGCGTGTAGGCTGTTTTGCGTGTGAGCCATGGTCACCCAGTCCCATGTATGGACGTGACCCTGAGAGTGCGTGCAGCCTTTTTATCAACATGCTTGTGTGCTCCGGGTCATACATGGCCTCCACTCATTATTATTATTATTATTCAATTATTGTTCAAGTGTAATTGGAGTCTAGCATGAGCATGCATAATTATATTTAATACTCAACAAGAACTTAAATGGGTGAATCAGCTAGGTTAGCTCAATGTTAAGGTACTGCTAAATGTAGAAATTTTACACTGTAACGCTAGCATTATGACAAAAGGACTACCATGCCAGAAGTCAGCCTCGGAGTTTAGATTTTAAATTTCTGAGTTAACACAACTGCACTGACACTTACAGATTTGTTTAACACTTTTCGTTGAGACACCAAAGTAAAAGCACCCAGGGACCAGTTAGGCGGTAGGTGTCTTGCTCAAGGACACTTTGACATGAGACATGGAGCAGCTCCTTGGTAATTTCACCGGATTTGCTAACTATAAGATGTTGACAGCGCCTTATTCCTGATAGGTTCCCCACCTCTAAGTGTCAGAGCCGTTTTCCATGAGGGTGCCAGTTTCTGTTGGATTGAATTGAGGACATTCATGCATAGCTTGTGTGCACACCATGTGTACGTCATCTACAGTTATGGTCTACAGTTATTCTGCTGATTAATGGGTTACATTACATGTAATTTAGCTGAAACGTTCCAAAGTGACTTACATTGCATTATAACTGTTGTGTTCAAATAATGAAGAAACACCAGACTGACGGGAGACATCTTGGAAGGAACAGTTCAAATCAAAAGTATTTATAAAATGAAAGAGTTTTGTGCTAAAATGGACATGTCAGCTGAGGAGCCGCTGGTCTCCGCAACCAACAGGCCACAGGACAGTCTGACGAGCATCCCTCAAGATCAATGGCTTCCTACAAGTATTTAAACCGATCAGTAAAGGTGTGAAAGTCTGTGACCACGCCCCCTGGGAGTGATCTCCTGGTGAGTTCAATGTTGCTTGGCTTTCGAAGGCCTCTCAGTCAATATATATATAATATCAGTTGTAGTACTATTAAGTATTACATGAATGCATTTCGGTTTACATTACATTGAATACAATCATAACTGTACATTGGTATTATTCTATTGATTACAGTGGTTTTATAACATTCCCATTACTTTATAAAATAGCTCCAGAATCACGGTTGTATTTTGGTGTACACTAAATGCATTTTATATATAGTTAATTTATGAACCTGGTCGTCAATTTATTTTTTAATATCCTACACAACCTAATGCGGAACATTTTGCCTGGGGAGGAATTAGGGGTTGGGTGTCTTGCTCAGGGACACTTCAACATGGCACATGGGACAGGGTTCGAACCATCAACCTTGCGGCTCCCACCACATCACACTACTCCATGCGCTACCATCAACGCGCCAACGCTAATGCGTCAATATTTACACTGTCACTAAACACCTGTTGTTCCAACAAGTGCCACATTGGTTGCTTTTCACTCCACATACAAATTAAATATCCCAGACGGTTGAAAAACGTTTAAGGAGTTGCTGATGTTTGTGTATCTCAAGTGGGAGGTTTGAGTTCCACTTTATCAGTGTGTTGAGGAAAGACCAACTCAAAAGCCCCCATATAACTTCACTCCAATTATTTTGGATAAAATTTTCATCCACATCCTCGTTGTGTTTCCTCACCGCGAGCCTGTGTCACAGCTGGGGAGCAGCGCTGACCTTACCTAAAACAGAGAGCTTGACGGTGTTATCCGTGTGTGTCCACGTGTTCTCGTGTTTGTACATTTTTTCATTACTGTCCCTTACTCCCATATCTGTCCATGCTGGATTCTGTCCCCGTTGATTTAAAAAAAACGAGCATACGAAGCTAAACACGGCATTAGTACGAAGGCATCAAGCTAGCTAAACCTGTAGCAGTCTCTACAGAAGCTTTGTATGCGCGGCTTCCCATTCACGCCAGTCCAGCTGTTTTACCTCTAGTTTCTCCACCAAAGTTTTTCCATCTAATGGGTCTTGGACGAGAGATTTTACAGAATTTGGATTGGGTCTTCTTGTAAGAATACAGCTCGCCATTGCCATGTTGTTAGAAGGCCGCCTCCCGAGATTAGCCCTGACAAATGCGCAGCCTTGGGACCAAACAACAATGGCCCAAGGTTGAATGTATTTTAGGAAGCTGCTTGGCTAAATTATGTCACTCGTATATATCTTTAATGCGTATATATCTTTAATCAGTAATTGGCTAGACTGGTTCTTACACCTGCCTCTTTTGGGCCTGGCCCCAGCCCAGCTGAGACGTGCAGGCAGGCAATATCTGATTTTACAAATATTACGGATGTCTTTTTTTTATTGTAGTTCAAGGTTGCCTACGCCACATTGCCCTCTATTGGCCAACCGCAACTGTCTCAGAGTACAGCTGCTATTACACAAACTGCAGGTACAGTGTGGATTTGGATAAAATGGGAGGTTGCGTTTGGCTGGTTTAGATGAGGAGGTGAGACATACTGTAAGCACTTTGTTTTTCTCCCCGTGACTGCGTGCCATGGTTGCTATGATGGGATTCCCGTTGATGCAATATTAGCCCAAATCAACTCAACTCTCTGGGTACAGCGACCATAATCTAATGGGTTGAACGGTTTGGGTTGGAGGTGTTTTTGTTCACCAGTTTTGTACCGGTTGTGAAGAAATGGTCAGAATTAGTTTCTTAATATGCTGTAGTTTCTCAGCAAGTAGCCTGAATTTAGTAAACGTTTAATGCACAGCTTTCTTTAAACTCCCTGCGGACCAACCCCACCCTGTGGTCCCGCTTAACACTTCAGTTGCACCAAACGTTAAACAGTTACAGTGCAGGGATTCAAACTAATCAGTTGTTGAAAAAACACACTATCAGATAGTCTCCTCAAGATTTCCTTCGAAGAAGCATTGTTTATCCCTTTCCTTGGAAGATATGTAGTATATATTTTACTTTAGGAGAAGTTTCGATGCTGTTACGTTTTAAAATACATTTCACAGGAGTTTGATTCTGCTATTGGTCGCCTTTTGTAAGACATAAAGATTTGTCTTAGTCATACCCGCTGCTGAAGCCAGTTTTGCATCTTCAGGTCAGGAAGTTACTTTAGCATGACAGAGCAGCCTTGTCTCCTGCAGCAGCCACTGCATCAGTGAATGCAAAGTTATTTGCATAGTAAAATAAAAAATGAAGTTTTTTGGGAGTGGAGGTCCACCCATCATCGGAGGGTTGCAGTGTGGGGTGGGATTTAGCTGGTTTTTGACAAAAGGGCTCGTAATACTCTTTCCTCAAAATTACTTTTATTTATATAATTTACAACAGGATAAAATAATTAAAAAAAATCATCCATTTCATTATCTTTCAAAAGCATATTTATAAAAGTTTGCAAAATCCCCAAAAGTCCAATCCAAAAGTACAGTATGGATATGACATCTATTGTCAGTCAGGCATCATGACTGTGGGACCTCACTGACCTCAGTGGCACCTGAGGGTGGCAACTCTGTGGCGTCTCAGTGGCACCTCAGTAGCAACTGAATGGTAAATAAGTAGCACCTCTGTGGCACCAGTGGCAACTCAGTGGCAGTCGTTTGTCAGGCGTCACAACAGCAACACTTGTTCGTCACTTGACCTACCCACCAGCTTCAAATTTAGAAAAAACATTTGTTTTTACGTACAGCTTGGAGAAAAGCAGAGAATGGTTAACACTCCGTGACGCACTTTCAGTGAGTTGGTAGAGCAGCAATCAAGGTTCACAGAGCTTCAGAGCTTAGATTAAAATGATGAAGAGGAATACAAAAATAATGGCGACTATTTCAAGATGGTTGAAATAATTTTTTATTATTTACAAAAACAAGATTTTCTAATAAAACATTAATAGTGTAAAAGGTAACATAAGCATTTGCGGATCTGCGAAGAGTCTCAAAAAACCATTTGCCATTAAATGCCATACAGGTTCTGCTGTAGATTGGCGGTGTAAGGGGTGTGGCAGGTCGCCTTTGGTATGTTTATGGTAACCGCACCCACGTATAGTTGGCTGTTACTACCCGCCCCCGCCCTGAATCAGCTGTCCGTGCACCCACAGGGAGAGAGGAGGCCCCCAGGGAACGGCACAGCCTGTCAAGGCTTCCTGACTGATTGTTTGCCTAAGCTATTTTTTGAAAAAGTTTTTCTTTGTAGTGGCCATCGACATTGGACACTGCCAAAAGGACACTGCCATGGCGGGTAAGGATGTGCGACCCTTTGCATGCACGCTGAAAAAAATGACTTCAAATATTCCTAATTATTCCTTGTAATAACCGACTGCAGCTGCCACGACAGTGTCCACTAAATGTCGGCTACAGTGTGAGCAACATGGCAAGAAACAACGCATTAATGTTCATTTTGCGCGTGTTGCATATAAATGCCTCAGACTAATGAAGAAATGTTATGGAGGCGCACTACACGCCCTACGTTCCTAACAGGTTACACTGTATTTGTAGTCATCTTCATTTTCTTATTTTTTTTTTCTTGGAAAATGCATGCTCCCGTTTCCTTCGAAGGGTGTCTGTTGACAACAAAGTCCAGAACCTGAATGAGGGGGGAAAAAGAAATTAAACCCGTCTCTGATCTTTTGTAAGTTCAAATGGCACACAGGTATAGCAATATATTAGTAAGATTTTAGTAAGTCTTTATTCAATCAAAAGTATTGTATAGTGATGACCGAGACATTATCTTTGTTAATAACCCCGTTTCCCAGAGGTAGGCCTACACACGTGATTTATAGGCCTAATAAATGATCAACTAGTAGTAGACCAAAGGGTTCCCACGTTCAGGTATATGGCTTCTTTTCTACAATATGTTGAAATGTATTAATATATTCTCTTCCAGATTCACATCAGGTATTTCATGATGCACAGTCTGTTCTTCAGTTGGTTGGTCCCAGGTGTATATTTTGCACTCTGCAAGTGGAGGCTTCAGTAGGGCATCTACATCAAAAGCATCTAAGGGATGCTGTTTATTTTAAAGATGGAGATACAGGTACAGAAAATACTGTATGCTCCAGTTTGTTACAACACTTTAAGCAAATCTCAATGTCACTAATATTCCTAATTTTATACAATGTTGTTTGGCAGAGAAATGTGTGGTGTCGTGTTATTGCCAGGATTCAAACCAAAGGCATAGATGCCACAATCATTGTCCATTCTGCAACTACAGAGTGTTTTCCAGAACAGTGAGCTTCAGGAAACATCTTCAACAACTTCATGGTAATTATATGTCACACTCAAAGGTATTTCCAAGGCCAAAAACTAAGGCAAAACAAGATGGTATCGATAGTTAATTTATGTTTGACAAAAAGACATTAAAATACTGAATTACAACATTGGCTGCCTTTTTGATGTATTTATTCCAAACTAAATAATGTATTTGCAGCCTCTCTGGTGTGATTGTGACATGGCCTCTTATTGCCCACAGTCATTTTGTTTAAATTAACTTTTTAAACACTAAAGTTTCCCTTCAAATACATAAATTGCATTCATCCAATATTTGTGATTGTGATAGTGTTCTTATGTAATGTTCTTATTTTTTTTAAATTAAATTACATCATGTCTTTATTTTGTGTTATTTTAAGGGTGAATACACTGTAAATACAATTGATATTAAATAGCAATATTTCATTGTAATTGAACGATGTCCAATTTGTCTTTCAATTACAGGTATTGAATCATACAAGAAAAGAGGTAATGTCTTTTTCAAAGATTTATTTAAAGCATTCGTACATCCATCCTCAATCTTTACTAACTACCACTCACCAACTTTCACTCTCTCGCATTTTTGTATATATCGGCATTTAAAAAAAAACCTTCCTAGCATTAATACTAGGCGGCTATTCATGTGGTTGTAGCACCTTCTGATTGTACACCTACAATTAGCCCAGCCCTTCTACACATGTTACTGTATTTGACTTTCTTCTTCAATCCCTCACAACGTGACACACAAAAATACAAAGTAAGTAAAAGTTACATGGAACATAATGTGTTCCGTTAATTCTTTATTTTTGTTGTTTTAGAAAAACATGTAAAAAAGGCTGACACAGAGAAAGCATGTGATGTCCCTCATCCAAATGATTCAGAGAATAATACAAAGATTCCGTGCATGCATTGCACTGCATTTCTTTCATCTCATTCCAATCTGAGACGCCACATCCGTGACCTTCACAACCGTCCGACAATCCCAATGATGTGCATTGACCCTGACAAGGGCATTTACGTCACACCAAGATATGATTCAGGCCCTCTTTTCCCGATTCATGTCATCAAGTCTACCAGCATACCGATCATTGATTGTGAAGTTTCATTGTGTCGGAAATTGATGGACGTTGCTAAAGCTTCAGGGAATCCAGGGAAAGAGTGTGTTCACCTGGAAAGGGTCAAGTATGCCGATCCATACATCCCCCCAGAATCTGTGAAAAACGATTCGCTGCAGGAAATGTTGGACAAGGGACTAATCTCCACTGAATGGAGTGAGCGGTGCGAGGAGTTGCACACCGCCGCAGCCAACAGAGGAACTGAAAGCATCAACCCCATCCTTTATGGACTTGCTGGATTTTCAAAAAGGTGGCTATTTTTTTCCATCTTCACTAACAAAAAGGACAACTGGTGTCGGTTTGAACGCACGATGGTGAGCTTTGACTCTGTAGCGGGTCAGTGGCATTGTCCCTGTCGAGAGAGGGGACAATCCCACCGCTGTGTCCATCACATGATGGCCATGTGGTGGATCTTTCAGGAGTATCCAAATGTTCTCAGTAACTGTGATACCCAGCCAGAAGACATTGAAGACATGGAAAGTGAGCTCCTCGACGCAGAGCTGCCACTAACATCATACCATGTCAATGACCAGAGAGTCCTCGTTATGACAGAGTACTTGGCCCAATCCAAGAAAATACCTGCGTTGCATAACATCTCCGTTGAACTGCGCACAAAAGAAAAACCACCACCCAAGTGCTTCATTCCGAGTGAGCTTAGTTGTCCCTATTGCCCTGGACCAACACCCCCAGGTCTGATAGAGGAAACAATAATAACACAAGCCACCGTTTATGGATATACCTACATTGAAAAAGGTAATTATATGATCTATTAAATTAATAGTTTTTCTTGTGACCTAGGACAGCATACCACATAACGGTATACATTTTCTGTTTTGTATGAACACGTGGATTAATACAGCCATAACAACAATGTCTTAAATGTAGTGAGAATTTTAATTGAACCATCTGATACTACGAAAAGCATGTTTTTTGCTATGCTATTTTGGGACGAAAAGCCCTTTTATCTGTTAGTGAAAGCACAAACTCTTCATTTTATTTTGATCTTAAATTAATTTTTTCCTTATATTAATTTGTGACAGGGATTGTTTTCGAATATTTAATGAAAACCAGTTTAAAAATGTCAACATTCAAGATTCTCGCTTTTTAGACCGAAGCAATAGGTATTTGACCTCTTTGAAAATGAAAACCTGTTTGTCACGGTTTGCGTTTTCTTTACTTTGTAGCCTCGTGTCTCTTGTGTACCTGGGGTAACTTCCTGTCCTGTCTTCCCCGGTGATTGTCCATGATTGTTTCCACCTGTGTGGAATCACCTGCACCTCCCTTGTGTATTTTAGCCCCGTGAGTCTTGTGTCAGTCAGGCAGGCAGGCAGTCAGGGAGGACTCAGATGCTGGTTTGCCAGAAAAAACAGACTTTAATAGTCACAATTCCAAAGTCAAAAGGCTGAAATTAAAAATCCAGTACTCACTCGACAGGGACAAGCAGCTCATGGACACGGACAACCACATGCAACATGCACAATGAAACCCAAACCGTGACAATGGTGTCCTTTTGCTCTAATTGAAGGTGTCTCTGTTGCCATAAAGAAGTGCCCTGTTTGCGGAAATCATGTTCGTTTCCAAGACTACACATCCGGGTTCCACAATTTCAACAACCGGGTGTTGCTGACTCTTCCACTATGTGCACTCCTGCTCTCTGCTTTGGCTGTAAGTTTTTATCAATGAACTGATTATACGTGATGATGGCGTTTGGTTACGTGCTCATTTGAAAAAAAATAATTTAGTGTATCATTTTCTCCAAAAAGGATTGGTTTAAAATAATAATTTCCAATAAATCCTCTTGTGCGGTTTCTCCTGGTCTCCAGAACAAGACAGCCTGTGGACGCATGTTGGACACCATCAATCTATTTAACAGAAACACATACCACCACCAGACAGTACGCCAGGCCTTCCATCACTTCCTTTCCCTTACGGACTTTGAATTTAAGTTCTCTTGCCACCAATGTGGCCATAATCCTCCGGTTATTATTGCTGATGCCAACTGGAAAGTGGCTTTTGATGTGCCAGGTAAATTGATTGAATTGATGTCTTAAAAACAAAAGCTTACTTTTATCATCTCCTTCACCCACAAAAGGAAAAGGAAGTATATGTATTTGCATGAATAGACCTACAGCCCCATATACTTTATAAATGACTTTCTGTTTGTTCATCTCAGTTGGGACATTCAAGAGGCCGGAACTGGACACTGTGACAGACACAGACCTCAATATGGATATTGAGAAAACGTGGGCAGACCTGGACAAGGAGATGATTGCTGAAGGCTTCACGTCAGGTACATCGCTAATACTGGTATCACTTCTAGTAACATTGGTGTACTCTGCTCACAGACTATTCATTTATTCGTCCCGTTATTGTAATAAAAGAATGTTGTAAATGCCCATCATCCAAGTAGAACATAAAACGACCACACAATGATACCTATATGTGGTTTAAGTGCATGTTATCTGTACTTCCATTTCCAATGGGAACCACCACAGTAAACCCATACAGGTCCTTGCTTTCATATTCCACATTGGCTCCATGGATGGGAAAGGACACGCGTGCTGGAAGCATTCTCCCCAAGACTGAGTTGAAAAAGGGGTTAAAGAAAAGGTCAGGAGAGACCATGGTGTCCAACCAAAAAGTGGATGAAGACATCATACATGCACTTCTTGAGTCTAAAAAGGTGTGTATAAAGTTAATAATTGAGGTTGTTGTGCATATTCTGCATTATAACGTGTACTGAAAAGCTGCATGGATTATTTCAGCCACAAAAGAAAGAACTACAAGATGCCTGTGTGGCACTCGGCGTCACTTCTGAGGGCTCCATCAGCGACCTTATCAACCGACTGGAAGAGCTGCTGAATTTCAAGGAGCTTTATCCAAAGCTCTTTGTAAAACTACAAAAAACAGGAGGTGATAAATGAAGAAAAGTCTTTTTTTAAAAGCAACGCCAAATTCATAGAAATCTATTCTATAAATGTTTTCAAAATGCTTTTTTTCCAGGTGGTATTTTACACTTTTCCTGTACACATGGAGTTGTGTACTACGTGAACTTTCTATTTTGGGGAGAATCGGCCAGAGATCACGTAGATGGGCTCCTAAGCTTTAAGAGTTTCCCAACTGTTTATATCTCCGATGTGGCGGGCCAGGTTTCACGCCACATGAACAATAGAACCCAACAGAGGTTCTTTCAGCCCCACGATGGTCGGCTTTGTGCACCGTCACAGTCAAACATTAGTGCAGCAGGGGAAAATAAACTTGAAGTGGACCTCGAGTGGATCAACAATCTCAGGTCTCCGGGGTCACCACTGAAACCGGTCCCAGGAGCGGACAGGTTCACCGCGTTACATTCAATAACAAGAACCAACAAGAGGTATTCCCTCTATGACCGGTTCCATCAGAAAAACCAACGCAGACCGGAGGAGAAACTGAGGAGTCTAAACATCTGCCCCGCTTTACGCACAGAGGTGAACTCCTCAGTGGCCGAACAGTTCAACCATGAGCTGGGAGCCTTTCGTTACTCTCTCTGCCGAATGAAGGAGGCTCACTTCAAACAGACCGTTAGAGTCCTCATTGAATTGCACAACGAAAACATTAACAATCGCTTCCTTCAGAAAATGACGGCCATAAGCAGCACGCCGCTGGCAGTAGGTCAGTACGGAAGGTTGGTGCTGGATTCTTCCGGTAAGAGCACACGTCAAAATTGTCATAGTTTGCATGTAAAAAATGTGCTGTTGGCAACTGTTTGTTTTAGACATTGAAGTACATGCTGTAAAAAAATACATTTTTTACATAAATGATAATGTACACTATTTTGTAGTAAAGCAAACAGCCACTGGACCACATGTGGCACCAAAGTCTGCCACGGACCAGGGGAGGGCCTTCTCAGCCCACAGGTTCAGCATTGGTGTTACGGACAAGGTGAGGTTCAATATGTCTCCATTCAGAAGAAGAGTTTCCAAGTCTTTATAATACATGGCTGCTTTTGTATGACCTTGAACATCTGTGGATACTACATGTGTTTGTACTTCAGTAGCTTTTAGTTATGCATTTATTTGTTTTTCACACCTGTATATCACTCAGGAGAAGTTAAGGACGCTCCTCACGGGCTCGCGTGATGAAAGGCGGGTGTTGGCCAACATCAAACAAAGATATCCGTTGTGCATACGGGACATCCGCAGTGTCTGCCCCGTGGCGCTGTTGGGCAAAGCGGCACAGGATATGCCATGGCTCACTGATGATGCAAGTTATACAATAGTTTATCAAATGACAATAATGTACAGTGCTTAAAATATGTATTATAGATTGCATTTGCTCGCGTAGCAGGGCATATGTGATTTTGCTTATAATTAAGATTAAATGTTTTCCTTTAGGCCGTCAACTATCGGGTGGCACAGCTCGCCATGGACAACTCAAAGGTACTGTCACAGGGTCACTGTAATGTTAATAATAATTAATAAGAAGAAGAAATCTTCGATTGTCATATATATTGTGTGTTGTGATTTTGTTGTTAACAGAGTGCAGCACTTAGTCATTTTGACTTTATAATGTGGCACAGAGACTGGATCATTAACAAAAATGTCAATGACCGGCTTGTTCGTCTTCTCCCTGTAAGTTTTTCACATCAATGTGGAGGAAGAAAAGTCACAAACGCTCTACAAATGAATTCATTCAGTAGGCATTTATCTGTGACTGAGTAAAATTAAAGTTCTCTATTCTACAACAGGATGTTGAGTTGATCCTTCTGCCAAGACTTGTGGGTCACATCAACAAAGAGACTGGCAACCACTTCATCCTATGGGTAGGCATTAGTTATTGTTTTTACAAACATAACCCTAAACATGTAAAACGACGATATGACCAGATGAATAATGGTTATAGAGCAGGGCTGTCAAACCCATTTTAGTTAAGGGGCCCAAATACTGCCCACTTTGATCTCAAGTGTAACAGAAACGAAGGTGCAGGTGGTATGAGGCGATCTCAGTGTTTGTCACAGAGTCCCCGGTGTACTGATTGGGAATAGTACGTTTATATGAATGCAATTTAAGTATTTTTGTAATTTTCACACGAGCAAAGTCGTCGGTCCGACTAACCGGACTCCGGGCCGCATGGTTGACAGCCCTCTGCGTTTAATACAAGCATGTTGAAAACATAATAAACCTCAATGTGTGGTGAATTACATCTTGACACTATTGTCTGAAAGGTTCTGGATTTCTCCAAAAAAGAAGTCCGTATTTATGACTCCTTGAAGACCAGGACCGGTTTGGACAAGGATGACTTGGATCTTCTCAAGTTAGACGCCGTCAGCTAAAAGAATTATGACACAACAAGACTCATCTCTTGTTGACATGTGGCTAACATTTTGTTGACATTTTTTTGACATTTTGGCACTACCAGAAATGTCTTTCGGGAGAAGGGTGGGCTGCGGGGCTGGAGTGTGACGTACCCCGTCCAGTGGCTTCAGAAAGACTCTGTCAACTGTGGGATTTTTGTCTGCTCAGTGAGTGAATCCCAGTCCTTCTGTGTACAGCAGTGTTTAAAATGCCTGCTTTTAAAGAATATGAAAGTAGTTTGGTTTTGAAGCTGGTTTTTCAAACTATGTATTTGGCTAAAGCCAGAGAAGACACACTATTTTGAATTTGACAAACACTGAATTTGGAGTACATCCAACCCCTTTAAACCCCTTCTTCACATGATTTATTATCCAGTATGTGAAATGAAGGCTATTATATCTCTATTTAATTTATATGTTCGTAATAGTCGTTCTATATGGCAGAAATTCTGAAACATCAACGGCCCTATTTACCGTCAAAGAGGTCTAGCGTAAACTCTGGTGTGCATTGTTAGAATATTGGAAAAGCCCATATGCACATAATAATAATAACTCCTCACAGATTGTGTGCGATTAACGCTCTCTTATCATTGTTCATCTTGGCTGCCGAGAATGAAGTGACCAAAACGAATGTCCAAGAAGAGTCACTGACAATGACCCAATGCCGGACTCTGCGACGATACCACGCAGCAAAGATGATAAAGGATATCCCAGAGACAGTAATCAGAACATTTGTTGTGTTGTATATTTGATAAATATAATTTGAATGTGTTGTTCAGACTTTAACCTGTCCAGTTTCCCCTCTTAATGTCTAAAAAGGCCTTTCCTCTCACAAAGAGTCAGTCAGAGGATTTAGAAAAACAAGAGACCAGGCTCACAAGGGCAGAAAAAAATCTGCCGGAATCCAACTGCCAGTGCATCGCATGGTGCATGAGTGCCTGCATTGTTCAGGCTGTCCCGGGGACAAGCCTGTAAGTTAGAAGTTTGTGTTTACTTCTAATAAATATGTGGTTATTTTTTTTATGTTACAATAACTGTGTGTAAGATTTTGAGGAGTTGTGAAGTTGTCCTTCATGCTACCCATATGTAAGACGCTTCCGTTGGTTGTCCAACCTCACTGATACATCCCACAAAATACTACACACTGTATCTTTAGGTTTTAGATGACAAAACTTTTAAACACATCCAACATTTTCAGCCACCTGTTAACAGTTCATTCTAAAAGCTTTTTATTTATCTCTTCTACTTGGGTGTCTCCACCAAAACGTAAGAGATTACAAATGGCTCAAGTGCAAACAATGCAAGAAATGGATTCATTTCCATTGCGCTGGGATTGTTGGAGAGTGGGCCGACAAAGACTTTGATTGTGGCTGCAATAAAGTTGTCCAACCAAATATGTGAGTACTATAATAGTAATTATCTCACATACCTTCGAACAACTTTTGCCTATACCTTTCATTTCCTTCCACTAATATCCTATAAAATGATATATTTTTGAAGGCATTGTTATCTTACACACAGTATTCGTATATACTATCAACAAAACCTTTACAGGCAATTCAAAGATCAGTTTATCAGGATGGTTGCTTAGAAAAGACTTTCTCTTTTTGTCACCAGTAAGGAAAGCTTGGAATCAATTGAGGTGGACAACATGTTGACTGACCAAGAAATAGAGGTAAAAATATGTACTATAGATTGAGATGAAAGAATTGGTGTGTTGACAAATGATTTAGAAATGCAGTCTGTCAGCTATATGGATGGTCAAACTTGATGCAGGGATTTTATTATAGATTATAATATATTTATTATTTTTAAATTTGAAATAAGATTTGAAATAACTATACATCGTTTTTGCACTGGTCTTCCTCCCATTCGATCGGGATCACCAATACCTTAACATCTCATTTATCATGCTGTTCTCAGGATATGGAGCAAAATCTAAGAGATGGCAAGCTTCTGTCCAACAGAGTCTATCTGCACCATAATAAAGGTGTTTATCCAGGGCTCAAGACCATGTATGCCACCCATAACACACTGTTGGATGAAATTAAGGTATGTCCAAGACACTAAACATTTTCAAATTTTTCTCAAGGTTTTTTTATCCACTTTTATATAATAAACAACTCCATGCTATTTGTCTGTTCCATGGCAATAGGAAATTATAAACTATTTCAAATAATATCTAAAAGCAAAAGATTGTCACCAAAGATTCTCTAAAATGGTCTGTATTGTATGTGTAATAACAAAATGTTTTAGACTGCAGAGATGATGAACAGGCTGAAGAACATCCTGCCAGCACCAGGAACACAACACAAGACTTACCTGGAAGAAGTCATTCTGCCAGAGGTTATGAATCATAGCACGCAACACAAAATGACTACACGCATGACAAACATTGGAGGGACAAAACCATCCCAATCATAAGAATAAATGAAATGTTCAAAATGTGCATTATTGTTGCTTTTAAGGTAACAATCCTGTGGCTGAGGAAAACTTTTGGTCTTTGGCGACACGAGGCAGAACGTATCCTTTTGAAAGGGGAAGATGCACGAAGGTAAGACCTCTTTGTGAGATCAAAGTCATTCCTTTGCTTTTCGGAAACGTGAATGTTATATTTGGGGAGGGCTAGGTGGAACCTTCACTTTGCATTTCTCCACTTTGCTTGCCTCTCAGATGTCTGTAATGGGTACAAATGAATGAATAATAGCCTTAACTAGGATATATCCACCGTAAATTCCGAACTATAAGCCGCTACTTTTTCCCCCCACGCGGCTTATTTTCAGGTGCGCTCTATAGTCCGGAAATCTGTCTTTTAAATGTACGCCTGTTGAAGGATAGATGTGACTAGTCGATGGGAGGTGAGTGGATGAATCCACCCAAATATGCAGTCCTAGTATAGGCTCAAAATTATACTTTTTATTTTTAAGTTAAGTTACAAATTGTGGCTAAATTTGAAGATATTGTACATTTAAAAAATGGAACCAGAAATTAATTATCAATAACAAAACATGTCCGAGGCTAATAATAAATAAATAAATAAATGTGTTTCTACGGCTGACCAAACTCTTCCTCTTTTAGAGAAAAGTAAATCCTGAAAGTGAAGACAAATTTATTCTCTTTCTGTTGATTTAAAGTGGAGCAGAAAAGCCAACCAGCAGCCCTGCAGGCCAAGATCCGACAGACACCACAGGTAATTGTCGTGCTAGTCTGATATAGCGTGTCTGAACACATCATTGACACAATATAGAATATACATGGTGCTCAAGGACAATGTGCATCACTGTAGACTTTGGAAATAGTATTAATGTGCTGAAGTAGCATTACAATATAAATATTCTTTCTTGTTGAAATTAAACTATTATTTCATATTTTATAGTCAAAGCGACTATCTGAAATGAATGCCGTTTTTTAAATCATATTCTTTTTTCTTTAATTGCAGAATATTGGCAAAATCGGAACGCTGAATCCTAATTTGTTGGCAGCCAAGTAAATGGACTGTACTTGTATAGCACTTTTCTAGTTATCCAACCACTCAAAGCGCTTTAACACCCCATGACATCATTCACCCATTCACATCCATTCATACACTAATGACAGGACCTACCGTACACAGTTAGCACCTGCCCATCAGTAACTAACATTCACACACTGTAGTCATAGCTAGAGGAACAATGCTGGGGTCAAGTGTCTTGCACAAAGACTCATTGACATTGGGTTCAGCCGGGGATCGAACCACCAACCTTCTGGACGACGACCGCGCTCGCCACTCACCCAGTCACAACTGGTGCCATACTCGCTTGTTTCAGGGATTTGCCAGAAGTAAAAAATATGCACATCAAACCAGCTCAAAGTGTTGAAAGACCTTGAAAACAATTAATACATAAAAATACCCTGTTTCCTGACAGTCTCTGCGTCTCCTATTCTTCTTGTGTCTTGATTAGGCAAATATTTTTGTCAGGTGTACATTTCAATATCACTTCATTGAAAACAGAACAAAAAGTAATCTAAATTCAGCAACACCTTACAGATAGTATTCTTTGAATAAACTCTGACATCTACTGGTGGTCTTGTGCAGCTTTGCGATCCTCTGACTAGGGGCAAAAGATAAAATAGGCACTAAAGTGGCAGTCAGAGACAAATCAACACGTCCTCAGCTGACAAAATGAAACTCAAGAAATGCTGAAGATATTAAAAAATTAAACCCCACTCAGTTGCATGAGGTGCCACTGAGGTCAGCGAAGTCCCACAATTCTACAGACATGTATTTTTGATTCCACTTTTTATGGATTTTAATTTTTTGTAGACCTTTTTATAAATATGCTATTAAATGATAAAGCATATTTATATTTTCATTATTTTATCCAATTGTTAAATGACTATAATAGTGATTTTAAAGAGTATTATGATCCATTTAAATAAAATGAATAATAAACAAAAGTACACGGTGTAAATTCTAAGACACATAGGTCAAACTCAAAGAGAATTATCTTTGCCCCGCAAGATAATATTTAATCGCTATATTAAGCTGCCCGCCAATATGTTGTAGGCCTATATTTTAAATAGCTGTCCACCCGTGTCGCACTGTGTGAGTGAGCACGTGGCACATGAAAATGACGGTGCACAATCCGCACTTACACAACCGGGTTAAAGTGCAATGAAAAACAAAATAAAGTTTACTAACTTGATGAAAGGTTTGGTTGGATTTGTTATCACAGGTTGGTGATAAAAGGTAATGGTTTTCAGTAACGATGTCAATCCAAACTTGATTTTACTGGATTTGCTTTGGAATTCGGTTTATGTTTGGTAACACAAAATGAGAGAAGTTAAATATTCTTTATTTATTCCCATTGCACTCTGCTGTGATTTTGTATTCCGTCAAATTTCAGACGCAAAAATGAATTTAATCAACATTTTAGAAAGTGAGGATGACTTTGCCCTTTTGCTTATAATGGCCTCACCATTATGAGCAAAAAGGGCAATCATTGACCATGAGATAATTGTCCAACTCTTGTTGACAAAGCACACAAACAAACCAACAAAAAAATCTGTCAATACTATACATTTATTTAAATGTCTGGGGCCCTGTGAGAATCATACATTTCGTACCCTTACTTACCCAAGTAGTTTTATTGCAGTGTTAAAAATCCAAAAAAACTCTTAAAACAAGGGCCCTTGTTACTTCCAAGTTGTTAGTTTATTGGGTGATAAATTATGAAAGTAGTATCTATATACAGTTATCAGATTTGGATGTTTTGATGAAAAATAACTGTCCGGGACTTTTCCGTAGCCCAGGATTCAGTTAATTGACTCTCCTGCAGAAATCATAAACCAGCAATTCAAGGTGAGGTGGCTTTGTTTACACTGTAACTAAACAACTGTTGTTCCATCAACAAGTTGCGCTGCATCCGTTGCTTTTCACTCCACATACGAACAAAAAATCCCAGACGGTTGAAAACGGTCTAAGGAGTTGCTGATGTGGTTTGGGTGGAGGGAGCGGGCAGTGTTGCTGTTATCTGCATGCAGCGACTGAGTGTCCCCACCTTACAGCAACTGGTCTGAGAGCATAGAGCAGATGTTGAATATGAAAGATGGACGTTTTTTCTTTTTTAACATGATGTCATACCACGCAGGAAAAAATCCCTGACTGGACATATGACAAAGAAGAGAGATGGGGAACAGTTTTCACCCCACTAACAGTCTCAAGCCACAACAAAATAATATCAATCATATGTCTATTTCACTACTTTTACAAGCATCGTGTTAAAGCTACATTTTAGTGAAAACAAAATTTTTCAGTTTAATAAAACATTTTGATTAAGTCTTTAATCTCAATCCCTAGCCATGTAAAGATTTCGGCACTTGATCCATTTAACCTACCTTCACACCCTCTAACAGCCTATTACTAATTGACCTTCTGCTGGCCAACTAAATTGAGTAGGATCTTCAAATAAACGGATGTACACATCCCAAATATCTCACCTGGGAGTAAATGGACACTGAGGCAAGGCCTCATGACACGCCTAGAATGATGAGTGTACCTCTGCAACTAGAAGCTCTGCTTGAATAGTACATCGCTCTACCGGGGCGCGTTGGTTTGAGAGTAAAAACAGCATTTAAACATGAATCTGTCTTAATAAAACATGTATTTGATGAAATCATTTAGGTTTGTTAGTGTTGGGAATTGTAACCAACAGATAAAACCTATGTAAAAGACTAGCCAAAGCAGGAATTCCCCTTTTAATACGTTAATATTAAATATTATGTGTATACGGGTGGGAGAATCTGACTATACATGCAATTACTTTTATATTTGCTCCAACTGAGGCTTTTTATTTGTGCAGAAGGAATAACTGCTAACCCCACGATTAGAGCCAACACGCTACATCGCAAAAGTACAACCACACCCTCACCAGAAATCTTACAATTAGGTTTTTCAGTGTTGTCACATGACTTTCTTAACTTCTTATTCCTAAGAATATATAATCTATAGCCTGTGGTACACAAAAGGTGCATGAAAACCCTAAATGTGCGGCAAAAAAGGCACCCTGCCAAAGTTAATGTGGAATGTTTTAGTTTTATATTTCTGCTTTTTCAATCACGGTCAATTCTTTGTCATTGGTGATTAATGATTAATAAGGTTTATGGTACTACTTTTTTTTTTTTTTACGGTGCTGTATACTAACCAGAGTACCGCTCCTATTACACAAACTGCAGGTAGCCCAGATTTGGATAAAATGGGCGGTTGCGTTTGGCTGGTTCAGATCAGGAGCTGTGAGCACTTTGTTTTTCTCCCTGTGACTGCGTGCCATGGTTGCTATGATGGGATTCCCACTGATGCAATATTAGCCAAGATCAGCTCAACTCTCTGGGTGCAGTGAGCATAATCTAATTTTGGGTGGGAGGTGTTTTTGCTCACCAGTTTTGTACCGGTTATGAAAAGATGGTCAGAATTAAGTTCTTTAATTGTGGTAGTTCCACAGTAAGTAGCCTGAATGGCCACGTTTAATGCACAGCTTTCCATAAACTCCCTGCGGACAAACTCCACCTTTCGAGGTCCCGCTTAACACTTCAAGCCCCCCAAAACCACCCTTCATTGTAGTCAACCTGCTGTTGCCTCGGCCCAGAGTGCCTCTGTTGGTGCGGATTTGTTAAGAAGGTGGTCATTACATTTCCTATAGGAGGATACCGCCCATATGTAGAGGGACTAACTGGAGCAGATGGGTAAACTGGATGGGAAACAGGTTAATTATGGCCTGATGACATGTGCTGCTTCTGAGATTACCAAACTTTAAACGGATGTTGTGCGGGGATTTAAACAAATCAAATTTATAAGCCACACGATATCTGATAGTTTCCACAGGATTTCCTCCGAATGAGCATTTAGTTTACTTCCTTTTCCTTTAAAATATAAGAAGCTTTAATAAGTTCAAAATCAAACGCCTGAATATACAATTTCAGGCGTTTGATTTTAATTAGATTTTGCTATACCGTCTCTTGTCGGTTTCCTTGTACAAGCTGGAGTGACAGAAAGTGTTGTCTTGGTCATGCCCGCTGCTGAAGCCAGTTTTGCATCTTGGTTTGATTTGGACAAAAGAGGTCAGGATGTGCCCTGAGCATGACAGAGCAGCCTTGTCTCCTCCAGCAGCTCCTGCATCCACTCAGAGAATGCAAAGTTATTTGCATAGTAAAATACACAGTGAAGTCTTCTGGGAGTGGAGGTCCACCCATCATCGGAGGATTCAGTTACTAAAATGAATTTGAACATGAATGTACACTGTTACTCGTTCTGTACTTTGCTGTGAAGAATAAAACAGTAGTATGTGTTGCATGCTACTAATCCACGACTAGTTTTTGACTTCATACATTCGTATTAAGTTTGATTAATGCATCTGTGGTGGACAACTGTCACTCTAAATGTTAATAAAATTAGACTACCAGACACTTTTATGTTAGTCTCATTTTTTTTCTGCTGCTACACCAAATTGCCTGACTAATTTTTTAGGCTCAGAAGCTACAGCTCTGATGCATCTTTGCCACTCACATAGAGACAGACTGATTTGCCTCTGATGCAAATAGCAACTGAAGACGTGCTGCAGTGATGTAGCTCAAAAAAAGTGTCTGTGACATAGAGAGAGAGATTAACCTTTACTCTGAATGAATGCCTTGTCTATTAAGCCTACTCCATGGTTCTTATTATTATTAAAATATCAACCCAAATTTGATAGTATGCATAATCTTCACTTTTTAGATATTTTTATTACTTGCTTAATACTATTGCTACTTGTGTTTATTAAATTGCTAGACTAGCTGTCTAGTGCACAAATGAGGCCATGATCTAAGAAGCAGTTCATTCATTAACTGGAGAAATACCAGCAGGTTCTCTGTCAACACAGCCAGTGACTGTACGTAACAAGTGGACTTAGTCATGGTGGCCTCGCCTCATTTTTTGGGGGACTGTGGCTTTGAAGCCTCAGTTTTCCCGTCACCATCTTGTTATGCCACAAAAGACACGGGAGGTGGAAGCTAAATACAACTGAATGCTGAATAAGACATGTTTAGGGAACTAAAATTATACAATTAACATTTATGAACTGAAACCCATGAATCCCTAAGAAAGACCTACCCAAAGAGCATGTCATCCAAAAAAGTTAAATTGATTTCTTATCCCCCGTCTCCATGGCGATAGACCTTTCGCCCTGTCTTTGTGTGTTTGTCATTCAGAACCCTTGTAATGTATGACCTGGATAGATGCGATATGAACTTTTTTGAAGAGACTTTGGTAAGTAAATGAAGTGGAGTAAATAGCTGTATATCAGTAAAAACAGCTTCCGGCCCTTGTGTAGAGTTCTGCCAACATGTTGTATGTGCTGGACACACTGAGATAAAGGAAATGTCTTCTTACGCACCAACAAGGGGGAGGTTTGACTGTTCCTTTAAAGCGCGGGGCCTGTCCCAAGACAGGAAGTAGACTAAGACACCGAGCGATACAGGGAAGACTCTCAAGCAGCGCAGGGCTTACCCACCTTCCCCACGTGCACGGTACCCAGGTTATGTGAATACATCGGCAGGTTTTTTTAACCTTGATAATAACACACATGTGTACTCCCACATGTACTCACACGTTTCTTTGAAGTGTGTGTGTGTGTGTGTTGCCGTGGTCTCTGTCTGCGGCCCCCCCCCCCCCCCCCCCCCCATTGGCACACATGAATAGAGCCATGTCTTGTGCAGTCGACAGCTGTCTCCTTTGAACGCCCAAAGACAAAAGGCCTTAAATCCAGCTACCTCCCTCTTTCATGTGTTCATCTGATACGGCTTTTCCCCACCTTACTGTCTCCCCATTCATATCTGTGGCCCCCGGGGCGCTGCGGCTTGTTTCCACGTCCAACCTCTGGAGCCCATGGATTCATTAGCTGCTTCTGAATGTTTCCGAGGGAGAGAAAAAAAAAATGTTTTCGCTGAGAACAAAGTGCAGCTGCCTGCAGCGTGTAGTACCGTCACTGTGTCTGGACTGCCGATGTTAGAGCTTGTTGGTTTGCTGCTTGTGTGGTTGATACTCTCTTAACTAAGACACTAACTTTAACTTATGGTAATATTTACTCAAAATAGACTAAACAATGAATACATATACAGCAAAGTAGGAGATGTGTTGTCTTGTACAGTTTCTCTCCATAATTAAGTGATTGTTATTTCCTGGCCATACATCCCTCTTTTCCCCCCAAAATAGTAAAATGATAAACTAACTAAATCATACACAAAACAAAAGAAATGTTCAATCGGCTGTTTTCGTCTTTTAAGTCAAAGTCTGATTGAGTGGTTAAATATGCATGTATAATATAATGGTGGTCCATATAATGCACCAATTAAAAGTGTAGGCTTGCAACCATCCCTGACTTTTATTTTAAGCTCCATAGATCTTCCGAAACATCCAAAGATGAAAGCTATAAATAGTTTATCCCAAAGAAGACTGGGGAGTCTTGGTGGAGTGTGTGATAAGGCAGTCGGCCCTCTGTGTGTCCGTCTGCCTCCCATTCACTCAGGGTAATTAGAAAATCTGCAAAGCAGGATCTTCTTGGCTCTGTGTCTGTGTGTGTGTGTGTGTGTATACCAGCATGCTTTGGAGTGTGTGTGTGTGTGTGTTTAGCCTGTGCATAAGGAGGCTGAGGCCCAACACTGTACCAGGCAAAGGTTTCCACCGGCCTGTTCTTGCGTAACTCAGTGAGTGATAACAACGGTAAATTCCTCTCAACACACATCACAGCTGCCAACATCTTTCACTTTTGTTTTTTCCCAGTTTGCTTTTTAATGCGGTCGGTCTCACAGACCCTGCTGAGCTGGAGAGTATAGACGTTGAAGATGGCAGTGTAGCCATGGAAAGATTGGGTGATCTTCGGGGGCAGAGGTCACTTTCATCAAGAGGTAGGTCAGCCGGGGGTTAAAGCTGAGGGCGTACCTGCATCTATTATGAGTCAATACCGTTCAATCCAAAGGGTTAGACACTGCAAAGGGAGCATTTGACTCACGAGAGCAGCACAGGCGGGGACTTGGCGAAATGCACATTTTTTAAACTTAAGAAAGACACCAGCATTAAACCAGTACATGCTTTGCTTGCCAAAATGTAGCTACACCCTCAGGCCCCAACACTTCCTCGCCCACCGGCGCTCAGAGAGCAGCTGGTCTCCATGGCTTCTGCTTTCCCTGCAGGCTTCCAACGGACCATGTCGCTCCCCGGCTGCCTCTTTCCGATTGGCCATACGGACTAAATGAACCTGCAGAGTGTAGAGGGAGACTGCGTTGTTGACAGAGCTGCGCCCAACTGTTGGGCTGAGCTTTGAGAAAACTGACGTGCTGAATGTGTTAATGTGTACCTCCTTGACAGTGACAGATCTGCATAGAACAGTGGCTCGGCTAATGTTTGGGCGGGTGGACTTTGATACTCATACGATCATACAACAAAATTAAATCTGCCACTCATTTACTTGCATACTGACCCCTGTGAATGCAGAGCAGATCCTGAGTAGTTCTGGGTCAACGCTGACGAGGAGACTTTTCAGACTTGGACGTCTTCATTTCGCGGTGTTCAATCTCCCCTTTGTCTAGATCAAATGTTGATGTGGTTCATGAACAGAGCAGACTGTTTCCACTCAAAGTAGAAGGAACCAGTTAATGAGTTTCCTCGAAAATATCTATTTAAAACCCTTTTTCATCATCTGCAGCGGAGAAACCTGGGCATGGTCAGCGTGAGGAACAGAAACTTTGGATTTGATTGGTCACTGACCTTATCTCCTTAAATAAGATATACAGCATGAAAGCCAGTCTCTTGGCAGCTTATAACACATTTTAGTTTTAATATACTTATTTTTCTTGTTGACCACAGATTCATTTGAATAATGAACATATTCTTTATTCTTTACTTTCTAAGGTGTCTTTTCTTTTTAAATGTTCCTCCTGTGAATCATTTTGTCATTTAAGTGTGTAGGTCGGTGATCTTGCTATCTCTCCCCGCTTTGTCAGATGCATATTCTGGCCATGGCCATCCGCATTAACAGGAACAGTAAATTATTCTATGCTATAAATCTAGTTTAATTGTTTTTTTTTACATTGCTCAGTATAAATTTACTGCTCACAGACAGTGATGAGAAACAATGCCCATAAGAGGGTTTTATATGCTGAGGTTATGCAGAAACATAAAATACTTTTAACAGCAGGAAGTCGTTTGTCAAAAGTGTGAAGTGTGTTCAGTATGTATAGTATAGTGTCCTTGAATTACCTGACACAAAGTAAATTCTTATGGCAGTACATATAGAACAACAATAGCCAAGTGAATCCAGGCTGTCGCTTCTGTGTTTTCATTTGATGATTTTGTTGGAATTTTGGTTGATCTGGTCAATGCATTGAGGCTGTTGTTGGCTGTATGTTTCTGGTACAATTGGGAAAATTCCATGATAACTTCTATCTGTATTGTTAGTCAAGTATAATGAGAGGGAATTAGACTTCTGCTTGTCCTCTTGGTTCTGTTTCTTGGCTTTTAGAAAATCAAGCCCCTGACGGATGACCAATCACAAGACCTTTATGACAGTGCATGTTTCCTATAGTTGTGAGGCTCACCACTACACAAGCTGAGGAAGTGGCTCAGGGCAAGCATTGTTTTTGAGTCACGTCATCAATGTAAGCCCACTGCTGCAGAAGCCAGAAGCGAAGCCATTATCAACAGTTTCTGTGCATATGTGAGGTGCATATGGCAGTGCCTACCCTAGCATCTATTATGACAAATATTTGCATACTGAACATATTGGTTTAAACAAAATATGCTCCTTCAGAAGTATTTACTTCTTAATTTGAACTTGTTTGTTGGAGCACTTATTTTGGGTTGGATCTTCTGCATCGCAATATGTAAATGCAATAAAGGGATGTTTTCCAGTGAAAGGTCCCTAGAAGTAATGGTGATTGTTAATCAGTAACTGATGCAGGAAGGGCTGAGGAGGCTTTTGCGAAATGCAGTCATGTTTTTCTAGTGGCCCTCACCCTGACAAAGGAGAAGTTCAGTGCATGAGACCGGGGGAGGAGGGCCGCGCTTCTACCTTGGTAACTGGTCCCAGTGGGCCGCTTCCTTGTCGTACCTTCACCTGAACCCTGCCTCCCCGGGGAGCCTCCACATCACAAACACGTCTTGCATCATTAGCAGGACCTGCTGTTACCCTGCTCCCAGACCCCCATGATACACTGTGGGAGAGATTACCCGGGGTGCAGTTACCCAGTTGAAGATGCCGATTTTGGTTTGAAGCATAAATATGACATTTTTTAATCAAATGTATGTCCCGCAGAAATCTCCATTCCGACCAAAGTAGTCAGTTTCATGTTCTAATATGTTAGATCTTAAGATGTGTCATTGCCACCATGTTCAAGTATTACAACCTATCCTAAAAGTCATGTTATATATCAAAAGCACTTTGATGTGCTTGCACAGTCGTTTGAAATCACAAATATCTAGGACACTTTCTAGGTGATAAAAATAATGAAACAAATAAGTTATAATGTATTTCTGCTGTTTGTCACCAAATACGGTGAAAACGGGAACATTTCTCGTACAGTTTATGGATATTCATAGATTATGTGGTCGACTTCCTGTTAATTTTGAAAGAGCAATGTGATGTTTTGCTTCTAGTCCGAGACTGTTCATTGGACTGACTTTAATAAGAAAATAGTTATTTCTTAATTGAAATGTCAACCCATTACTAATAATATGAATACATTCACACATGGCAATTGACCTAAACACTTATCAGCTATGTGTGCATCCACAGAGAAGATCTCCCCACTGGAATAGCCTGAAAAGGCTCATGAAATGGGCACTCACTTATGTTAGTGCCATTCAACAATTGTCTCACTAAATTCTATATGCACACAAACTAAAGACAAAAACTCACAAATTTCCCCCTGGGGATTGATAAAGTATCTATCTATCCATCTATCTATCTATCTATCTCGCAAAAGCGTATAGCTGTTCCCCTGAACAGCGAATCCCTTAATAAACACATTGTCCTGCCGGCTCGCTAAATGAGACCAAACAGAAAGTCTTTTGGAAGAAGCAGGCAGGTGTGTTTGGAGATGTACATTGTCGTAGCACCTCATAATGCCCTCTAACTGAACACACACGAACCCTTTAAAGCTTTAACAATGCCATTTTGCCTCGCGGCTGGCATGGCTGACATGCTATTTAAAGTAGGGCACAATGAATGATGAACTTGAGGTCGGCATTTACGTTCATTTCCTAAACAAACCGCAGCGTCTCGACTGTGAATGAGTGAAACTGGACCCGGCCGGCAGCTCAGCAGCTGTGTTTGACAGGCAACAAGAGTGGAACTTTGGTGTGTGAGACTGACGGTTTAAGGCACTCAGAGACATTGGAGACAACAAACAATAAACCTTTTGAAGATTTGACTCATCCTGACTTATAATACCATCATGCATTTCTCCAGAGAGCTTTATTTGTTTAAAATCCTTATCTGTGCATTTCTATAGTCTTTCCAGCATTTTCTTTTTCTTTTTCTGTCTGATTTTTATATACCTCCCACATACGTAACGCTCAACACATACAGGATGACCCCCTATGACCCCCTGTTAGTGATTATCTATTCTTTTTATTTTGTATTAGTATATATTGAATTTGTCCGTCACGATTACCTGTGACTCAGTGCTTCCTGGATGCAACTATTACAGAGGACGACAGGGAGGAGACTACATATTTAATAAAGTGTCACATCTAATTTACATGATGGCATTTCATTGCTTCCCCCTCAAATGGCTCAAATTGGCTTTTTCTATGTGATTGAAGTCACTTCTTATGTCAGCTGATACGATGACAGAGTGTGACATGCACCCGAGGTCTGCTGTCTGGATTCAAAGTGGAGATGTCCCTTTGTCCTAGTTTCTTTTGAAGATAAGAAAAGAGAGATAAGATAATCATTTATTAGTGCCACAGTGGGGAAATTTACTAGATCTTAGAGGAAGTAGAAGATTTATTTCATTAGCTTTTGTTTCTTGTTTCATGTGCCAACTTTTCCTCCTCCACATGTAAAATGAATACCTTTTTGGGATGTTTTGTGGTTGACTAGAATGTCCGGCACTTTTTTCTCAGCCATCGGCTGGCATCATGTTTTTGGGTCGTCTCTCCGTCCGTCCCTTCATCCGTCCGCATGCACAGGTCAAAATGACCTCACAAATTCTTTCAAATTCTGCACAATCTTCCGGGTGCCCTCAAAGTAAATTGATTTGAATTTAATGGTTAAAAATGTGACCTCACAAAACATATTTCATTAACTCATATGCTAATGCGGACAATTTCCCATCAAGATGACACAATGCCTAAAATCAACAACAATGTAAGACTACTGTAGTTCTTGACTTTTAGGTCAAACACACTGCCAGGCTAGAAATGTCCCATTCATAAAGCGCAGTATGGAGACAGTGTGTGGAGGTCTGGCTGGAGGATGAGTGTTTGCATTCAACGCTAATGTCCTGAATCACATCCTGTTCAAACACATTGCCTGGGACGGATGGTTATCTTTTAACTTCTGTTTGATAAACTTCCCTCGACGTAATCCAGTTGTTTTGTCTTAATCCTTATGTAACTGAAGCCAAATCGAATGCTTAATCGAATAATGTCAACAGTGAATGTTTTTTGCGCAATATGAACATTGAAATGATCATTAAATACCTTTAAAACAACTCATTTGTTCATGCTAAAGAGGTTTTAAGGCATTCTTTTGTATGCATTAACTCTTTGCCTGTGACTGATGTCGTGCTGATCACAGAGGCAGTTACTTCCTAAACCAGCAGATGAGACAAACAGGTGTGCTGTGGAATAAGTAATAATTGGTATGCCTCACTTTGCTTCTCTATAGCAACTGCCCCATTGGAGATTATGGGATACGACAGCGCCATCCACACACACAGCATCCTGGCCTAAATCCTTCGGGGCCAATTACCCGCTGTTGGTGGCAGGCCGCAAGTCAGAGCACGGCTGTGGCTGCTAGACAGCATGTGTGCTCGCTGCTCCCTTGGTGATTCTCTGGCTCAAAGCCAGGCAGAGATACGAGTTCAATATACAGTTTTCAATGTTCTGTTGTAGAAAAAGGTCAAATCCAACAACAACAAGCAACAAGAACCACGTTTTCAGAACCGGGCCTATCTACCGTAAGGTGGTGAGGGGAATTTGCTGACCAGGTGCTAATTGGTGAGAGACTTGGTAGAAGTGAGCGGTTGAATGCTGATCAGTGTAATGAGGACCCTTTAAACATCACACCTGGCCTAAGTCCTCCAATTTCCTCTAAGACAATGTAAATCTCTGTAATTATCCCATAGTCACCTGAGCAGCAGGGCAGACCACGGAGACAGGTGGATAAAACAACAGAAAAGACTCAACAGACAGATGCTGCATATTAAGCCGCAAGACCTCTAATTTGGGGAAACCTACGAGAACAGCCGCTATTGATGGCTTTGCATTTGTGTTTTAACCTCCAAACACTCTTCATGTGGAGTGTATGGACTCAGCCAATGGTCCTGAATACAGCCCTGCCCCTCATTCTGCTTAAATTTGCTGAGCAAACAGAACTTTTAAGAAGATGTGTTGTGCCCTTCAAGGTCACCTGTTGGTTTGTGATTTCTCCGTTGGCTACGACTTCAGTTAGAGGCCTGGGGGAGGTCATCTGTTCTGTTTTACTTCTCACCTTGGGCACTGAATGCATGACTGTTGAAGGTTACATGGAAATGTTGTGCAACATAACAAGTAGAAAGATGAAACAAACACGAGCCATTGTTTTCTTTTGTCAGTTGCCAAGCTGTGTTATTTATGCATACCGCCCTCCACACGACTGCTGTCAGGTTCCTGTGGAGACAATGGCCATGCTACTCAGATGATTGTTGAATTAAAAAGGTTTTGCCGAAAGCAAGGTTTTCCTTTTAAATGTTAGTACCACCTCATCATTGATTCCCTAGGATGTCTGATACTGAAGTGCACATTGACCCATTCAGGATTACAGTGTATCCTTAAAGAAACCAAAAACAGTAAAAGTAAGTTAAGTTGTGAAAGGTGAGTTTGGGAAAAGTACATCCTAAATCACAGGCAAAACTGCAAAAGAAAATGTCTTTATGAACTAAAGAAGAGTTCATGAAGAAAAAAAAAACATGTCTAAGCCTATTTTATAGGGACTTTATGAGGCCTAATATTGAACAATTTCCTACCTTAATGACAATTTGTCCTTTTGAGTTAAATAAGGGAAGTTAATAAAGGGACCATTCAGTCAACCAGAAGTTACTAAGTGGAAATAGGCAACACAAATTGAATAATAAAAGGGCTAATGGGGATTTTTATGGGTTACATTATCGTCCCAACTTTTACTGAGAAAGTCCTGTAATCATATAAAATGTGTTGGTTCTTGGATCAATGAATATTATTTCAAGAGAATACTTTTTTTTAACACCACAATAAGACCTTCTGGGCTCAGTTATTGTAAGATTTCCTCCTAAAGGTGACTTGTTGGCAGGTGGGAGTTTGTGTGTATGTAAGCGGATGGATTTGCCTCTGGTTGTTAGTGTTTGTAGTCCGAGGCTCATTGCTGCTGATGTCCTTACATCCTGACTTGCGTGACTGGTTAGTCAGATAACCATCAGTACCCAAATAAGTTCAGCTCATGTGTCTGCCTTTACTCCAAACCTCATTTGGTATGCAAATGACAGGCCTAAACAAAGCAAACCTTTCAGAGCAGGGCAATTTACTAACTGCTCCCTTTGAAGGGACTGCAGGTCTAAAAAGCTCATGGGTTTGAATGAGCACAGACTTTCTATCACTACTGTCTTCTTAAATAACCAATAAGCTTGAATCCGCTCATCGCCCACAACACAGATCCGAAGCTGAGAATTTAAAGGTAATGGTGTTTGAATGGTGGATAATGAGTGATTTTTTTGTACTTTTGGTGGGTATATTACTGTTTGTTTAATTCAAACAAGCGCTTGCTTCCATCTTTGCCAACGTAGTTCTGCGGCAACCCGGGCCACACCCCTGCTGAAACAGGATACGACTCTGGCATTGTGCTCATTGTTGAGAGACTAATCCCGACAATTACACCTCGAGACCGAAAGTGGGTGCCTTGAGAAGCATCCAGCCAAGCCCCGTCCAGGCTTCGGATTAGGCCTCCGTTTAGCCCTGGGGGCCAAGAGCCCCACCAGCCCCCTTGTCACTGCTCCCCCGTCTCCCACTTCCCAAACTGCTGGTGTGTCTTTCTCAAGATTTACTCACCTGCACTTTGTTCACCTGTCGCTCCCGCTGTAACACAGCCGGGTTATTGTTAGGATAAAAAAGGTGTGTGGACACAAAGGCATGAGAGCAAAGGGCAGGTATTACAGGTTATGGCGGGCTTGTACACATGACAAGTAGGCAAAGGTTTATGTGCGCGAGCTAATACCTCACAGATTGGGGTTTTTGGGTCGAATACCTGGTCCTGACAGTGTGTTGGTTTGATGATTTATTTTCTCCCCTTCGACAGGGTGTGGAGGAGGATGGGGGTTTAGCTGTTGTCTGCGTTGTAATGAGAACACAGGAGTTTGTTCCCACAGAAGCCTGAGCTGACATCATAAAAAACACACAACGATGTACCTGGGGGGCCGGTGGAGAGGGCGGAGGTGAGCGAAGCAGTGAGGTGGGAGTCGGAGGGTGGGGCGGGATTGTTGGTGGCGGCGGCGGGGGGTTTCGGCTCAGCCACCATTGGCTGAAGGCGGCGCGGGGGACACACCTGTGGGCGCCAGAGGCTAAGAGATTGGCTGCAACCTGAAAATTACACCTGTGGGGCGAAGAGGGGAGGAGGAGGGGCGGAGGGGGGGGGGGGGGGGGGGGGGGTCAGGCTACATGTAAACCAAGCCCTTTACAAATTCAGCCTCTGTCTTCTTGAGGAGCTTAACCGCCTAACAGCGCGGACGGGAGCTCCTGGAAGAAAAAAACAAGTTCTGCTCGGGCTGCAGGAAGAGAGTCGACGCGCTTCAAGCTGGTTGGGTTGGTTCCGGGGCTTGGCTCTTTCTCCGAATCAGCGGCGACGTCTACCTGAAAGGGACGGCTTTTTTTCCCTGCCTGACTGCCACTTCAGAGGTCGACTGTCCTTCAGCGGGAGCAGGAAAGAGGAAGACTAGCCAACGGGGCGTCAAGAGCCCTCGCACAATGATGCCTCTTGTCTTGGGTTTCTGGCTCGGTGACCACACCTGGGAAAGACTTGGGTAAATTCACAAACGTGATCCCTTCTTTGTCTTCGCTCTCCATCTTTTAGACTCGAGCTGTCGTCCTAACCTGTTGCTTCGGGGACGGTAGAGTTACAACTTTACGGGCAATTTGAAATTTGCGGCAAACAAATTAGGTCAGCGCGCAAAGCCGCCTGCGATAGTGCGGTGATACGGCAGGGTCGAGCAAAATTATGTGTATCCAATTCCAGCTCCTTTTAACCAGAGAGAAAGAAGAGGAAACAAAAGAAGCCAACGCTCATTCCTAAACTGGATAGACCAGTTGGGGCAGGTAAAGGCAAACTGCCAGGCTTGTCAAAGGCTACGAAGACGGAGCCAACGGCTTCTTTTAGAGCGTTAAAATGCTATTTACAAGCAGCAGCCACGGTATGAAACCGCCTTTAAGAACTAACTAATCTAATAAGCGATAATACACACGAGTTTAGAGCTCATTTGGAAACTTCTCTCTTCGACATGTTGAACTGTAAAGCCTTGGTTCATTTTAAAATGGTCTACGGTTAACTTGTTTTCGCTTTCCGTAACGTGGGGCCTTTTAATGTAGTGGTTTGGTAGAATCCTGTCTGTTTCAGGCGCTTTTCGAAGTGAAAAAAAGAAGGTGGTCGGCTATAGAGAATGGACGTGCGTCAGACGTAAAATGTCTGCTCGTCCGTTTGCTTGCCTCTGAGGATTGGTTAAGATAGGCGGCAGCATTGGAGTTTTATCAGAGCAGTTTGCCCCTAGATAAAAGGTGCACATTATTAAGTCTCCTACACTGCTCTTGCGATCTTTTTAAGCTGGCAAAGGACTGTTGCAGTCTGGGAAGGAGAAGGGGAAAATGGAGGGAAAATGTCGACCGTGTACTGTACAGCGGCGACCGCAGAGCGATGTGGAAGGTTGTGATTGGTGCAAAGAGCAACATTTGTTCATTTCTTACATAGACCCAAATAGCCGTGAGTCACTCTGCCGCCGCGCGGCTGCAGGGCGGGAAGCAGACTTTCAACAGACAGCGAGGCTTTACTATGAGGAAGTCAAAAAGGACTTCTAGGGATTTTGAGTTGTTTTTCTGTGTTTACTGAGGGTTTGGAATAAAGGAGGCTGTAGGCCTTGTCCCCCCGGAGAGGCAAAGTTACGCATGACACTGCATTGAGAGCCAGAGCAGTGTCATTTAGCCCTTTATTCTTTATTCTTGAATAATTTACATTTTCAAATTCCTTTGAGATTTTGCTTTCTACTCTTTCCATATAGATGCAGTATACAGGCCTTCAGTATGGGGGTGGGTGGATAGGTAGCTTAAATTAAAATATAGGAATTTAACTTAAAATATATCAACACACTATGAAGAAAATGAAATTCCAAACCCCTTTTTGACATTCAAAAATGTTGAATATATTACTAGTCCATTTGAAATATTCAAAACTGAAGGGAAGGACACTGGTGAAGGGGGATTAGCCACTGCCTCTAAAAGGACAAACGTAGCCGTGAAGTATACATACAAGAAGCTGCATGGGCCAATGGATGACACGCAGCACCAGGGCCTGCTCCTTGCTAGCCCCAAGGCCCAATTAGGTGGTGCTGGGATGAGGTCAGGAGTTAAATAAGGTTTTGGGTTTCCCTGCCATTGTTTTCTCACAAAGACGGCAACTATTGATTAAGGGCCAGGCCAGTTTACCTATCAGGTTGTTGACTTCACAGCGGAGTCACATTCCAGCACGGGCAGAGTTACCTGATCACGCCTCACTTCCAACAGGCAACAAGCGTGGGCAGCCGTAAGCGGTTCAGACTCCCACTGCGCCGAGCACCATGTGCAACAATGGGAAAAGTTCTGCAGGTTTTGGCCGTGAGGGAGCAGAAGAGGAAGTATTTCGACAAATGGAGGCCGTAGAGTTTGTACGTTAGATATTTCGGAAGATAACACAGGACATCCTCCACGTTGATCAGGTACTGTTATTTTCACAGCTCGAGTTACTTCTTGGCTAATCTTTTTTCACTCTTTCTTTCTCTCTCACTCCCTCTTTTCTTTCTCAAAGGGCCTGCGGCACTGGTTCATAATGCTGATGATTAACTAACTAGAGTCTGGAAGAGCAGGTCTGCTTGGCTTTCTCATTTCATGGGGCCTGACAGACCGGGAGGAAGACGGAGCGTTCTCAGGCAGCGGGGTGGAAATTCAAGATCTTTTTTCTTTCTTTTTCTGCCCCTTCCCTCTCAAACGTACTCACTTTACTTTGGTTTTGTTACATTCTTTCCTTGGGGTACCTTTCATGACGGTAAGGTTACAGGTGCATTCTCCATTTTCCTCCTCCACCTTCTTTCCCTGGACTTTTCCCTCCTTTATACTCACCTTTCTTTCTTTCTCCGTTTCCCTCCTCCCCCACCCCTCTCTCTTCTGCTCTAGTTTTTCCTTGCTTGCAGAGTGACAGGAAACCTATTGGAAACCTATTGTTTTTGTCAATGAACACAATCAAGTCTCATCTTTTTATTTGTGCTTCGGTTGGGAGAGACATTTAGTCACTGTGTAAAACATTCAAAACGAGCGGGCTGATTCTCATTGCTTTGAACAACTGAGTCTTTGTTGAGAGAAAGGGGGAACTCTCCATTGTTAACCTGCATGTCATTTGATCAAGTATATTGTATATCTAATGTGACAAGGTGCAAGAGATTTATTTTGTCACTTATACAGAAAAGTAAGTTCAGTGAAACTTTTTTGCTGCCAGGCAGTGCACATTAAATTACTGTAATACATTCATAGCTAGATAAGATATCAATTTAATGTTTAATTTACAGAATAACGTACTTTAATATTTTCAGAATGCGGTGTAAGGATTTCACACGGCGTGAGTGTGAATGATCCACGTTATTCAGTAAACGAGGGCTGTTTCAGTGACCTTCTGCACACACCGAGGCTGCTCTGGTTCGAGCTGAGCAGCATTCCATCAGCCTTTCATCATTCAGCAAACACAAAGACAACGACCTGGGGAGTCCACCAACGGAAAACAGACAACACAAAAAGAAAAATGGGCTTTTCCTTTATTCCGTTAATTAAAACGTCTGTTGAAATGGATTAGACAGAACAGTGTATTGCAACATCAAAACACAATCTTCCGGCATATGATGTGAAAAGGAAGCGGCTCCAGACAGGCTGACGTAATTTTGAGGTGAACGTATGCGACGCAAAAGTGTTTGAAATGACTAACTGCCATGTATTGTATGAAAAGCAGGCCTCCCACCCTTGCCGTGCCATAGATTTGGACTAGTTGGAACAGGTTTGGGCAATCATTAACAACCACTGTGGCCCAGTCTTCTGTGACAGTTTAAGCTGAAAACCAGGGCTCAACCTTATACTAGGGGAAGGTGGACCCCCCCCCCAACCTATTTACAGTGCTATTTTGGTGTTTGTACCCGGGTAAGGTAGAGTTCCCATTTTGTTTTCTTTTAGACAAAAGTCTGTATGATTAGATTTCTTTCGTTCATTAACCTTCAATAACTCGCACTGATATCCCATTATGTTCCACAATCAGTCGAGTCATGAGATGTTTTGTGATTGGGTGATTATCTCCATCTTACGAGGCAGCATTGGATATCATCTCTCTCTCTAATACTGCCTGGTAATGATGATGATAGTCATCTGAGGACTGCAACCAGACAAACAGCTTTAGCAACGCAAGGCGCAGCGCGCTCCAGGGCCTCGGCACCTGGATGGGCTCAAATACTTGAGCAGCAGCAGAAATGTCTCTCAGGATCCATCTTACCTGACAGTGCTGGATTGTACGTGTGTTGTTCTAACACTGTCTGGTAACGATGTTTCCTGGGTGACCCTTTGATCTCCGGTAGAAGTTGCTCATCAGATGTTTAAAATGATGCTGTCACTGAAGGGTAAGCGTGATGAGCTCTATCTTCTACCACAGCATGACTGCAAAACCTCAAAAAAAATCAAAACGGAAAAGGTTGACTTTCTTTTGTCTTTCACATTAGCCCCTGTTCTGAAATGCCCCGAGGCTGTGTGTCAATGGGTAACACATAACAGGTCACAGGATTAAAAGATAGCACCTTTGGAAAACCGTTTTAGATTGTTGAAGCAGGAAAGGCAAAGTGGAATTCTAGTTTTTCTCAGACTCATTGTCTAGTTGTGTTTTTTTTTTTCAAACTTTTATTGCAACCCCACCCAAGTTAAAGAGTAGCAGTTGGTTGATGGTTCCACCGGTCCTACGGGGCCTCGTTTCCTTGTTCCCTCCCCTGAGCAGTGTTGCCGTTAGCGTTGTATGGCAGCGATTGGTCCGACGAGGCTTTCCTGCGTGGCACATCCTGAAACTGACACATGAGCTCACCTGAGCGTGCCTAACTGGTGAAAAAAAACCGAGCTACAGTCCTCCCAGCGCTCTAAACTTAAATCCACTACACGACGATGCCTTAGTGCTTAAAGTGATCGTATAATGGAGTCTCAAAAACATAAATGGATTAAAGAAAAATGTGTGCTCGGCCTGTTTTCAGTATAACTGAAACTATTTTAATCGAAGTCTGAACTAAAATGTGAATTTAATGGGTGAAGCCTTTGAACAGACTTGAGAAATAGGCAAATATTAGACATGAAGCAAGCAGAGACACCGTGTTTGTTTAAGGAGGGAGATTTACCCCGCGGATAATGAGACGCACCTTTATTTACCCACCCAGCTCCATTATTCCTACCACAGAAACAAGAAATAGCTTTTATTTTCTCCCAGCTGTATCCCTGTCTTTGTGCTGGCGTCACATGTTTGTGTATTGATGCAACAATGTAGACCGACTGGGGCAGAAACAATTCACCGGGCTTCCTTTGCTTCACGCCTCGGTCTGCTCACTGGTGGCTTTGTTCTCCCTCTGCATGCTTGGTCAGTCGAACTGTACGGGTAAATCAAAGAGTAGCATGTATAGAAGCTGCCATTGCAAGAAAAGAGGAACTGCTCGTTTCAACCTGTTTTCTGCTGCACTGTTCCCTCCGGCGCTCTTCTTCCTCTCTGCACAGGTGAAAGCTCAGAGGTCATCCTTCCAGCCTGTTGATAGGCGTCTTACCAGACATGGTTAGATGTAATTAATGGTGTCTAATACTGTCTGGTAATGCCGTCCATTAAATGGCATTACCTTCTGCTCTCTTACTTCCTCCTCTCTCGCTCTTGTGCATCTGACATGCAGTGTATTGACAAAGGGGAAGCACATCATCATATTTATGGCAGTGGCAGATGGGGCCGAATGATGATGACTATGGAACTATGATCCTTGCACTGGAAGATTGATTGATTTCTTCTGGGTTTCTTCCATGTGACTTGAGTCAAAGTTTCTCCACAGAGCAGCAATCGAGGGTTGAGGCCGAATAGGTTCTTTTGACAAATTCGTTTCGATCAGGAATGGTAATGTGAGTGCCATGTAAAAGAAAGAAAATGTATTCCAAAAAAGTTTTTATCTGTTGAAAGATCTGCTTTCTTCCTCTTATCGTAATAACTGAATTCCTTCCTAGGACTTGGCTTTTGTCCACGTACGGTAGAACAATGCACACAGCTTTTGAGCCCTCATTATCTACGATACACTATGTACAAAATGTTAACGGTCTTTCCTGAGGTATTATGTGATGTTATGTCAAAGAAAAGATTTAATAAAACGGGATGAAATGTGAAACACCTCTCTTGTCCGTTCTCTCTTTGCAAACATATTTCCAGAGTGTTTCTTTTGAACTTTTTATTCAGATCTCCCGTTTGCTGGCTCTTTGTCCCAGTTTCTCTGGTCATTGTGAACTCCTCCATCAGCCAGACCGGAATGCCGAGCCCCAGTCAGGTGTGGATCAGGTTACTGCTGAACAGAGCTTCTTTTTAAATGCCTCAATTTACCCATGAGGTCCCCCCCCCCCCCCCCCCCCCCTCAGCTAAGCCCTCATTGTGTCGCAGCCTATGGCAGCACACAGTAGACTAGGTCGACAAACCGTTTTCACTGCCGGGTCCATGGGCCACTTACAGTGGGCTGCTTTTTCCTACTGAAAACCACGCTCTTAGTATATAGTGTCACAATGGTTGCAATTACAGAGCTGAGGCCAAAGGTTTGGTCCTGTACGTAATTTTTACTGATGTCTGTTATCTCCCTCTCTCTGCAACGGACACACATACGGAGCCAATAGCATGGCTGCGGTGTTTAATTAGGCCTGTTGGCTCCGAGTTTCAGTTGACTGGTCAAACGCGGCTCTGATTTTATCAGTCGCAACGCAAACACAAAAAACATTTAGCCGTTAAACATAAGAGGCCTCGGCCCTCATTGATCTCTCATGCTGGGTGGACGTAGAGCCGTGGATTTTGACACAAAGACGTTGTTAGTCCCAGAAATATTCTATCCCATTTTGGGAGGAAAAAAAAATTGGGTCTGACAAATATTGAAAGTATATCTGTGTTTGTTACAACAAACAGTGTTCTTTCCTTCCACAAACATGATTACTGTAAATCATGAGTGATTTAAAAGGTTTCCTGTAACAGCTTGTACAAACAGAGATTTTAATCCTGAGCAGAAGAGAAAAGCCTTTTTAATCATTAATCTCAAGCATTTACAGCTTAATAATAGACAAAGAATTGTGTCTATTTAGGAGAAACCATAATCACAGAAGACCCTTGCAAACACATTTAAGAGCCATGATTAATGTATTTAGTATGATTTTGGCTTTTCTTTTCATTAACTATTAAGTTAAAATGTCTGCTGTGAAAAGGCATTTAATATATATATATATATTATATATACACACATTATTCTTTGGTTGTGTGAATGCTGGGCAGACCTGATTTTAGTTTAGTATTTAGTTTAGTATTTGTCCGTTATCAGTGAAAGGTGTGTGTTATTGCGTCACATTCAACAGGTAAACGGCCCTTTTGAACACATGCAATACCTCTATGCTGTAAAATCAAATAGCAAATGTATGTATAAATTTTGTGTCAAAATAGAAGTAAGAATGTTGATCCAAAGAACAATTCTGATATGTTTAATTTGTGATTCAGGTGGTGTTACATTGCTGCACAGAAAGACACTAAATATAGAAAGTGTCCATATTAAGTACAAATAAAAAGTCCAATACCTGTAAAGCGGGACCCCTCCCCCACCTTGGCGACGTCACACTACTGAATCACATTCCCGACTGGCAGAGGGCCCGTAAGGGATTCCTGCACTGGTCTGTGCATGCTTGGTGCAGCCAGACCACTTTCCTGCACTGCAGATGGCTGTGGACGAGGAGGCCGAATTCACTGAGCCGGCCTCGCCGCTGAGGTGGAACAGGAGCACAACAGAGGCTGAACGGCTGTGACATACCAGCAAGTGTGCTGACGCGCATCTGAGGAGCTGCCACACAGTCATGCAGGCAACCAAAAAATATTTAGAGCCTTAAGGACACAGCACACACTTTAGAAATGTACGTACAGACCTGCATTCGTAAAGAACAGAATGCGTTTTCAGATACGTTCCGACAGTCATTTCGTCATTAAATCAACGTCTTTGTTACATTCAATGCAAAAAGTGGTCTGATGTTGTATCATGTGGGTTACATTTAAAACGTAAAGGAAAGTAAACCAGATGGCAGATAAGGAAAATGAAATGTAAAGAACATCCATCACCCAATACACACCTGCGTGAAGTAAGCGAGCCAGTCAAAGACATCTTTACTTTTTAAGTTTGGTTATCAAGATGGCGCTCTGCCTATGCTGTTCCCTTAGCTAATAGTTGCTGTACTTCAGCTGAAGGCAGTGGGGTAAATGATAAAGAACCAGTTGGTGAGGCCAGTCTCCTCAAATGTAGTTTTGACTTTAGCCTTTTCTTGGCACACTTTGTGTTAAACGTGCAGACTGAAAGGCCGTGACGGGGAGGCTTCTCCTATGACCCAGAATCAGCACTGCCGCCAATATGTTTCTGAACTCACCCGATCTCATTAGGGAACAGGTTTTTCTGCAGCGTTTGGCTGCCATTGTTTCGTGACTGCTGGTAAATTTCCCACAGTAGCTGAAAGGATTCACCTGAGGTACTCAGTTACACCTCCACACACAAAAATGTCAATGCCTGTGTGGTGGGGTTGAACGCAGCCTTTCGGCTGGCTCCTCCCCAGCCAAACGGCCAATTAAGAGCAGGCCTTTAAAAGCACCTGCCGTCAGGGCCTCAAGCACCTCTTGTGTTGTGCTGCACAGTTTTGTTTGGCTGTGTTGGGTTTTAATGTTGTCTCTATATCTGCATACTAACAAAGACCTCTTGTGTTGTGCTGCACAGGGACCCTGCTGTTGTTTTGCTCAATTATATTTGGTTATGTTTTCTCTACTTTGTCATTTCTTTTTTTTGTATTGTTTGTGGGTTTTCTTGCTGTGTTTTGTTTGCCGTGTTAAGTAGACTTGTACTTGTGTTTGTTTTCTTGTAGTTATTAGAATTTACTGTAGTTTTTATTGCTTTGTTTTAATAAAACCGTTTACTTAAATATCAACTGGTCTCTGCCTATAGCCCACAGTAACTTATTTGCGTGCCTTGGGTGTTTTTCTATAGCTCGTGGGTCCCCAAGTGGCGTTGTTGACTCTTTCCCTAACCCCCCGTCACACCTGCAACTGATTACAGTGGAAGAATGCATGGGAATTGATGATTTTCATAATGGAATAACTTGGATTGTAAATTTAAGAGATTCTATTACTGAAATGGCAAACCTATCCGTATTTTACTCGGATCCCGTTGTATGCGGCCTAATTTCCCTGCAAGCACTCACACACTCTCCAGTAGTTTGATTTCCAAAGTGTTGGCTGGCTCCAGCACTCATCGCATCAAGGGCTTAGTTCCTGCACCTGTTGCACTCGAGCATCTCCCATTTGGGTTTTGAACCGAGCAGAACCAAGAGTCTGCCCTCACCACGGACAAACCGCAATATGAAAAATCATATCTGCCTCTTACCTTGGTCGGTTGAGATGAAGTTATTAGTTACCTGCACAGTAATCGGTGTATCTGCCATTGGACACGACCCACAGCGCTTCTTGCCTCTTGTGAATGACGTTAGGGGGATAGTTAGGGGGGGATTTCTAAGCCGGACGTCACTATTGAGCGTCATTCACGCTCTATCCTTTTCGGCTACTTAGTGGCCAACCCCAGCAGGACCTAAACAAAAATCAGGATTTTGATTCCCCCCTGTTTCTCTGCTGTGAGGCCTTCACAAAAGCCTGTCCTCGAGTAGTAACACTTTCTAGGATTGGACTGTCTAAACACTAGGCCTTTTAGCCCCATGTTTGTTATACTGTCTCTTTTAGGGCTGCTAGGGATTTTTTTAAGGTGAATCTAAGAATTCTAAGGTTTTCTTTGTTATATTGATTATTTTTTTCTAAAACCAGTCACATGCTGTGCCATTTTCGGAGCAGAGGCAAAAAAAACACCCTCAGAGTGCAAACAGGCAATAAATAACTTTGTAAACCGTGAGCGTCTCTGACTCCACCACCTTTCCTTGTTCTGCTGTGTTCCCCCCCAAAGTCTGCTGTGAGTGAGTCATTTTCCACTTCAAAATCAGACGGTAGTCCTCTGGTGTCTTTTCATAAGTCTGGAGGGTGTAACCTACACACTGAATGACGTTAATCCAAGAGGTTGCTACACGCGTCACGTTCATTTGGAGTAACCACAGAGGCTCAGCTGGGTGGGACTGATGTTAGTGTTAAAAGAAGAGAAAGAAGGCTGTGGTGTAAATCGATCTGCAAAAAACACCTCATCATGGAGTTAAATGGAGAATACACGCCTGACTTACAGATATATCTTTTATTTTTACACGTACGCCTCAAGACAACTGTCTGAGGCCGGAAACGTGTGTATGGTGTGTACGTTTTCCCGCTTTAAAGCCAGTCTTGGTGAAATGTCTTTGTGTGTGTGTCCAACTTGTATTTTTAAACCAGTGGGAATTATTAAATACAGAGCCTGGGAACCAAATGTCGCTCCACCCCACTACCACAGCCCCCCCCCCCCCCCCCCCTCAGCTTTGGCGGTGTAATTCTGTAAGGAAAACATGAATAGCAGGAGACCCTATTGAGGCGAGCCTTTCTGTACATCGAAACTTAACTCCATTCTCTCCACCTTGACAAGGAGAATCCTAGCAAATAATGGGTTGTGTGGGGACACCATTGCTTCAGGCTGCATCCCTGTAATTGCCAAGCATTTCCTGGTACAGGAGGCAGTTGGGATGTCATGGGATTGGGCGAGTTTCGAAACACACACACACTTTTAATTGTAACCGCCTTGACACACACACACACACCCCTATTGTCTGAAGATGTTTCTATATGATTTTCTTGATTTATTTTCACATAACTCAGAATAGAGTTTTGGTTCCCGTTTTTGAAAACACACACTTTTACCCACCGTCTTTAGCACACACAGTCCCATCGACAGACGGAGATCAAATCCAAATAGGAAAGGTATTCATTAACATTTTAATCGTAAAAAATATGTTCAAAAAAAGGAACATCGAGATAGCCACACAAAATACACAGGCTTATATACTTATCCTAATATGCACACACACACACACACACACATGCACAAAGACTCTTGGCAGATGGTGAACCATGAGGTCGACAGGGTTGTAAAACAAGCCTGTTCTCTTTGTCCACCTACGCAGCCCTTTGCACAGTGTGTCTATCAGATGGCGGCTCTTTATCAAGGTGTGGCTGACACCGGCTCCACACAAAGCTCGGTTAAACAGGAATATGGGAGGCCCGCTTTCAATGACTGGGGTGCTGTGGCAGCGCTCGCATCACTGCCAAGCAGCTCTCTCAGGTTGCTGCCATTTTGCCGTGTGTGTGCATGACTCGGCTGAAATGTCGGTCTGGTGACTGCTGCTTCCATGTTTAAACCTTGGAATAAAAGTTGGCTTTGTTGTTTTGGGCTGTTGTTAAAGTTAACATTTGACTGGCTGTTGTGTTCAGCGGTCATTAACAGTACCTTCCTACACCCATAAACCATGGACATTATCACATCATCATTTGCATTTGTTGAGGCTGTTCCCCATTTCAGTGAAGTTATAACACTGCCAAAAGTGTTTTACATACAGCCTACATACATCATATAAAATATAAAGTCGCTGCTGACAGACAGGTGTTGGGTGTTTGCGTCTCTCCCTGTTACTCTACTCTGTGTGTTATTATATGGTTGCATGGATGCTGGGTCTAAGAAGCATCCACCCATGTCAATTATCAGACTGTTGGGAGGAAGAGAGGAGATTACGCATAATTGCCAACCGTATAGCTTGCCTGGGTGTTTCCTCCCCACTCAAATCGCTCAGACAGAAAAAGTGATAAGTAGACTCGCCAATGTGAGCAGACAAATACTACGTTGCTCAACTGCATACCTGCCACTGGATTTGACATGTCGTAGAAATAGTGATTCTAACAATGATGCTGCTGGATAAGAAACTGAAGTTCACAAAAGATATATATAAGATACATCTGAGGGTTTGAGGTTTCAATCAAATGCTCAGGATACCTTACAGCAAAAGATGTGATATGCCTAAAAAAGTTTGAAGGTTCATTTAGACACACTGTGCTTATAATGTATTATCATTTTGCTTTGCTGTTCAGTGTGTACAATTAAGTTATACATTTAAGAAACATATAAACATTATACAATATACAGTATATACCATTTTATCTTGAAAACACATTACACCTTCTGCAAAAAATTTTTATTTTGTCTTTGGTTTGTGCAAAACTGTCAAATCCATTTAGGTCGGCACTGTGCTCTCATGTTACCACCGGGTTCATACGACAGAGGCTAACAGGCAATTAATATTAAATGAAGCTAAACTTAGCAGCGAGGTGGGGTAGGTGTGGGATACATCATCTTTAGTAGTTAGTTTGTCTTGAGCTGCTGTTGTTTCAATCTGCAAGCGGCAACTGTTGCTAAGGGTCCCATTACCAGAGTAACTGATTGTTTACTTTGGTCTTGTGGGTTTGCCAGTTAGCAGAGGGACACTGGGTTAAACTGCCGACACGCATGGGATTTCTCCTCTGTCAAGTCTGTCCTTCAGTCTCTGGGTTTGCTGTTCGTCTCGGCTTTGCCGTCGGACTGCAAGGTTGGGCGCACATAGCAGTGAGCAGGAACAGGCTGAGTAGGTTTTTATGGAGTCCGGCTGTCCTTGTGACTGGAGCTGGAATTTAAGGTAAACCCCTTTGCTTCTAAATATAGCTGCAACCAGGTCAAAGTTCAGCTCCCGTCCTCTAAAACAAAACACCACATTTATTTTGAGATTGCAAATATTCTTCATGCTTCTTGTCTATTTTTCTATGTATGAAAAATAGGTTGAATAGTGAAATCAATGTGACCTCCAAACCATGTCAAGCTAGACAGAGTTACAGGAAGTGGACAAGGAGCATTACATTTGTTCTAAAGAAGGATGAGGGGATGTCCGCAGTGTCTGACTCTGAAAACTCCTCTCAGATTAAACAAAACTATAGAAAGCCTTAATGTTGAAGGGTTGTTCTAATGGTGGAACTAGATAAAATGTTATGAGTTCCTTATGTTACAAAGAACCATGAAGGTGCAAATGTCCCAGAAATCTTTGAGGAAACAGTGTTGCTCAAGGAAAGGGACTACCCCGTTCTGGGAACTACAAACATCCATGGGCCGAATTGAAGGTCATTTGCAGGATTTTAACAGGCGGTCTTAAACATGAGGTCCGGGGTCACGACAACAATTTGCAGTAGTTATTAGAATACCATGACCATCAAATATCTATGCCAATGTACATGGCCAGCTGCGTAGCATTCTGAATCATAGGCTAAATAGTCCCAGTGACATTAATAACATACTGAACTTCAGAAAGTCAATTGAGCTTGTTTATCATTAGCTAAATAACCAAATCTCAGAGGAAGGTGGTAATGTCATTAGCTTTGCAGGTATTTCTGATAAAATAATTCAAATATTAAAATATTCATCCCGAAGAGAAGGAAAGTTGAGGCGTCCGCAAAACGATTACTGAGATCTGTCCAATAGTTGTTGAGATTCTTTGCTCTGCTCTGATGTTAGCGTGGCTATTAAAAATAATATTGAGGCCATACCATATATACAGTACTTTTGATAAAAGGTAAACTCGTTCTCTTCATCTTTCCATCTTTTACTCCACTGATTCCTGTGTGCTTTCATACATAACACCTCATTCGGGGTCTCTATTTCTGAATAGAGTGAGCCTGCATGCTGAAGATGTATCCCACTGTGCAGGATACATTTGCAGCCATTATTAATTATTTAATAAATGATCATTATTATTATTAACATCAGCGCAAGGAGATGTCCTCCAAGTGCTTGGCGCAGCGCTGCAGTAAAGTCAAGGCACAGGAGACCAGACTGGAGAAGCTAGAAGGCAAGAATGCAAAGAAGGAGGAAGTGGAGGTTCCCCGCGGGGACAACCGGCTTGCAGGAAGCTTGAGGCAGGAGGAGACAAAAGGAAGATGGTCTTCGTCAACTTACCAAAGTGGCATGCAAAAAGCGACATCCAAAAGTGGACTAGAGCAGGTCTGGAGAAAGGAGACACAGAACACGAAAGCCAGGAAGGGGTTTTCCCAACAAGAGAACGAGGAAGGCCCGGATAGAGGCTCAGGTGTGTGTGAGGGGGAAGGTGGGACATCAAGTCTGATGTCATTTTCATATTTTGTTCTGCGGCATAACAGGATACAATTCATCGACATGATTTACAGGGATGTACAGAGCTCCCAAGTCTGTGTGAGTGGGAGTGACTGTATGCGTGCATCATTCCTGTGTGTTTCTGTGTTCAAACCCTTCAGGTACGGGCCAGATGAAGCGATACATTCTGAGGTCCTTCCCCACGGTCTCCTGCTCCAACCCGCGCAGGGAGCGGCAGGCGGAGAAGGGCCGGGGTCCGGGGCCTCTCTTCTTCGTGGGAGGAGCCAATGGGGCTGAAATGTAAGTAGAGAAACAATACAAGTTTTACATAATAAAAAGATGTATTAACCTGTTGGATTGTAGATATTTGAAAAATGCTATGTCAATTGAAGTTTAATTCAAGAATTACAAGTTTAAGAAAAGTGGTGATTTTTAATTAGATACCTGGTTTAATAATAACACAAAAATGTTATTCACCAGCTGTATATTTTTCTTAATGGCCCCCTAGTGGTCAAACTAGCACAGATTGAGTGATCTCTTTGGGCGTTTCCTTCAGAGTGAGCAGTTACTGTGAGAGGAGAGGATGGAAGAGGATTGACAACAAGGACAGGGAGGATTTTAAACTCAAGTGGTGTGAGACCAAATCCCGAGCCAACTACATTAACTTCAAAGAAGGTCCAGTGCTAGAATGAATGCTGTATTTTACTGTCAACAATAGTACCACAATGCTACCTTTCTATTAGTAGTGCTACCCATCGAAGAAACCTGAACATCTCAATGCATCGTTTCTAGGTAAACAGCTGGTGTACCAGATTCCCAACAACAGGGTGCTCACCACAAAGATCGGCCTCCTCAACAGTCTGCGGGAATATGAGCGAGTCAACAGCAGAGTGAACCATGGTCAAGTGCCCAGGTTGTATGTCTCAAAAACACAGAGCGATATAACAGCTGTTTTGTTTGCAAAATGTACAGTTGTCTCACAATCTCCCAGCAACAATCTGGTACCGTCCCAGAGGTTCAATTGAGAGCCGGCTCTGCAAATACTGATTAAAAGACATATCAGCTTGTGACAACCGGCCCCAATCGGGCCTTCAATCGGAATCACACAAGCTTGGTATTGAGTACTATGTTTGTCAGTTATATAAACTATAATTATTGACAGTAAACAAATAGAGTTTCACAGACAGACACAGACAGAAAAGCAAGACTGAAGTCACATTTCAAGGCAAAGAAGTTAAAGGTATCCAGCGGAGATGTACCATGGACATGTGCACTTACACTGCAAAAAAAGTTTCAAAGGTTAATCTGGTGGCTGTAAGGAACCAAGAAATGTCATATTACTCCAGCAATGGTACGGATGAAGACCGCCAACACAAATGGAAACAATGCAGGATTAAAAACATATGATGATGCTTTTCAATTATATTAGGAAAGGAATACACTCAACATATTTAGGCCTCCAGGAAACATACACTCACCGGCCACTTTATTAGGTACACCTGTCCAACTGCTCGTTAACACTTAATTTCTAAGCAGCCAATCACATGGCGGTAACTCAGTGCATTTAGGCATGTAGACATTGTCAAGACAATCTCCTGCAGTTCAAACCGAGCATCAGTATGGGGAAGAAAGGTGATTTGAGTGACTTTGAACGTGGCATGATTGTTGGTGCCAGAAGGGCTGGTCTGAGTATTTCAGAAACTGCTAATCTACTGGGATTTTCACGCACAACCATCTCTAGGGTTTACAGAGAATGGTCCGAAAAAGAAAAAACATCCAGTGAGCGGCAGTTCTGTGGGCGGAAATGCCTTGTTGATGCCAGAGGTCAGAGGAGAATGGCCAGACTGGTTCGAGCTGATAGAAGGGCAACAGTGACTCAAATAACCACCCGTTACAACCAAGGTGGGCATAAGAGCATCTCTGAACGCACAGTACGTGGAACTTTGAGGCAGATGGGCTACAGCAGCAGAAGACCACACCGGGTGCCACTCCTTTCAGCTAAGAACAGGAAACTGAGGCTACAATTTGCACAAGCTCATCGAAATTGGACAATAGAAGATTGGAAAAACGTTGCCTGGTCTGATGAGTCTCGATTTCTGCTGCGACATTCGGATGGTAGGGTCAGAATTTGGCGTCTACAACATGAAAGCATGGATCCATCCTGCCTTGTATCAACGGTTCAGGCTGGTGGTGGTGGTGTCATGGTGTGGGGAATATTTTCTTGGCACTCTTTGGGCCCCTTGGTACCAATTGAGCATCGTTGCAACGCCACAGCCTACCTGAGTATTGTTGCTGACCATGTCCATCCCTTTATGACCACAATGTACCCAACTTCTGATGGCTACTTTCAGCAGGATAATGCGCCATGTCATAAAGCTGGAATCATCTCAGACTGGTTTCTTGAACATGACAATGAGTTCCCTGTACTCAAATGGCCTCCACAATCACCAGATCTCAATCCAATAGAGCATCTTTGGGATGTGGTGGAACGGGAGATTCGCATCATGGATGTGCAGCCGACAAATCTGCGGCAACTGTGTGATGCCATCATGTCAATATGGACCAAACTCCCTGAGGAATGCTTCCAGCACCTTGTTGAATCTATGCCACGAAGAATTGAGGCAGTTCTGAAGGCAACAGGGGGTCCAACCCGTTACTAGCATGGGGTACCTAATAAAGTGGCCGGTGAGTGTATATCCTGGGTATATAATGCTGAAAACACTGTTCTCTGTACTGTAAGCACCATTTTTTCTGTTAAACAATCAACATTCAGTATAATGGACCACGCTAGTAGTAATACTGTTTTGCCTGTTCACGTTTCAATTACTGGTTATGTTTTTATGAAATTTTAAATTTGCTGAGAACTAGTGTTGGGTTTTTTAAAACAGATTTTGAAATAAAAGTGGAATTTATATAATAAAGAAATACAAAAAATAACCAAACAACTACGGATAAACACCTACTTATTGTGCAACCTCCTTGCATTTTGTACCTAACAGAAGGCTGAAAATGGAGGAGTTTATTCCCACTACCTTCCGCATGGATGTGAAGGAAGAGAGGGATGTTTTCTTTTCCCAGCAGGAAGGTAAAATGCCCAAACACAACTTTACAACTATACACAACTATACAAGCCTGATGCAATAACAACACATCTCTGGCAACTTTACAACTATACACAACTATACAAGCCTGATGCAATAACAACACATCTCTGGTTTAACTGGATTCGGGATTATTTAGAAGGCTTCAGTTTTAGGTTGGGATCTATCCAAATTGACTTGTCATTCATCCAGTAATGCAAGGAAGAATAGTTTGTTCTTGGCGGTGTTAAGAAAACAGTTGCCTTGGTGATTGTTTAATCGAGGCTGAGGACGTTGGAAAATAATGCACTTCACCTCCCATAAGGCCCTGATTAAATCCCCTGGGGAACATGTTGTTGCCATAGAGACGAGTCAGCAGAGGGAAGGGCTGAGACACAAACACAAGGAGAGACGCTTAACTGGCATCGGGTGTGGATCTGCTTCAGCACTGGACATTCAGTTTTAAAACTGGAAACATGTTTTAGACCGTACATAAACCCCTGGTTTCTGTGTTGTTTGCAGTGACTAATAACTGATCTGCAGGTTATGACAAACATGGTTATCACTATGTAAACGTCAGAAAGACACAGACATCTGGTTTAGATCTCTAGGTAACGGATAAATCAGAGGAAAAATCTGTCTGAAAAGCATCATCTCCGTCAATGGTGAAAAAATATTGATAAATAGTTAAAAGTCAAAGGCCGCAACGTGAGAATGCTGCATTGTAAATAGAAATGCTGATTTTGTACGTAAGGGCTGCAAAAGTCTTCATTGTGTGATAGCCTCCCTGTTTTTTTTATGCATCAACACATTGTTTTATGTACTCTACAGTTCGGCACAATGATAATTTACAAATGTGAGATTTTATTTTGGACATTCAAATAACTTCAGAAAAAGCTTACTTTGTCATTCATGAAATAAATAAAATAAAGAAAGACACAGCGTGAGAAATAGTATTGACACCAGAGAACACAGTAGAAGAACCGCAGAACCTCCAAACAAAGACGGACTTTATCATACCTGTATTATCGTTTGTTGTTGATTTACCTGGTGTATCTTTATGACTGTGAGCAGGTGTGAGCAACGCTGAGAGTCACATGTGGATCTGTAAGCCGACTGGTCTGAACCAAGGCAGGGGGATCTTTCTGATGAAGAGCCAGGAGGACGTAGCCGCCTTCCGACTAAGGCTGCAACACACGGAAGAACACAACAAGAAGATGCACCAGCGCCAGCCTCAGGCTCGCATCGTCCAACAGTGGGTGAACATACGTAACTCTGGGTTTCTTACAATTAATATCACGTCATATGTTACGCCTCCAAAGGCAACATCTTGTTGACGAAGGACAACTTGCATTTTCTAATGGAAACGCTGAGGGAGCAGGTTGAGAAACTGACATTCTGCCCTCAGTTACATCCAGAGGCCGCTGCTCCTGAGAGGGAAAAAGTTTGACGTGCGCTCTTACCTTCTGATCGCCTGCACTGCACCTTACGTGGTCTTCTTTCGGCATGGATATGTGCGACTGACCTGTGACCTCTACGACCCCAGCTCTAACAACCTGTCTTCTCACCTGACAAATCAGGTACAGCTCGATACTGATCGAGCTTTGCCAAGAACATTCCGCTCTGTTCATGCTAACTTTTAAATGTGCTTTTAATTAATAAGTAAGTGAAGGCCAGGCAAGAATGTATTTCAACTAGTATCCGAAGCTCATGAAATCTGGTTTTCTGAATTAGACACGAGTGTCTACTCATGTTTCATCTACATACTACATTTGGAAGATATCGCCTTCTTTGCAGTAGCTGATCATTTTACTGCACGCAGACATCATTGTAAGCAAAAGTGGTCACATCCTGCATGTCAATAACTGATATGCCCGCATTGAATAAAATGAACAGGGAACTAGACTGAAATTTTGATTTATAGAATTTAAAACTTTTAATCAACCTTTCACACATGCCGAGTAAACTTCCATCTGACTTTTAAAAAAAGCACAAAATCATTCACAATAATATTAAAGAGATATTTTCATCTCATCCTCCTTTGCATACTCGTCCTCCATTATTGACAGAGAGGTTGAATAGATCAAACATGAGCTGTGGCATTGACTTTCTCTGTGCTCCTGCTGACTGCTTCATGTGTCTCTGGTCCCCCTGCTGTCCATCTCCAGTACATGCAGAAGAAGAACCCCATGTACAGCCAGCTGAAGGAGGACACTGTGTGGTCCATGGAGAGCTTAAACACCTACGTCAACGACATGTTTCAGGTTGCCAAGGGTCTGCCCAGGGACTGGGTGCTGGGCGCGTTCGCAGTGAGTCGTAGCTCTCGGGGACCAATTACCATTATAACCATGGTTGTTGGCGCTTGCAGCTAATTGAGATTGGGGCTAGGCTCGTATGACTTCACTCCTCTCGGAGCACACATCATGTTTAACCTTACTATACCAATTAAAAATATTGGCTTTTGGCATTACGTATTTTAGGAGTAATTAGTTGCATTTTCTGTAGCTTATCATTGAGTTAGGGCACTATATTTAACAGCTAAGTTGCATTTTATTCAAATGTTTTAAATAATGAATAATCTAAATAAAATAAATACTAAAATACTAAAGATCATTAGTTAGCAGTTTTCAAATTAGCATTTTCCTGCCTTAAAATAACTAATGACTGTACATTTTGATTGTAGAAATGCAGAAAAAAGGTAAAATGACATTCCTTATTCTTTGAAGAAATGCAAACACAAAGGTTCCGATAGCAGTGACAGAGAGGGGATTATACTTTAACCTCAACGTTCAGCCCGTTGCTCTAAAATGACCGGGGCAGGTTGAAGTTCAAATATTATGTAGGCATATGATGGATTAAAGGTTAAAATTATTCCTGTTAAGAGCTGCAGACATCCAAACCGTGTGAAAAAGAAACATCGTATGTCCCTCTTAAGCATAATTTGATCGTTTTTTTTCCTTCCATCGCATCAGAAGCGCATGCAGCAGATCATGACCCAGTGTTTCTTGGCAGTCAAATCCAAGCTTGACTGCCGACTGGGCTTCTTTGACTTGATCGGCTGCGACTTTATGGTCGATGAGGACTTCAAGGTGGGTGACGCGTCGCTGAGTTTCTGGATGGCGGTCCGTGTTCTACATGTATGTTAAAGTTCATGTTTGTGGACTACTTGTGTCTCCATGTCTGTAATAGGTCTGGCTGTTGGAGATGAACAGTAATCCAGCTCTCGAAACAAATTGTAAAGTCCTGAAGGAGGTGATACCCACCACTGTTGTGGAGACGCTGGGTGGGCTTTTGTTATAATTGCACATGAAACCAAATGTTTCCAATGTTGAAGTGAATTTAACAGCACGCTGAAACATGTTTCACCTCGTTTCGTTGTATGCATGGAACAGTCCGATTTTCCTCTATACTTTTCTAACTTGTTTTCATCTGCTGTCCCTCCTTCATGCTTTAGATGTAACTCTGGAGATCTTCGACAAGTGTAGACTCAAAGAGAGAATTCTTCCTCTGGCCAGTCAGAGGGACTTTGTTTTGCTCTACAACAGAATTGTTCCTCGTGAATCAGTGGCGGTCTGCAGCGAGAGCAGCAAAGACAAAGAATTTAACCAGAAAAGCACCAAAAAGCCTGAGCCCACAAGTTATACGTCAGGGACAGAGGGTAACATTGAGCCTTCACTATCCCTTGATATTGGGAACTTTCCAGCAAGTTGGGAAGGAATAGTCAGTTCAAAGTCCAGCCACTTTCTCGCCACCTTCCCTGCCCCCTCACTTTGCCAACAAAACTATCCATCATTGCATGGGACTTCACAATTACCCAACAGCTTCAGCAGCATACAGGCCGTCAAGAACAAGAATCCCAAGTCTCGAGATGAACTCAAGCTCAGCAAATGTACTATGCATTGTTATTCAAAAGCTGCAGATGAAGTGAAGGACTCTAAGGTGCAGAAGAAGACGACTGTAACTAAGCCGCCATCGCCACCAGAGATCACCGTCTGCGGCTTTCCAGAGACGACACCCTTCCCTCCTCATGCTGGACTACTTCCACGCTCCGGAAAGGAACGAGAAGCACAGCTCAAACTGGACAAAACCAGCTTTGTTTATAAGACATAAGAGGAACTGTGATGCGTTAAGTGCAGAGAGCTGGGGTCTGGAGATATCTGTCTCAAAAGTATTCCTTTTGACATCTGGGTATGTCATATATGTTACAATTACATGGTTCTTCTTGCGCTTTGAAATTATTAAAAGTTTGTGAATTTGAGGAAAAAAGAGAGATCTGAAAGTGTGTTTGAAGAGAGACTTACTTTGGGTAATTTAGAGTGCTTCACTATTCAAATAAATCAATTGAATTGAGGTTTGACGATTAACAGAACACAAAATTAGCAAAATTGTATGTAGTGCTGAAGTAATGTAAAAAAGTAATTGTTTAGAATATTCTAAAATAAATGAGTACATTGAAATATGATATTCAAAAATAGTTCATTCATAATAGCAGCTGATTATCTTAAGGTTAAGTTGAACCTGGTTGCCCAACACAGGCATCCAGTTATAGGGCAGCTACGCAGATTGGCTTATTCTGATGATGCTGAGTTACATTTCCCACCTGCTTTCAATGGGATCTGTTAAGATATCAAGGGTTTTAGTTAATTAAAATGTAGATAGTGTGAGAGAGGAGTGCATCTTCAGGTTTACCGCCTGGAAAAATAACACTACTGTTTTGTTTGGACTAATAAAATCAGAATCAGAAGCCATTTATTGCAACACATGTTAAACATAGAGGAATTTGACTTGGTGCATTGGTGCAATAAAGAATATAATATAAGAATAAAGTGAAGTAAAATAAGATAAAGAATCTACAAGCAAGAATTAACAATGTAAATACAATACAGATAAGTACGTTGAATGTCCATATGTTTCCACGGAGAGAAACCACTGCGCAAATGTTCCGGGAAGTATTTGGGTCAATGGGGAATACGGACTTGGTTCAAGATATAATAGTTAAGTTCCATCAAAGTAAAGTCATCTATTGGTGGTACAACAGTATACTATGATATGATAAAACTTAAAAGGGCTGGTACATTATAAATTAGGGCCGGGACTTTAGCGCAGTAATTACGATTAATTAATTACAATGTGAATTAAGATTAATTAATTACACAAAAAATAACACATTAAACAGTTTTTAATGCATTTTTACACTTATTTTTTGCACCGCGGAACGTTTCTCACTGGATGAGTTTCGGAGGACCGATTATACTGGAGCACCAACTAGCGTTTATGACTTCAGACAACAACAAACCACAGTGAACATGAACGAAGAAGCTGACGAGACCGTGTCGGGTGGCCCCGTGAATGGGAAATCTTATTGTAGCAGGTGGCACCATGGGGTGGCGCTGTGGGGTCAAGGCGGTGCACCTATAAAAGGGGAAGTGGCACTTTGCTATGAAGTGCCAGTTTCCTGTTGGGTGGCCAGGGTATGGTTGGGCCCCCCAGTAGTGGTGAGGAAGCTCCATTCTCTCTCGATTTGTAAATATATTTGTTTATTCTTTCATATGTACGGGTGGTAGATTTTAATGGAGTTTGCATGACAGGATCGGGAGGAGATGCGCCGATCCGGGCAAAGAGGGAATGAATGGGTGTGAGAGTTTGATGCAGCAGGTATGTTGGGTTTTTTAATTAAATTAAAGTATGAATTAAAGTTCATTGTTGGTAATTGTGAATCCTTGTGTTTCAGTTATTATCCCGCTACCTGCTGTCCTTTTGTTAGTTTTGTTTTTTGTTTTCAGCGGTTAGTCCGCTCCTGGTCCATTGTATTTTGTTTTCTTTGCGTGTTTTGGATGTAAGAGCGGACTAACCACTTTAAGTTTTTGTTTGTTTGTTTGTTTGTTTGTTTTCTGATCACTTTCCCCACATTCCAAGGTACACTTCCTGCAGTGTTCCGGGCAAACCCTGACCTATGGTGTGACCTGAAGGGGGCGTGTTTGCAGTGCCGTGGTTGGCCTTATACACAGGTGTGCTGTGCCGTGTTAAGCGTGTTTCACAGGGTAACTCAGGGCGCTCGGAGCCTGCAATGTGTCTGTGTATGTGGGGTCGGATTAGACCCATTTGTAATAAATATTATTAAACTATATTCAGCTTCCGTTTCTTATATCTATAAGTTAACATTATTATAATAAACACACGGATGGAAGCGTCGATAAGAGGATGGTTATGTGCAACAAGGAATTCACATCGAGCCTCAAGTATCACCTCAACGCAAAACAATTAGCAGCTAGCGTGGACGTTAGCCCCACTCCTGGTACACGGACCCACACCCAACCCACACTGCACCAGATGGTTTAAGGACCAGGGTAACTAAGTCCACGTCTGATAAAATAACCAATGTTCGGAATGTACTTGAAAGTATTGGTCTACTTAAAAAAACATAGTTTACAGAAGGTCTAATTACCTATAGGCTACCTGAATTTCTGAAAGTACTATATTTCTAAATATGCTATTGCTACACTTGTCTGCTGGTTCATAAAAGGAAAATAAAATAAAAATCCATGTGAAAAAAATTACTTCTCACTGTTCTCAGTTCAAATATTTATGTAATTAAAATGCGATTAATTTTGATTATTTAATTACAAAGCCTCTAATTAGATCAATATTTTTAATCGAGTCCCGGCTCTAATATATATATACCAACTAAAATATAAATATACAAAAAAGACACACAAAAATATACATATAAATACACCTATACTAAAATATAGATATTATATAGATGTATATTTAGATATAATATAAATAATAAATATAATTAATAATAAGTAATATTAATAAGAAATATATACACATACAAATATATATAGAATATAATGTATATATTATATCTATCTACATATATAACATATATAAATATATTAGATACACCTAATATATATATCTAAATTGACATTTATATAATAATACATATAATAAATATAATTAATATATATACATATATATATAAATATAGAATATATATATATAATTTAATATATATATATATATATATATATATATTCATATATATATTACATTTCTATATATAATATATATTTCTATATATTTTATAAATTATATTTATATATACTATATAGATTTCTATGCAGATATATCTATATTTTTATATATTAATTATATATATAATATATACATATGTAACACACCACAAGAGACCAGAGTGAACCCAAGCGCAGAGCGCAGCTTTATTGACTGAGTACAGACAAGGATCAGGCGTAGTCGTGTCCAGTGAACAGGCAGGGGGTCAAAATCCAGGCAAGCGGGGAAACGGACTGAGGCACCGTCAGGGAGCAGGGGAGGTCGTAGCTGGAGGTCAGGCAGGGGGTCGAGAGCCGGGAGCGTGGAGATAGGCAGAGGCACCGTCGAGGGTCAGGCAGGCGTGAACGAGGTCTGGGACAAACGAGAGGTCAATAACAATAGGCAGAAACCGGATATCGAGAGAACACTCAGAATGTGACGGAAACATGCACAAGACTTCGGAACGGCCTCTGAGGCTTCAGCAGCTTAAGTATCCAGCCTCTCCTGATGAGAGATGAGCCACAGGTGCGTTGGTGGGGGTGGCTGTGCCCGCTCAGTGGGCTGATCCTGAATGGCACAAACCACTGTAGCGCGACACAGAGGGGTGACTGAGATCCCGAGCTTCGGACCTCAGTATTCTGGAGACGGGGAACGTCTGTTTGTGACAACATATAAATACATACATAAATTTATATATATATAAATACTCTGATACCCACTGTTCTCTTACTTTGACAGAAAGGAGTATGTGAGGAACTACATCGGAGGCAGTCCCTTGATGAGCTACGGGGACCCCAATTCTCCAAATTATGATTACTGAATAATTACATTCGTATATGATCTAAACCAAATTAATTCTTATTTTCTTTAGACCACAAAGAATCATTATTCTGTTCTTTATTATTACTTTTTGACTTATGTTAAGCTACAGTGTTCTTGTGTTACAGTTTTCTTGATTGTTTACACACAAATACTGGTACTTGACACACAATGACCACAGCATGTAACTTTACATTACATTACATGTCATTTAGCTGACGCAGAACAAGTAACAAGAAAGTACATTTTTCATCAACTAAGCAGTTACAAAACATGTTATAGAAAAGTGCCATTATAAGTACAATTTAAGTGCTATCATTTGTTAGTGCTACGGTTTGCTAGTGTTTTAGTCAAGGTAGAGTCTAAAAAGTTGTGTCTTGAGTTTTCGACTGAAGATGTAAAGGCTCTCTGCTGTCCTGATGTCATCGGAGAGCTCATTCCACCATCTGGGAGCAGGACAGCAAAGAGTCGCGATCTCGCAGAGTGCTTTTCTCTCAGTGAGGGAGGAACAAGCCGCTTGGCAGATGCAGATCGGAGTGTGCGGGTTGGGATGTAGGGTTTCACCATGTCCTGGATGTAGACTGGTCAGTACCAATGTTTTGAACTGGATGCGGGCAGCCACTAGTAACCAATGAAGAGAACGGAGAAGCGGTGTGGTGTGGGAGTATTTCGGAAGGTTGAAGACCAGTCGAGCTGCTGCATTCTGGATGAGCTGCAGTGGTCGTATGGCGGTGCCTGGGAGACCCACCAGCAGAGAGTTACAGTAGTTAAGGCGGGATGACAAGAGCCTGAATCAGTACCTGTGCCGCCTTCTGAGTGAGAAGGGGTTGTATTCTCCCGATGTTGTAGAGCGTGTAGCTACAGGATCGTGTCGTCGCTGCAATGTTGGCAGTCAGGGAGAGTTGGGAGTCAAGTGTCACGCCGAGGTTCCTGGCATTCTGAGTGGGCGTTAACACGGAGTCGCCAAAGTTAACGGTCAGGTCCTGAGTGGGCGAGGTTTTTCCAGGGAAGAAAAGTAGTTCGGTGTTGTCGGGGTTGATCTTCAGGTGATGAGCGGACATCCACTGGGAGATGTCAGTCAGACATGCAGAGATCCGTGCCGCCACCTGAGTGTCCGAGTCGGGGAAGGAGAGAATTAGTTGGGTGTCGTCGGCATAGCTCTGATAGGAAAAACCGTGCGAGCGAATGACGGAGCGAATAACTCATGCACCAACCCCCTGAACCAATTCTGCAAAACTACAAGCACAATTCTTGCTTTACACTCAAATTGCAGTTCTAAAACACACTTTTCTCAAAACACTACACACAATTCTCTGCATTCTCTGCCCAAATTTAATGAAGAAAATTTTGTTTTCACAAGAAAAACACTGTCATTCAAAATTCTAAAGTCCATTGCCCTACTATGCACACTGACTCGTCACATGGAAAAACACCTGTCACACTGTGTTACAATTAGGAATCAGAGCTTTAGCATAAAAGGGCAACAGGTGAGCTCTTTTGTTTTGGAGCAATGGATGACAACATTAGAAACAGAGCCAGAGGAGTGAGCGTAAGAGGAGGAGGACAGGGGGAGGACGAGGAAGGCCAAGGACCGTAAACTCTGATGAGATCTGAGCCACTTTGGTTGACCAAAGCTATGGAGGAATTCTTTTCTGCCTGGAGATGGAAAGTGTGTGACCGAAATCCACAAACGCATAAACCCCTTCTCCAAGCTATGGAAGACGCATGTGGAGATAAAGCAGTTGATGCTTTTCATGGCTGGATTCGACATGCTGAGCGATATTTCCCCCTCTGCTTGGCCAGTGAAAACATTGCTTGTGATGTGGATGAGGTTCTGTGGAACAGACCGGAACAGAAGAGAGGATGCAGCATAGATTTTTACTGTAACTGTATACAGTCAATTATTCTGTTGTTTTGTATGTAGACCACTGTATGTGCAACTTTGTGTTGGTTGGGATGTACACTGTGTGCATTGTTTTCATGGGGAAAATAAAATATATTTGTTACCGTGATTTGTGAGTTCTGAGTACAAAAACAATATTCTAAAATATTTTACAACACATATGTATGTACTGTCTGTAGTAAGTGTAACACTGAACAAAAAAAAGGTCAAAGTCGTTATGATGAATGGAGAAGTTTTTTTCCATTCATCAGTGTTTTACATTGAGCACATCAATGTTCAACTGGTTCTTACAAATGTCTATTCATTTGATGGTTTGTGTGTGTCATTTGAAAACAAAATACCATTTTGAGCAGAAATTACATTGTTTTGAATAGGAGTATTGAGGGGTTTTGTGTGTTTTTTGATTTGTGTGTAGAGTTCTGAGAGTATGAGGCATGCTTTAAGAAAATGTGTCTAAACAATCGAGAAAAACTGTAAAAGCACATACCAATTCTACTTACAAATAAACAAACTTTATTTATATGATTCAGGCACAAACAATAAAATGTGAAAACTTGGGGTGAAGATGTCGCTGCTGAAGCATTTTAATCACTATTTCAATCATGTTTTATTTCAGAGAGAAAAATTGATCCTAAAAAGTAACCCGCACATTTAGAAATAGGAAACCTTCTGTGTGTTTGTTACGGCCAGCTCATTTCGACCGTACATAAAGAAAACGAGTATGAAATGACTTGCAAGAGTTTAATTATTCTTTCAGAATAACGGTAACTTAACAACACAGTTACGTCAGTTAAGTCTAGGGTTCAAAACAAAGGGAAAAATCATGATCCAAATGGGGAGAGAAAAGATTGGTATGAGTTGAGTAACTAAACAAAGGTAGGCCAAAGTGACTTCTCCAGGGGCAGTCGCTCCCCTGGAGGAATGTCCTGTGGAGAGGGGAAATCTAGAGTTTTATCCTTTCCATAATTTAAGAGGCAATCAGGGAACAGGGGTGTGCAATCTCCCACGCTCTCCCTGGAAGACCGCCACCAGCAGGTGAGCAGATGAAGGGCGGGGTCGTAACAGTGTTGTAGCCAAGGTTCATAGGGGTACTCAACAACCAAACTTAAGCTTGAATCTGATGAACTTTTACTTTTATTTTTATTATTTATCCCTTAAGTATTTCTTTATTGTGCCGTTTTAAACTGTAAACTGGGGTCTACCCGACAAACTGCATAAGTAGTTGACTGTAAATGAATGCTGCCTCCAGTGCCATGGTTGAATTCTCAATGAGGATAACATTTTTTAAACTAGCAAACTGTGTCAAAATTCCTTTTCTCTATTGATATTTCCCAAACATAAATATAAACTAGAAAAGGCATTTCCTGCTGAAAATGCGTTGGAATGCACAAAGGTAAAATTAATTTCAGAAAGTTGCTTAAAGTACAGAAATTAACTTGAAAGAGTTGCTAAAAGACAGAAATGGGAGAAGCTTCTATGAATTTGAAAAAATACAGAACTAATTAAAGCTGCGAGCAGCGTTGGACGGGTCCTCGCTACTCCTTGCGCGTCGGGGCACTGGACAGACGGTTACAAATGCGGCCGAGGAACCCTGCGGGCGTCGGACGAAGTGTTCGCAAGTCAGTGGTCATTAACCACGTGGAGCAACGCCAGGAATGCCGCTTTGCAAACTTTATCTTTGACATTATCATGGTCTTAGGCCTTTTATGTCAACATATAACCAGGAGCTTCTGATATACCATTAAATTAAAGCCTCTCAGAATACAATACATGAGCTAATTTCCTTCAATATCTTAATCACCAGACTACATTTGGTCATTTTCAGATTAGGTTTAAAAGGAAACAATCAATACCTTCATAATCATTCCACTTCAGGTTGATAGTACACATCCCCAAGGTGACACTTGGATAACCAGGACATTCTGATGTTCCATCCCAAAATAAAAGCCTCTCAAGATACCATACATAACCCAACTACCTTTGAAATCTTTTAAAAGTGTTTTTTTTTTAAATGTCGCCCTACGCACATAGTTTAACATTTCTTCTGGCAAAATGCAACTTTTAGATGCCAAGGTCTCAAGAGCACACTGCGTGGATTTTAAAAGAATCGGGTATAATCCCTGGGAGGAGTTCGGTCTTTTACAACTGTAAGAAATTATGAAAATATGCCAAAAAGGCACATCTTTAATGATTAAATGCATATTAGGGTGTGTTCAGGGCTTCAATTCAATGCCATAATTTTGGTGAGGGCAGGCCAAGTCATTTGGAAGGTAAATTTCTGAGAGATTAAGCCACACCCCTTGCGAAGTTAATTAGCCCATATCTCATTCTGATATATCAAGGGCACATTGAACCAATAATGATCCCCCAAAGGTTTCGTGACAATCAAACTCAGCGTTAAGGAGAAATTGCTCAAAATGTGTTTTTCACTAAATTCAAAATGGCGGAAAATCTAGTTAGGCGCATTTGCATACCATTATTGACTTTTTATGAGGACCTGTGTGCCAACTTTCAAGTTGATCGGACATTGGGGGCGGAAACTGGCCTTGCCTGGTCTTTTTTAAATTTCCAGAGGGCGCTATAGAGACATTTCTTTATACACAAAGACCCAAAAATTATCAAGTTGTTTAACAGTCCAGCCAAATTTACTAACTTTGTGAATATGATAAAGGCCCGCAGTTAATAATATTTACATAAATACAATAGGTTTCTCTTCGACTAGTCGTAGTGAGGACCCTAACTATAAACAACATTACTTTCACAATACATATTAAATCTTCATTGCACCTATGGTTAATTGTGTTGTGTGCAACCTAATATTCAACATATTTATCCGGCAGGCTTGGCCTCACTGCCAAGACTGCATTTTATTGCCAATAATGTATTGCTATGTTCATTTATATATTTGTAACTAAAATCTTGCATTGTTTTTATATATTTAACTAGAGCTTTTTCTTCTTACATTTTATTTTGATTCCAATTGTTTACATAGGTTCGGTCGACCCCTATAATAAAGTTCTAGTCCTCTTCTGTTCCCACCGATGACAACAGCAGCTTTATTGATAGATTAAATATTTCTTTAATGTGTAAATGATTTATAACATGTTCACCATCACATTAGCATTGTTCATTGAATCAGAAAAAAACAGAACCGGTAATTGGCTAGCCCTTTGACACCTAGTGGCAGGCCTATGATACAGCATGAGAAACATCACAGTCAGAAAAGGCCATTAGTCAGAAACAGTCACAAGTTCTAGTGTAGCTATTCAAAAAGTGGTTAGAAAAAAGACAAAAATAAGTTAAACAAATACAAAATGTCCTATTCTATTCTAGTATGCTGAAGTCTCAAAAAGCTATAGAAATAGTCTAAAACTTAGTCATGAAAAGTTATATTACATGATGTTACAAAAAAGTATTTCCACAGAATGTCATTAAAGTCACTGTTTAGTATGACGTATAAATGGCATTGTACAGTATATTAATGCTAGACTGGTTTACTTTAATCAAGGCAAAAATTAACATTTGAGCCAAATGGTATATCAGGTATATCAATCACTCATCTTATGTCAAGTTGTCTCACTTCTTAGCAACACCTCCTGTATTATTACAACCTCTCCCACCGCACCGTCACTGTAATTCCAACCAGGAAGATCAGCACAGGGCAACAGTTGTTGCTGCTTATTGTTGTGACTGCAGCACTTGACATCTGCATTTCGTGACTCACAATTATTTCACCTGTCTATGAATATTCATGGTTTCATGTTCCCATCTTTCCCAACAGGATCTTTGCTTCATCTTGATGCACGTCAACAAAGAGGCTGGCAGCATCGGAGCTTTACTTATCAACATGACGACTTTGGGTGGACGGAGCGGCTGCTTTTTTTACATCTGCAAAGAGCAAGATTTAATAAGCAGTAGAACTAGTTTGTCATGCTATAGCGTCATCAAGTTCCTATTCTGCGTTCAGACCGTCAATAGAACAAAATCTGAGGAAACGGTTAGTTTCTCTGCTGACAGCCAACTGACAGGAAGGAACAACTACAAAGCTGTCACCCAACATTTTTTTTTTACCACCTTTATCTTCAATATCTTCAACAGCGTTAAAAGCTTTTGTCCTTGTAGCTTTGTTTAATTATAAACTACATGCTGGCAAAAAGGGGGAACTAGAGCTTAGCAACAACACCCCCTCCCTTCTCTTCTTTAGCACAATATCCTCTTTTGGACCCAACCAGCCCCCGTTTTTCTTCCATCTCTTTGGTTTAAGTGTGGCGCGCGCACACACACACAGCAGGGATGATTGTCTGGGCAGATGGTGCTCAGTTTGTGGACTAGAAGCTGAGACGGAAGGAGAGAGACACACTCCTTGTCCAACATGGGATGCTGCAGTGTGACCCAGAGGCATACTGGGGTGGACGAGGTGGGCCCTGATGAGATCGAGCTCCTGGAACTCTCTGGAGACAATTTAGGGTAAGACCTGAGTCCATAATTTAAAGCCGAGAACTGCTCAAAAATAGAAAAGTAACGGTGGGGAAGCAGAGTTATGTCTGTGCTTGGGTCCAGGAACCAAATATAGATTGGGTAAAAACGCATGGTCATCTTCAGAGCTTTAGAGAGTACCTTTTAGGTCTGTTTAAATGTGGTTGCGTGTATCGATGAGTTCTGCAGGAGGAAGCAGTGACACTGGGAAATGAATAAAGCATTTGAGCTGTTTCTCTTTTAACCTCTGTGGTTTTTCTTTAGCTGTAATTGGTCACATTTTGAAACTTTACATGTTAAACATGAGAAGAGGAAGCCTCTCGCGTAACCTTTTTCCGATGTAGACACAGAATGCTTGTTTTCACAGAGTAACAGGATGTGCTTTCCCTTTAACCACGATGAAAACACCTGCAGTACAACACATTATATCCATATGTTTTTCACGTATCAGCACCCAGCAGAACAACAAGACAGGAGAACTAATTGGCTCCTATTTACTAAACATAAACTTGAGGACTCGGTGATGCTGCACTGACGTGATTAGCAGCTTACTATAAGACAATGGCTGAATCATGGAGGGGTTTAATACAGAGTCAGGGCGGGACTAATCCCCTCTTGTTTTAAGGCAAAGGGATTACCAGAGGATAATTACAATAGTAACCACCAGTTCTTATGTGTGGCTGTTAAATAATGACTGCTTACGTGGTCGATTGTCTGTGAATGGGCTGCAACCATAAGTAGCAAAGAAGTCATGAAGATGAACACTCACATATCTATACATATCTATATATATATATATATATATATATATATATATACACACATATATATCACTACATCACTAGTGACTTAGTCTTATTATTGGGTTTGATTGTGTCGGTATCCGAATAATAACATCATTCACACTAATAATTTGAAACAAAATGCCAATTAATCTTTATAAAGGAAAAGTATTTCCGTTTATAAGTTGAAATGTTTGTTTTTTACTATTTTCCTTTAATTGTGTTAATTTCAGTATATAGCATCAAATGCAAGCCTTTAAACTCGAGCTGACAATACATTAATCACCAGGGACCTTGTGACATATATCTTTTTAAAAGCTGCTTGACTCATGTTAAAAATGAGCTCACTCCATTTTGAGTTCCACAAGGAGCTCTATATGCATCTTTAATGATATTCTCCATAAACACACTCAGTACCTTTCAGAGTAACTGAGACAGAAGCGCTGAGAAGTGCCACCAAGTTACTCCTTACTTAGGCATTTATGGACGGGTCTAAAGAGAATTGTATTAGTTAGTATTGGTTAAAGAAATGAAGACAGAGGTATATGGTCGCCTCCGGTCAAAATGTCATGTGTTGGTTACAGCTCCTGGTTTAGGGTCCTTCTGGGACAAGATTACCTTCAAACAAAAAACATGTCCGCTGCAGTACACATTTAGACTTGTCTAGAATTAGCGAGCACAGCATTGGCTACAATATATGTCAGTAAAGGGAGGGGGTGGGGGAGGGTGTTGTCTGCTTTGACTTCTGCAAACTGATTACGTCTGTCTGCCACTGGGCTGCAGGAGGATCGAGGGCCGTCATTTTAATTCTGATGAGCTAGAGCTCATCAGAATGCGAACTCGCGCTACAATCTGTGTTTGTTTTCTTTAAGGTTCACCATGTTCAGGCAGCCCAAACAAAAGCATCATTAGGGAAACACATGCAAACAGGGAGACTGTTGTGAATGTCATTGCTTTAAACGGTGATACAGAGCCACGCACTTTAACATTCACACTGTACAGACAGGACCAGAAACCAAACCCACATCCGTGCAACAATGAGGCCACGGAGCCGCCCACTCAGCAAATGTACCCCAAGCATTGGCGGCTCATACGTGACTGATGAAATGTTTGTATTCAGGGTGTGGAGTCTGGGAGAGACCAGACTTCAGCTGTCAGTGAGAACCAGCAGAGATGAGCCTCCCCCGCCACCGCCGCGTTACCCTTCAGTACGTCACCTGGAACAACAGGTCACAATGCTTGTGATGTGGCGTGATGTATATGTGTGACTCAGAGTCTTCATTGTGCACTTTTCACAGTGAGAAACCAGCTTGTCACACGTTTTAGTGTTGAGTTGGGAGAGATGTTCCTCACATGAGTATGAACAATTTCCACCGTTCTACAGTGCAGTTATTTTTGTTCAGGCCAGACACACGCTGTATACAAACCGCAGAGATTCTGCATTCCCTCTTTGGTGTGATTCAAACTTTACAGGAAATAAAGGAGGGAGGACACACTAACTCAAGCTATCCACTTGAAGAGAAATTGTCAACACGTGAAGCCTCCAAACCCCTTGAAAACAACAATTTTAACAATGACTAGAGGCAGTGAAACAAATGCCAATTTGCAGTGTAATGTATGACTCATCATTTTGTAAAATGTGTAGCCACATACTGATGGTGACAGGTGATGGCGCAAAAAACATTTGACAACACAGCTTCTTTTTTTATTGAAAAACAAGTTTATTTGAACTAAAGAAAAATTTCCATCCAAGTTATTTAAGTGTGCAAATCCTAACGGAGTCACGTGGGCTGATAAAGGTTTGTGTCTGTAGGTGGTACTGTGGGGCAGAAGCAGAGACGAGTTACACCACAAGATTTACTCCCATCAGCCAATCAGGGAGTGGGAGGGTCAACCTGCCCACATGTATGGCGAGATCATCCACTCCTCCCTGGTGTCTGACTACAACACCTACACACAGGTAACACGGCCTTTTCGAGTGCTCTAGTTGTTTGAACTTCTGTCTGGCCAGCGACATCTTTATTTTGAGAAATAGTGAAACAGATCAGTTTTATTACATAGTCCGTGTGAACCGTCAAGGGAAAGTCTGGCAGAATACATCTACTTTTTTTCTGCTTGTTGTGTGTTAAATAGTCTCCCACGTCTTGTCCCAACCCACAGGAAACCAGGGAACACTTCCTGGTGTTATTCTATTTCCACCTCTTGATCCTTTCACTGGACCACACTCGACAAGACTTCGTTTATGAGGTATTCATACGCTTTACGTAAAAATTACATGACTTAAAATGTAGCTAAGATTCAAACGGGTAACTTCTGTACTTTTTTTTAACTTGGACCAAATTTTCCTGTGTTTTGTTCCTAAAGTAACTAATGGGGAGTGCATTTAATTTAATTGGACTAGTATGGACTCCATAGGGAAACAAATTGGTCTTCCTTTACATTATAAAGATTGTATACCTGTAAGTTTTTGTATACTTGTAAGTCTTGTTTTGACATGTTCCTTCTACTTTTTCCTAATTAGTCAGCCATACATTAACATCTTTTAGATAACACTAAGCTATGCTTTACGTTCCTATACAAGCTCCGATACAACACACTGACAACACAAAATCAAAAACCCAACATGGGGTCCAAGTGGACAAAAAAGTCAGACGAAATAGGAACTGAGTGTCTGCTGGATGTTTAAATTCATCCTGATCTCCTCAGAGGAAAATAAAGCACATTATATACACATACAAATTATATTCTGACACTTTGTGCTACCTCGTAGGGTATCCTTCCCCTTTCTGGACTTTCCTTGGAAGCCGTCTCCATGGACCCTAAAACGTCACATTCACCGCACATGTTCAAGATCAGCGGTGAGTCTGTAAAAAATGCCCAAAATCAGTTAAGCGGCAGTGTGAAGTACTGAGCATGATTTACATTGTTTCCCCGCTTTCCTCCAGGTCCAATGATGGACTCCAAAGTCTTCATATGCTCCAATTCTGTAGAGCTACAGAAATGGATGCAACACATAGAAGACAGGAGATACAAGTCAATAGCACAACCCATGAGTCCCTCCCACTGCGCTCTCTCCTATCTTGTAATGACCATACAACTGTACATGAAAATTAGACGAGTCAAATTGTAATGAATGAAATGATCACATATCATGGTTCTTCCCTAGTTACCCTGTGATGAGCACTGGAAAAGAGAAGAACTGAATAAGTACTTACTACAAGCTCCCATTTGGCAGTGGGAGGGCTCGGCGATACAGCACATGGGTCAGCCGGGATACATATCTATCGTACATATCACCAAGACACAAAGACAGGTAATCAATACTCAACGATGTGCAAATTAGCATGGATAAAATAATTGGATTTTATTTATTTGTCGACATGAAAACAAACTTACGTTTGACAGAGCCAAGCTCTGCAGCAAATTAGAGGGACCAAAAATATTTTTGTTGGAGATTGATTAATTGATCCTCTATTTCCTTTTATATTGATTTTTTTTTTAAGTAAGTCAGGTTTTAAGCTGAATGTAACCTACTAGCACACAATGTGGTAAGTAGGCCTTCTGTAGAGGCTGTTTTTAAGTTATGGTCTCATTCAATTAACTAAAGATTTGGAGAATGGAAATGATTTTTACGTTAAAGGATTATTCAGGTTCAGGATTTTTCTAGCAACACAGCTACTCCACATAAGCATATCTCTGCAATTATTTTTTTTTTTACTAATTTGAATAATGGACCAATTTGCAAATATGAGACATGAGTTGTGACAAATTGCAGTAGTGCTGTAAAAACATGCTACTTTTGCCGCATGTCATCATAAGTTTCGATTTTATATTATATACAGCATTATTTGAAGTGTCAATATATTTTGCCAGTGGGAGTATTGGTATTCATTTTCTTTCAGGGACCCCAAGAAAGATTGATGGTTCTCTTCCCTCAAGACATCCTGCTGCTGACAGTTGACAACAAGCGCCTAAATATAAGATATGAGGTACTGTAAAGTGACTCTATGGAATACATACATGATAATACAACCCTGTGGCATAACTACTCGTCACTGTAATCTTTGCACAGGATCATTTGACACATCTTTCTCTGCACAAATGAAAGCTTTTAAACCTCTTTGTCATCTCTAACAGGGCAGGTTGCCCCGATACAGCATTAAAGCAGTTGAGAAGTCCGCCTCGCCTGGACGCCTGGAGTTTGAGCTCATAGGTATACTGTGTACAGACGTCTGACTTTCTTGGCCAAATGTAGAATTGGATCATTGCTAAACGCAGTTCTTGGATGAATGCAATCATTTAATAATCACTGTTGTGCTTTAGGTGAGCTGGTGGAGCCCCTGCAGGTCTCCTGTACCTGTGTGGAGGATTATCGTAATTGGATGTTTCAATTACAACAGGTTAGATTGTGCACCTGACATTTCTCCAGGCATATACGCTTGTAAAGAATAGTTAGAGAGGCAAAAGAGGATCAGAGGGGAAGTGCAGCGTTGGTGACTTCTTTGTGGTGTGAAGTATTAGAGACTAGCTGTTAAACACTGTGAAGCAATTATTAGCTAAAGCGCCATAGATTTCAGTAATACATTTAGAGTGTGCTAACGGGTGACTGAGGTTTAAAAAAAAAAAAATAACCTGACTATTTAGTATGCCAATGTTGTGTGCCATTTTTTTTTCTATTTCTCGGAAGTGGCCCAAAATCGACAGAGAAAAAACCCCAATGTTTTAGCATATCAAAGCGGGAGATAGCTCTGGAGATAGACAAGCTAACTTGCTAACTAGCTAACAAGCCAGCCATCCTTTCCAGAGATACCTTCTGCTCTCCTCCAGGCAAAGTAGTCCGCTATGGTTCCTCTTGCCAATTTTCACTCACTCGCAGATAGTGGTGCCTGTACATGTCGAGAGAAACTTGTTTTTACTTCAGCCATTATGAAAAAACGAAACTTTCTAACCAACATAAACAGACATGTTCAAAGAATTATCTGGCCTATGGCTATGCCTCGTCCTGAAAACTGCTTTATCATGTTCACTAACAGAAAAGTGCATATTACCTCTGTCAAAAACCTCAGCGCACACCTAGACCTTGGAGCCCTTTTAAAGTTAGTAATGCTCTAGTTAATCCTGGAAAATCTGGGAAAAAAAAGTTGTATTTGAAAGAAAAATGTTCTGTTGAATACCTCAAATGTGAATCAACAAGATTTGTTCTCTGACCTGCAGCCAGACAGAAACAGTCATGTTGCTGTGAGTCACACTGCACCTCCGATCATGCCAAAGCTGCAGAGGAGCAGGAAGGAGACCCAGGAACCGACGAGACCTGCCAACCAATGCGGCATCAACGGCCGCAGCTGACTCATCCGAATGTGGAAAAGCTAGGCTTTTATTATGAATCTGCAATAACATGTAGACGGTGTGTACATAG